>NC_133156.1:168309172-168934172 GCF_040802235.1 Manis javanica | reverse complement strand
TGTCGCTCCTTTCCTTTCATTGGTGCCAAAACCCGGGAGACGGGACACCCCAACTGGGCCCCGTCTTCCCCCGACACCAGCAGCAGCTTGCCCTCGTCCTCTTTTTCCGGCACTGGCTCCTCACACTCACCACTCCTCTTTGGCCGTTGGGTAAGTTTTTCCCCAGAGCGGGTTGCTCTTCCCCGAGCTATTGCAGTGCCATTGACCGTGATCGTCTGGCAAGGCCCTGATGCTCGGGGACGAGGAGAGAACTCTCCCCGCCTTAGGCCTTCACGGCTGCGGCGGACCCTCAGGCCCCTCCTCCAACAGCCATAAACGAGGTGACTCCTTTGCGGATGAGAACACTCCCTTTCTTCCCCCTTCCTCCTTCCGTTCCATCCGCTGAAAATTCCTAGTACTAGGTACCTCGTGACTCCGGCACTCTGCCTTCTTAGAGAAGTCTGGGTGATGACCCACACTTCCGAAGAAATTCTGACTTGTATACGAGTTTCCGCAGACCACCAAGAATCATCGGGGACACCCTTTGTTTCCTTGCGGTCTGCTCCCAGTCTGAGGATCTCCGTTCGTCTTCCCCTGTTTGTCTCCTTCTCTGTCCTTTAGCCATGGGAGCCTCCTCATCCCTCTCTGAAAGTTCACCTCCTGAATGCCTGCTCAAGTATCTAGCCACCCTTTCCCTGACACCTGAGATAAAACCAAAACTTCTCCGTAAATACTGCTACCAAGATTGGCCGACATACCCCCTAGACAATAACAACCAATGGCCCACAGGGGGAAACTCTTGATCCTAACATCACTCACGATCTCTTTAACTACTGCCAGCGCCTGAAAAAATGGAAGGAGATTCCCTATATCGAAGCTTTCCGCCTCCTCCTCCCACCTCCCTCGCCGCTGCCTCCCCCCTTCCCCCCCCTCTCCCCAAGTTCTCCTAGCCTGCAAGCTGTCTCCCCCGTAAAAGCCTCCCGCTCACCTCCTTCCCCCTCCTCTCCTACAACAGCCCCTCTCCCTTCCTCCACCACCACCACCGCCGCCGTGGCCGCTGCCTCCACCCCCGCAGAAGCCTCCCGTTCACTCCCTTCCCCTTCTTCTCCTACAACAGCCCTTCTCCCTTCCTCCCCCACCATCTCCTCCCCCATCTCACCTCCTCCGCCTTTGTCCCCCTCACCTGCCTCTCCCCCACAGATTGAGCCTGAGCCTTTCAGCCTTCCTTTAACTAAGTCCCGGGGGCCTCCTCCATCTTTGCCCTCATCACCTGTTTCTCCCCCACAGACTGAGCCGGAACCCTTCAGTCCCCCTCAGACTCAGTCCCGAGAGCATCCCAAAATTATCGCCCCCCTCCAGGAGGTAGCAGAATCCAAATGCATCATGCGTGTTCACATCCCTTTCTCCTTAGGAGATTTAGCCCAATTTGAGAAACGCATACGTTCCTTTTCCACTGATCCCACGACATATATCAGGGAGTTTCAATTGACCCTCCAGTCATACAGCCTCACACATCATGACATTTTCATGCTCCTGGCCAATACCCTCCTTCCTGAAGAGCGTAGACCAGTTTGGGACTTCGCCCAAACGCATGCTACTGAAACCCACAGGACTGACCTCACCTACGCCCCTGGCCCCACCGCTGTCCCCAAACAAGACCCACGCTGGGATTATAACACCGCCGTGCATCTCCACTCTCGACATATTTTCGCCTCCTGCCTAATAGCAGGTCTCAAAAAGGCAGCTCGTAAAGTAGTCAATTTTCAAAAGCTCCAAGACATAATTCAAAGGAGGGAGGAAACTCCCTCCGAGTTCTTAGACAGACTCACTCAAGCCCTATTACAGTATACCAGCCTGGACACAGAAACCCTGAAGGAAGACATGTCCTTATGACATACTTCCTAGCTCAAAGCTACCCCGACATTAAAGCTAAACTCAAAAAGTTAGAACAGGGCTCCACTACCTCACAGACTGAGATCCTAACAGTGGCCTTTAAAGTCTTCCATAACTGGGAGGAGGAGAAAGAACGCCATAAACAAAAGGCTGATCAGGCCAATTTCCAAATGTTGGCCCAACTGACAAAACCACAACCTGGGCACCCTTCTACAAACAAGCCCCCCTCCCCCCAGGAGCTTGTTTCAAGTGCAGACAAGAATGACATTGGTCAAGGGTGTGCGCTTCCCCCAGATCTCCTACCACCCCATACCCCAGATGCCACAAAAAGGGCCACTGGGGGTCTGATTGCCCAGCCACCCGAAGGGGAGGCTGGACAAACAACCCCCATCTTAAGCCCGCCGTAGTGGGGCTGGCAGAAGAAGATTGACGGGGCCCGGGGGCTTCTTGCCTGACCATTTCCATCACCAAACAGGAGCCCAGGGTTACTTTAATAGTAGACGGTCGCCCCATCTCCTTCTTCCTAGATACAGGAGCCACCTTCTCAGTCTTGCGAGAATACCAGGGCCCTACCACGCCTGCCATTACTCCTATAGTCGGGGTAGGAGGAAAACAGATCTTCCCATTGAAAACCCCTCCCCTTTTATGCATAATCCAGGACAATCCCATACCTTTCTCCCACTCCTTCCTGGTTATGCCCCAGTGTCCCATCTGTTTACTAGGATGGGACATCCTTTCTCTCCTCCACGTTTCCGTAACTATATCCACTCCCACGGCCCCCAGTACTCACTCCCTTTCTGATGGCCCTCATAGCTGACGAACCCCCTCTACCCAATGAAAGCTCCGGTTCTGCCCTCATACACCCTGTAAATCCAAAAGTTTGGGACATTACCAGCCCCTCCTTGGCCCTATGTCCTCCTGCCTCTATCAAATTACGTGACCCCTCTCAGTATATCTGTCAGGCCCAATACCCCCTAACCACTTCAGCCCTCATAGGCCTCCAACCCATCATTCAAGATCTCTTAAACAAAAATTACCTCAGACCCACTCACTCCCCGTTTAATACCCCCATATTAGCTGTTAAAAAAAACCAACGGATCTTTCCACCTTGTCCAAGACCTTCGCCTCATCAACGTGGCCGTTGTCCCTATCCATCCCTTAGTTCCAAATCCATACAACCTTTAATCGCAGATCCCTGCCTCAGCATCCCACTTCTCAGTCCTAGATCTCAAAGACCATTTTTTCTATACCTCTGGACCCCTCCTCCCAAGATTTTTTCGCCTTCACCTGGACAGACCCATACACAAGACATTCTGAACAACTCACTTGGACAGTTTTGCCACAAGGCTTCCGAGATAGTCCCCATATTTTTAGACAGGTCCTAGCTCAGGACCTCAAACAGTTTCATCATGATCACTCCGAGTCCACCTTATTACAATATGTGGATGATCTTCTACTCTGCAGTCCTTTGTGGGAACAGTCTCAACTTGACACTGCCTCCCTACTTAACCTTCTAGCTTCCAGAGGTTACCGGGTATCCCCCGTCAAAGCTCAAATCTCTTCCCCTTCTGTCACTTACCTCAGATTCCTTCTATCTCAACAAAGAAAGTCCATTACCTTAGACAGAAAACAGCTCCTCTCTGACCTGCCCGTTCCCAAAACCAAGACAGAAATCCTTTCCTTTCTAGGCCTGGCTGGGTATTTTAGAGTGTGGATCCCTAAATTCTCCCTGTTGGCAAGACCCCTATACGACCTCAGCAAGGGCCCCCCTGAAGAACCATTATCCTCCTCACCCCGACACTCCTTCATTAAGCTCCGTCGAGCCCTTGTGGAAGTGCCAGCTCTCCATCTTCCTGATTTGTCGAAGCCCTTCTCATTATACATTCATGAGAGGTCCAGTCAAGCTCTAGGAGTCCTAGGCCAATATTATGGCCCAGCCTTTGCCCCAGTAGCTCATCTCTCCAAGCAATTAGACCCACAATTTGGGGATGGGCCCCCTGCCTACGGGCATTAGCCGCTGGACAGCTCTTGCAGAAGGAAGCTCATAAACTGACATTCGGGGCACCCCTTACCATTCTGTCCCCACATCACCTAAAAGATCTCTTAACCTACAAAAGTTTACAGACTCTCCCTCCCTCCAGACTCCTGACCTTACTGTCCTCTTTCCTCCAAAATCCCATTCACCCCCTTTGCCATCCATACCCAAATCATGACTTTTTCCTCCTTTACTGCTCTCTCGCTCTTTTTCCTCATTCCTATTGTCTTCCCTGCCACCCCAGCCTCCTTTGTAGGGCGATTCAAAGTCAGACAGACTAACACACAGCATCAAACAAAAGTTACTGCCCTCATTGCCACACCAGACTGCCCTCCGAAAGGCTGCTCTGAGCCTTTATACCTCCACTTTCCTCCCTCCACCGAAGTGTTCACTAGCAGCTACCTTTATTCTCCCTACCTCTGCTTCCTCTATGACCAAAAACAAGCCTATTGCAGGCAATGGCCAGACACCTATGGGGGATGTCCCTACTGGTCTTGCACCATTCACTACATGGGTAACTCCCGGTACCCACAGTATTACTCCTCCAACCGTTTCATAAAATATCCCAACAGCTCATTCTCCTTATCGATCCCAGATCCCTGGGACTCTCGATGGGCCGCTGGGGTCACAGCCTCAGTTTACTATGGGGGATCCTTGACCCCCCACGGTACCCTTCATATCTCTCGAGAGTATGTTCCCTCTCACTCCCAGATCTCTCAAGTTGCACCCGATATGGGACATTCCGAAAAAGTCATTATCCAAACTCTTGACGGCGCCTCTTCATCTTCTTATTCCTCCTACTCTTGGTTACAGCTCATTCAAGACACCACCATCTTTCTCAACCACACCCTCAACACTACCAATTGTTTCTTGTGCGCATCATTACAGCGCCCACTGCTGGCCGCCGTGCCCCTTAATATATCCAACTACTCCTTCCATGCAGAAGGACAACCCCTCCACCCCCTGGCAGACATACCCCTATGGGAACCAGAATACGCAAATAATCTCACCATCCACCACTGTGTAGGTCCAACTCCACCCACCTCCAGCGCACTTCACTGCCTCTCTATCTACACCCCTACCTCCGGCTCTAAGACTTTTACGCAACCGGGACACTTCTTTTAGTGTAATGGCAGTCTTTTCAACTCACTGCCTCCCAACTCCAATATACCCTGCATTCTCATCACCCTAATCCCACAGTTTACACTTTACAGCATGGCAGAATTTCTTGAGCTCCAACCTCCCTTGCCCTCGCGCACAAAAAGGGCTGCTTTCCTTCCCATCATGGTTGGTATCTCTTTGACCACCTCAGCCATTGGGGCAGGGTTTTTGGGAGGGGCCTTGGGTCACTCTCTATGGGCAGTTAGAGATCTCAACGCCAAACTTGAGGGAGCCCTAACATCCACTGCCGATTCCCTAGCCTCTCTCCAAAGACAGGTCACTTCGCTAGCTAAGGTCACCCTTCAAAACCGGCGGGCCTTAGATCTGCTTACAGCCGAGAAGGGCGGCACCTGCGTCTTCCTTTGGGAAGAGTGCTGCTATTACATCAACGAATCCGGCATTGTAGAAACTGACATTACCAAACTCACCAACCTTACCTCCAGCCTCCACTCTGCTTCCAATTCCAACCCATTCTCTTCAATACTAACAAACCCCCTCCTTACCTGGCTCTGGCCCATTGCAGGCCCCATAATAATCATTCTTCTCGCCTGTCTCTTCTTACCCTGTATAGTAAAGTTCGTCAAAATCCCAAGTCGGAAAAATCTCTAATCAAACTTTCAACCAGCTTTTACTCAGGAACTACCAGCTTTTAACCACAGAAGATCCCTCACCCTCACGTGACCTCCTCACCACATGCTGAGATGGACCCCTCTCTCCACTGGAAACTGTTCCTGGAAACAATGGCCGCAGATGCCTGGCTTCTGGCACCCATATCCTCTTGGCACCATTAGAATCAACAAGTCCTCGACCTATGGTTACAGGGAACCTTCATTGATCTCCAACCTGAAGAAGTCCACATCTACTCATCCTTACTGTGGGGAATCCTATCAACTCTTTCCTCCCAGTCCTCAAACCCTCACTCCCTTCTACGCCCCTGTTCAGCAGGAAGCAGTCAGAGAGAATGCAATGTCCACAACCCCATAGAGGAGAAAGGGGGGAATGAAGGAACCCCACCCATAAGATGGCAAACTCACCCCTCACCCCCCCTAATCCCAGCACCTAGCCAATAGCCACCAGCCCCGTAGAAGTGACACCTCAATCAGCTCATGCCCCTTCCTATATAACCCAGCACCTTTCCCTAATAAAGTGGAATTCTCCGGTGAATTGCTGGTCTGTGTCGCTCCTTTCCTTTCAGCCCGACCCCACGGCACTTGCTTCGGCGCTCCTGGATGGGGTCTTTATTCTCCCAAACTCTGCAGATATCTGGTAAATAGCACCGGCTGCTATTAATTTAGCGTGACTGTCTCATCCCCCAAGAAACTGCAGCTCTGCCCTTGAATTAAAGCTAGAAAATGTAGACTAAGAGAGGTGGAGGAACTTGCCTCAGCCTCATAGGCAGGAAGTGGCAGAAAAGGGGTTCATCCCTAAGTATCTGACTCCAAATCCCTGCACATATCCACCAGTTCTTGTGACTGTATTTCTCTAACTTAGGTTATCATGGGGTGAAGGGATAGCAAGATGATTAAAAGGTGCTTGGACCAGACAGAAGAATATAGTCTCACAGATTAACAAATTGTAGCAAGAAATTATTAAAAGGAGATTTATGTTTTTAATTTAGAATAGTTGCCAAATTCTATACATAAACCAACTAAATTTTGTTAAGTTGGTCAAGATTTTAAATATATATATATATATATATATATATATAAAACTCTCCCCCCAATTTTTTGATTGAAACAAATCTTTCTGGATTATTTTAAAATGACCTTTTCACTTAATATTAGGTAGAGGGGTGAAACAGAAATCTTTCATAAATTGAAAGTCATATATTGGGAATTGGGCTTAAGCAGGTGTGGGGGGCACTAGTAAGCCACACAAATGGATGCCCAGACAACCTGATGACTCAGCACTATTGCCCTAACACCCCTCCCTCAGCCCACACCTATGGTCATATGCAGGGGGCAGGGTGCTCCCTAGGACCAGCTGACAGAGCAGGAAAAGACTGTATGGTTCTCAGAAGGGTCAACTCAGTAGCATGAGTGAGCCCATAGTGGACTTCTGGTACACTACAGCCTCCCTTGGGGGTGACCCTGAAAGGTCGCAGTAAGGAGACCTACATCAACGGACACTTGGTCATCTTTGTGTAGACAGAGAAGTTGTCTGAGAAGAGAGTCAATAGACTCCCAGGCTGTGGTGAAAGGCTTGGCTCATTTGTGAGGGGCCTGGAAGGAGCAAAATTGGAAGATCAAGGACAAGAAAGTTTGGACAAGAGGCACTAAGTGTGAGGATATTTGTATTGACTGATTAATGCCCATCAGAGAGCATCCACTGCAGAACAGAATAAACCACTGCGTGGCTAAGACTGTGCAGCCAGTAGCTGTCAGCCCATTTCTGTCCTCAGCCCCGCAGGGTTTACACTCTGGCTCATGAGCAGAGTAACCCTGGAGCAGAGATGGAGGTTGTGAATGGACCAAGGAGCATGGACTCCATCATGCCAGGGCTGTTACCTACTTTCTATAAGTAGGTATGACCTTTAGGTGTGACCTAAATCCAAATACTAGTTGACAGGGAATGTAGAGAAGGGAGGAAAGAAGAACACATTAAATGACCAGAGAGATGCAATCAGTGAAACCCAAACTATGGGGAACTCCATGGGACAAATGCTTGAAGTTCTTCCACAAATAAATTGCAAGATAAGCAAGCATAGATTAAAAGATGATTTTAAAATTTAACAGATTGAGAAGTGTAATCCTTACTTGGATTGTGATTTGTTGTTTATTTATTTATTTATTTATTATAGAAATACAGTGGTATTCAATATTATATTCAAGTATACAACACACTGATTACACAGTTACACACATTAAATCCTTACCCCATCTAGTGCAGTTACTATCTGTCAGCATAGAAAGATGTTACAGAACCACTGACTATATTCTCCATGCTGTACTTGCATTCCCATGCCCAATTTACATCATGATTGAGATTTCTGTGCCCATTTATCCCCCTCACCCTCCCCACTCACCCGCTCCAACCCCTCCTACACAGTAACCACTAGTCACTTCTCAGTATCTGTGAGTCTGCTGCTGTTTTGTTCACTTTGTTTTGTTTTTGGATTCTACATGTAAATGAAATCATATGACATTTGTCTTTCTCCACCTGGCTTATTTCACTTAACATGAGGAGCCTCTAAGTCCATCCATGTTGCTGTTAATGGCAGGATTTCTTTATTTTTATGGTGAAATGTGTGTATGTACCACCTCTTCTTTATCCATTCATCTACTGATGGACACTTTAGGTTGCTTCCATATCTTGGCTATTGCAAACAGTGCAGCGATAAACATAGGGGAGCATATGTCTTTTTGAATCAGAGATTTTGTTTTCTTTGGGTAAATACCTAGAAGTGGAGTTACTGGCTCTGTGATTTTTTTTTTAATGGAAATAATTCTGACATTTAGCAAACAATAGGAAATGTGAATGATTTAATACAGATATTTGATGATATTGAAGAATTATGATTAACTTTTTGATGTGATAATAGCATTGTAGTATATTTTAACAAGAGAGAGAAAAATCCAACCTTTTAAAGATGTATACTGAAATATCTATGGATGAAATGATATGATGGCTGGAATTTATTTCAAATAAAACCAGAAGGAGGACATGGACGA
Source organism: Manis javanica (assembly GCF_040802235.1). Taxonomy (NCBI): domain Eukaryota; kingdom Metazoa; phylum Chordata; class Mammalia; order Pholidota; family Manidae; genus Manis; species Manis javanica. The sequence goes on along the minus strand of NC_133156.1, from coordinate 168,925,433 downwards.
GGTATAGATAAGGTGGGACTGGCCGGGGATCGATGGTCACTGGGTCTGGATAATGGATACTTGTGGTTCATCATATACCCTTTTGTCCTCTTTTTATATATTAAAAATTCCCCACATGTGATATAGACCTGTTTCCCTACCTATAAAATAAGAATAAGAAAGACACCCTTCAACCTCCTTCAGGGAATGTTGGGAGAGTAAACTAAGATAATAGATATGGTATATAATAGATAGATATAATATATAATTGGTAGATATAATAAGTAGATAATAGATACTTTCAAAAAATTGAAAAGTTAAAGTTAGCAAGCAAATTTAAATTAAATAATGTCACAGAAGACACTCTGCATAGGGCTTAGCTTGAGCCAGTGTGTGAGGATGGGAAGAATTTCTAACCCCAGGACGAAAAGGCATCCCTAGGATTTTCAGACTGGGCTCTGGGACCCCCTAGCGGCCCTCAGAGTCCCTGCAGAGCCCTCAGCGGGAGGCTTGTGGCAGGGAGACTCCTGTCTCTCTGCGTTGATCTGTTATAATGGGCTCAAGACCAGATTAAGGTATTAAAGGCCCCCAATACTGAGAAGACTGTCATGCTCCCATCCCTACAGGCAACTTGTTTTTAATTACTGACATTAAAATGGCTCATTTCTAGTTTTGCTGATGGAAAAATTCCAGCTGTGTTTATTCAAATAGAACTTTTCTCTCCCTCTTCCTACTTTACTGGGGTTCTAAGCATATGCTTAGTATGCCTTTTGGGTCATGGCTGCATTGACTGGGGTTTCCTAGAGCATTTCATGTAAAAAGGAGGTTTCATTGTTAAAACTTTTGATCGATCTAATGTCTATTTATATCCTCTCTCCAATAGCTCATCAAGCACTTCGCCAACTCTGGTTTAGGCACCTCCCATACAAGGGATTTATTACCCACTGAATGATGCTGGCAGATTATTACTAGAAAGTCTTATATTGAGGCCAAGCATGTCACCATCTAGTTTCCACCCCTGTCCCTCCTCTGCCCCCAGGGCTGCGCTGAACAAGTTTCATCGCCTCCGCTGTCTGCCTGGGCTCGGCCAGGCGCTTGGGCGGAGTTCGAGGAGTCAGCCTGTCTCCTCTCTTTCCGATCCTGACTCCTCAAATAGTCTCCCCAGATAGTAATAATAAGGATAGCCACAATTAACTGAACTCACCATGTGCCAGGTGCCCAAGTCACACAGCTGGAGGATTTTATAGCCAAACATCTATGTTTTTAGTCTCTACATTATGATTTTTACCTCCCATTGAGCATGAAATAATCTCAAAGTGCTATCTCCTCACAACATTCAAGAACAATTGGATAGGAAAAATTTTCAAGTAGCCTCCAGCCTTTGACAGTGGACGGTTTTCTGGAGCCTGAAATATTGAATCATGGATTCTTCACTTGTCAGTCAAAGGCCCTGCCCCTGAGTTGGATCACCAGGGTGCATCTTCTCCTGCAGGGAGGCGTCTCTTAGGTGTGGGGCAGGGCTGTAGTTCGTTACGACCTTTTGGCAACAGGGAAGAGTCTTGGGTTTGCTGAATGCTGTCTGGATCACCACTATACCCGCAGCCGTCTCCTGTCCAGCTGGGTGATACTGGCCCTGGGGCAGTGTCAGGGCTGAGGTGTGGCATGTTATCGGTGGCACCTCGTTAAAGCCAAGGGAGTTAGGGGCATCTGGTTGGTTAGCTTTGGCCCCATGACAGTGCTCTGGCTGTAAGGGAACCTGAGTAAGCAATTTCATAGGTTTCTGCTTCCTTATGTGAGGTGGCTTCTCTTCTCACCAAGATTTATAAGGTGGGGAATTCTTTCAACATAGGAAGAGAGATCAAATACAACGAGCCTAAAAGTGCCCCCATCTGCATAGTTATGAAATTCCCCAGGTCCTTTCATTTAATGAATCAAAACGTATTTATCAAGTCCAAAGTCCCTGGAAGGCACAGTGAATGTGAAGGTCACTATCACAATTAGTGGAGACCTTAGATCTCCAAAGAACTCAGGGTCCATCAATTACTGTATGCACCAAGGCTTAACTGGGCTCTTGATTTATAAGACTAGAGGCCACACTGGGGGGTAAGGGAGAATTAAAGTGACTTGCCCTATCCTCCCAGATTTAGAACAACCAGCTAAAATTCCCAAACTCTCATCCTACTGCCAGGGCTTACACAGGGCTGTCAAAGTAATATTCCTAAAACATTAATAAAATTGTGTCACCTCTACAACTCAGAAATCATTGATTAGTCTTCATCACTCAGAGACTACCCCATTCATTCATTCACTCACTCAAAGCGTTTCAGTGCCTACTATATACAAGATATAGTGCTAGATGCTTGGGATATAAAGATGAAAGCCATGGGCTCAGCCTCCAAGGAGCTCAGGGGATAGCCAAGGAGGTGGACCTGAACATGGTTACATCCGGAGAGATGGGAGCAATGCCCCAGTGTGTCTTTGGTGCTCTCTGCCAAATACCCTCTGCAGCATGGCAACCTCCACCCCAGTCCTCAGTCCCATACCTGTGTCCTAAAAAATCTGTGTTCCTTCAGATTGAATGTAGCCTCCTTCCTGCGAGATCTGTTTCTCTGTGTGCTCTGAATGCTGGAATCTCCTGGAGAGCTATATGTGCAGGGGGAGGAGGGGCTCAGGGCATTTTTACTTCGTTCTTCTTGCAGAACACGCTCTTAGCATCTAACAGGCTAACCCTCTGATTGCTCTTTCCAAATACTCAGGAAGAGTTTCGGCAATGCCTTTCAGGAAGATGAAAGCCACACTTTCATTTTTCAGTGCCTGAAAGTGGTGGCGTTGCTCTGCAAAGGCATTCACATGTGCCCTGCCACTGGTAGGCACTCAGTGACCATCTGCCCGGTTTGTTCAGAGGCTCAGATATCTCCCATTCCAGTCAGGCATGCTCAGGGCAGGGCTCCCCAGGCGGGGGGCTTCCTAAGGCAGCTTGGGGCTTAGGAAGAGCTTTTCTGCCTGGGGGATGCTCCTCCTCCCTCAACTCGAACTGAGGAATCTGGGCCCAGACGATAAAATGGTTTTCTGCCTGATGGAACTTGCCACTTCTCAGATTGGCCAGCAAGGTTTGGTTTCCGGCCAAGTCCACAGTGGGCTTCCCTGCTTTGATGTGGTCTTGCAAGGAAAACATCCTCAAATAGGCAACAGCCAACCATCTCTTTTCTCTTAGTCCACCTAGTGTTTGCTAAAAGCAGTGCTAATTATCCCCTTGGAATTGGTTGGGTTTGGGAGGCCACGTCCCTCTAGAGGAGAGAATGGGTATTCTGATTCTGAATATTAGCCTAAATTTAGATTTCCAAAGGATGTAAAATTTCCAAACAGCTACTCAAACATTTGTTACTGGTGAAAAAGAAGAGAAGAAATTTGGAATTTGGAGATCTGAGTCCTGAATCAATCATGGTTTACCTTTTTGTAAAAGTGTGTAAATTTTATATCTGAGCCTTGGTTTTCTCATCCATAAAGTCAGATACTAATGAAAGCACCCCCTCAATTCTAAGTCTCTAATGAAATGATGCTTGTGAAAGCCCTGTGCAATCTATGAAGCACTACCCATGCCAGGTATTAATCAGGGAGAAATACCAAGCCCAAATATAAGACAAAAGAATTCTTCACTGATATCAGAGGCAAAGCATACTGATCAATTATTTTTTTAAAAAGCTGAATTAGATGTATTTTATATCTCAATGGCAATAACAATAGAGCCTATAGAAATAGATTTTGACTTTTTTTTGGGTGGGCAGAACATTTTCTTAATTTGTCATTTTGAAACAATTGTAGATTTATAGGAGGTCACAAAAGTGTGTCAAGGACGTGCATGCAGCCTCCCCCAATGTGCATGTCTTGCCTAACTGTAGTATGATATCAAACCCAGGAAATTGACATTAGCCTAACTCACAGCTCAGATTTCACCAGTTTTACAAGCACTCATTTGTGGGTGCGTTTATGTTGTTTTATGAAATCTTATCACACATGTAGCTTTGTGTAACCACCTTTTCGGTCAAGACCCAGAACTGCTCTATCATTAGGAGGGCTCTCTTACGCGACGCCTTACAGACTCACGCCCTCTCCCCCACTGAGATCCCCAACCTCTGGCAAACACTGATCTGTTCTCCATCACTACAGTTCTGCTATTTCAAGAATGTCATATAAGTGGAATCAGGCAGTATGTAACTTTTTGAAATTGGCCTTTTTCACTTAGCCTAATTCCCTTTAGGCCCCATGCCAGTTGTTGCATGTATCAATAGTTTGTACCTTTTCTTTGCTGAGTAGGATTGATGGTGTGGATATACTATAGTTTAATCACTCATCCATGGAAGGACATTTGGGTTGCAATTGTTTTTTTTTAAACAAAAGAGAAGTATTTATTAGTTTGTTCAATAAATATTTATAGAGTTGCCCGTGTGCCAGATTCTCAGTCAATATTGGTGATGTAGCAGTAGATGAGAGGAAGACGATAAATCACATACAGAGAGAACAATTGCAGGGGGTGGTACAAGATAGAAGGAACAAACAGACTGACAGAGTGACTCCTTCAGTGTTCAGAGATGGGTGGAGGCCTTTCCAGGGAGGCAACATTTAAATGAAGACCTGAATGAGGTAGAATCCACCCTTAAAAAGCCCTGGAAACAGCATCCTGGGCAGAGGGAAGAGTAGGGGTAAACACCCTGAGTTGGGCATGTACCTGGTGGTTAGAGGGACAAAGAGGAAGCCAGGGAGGTTGCAGTATGTGAAAGGCAGGGGTGGGAAAGGTGGGAGAAGCGGGTGGGGCCTGTAAACTGCAGGGAGGAGTTTGGATTTTATTCTAAGGATTTCAAGCAGGGGGAGGCATGATGCCATGAATGTTTTAAAAGATTACTCTAGAGACAAACTCTATTTTAAACCTCAGGGTGTAATTTATTGAGTAACTGCTCATTTATTATTCACAAACCCTAGAACAAGAATTGAATGCTAACATCCTCCATGACTACTAGCCATGTGGGACTGACCCTCTCAGTCAAAGAGGAGACCTTGGAGGAGAGACAGGGACAAACATTTTCTGCAACTCCAAAGCCAGCAGTTCAGCAAATACAGATTTGCATGGAAGAGTCTGCAAATACTTTCTTTATAGGTACCCATTGGACTTCACTTGGACTCCATGAGAACTTGCCCCCTACCCCATCCCACTGTGCACCGGGTCCCTACTCCCACTCCCCAGTCAGTGGCAGAGAGAGCAGGAGGAGGAAATGAGCAGATGGCAGAGCGGGAGACACTCTGCTAGGTCTCAGGGAGCTCTGGTTCTGCTTAAGAGAGAGAGAGTGAGGACAAGAAACCAGCAGTGTGGGCTAACATGGGAGACAGGAGGGCGATGGACTGGGAGGCGGGACACTGAGCACCCAATCCCAGCCTAGGATGTGGGTGCAGGCACTTTGCCCCTCTGGACATGGGTGCCCTCATCAGTGGCCTGTACATTCTGGTCAGAGGGTGCTTTCCTGCTGCAGGACAAGCCAGTTTAGGACATACATGCATTTCTCCATGGCTGCCCTGCCAGAGTGAAAATGAGCAGGCAACGGAGGTCCAGCAAACACAGAATATCTCCCTTCATCAACATCGAGTTCAGGATAGAGTCTTAAAACTGGACAATCTTTAAAATGCAACATCAGAACCTGAACACATGCAGAGAGGCTGCCCCTGACTCTGGAGTAACTCACTCAAGAAGCTTGATGGGGAAAATTTAATTTTTCTACCTCCTAAATTAGGGCCAGGGTTGGCAAGCCATGGTCCACAGGCCAAATCTGGCCAGCTGCCTTCTATTGTATGGTCCACAAGCTAAAAGTGGGCTTTACATTTTGAAATAGTTGGGGGAAAAGATGGGAAGATGAATTGTATTTGTGACCTGTAAAAATTACATGAAACTTAAATTTCAGTGTCCATAAATAAAATTCTATCAGAACACGCTCATTTGTTTATGTACTTTGTATGGCTGATTTTGCACTACACGGGCAGAGATGAGAAGTTGTGACAGAAACTGACTGGCAAGCCTAAAATGTGTCCTCTTTAGCCTTTTACAGTTTGCTGACCCCTGTGGTGGACAGACTCCAAACAGCCCCATGATTCCTGCTTCCTGGTATTCATGCCGTTGTGGAATCCCTCCCCTTGGGTGTGGGTGGGACATGTGACTTCTAACCAGTAGAATATGGCAAAGGATGCCATGCCCATGATTTTTTATACAGGATAGTAGCTTCCATCTTGCTAGCAGGTGTCTCTGCAGCTTTAGTGAAGTCAGCCGCTGGGTTATGAGCTGCCCTATGGAGAGACCCACGTGACCAGAAACTGCAGGTGGGGTCTGGACAACAGCTGGCAAGAAACTGAAGCCCTCAGTCTGACAAGCTGCAAGGAGTGAAATCCAGCCAATGGCCACATGAGCTTGGAAATGAACTCTGCTCTGGTGGAAAGCAAAGCCTGGACTTTGCTTACAGCCTTGTGAGAGACCCTGAAGCAGAAGGCCCGCTGAGCCATCTGTGCCCAAACTCCTGACCAACAGAAACTGTCAGATAATAAATGTGTGCTGTTTTAAGTTGCTAAGTTTGTGGTTACGGTTCACAACAATAGATAACTAGGCAACTGGAATTCAGATTTCCTCAAATACGGAGAGTTCAGTGGCCTTCCCTTCACATATACAGGAGTCTGCATAGCTGCTCAGGAGCAGAGCAGATTGGTGAAGTGACGTTAGGGTGGCATCGGGTGTTGCTGGAGGACCAGGTAGATGAGGATTCTTCCGAAGACCACATTCATCAGACCCTACGATAGCCAGAGATTCCCAAAGACGTCCCCATTTAAAAGAATCATGGAAAAGCAGTTATTAAGGGTTTTACCAAGTGGGCAGGACTGGAACAGTATGAATCCCCTAGATGTGCTTAGGGTCTGGGGTTCTGTGGCCCAGATTCAAATGGTGCTTGGCTCTGAACTGCTACAAGGTCATGGCCCTGGTGGGCTGGGCAGGCTGCTAAGATCTGTGGACCTGCTGCAGCCCATTACTCCACACCTTAGCCTGGAGTCAGGGTTTTGTAGTCTACACCCTGGCTCCTCTCATCTGTTCCCCAGGGGCCATCACCATGATCCCCCCTCCGCACCTCCTCCCCAAACAGACAGTTCTTCCTCTTCAGAATCATCTATGGCAAGTAACTGGGGCCCAGAGAAACTGCAGAGGGCAAGAAGTGAGGAGCTCTGGCTTCTACTTAGGAGCTAAAGAATGTCACTCGAAATTCTGGATACAAAGAATGATTTGATTGTGAAATTTAGGACAATGAAATTAAAGAGGCAGTAGATATTTTTAAAGGTAAAGTTAAAAACCTTCATTGATCCCCCAGTTTAGTAAACATCACAGTGGGATTTCAGAAGAGAGTCGTCATGGGCCCAGTCTGTGCAGGGTGTCAGGTGGGTGGCTAGGCTCACCATTCAGCAGTGACTGCAAATGGGCTCCCCCTTCCAGACTGGCTTCCAGGCCCTGCCATCCATCTTCCTGCCTTGGCAGAGAGGGGGACCCTGTCCTTTGGGAGCAGAATCAGAAGCACTGACTTGCCAGAGTTTGGCAACCAGAAGAAATCGTGTACTTTAATTTTTGGAAAACTAATTGTCATTTTGTTTTAAAACTCCTGAGGCAGCCATCTTTATGGTAAATGTAAGTTGGAATCTAAGTAGAGTTTTGATTCATTCTTTCAACAGATATTTACCAAAATGTTCACTGAGCATAAACTGTACTCCAGGTACTGTCTTAAATGCTGGAAATACAAAAGTAGACAAGATGGGCTTGCTTCCTGCACTAACAGGGAAAGCTTGAAGGAGTTTCAAATTACACATTGGCAGTAATAATAGCTTTTGATATTATTCCTGTCACTGTTATATCTAATAGCATAGGTCCTCAATAACTGTCTTTTCTGTCCTCACTGTTAAAATTCAAATACCTGTTAGAAAGAGTCCACCATGAGCCCCATTAACTATTGAGCTCCACGATCTCCCACCTGTCATGTCACAAGATTGTCCATTAGTATAAGAGAGTCTCCTCTGCCACCTGTAAAGTATTGTCCCTGAGGATGAGACAGCGATAGATACTTCAGTGAAGACCAAATTAGCATACAGTTGACTGGAACTCTGACATTTCATACTTTGACATCAAATAAAACCATTGTCTGGCAATGCTTTGGGGTATATATGTGTTTTCAAATAAAATCGTATCTTTATTATAAAAATCTATAATGTAAAGAGTGAAAGACCCCTGTAATCTTTTTAAAACTTTCTGCATCATTGTTTAAAAAAATGAAAAAGTAGAGAAGTGTAGAGAGTAAACCTAGCCTTTACTCAATTGACTCCCTCATCTCCCCCGCTCCCCGCCACACAAATAAAAGATAACCACTGTTGATAGCTGGTGTGGGGCCATCCGAACTTTAATGCACATCTAAACAGATTTCTGAAATAAAAATGAGATATTAAACCCGCTTAAAAAATGCATTTCTCCCCACTAGCCAAACAGCGTACACCTGCAAACATACACACAGTCACCTGCTCTGTTTTGAAGGCCGTGTGGAATCCCATTATTGCTGTTCCACAATTTTTAACCAGTCCTCCACAGATGGACACCCAGACTGCAAATAAGCATTTGCCAGTAATGTGGTGATCACCCTGTACACAGATGGGTGCGTTTTTTAATGGATGCTCCTGTCAGATAAATTCGGAGTAGTAGACATACATATTTTTTTTTGTCATAGTATTTTTTTTTTTATACTGCAGGAATTAGAAGGGTTTTTTTTCTTTCTTTTTTTTTTTTATTGAAGGGTAGTTGACACACAGTATTACATTAGTTTCAGGTGTACAACACAGTGATTCAACATTTATATACATGATAATTCTAGCTACCAGCTATCACCATACAAAGTTGTTACAATATTTTGACTATATTCCTTATGCTATACATTACATCCCGGTTACTTATTTATTTTACAATTGGGAGTCTGTACTTTTTTTTTTTGAGAGGGCATCTCTCATATTTATTGATCAAATGGTTGTTAACAACAATAAAATTCTGTATAGGGGAGTCAGTGCTCAATGCACAATCATTAATCCACCCCAAGCCTAATTTTCGTCAGTCTCCAATCTTCTGAAGCATAACAAACAAGTTCTTAGATGGAGAACAAATTCTTGCATAATGAATAAGTTACATGGTGAACAGTACAAGGGCAGTCATCACAGAAACTTTCGGTTTTGATCATGTCATAGTATTTTAAGACAAAATAAAAACTAATATACATTAGGAAAATTTTTAAGAAAACATTTCAAGTTAACCAGAAAATTTAATATACTGGAACACTATTATGAAGGAAAGGGTTTTTATTATGTCAAATAGAGTATGCATTATGAATTCAATGCTTTCTAAAAGTTTTCTACTTATGTTCACATGAGTAGCCATACCATAATACTTTTGAAACAAAAATTTTTTATTAAGGTATCATTGATGTACACTCTTATGAAGGTTTCACATTAAAAAACAATGTGGTCACTACATTTACCCATATTATCAAGTCCCCACCCCACCCCAATGCAGTCACTGTCCATCAGTGCAGCAAGATGCCACAGATCCACTATGTCCCTTCTCTGTGCTACACTGTTCTCCCTGTGATCCCCCACACCATGTGTGCTAAACATAATACCCCTCAGTCCCCTTCTCCCTTCCTCCTCCCCCACCTTCCCCCACCCCTCCTCTTTGGTAACCACTAGTCCCTTCTTGAAATTTGTGAGTCTGCTGCTGTTTTGTTCCTTCAGTTTTGTTTCATTGTTATACTCCTCAAATCAGGGAAATTGTTTGGTATTAGACATACATCTTTTTAACCTGGTGTTAGTGCTGACGAGCTATAGTAGAAAGCAGCACCATGGATTCTGGGCCCCCCGGAGTGACAAGTCCCAGCACTCGCTCGGACAAGTCACTCGATGTCTCTGAACCTATTTCCTCAACTGCGAAGTGAGGACACTAATTCCCCATTGGCCTAGTTTGTGGGGTGCTACAGACAACTGAAATAACAAACGCAGTGTGCTTCAAAGGAAATAAAGCTCTAGCAGATGGGGGATGGGTGGTGGTGGTGTTACTAATATCTCTTAGGTGTGTAAGCATGGGAGGAGTCAGAAGTTCCCTCCCTGCATTTAATTAACTTTAATTTTTAAAGTATGCCAGAATATTCTGGGAGGAAGGCAGGGGTAGTTACAGCAGTCAGGGTTGTGGACTCAAAACAGACATGGGACTTTGTGGGGAGACTCCGGAGCTTGTCTGTGAATATGTGGAGGGCTCTTGCCCTGTCCTTACTCTAGGGCTTCAGAGGCTGGAGTCTGACCAGAGCCTGGAGGCTGGGAAGGCTGGCTCTGACGCGCTGTACAGAAGAGTTTAACAACAATCAGAGCCATCCAACCTGCAAGTTTACCCTGAGAAGGGAGCTCCTGTCACTGGGAGCATTCAAGGAGGGAGAGGGAGATCAACCCCTGTAGGGAACTCACCTAGAGGTTCCCTGCAGGAAAACTTGCCACCCAGAGTGCTTGGATAGACCCTCCTCTTCTCTGAGACACCATCCATCTCCATCTCAAGGCTGAGGGGTCTGCTGGGCTCCTGGGCACCAGCACGGTCCCCAGCCGGCCCACCTGCCTGTCATTTGGAGTCATTTTGTTATTTATCCCCCACTCTGTGGGCTCCATTTCTCAAAGATTTTTTCCTACCACCAAATAAACTACTTTTATTATGAAACAATGAAGCCCCATTCATTTTTATTTATCAAATCAGGGCCATCAGAGCTTCTCCCTATAAAATAACCAAGGTTGCCACTCTTGACTTCTATGGTTATGCCCTGGAACAACCACACTTAATTCGGAGGTGACAGACTTGTCAAAGGACATGTAGTGGGCAAGTTTTGGAGCCAAGGCTGAACCCTGAGTGCTCCGAGCTTGCATCTGCCTCCTGAAGCAGAGAGTGGACCCCTCTTGGAGGCCTCTTGTGATAGCCCCACAACTCCAGCTTCATAGGTCCTCCCCCCTTAGGAGCTCCAGTTCTAAAGTAAAGTCCACTGCACTTGTAGTTAGAAGATGGGGTTCAAATCCCAACCCTGCTGATTTCTAGCTGTGCAAGCTTCTGGAAAATGGGAGTAATGGCACTGTGCTCAGAGCAGCTTTAGGAAGCACGCAAGGCTGCAACCACTCTGTAACTACATAAAGGGGAGGTTTTTATTCTCTGACTGACTCTGAAGGGAGATGGCATGTGAGGGGGTAGAAACCTGCAAAACATTCAGCATTAGCATGACTGCCTTTTCCTGGAAGCTGGGAACCATTCGCTGTGAGGAGCGGCTTTTGGAGGCAGAAGACCAGCTTCCCTGCCTGGAGCAGGATCTGTCCGGAGGAAGTGCTTAGCAGCTGGTTACTTCCTGCTGCCTCTTCAGGGAGCCTCAGGAGCAAAACTGGCTGTGTTGGGAGAGCCAGGTGGTCTGGGCCAAGGACACTGTGCTTCCTCAATGGGGAACTCACATTTTAATGTCTGTGAAATGTTTCACTTGATGAGGTATTTGGTGTAGCCTCTCTCAGTGTTGTACTGTCCACAGAATGATCTGATTCCAGCAAGGTTTGGACAGCTCTCCCACCTGTCTCCATACAGAGCCCAGGGAGTCTTCAAATCAAGTGGATGAACTCTGAGCATGTCTCACCCCTTGTCTTTACAGGAAACTAAGGCCCAGAGAAGGTCAATGGCAAGTTGCCTGGTGCTAGAGTGGGCACGGGCAGGCCTCAGAGTCCTGTGCTCTCTGAAGTTCCTGGGGTGCTGCACCCTACTCGCTGTGAGCAGAGAGAGGGCTGCAGGACACCACTGAGGAGGCCTGCTTGGCCTTTGGAGCCTCTGCATTCAGCCTGACCAAGCACAGCGGTAACACCTCCCAGCTGGCTCGGGTGCCTGCTAGGTGCCTGGCGGGGCACTGAGCTCATGGCCTTCAGACCTTGGAGGTGAAGGCACAGGCCTCTCATTGTATAGCTAAGGAGCGTGAGGCTCAGACCATGATGTCACTTGGCCAAGGTCACACAGGAAGTGGTGGGGTAAGGATTTGAATCTCCTGCTTGTCAAAAAATGTCACCAGAAGAAAGAGTGCAACAATATGCATCATCTTTGTGGTTGGTCTGAGGGTGAAATCGCTGAGGTGTGGAGAGGTGCTCTGTGTGTTAGAGGCCATACCTCCCAGGTGAGTGTCCTGCTCTTGGGCCTATGCTGTGCCCTTCCAACCTGGGAGGCCCCACAGGCTCAGCTAGGGCACCCGCAGACCAGGCCTAGAGAGCCACAGCCCTTTAGACCCGTGGTTCTCCAACCTGAGCCAGCCTCAGAACCACCTGCAGGACTCATTAACACAGGAATGTCTGGGTCCCTCTCCCAGAGCTTCTGATTCGGGAAGTCTGCAGCAGGTCTGAGAACCTGCACTTCTAACAGGGTCCCATGGGCTGCTGAAGCTGCCCGCTGGACCACACTTTGAGAACCAGGGCACTATGTCATGCTTCACCCCAAACCCACCCCATCTGGGCTAAGAGGGGGAGATTTAAACAAGCCGCAGTCAGAAGCAGTGAGATGAGAAAGGATTTCGATATCAGACAAACTGAGTTCTGATTTTTCTGTTGGCTTTTTAGTTTTGTGGGACCTTCACTAAGTCACCTAACTCTCTGAGCCTCAGAGAATGCTCTAGAAAATGGAGATGCTACACCTACTTCACTGAGTTGCTGAGATGATAACTATAAACCCACCTGGTACATACCAGGAGCTCAATTAATAACAGCTATCCTGTGTCTGGCACACAGTAAGTAGTTTCTCTTTGATTTCTGCTTCTACACGATGTTCAAAACCCCAGGGACTAACGTGTTCTTTAAGAATTAATCCTAAATGCAGCATCAGCCTGATTAAGGGGCCTGCACTGCAGGGACTGACCAAGTCCCAGAGCCATCAGTAGACAGCACAGCCTGGAGGGCAGGGAGACAGAAGAGAAAAAGCAAGAGAAGATGGGCTCTGGTTTAGGGAGAGGGAAAGAGCCTGTAGTTTAACCCTTAGTGACCCAGCACAGAGCACCTAATCCCTGACAGCTGCAAGCTTCCAGCTTTGTCTTGTGGGAGGAAGCAGTTGGCTCCGGGACCCTACCTGCGGCATCAGGGCCAGGCCTCCTGGCACTCAGGTGCTGGGGCTGTGGGGTTTGATATTGGACAGGGTCTGGCAGCTTGCAGGTGGGGCCACCAGCATCTGCTCTGCGGATTGGGTGCATGCCTGGCCCTGTCTGCTCCTCTCACCTCTGCCTATGTTCGCTCTCTCCTGGGGGTTGCTGGAGGGTCCTCAGGGTAGCAGGCCAGCTCTCTCCTGCCCCAGCTCAGAGAGAGACGCATGGGCATGTTGCCAACATGATCACATCCTTGGCCAGTGCATGTCCTTTAACGCAGCTCAGGGTTGCAGACCTACAAGGGCTGCCCCATAGATTTGTGCCAGAACCTGACCTCCTCTGTCCATCAGGCTTCAGTCAGAGAAGCAGTGCCCTGAGGATTTGTTACAAGGCTTGACCATATGCAATTATGGGAGCTGGCTCAGAGGTCTTTGGGGAGACTCATCTTCTCTGGTGCTGGAATTTGAGGTCTGCAGGGCAGAGAGTTGGAAGGAAGATGGATGTGAAGTGGGGAATATCAAGGGCAGTCTGCATGCCACATGCAGGAGCTGGAACCCATTTCAGGCGCTACATAGTTTGCTATTGCTGCCCTAACAAAACACCACAGGCTGAGTGGTGTAAACAACAGAAATTTCTTTTCTCACAGCTCTGGAGGCTGGCAGTCTGAGGTCAAGGTGTTGGAGGTTTCTTTTCCTCTGAGGCCTTGCTCCTGGGTTTGCAGGTGGCACTGCTTTCTGGTTATGTCCTCACATGGCCTTTCCCCTGCCACATCCCTGGCACCTCTTCCTCCTCTTTTAAGCGCACCAGTCATTTGGGATTAGGGCCCACCCCTGTGACTTTATTTAACCTAACTACCTCTTTAAAGGCCTTACCTCTAAACACAGTCACACTGGAAAGCAGGGCTTCAACATATGAATACAGCTTAGTCCCTAACGGGCCCTCACCGCCTCCCACCTCCATGATGGGGATGACCTGCAGGAGAAGCTGCTGTCCTTTACCGTGAAGCTGAACATGAGCCACTCCGGAGCTGGAGAAGTCAAAGGAGGATGGAGGGCATGTGGAACAGCTGCTGGCCTGGCTGTGGGCTCACGCCAACAACGGGAGCCAGCGGATAAGTGACAACATGTGAGTCGCAACAATTCCTGGCATCCGCACAGCTCCTGCACATCGTGGCTGCTGCTCCACGCTGGCCCTCCAAGCCTCATGCACAGCCTTTCCTGCAGCACCCCCAGTGAGAAATACAGGAAAGGGCGTTGTGGGAAACATAGTTCATCGTTGCCAAGCTGGCACATTACGAAGCCTCTGTAGTCCACCTCTTGTCAACTCAGCACTCATACATACCTTTTGAAACCACACTTAGCAAATAAACAATATAACAAAGCCAGACTTCCATCTGTCATGATACAACTATTCCATACACAACTTATAACATGCTGAGGTCTTTCTCCAAAGGAGGATACAGAGCCCCTTTCCTTTCCCCATCTTAGGGTGAAGTTCATTCTTCCAGCTCATTTCCACTTCCCCTTTGATATCCTATAACTTAAATGCTGAGATATGAGGTTGAAGATGTTAATATATCTCATGTTAGATGGTAGGGGAATGGGAGGGCGTAAAAAACTAGTTAATATACCCACAAACACATTTATATCAAAAAAGAGGAAGAAATACAAATATTACAGTCCTTGTTTCTGCAATTAGCTTTGTGGTAACTGGTCTTCATAATTTTCTTCTTCCACTGTCCATATTCCATCTGCCCTCAGCCTGCTCCTTGGCTGGTCCGGGTTCCTTGCCTGGTGGGGTGACCCAAACCTTTCTCCCTGAAGGGCCTGGCCTCAGCAGACCGGCCTGAGTTGGGCTGTTGTGGTTTCCCACTGAGTTTTGTCCTATGGGAGTCCTAAGAGGCACCCCGGGAAACCCTGCATTCCTGACATGTCCCCCTTGACCTCCATTGTGTGGTTGCAGCTTGGTTTTCTCTTGAGAGTCAGGATGAGTCACCCCAAACAGTACAGTGACCCCTTGGCCTGCTGATTCTCTGGAGTGAGGGGCCAACGTGGCCAGATGGCAGCCCCACCTTCCACTTCCTGCTGTGTCCTGTGGAAGCGTCCCCCTTGGGGACTAAGACCCCTCGATCAGCAGGGCCCAACATTGTGGAGGCAGGAAGCAAAATGCTGGCTCTGGGTGACCAGGGGTAACAGTAAGAGGAGCTGCTGCCATTTCTGCTCCCCAATACCTGGCCTGTGATCTGTGGCAGTGCAGGGGACTCAGGAAAATGCACACACCCCAGGACGTTGCCATAGATACAGGGTTTGAGACCCAGCCCTTTCATCTCAGGGCTGTCTGGAAGAGGGATCTCTGGCTGCCTGTCTCTCTCTGTCTCTGAATGGATATCTTAGTCAGATATGGGCTAGCCTCCAGGCGCCCAGTGGCATCCTCATGCCTGGACACCACCACTGGCCTCAGTGCCCCTGCACAGATTCCTACAAGGGAGGAAGGGAAGGAAACTCATCCCCTTTGGCTTGTTTTTGTTTAATTTGTTTTGTAAACACAAGAGTAATCAACAGCAAGTTCACTGGTGCACCTGAGCTCACCTAGTCAGCTGGGGGCAATCTCGCCCCCAGGCTTCTGAACCCTAACTGGGTAGTGATTTTCAGTGGGTTCCAGAACCTTCACTGCCAATAACAACAATAATATTCTCTGAGGACCATCTGTGTGCTGGACCCTGTCACATGGCTTTGTACTAATAGACATTTTCTTGAGCTGCCCTCAGCCCAGTGAATCTACGGCTTGGATATTCTTCTGGGCCCAGACCTCAGTGTGGTGGGAAAAGTGTGGGGTTGGGAGCAGGAGCCCCCTACCCTGAACCCCAGGCTGACCCTAGCATACCATGGCAGACCATTTGGGAAACGCTTTGACTCTGAGACTAGATTTTTGTCTATAAAAAATGGTGGAGTTAGTGCTTTCTTCATTAAAGGGATCTGGGAAAAATGAAGGGATATTTTGTATGTGAAAGGGTTTTGTAAAATTCTAACTTGGTTGTTATCAATATGACTATTTATCAGCAGCAGTAAATACTTGTGTTGCAGGGACTGAACCCTCTGCCCCAGGCTGCCCATGTGGGTTGCAGATGGGAGTCACCCTGCTTGGCAGCCTCCCAGAGGGGAGCCTCGTTGGTGGGGCAACGGGCAAATTGCTTGGGGCCAGTGGGCTCTGAGTTCACCTGAGCTGCTAGCAGTGAGAGGAAAGGGGCAGGAGAAGCATTTATGGGACACCTACAGTGTACCAGGCCCTTCCCGAACTTTCTAATAGTTTTCTCCTAACATCCCCCCATTCAGATGTGTCTTCAACAATACATGGTTTTGTTGGGTACCTGCTCCAGGCGGGGGTCAGTGCCAGTGCAAATCACAGATTCTGGGAACAAAATGACAAGCACCAGAGACACCACAGTAAATCCCAGGTAGTATATCCTTTAATGAGGAAGACAAACATCACAAACCAAAGCATGGCTGAGTCGGTCTTTTATCTGGGTCTCAGACTTTCTTGCTGCCTTCCTGAGGCCTTTGAAGGCCTCCCATTGTAGGGGTACCTCAAGCCCGTGCCTCTCCCCTCCATTCTCTAGGCCCAGTCCTTCTGTTGCCCACTCCTTCCTCCATAGACTTGTCATTATCTGAAATGACTGTGTTTATTTGTTTAATGTGTTCAGAGGTTCTTGGCTGTCTACCCTGCCCCACTGGAATGCAAGCGCTCTGAGGGCAGGGTTATTGTCTGTCTTGGTTAGTGACATATCCTTTGGACCTAGAACAATGCTTGGTAAGTAACAGGTGTTTAAAAACTAGTTTTGGAATGAAATGAATGAATGAATGAATGAATGAATGGAAGAAGAAAGGAAGAGATGTTTCCTGCTGTCATGGAACCTCCACTGTGTCCCTTTGGGAGACCCCCCTGACTCGTGGAGGAGACAGGCGAGTGAGTGCTGAGCAGGCATGCCCAGCTGCTGTGGGGACCTGAGGAGCAGCGCAGAGCAGGCAAGGGCACCTGGGGGAGTTGCGTGCCCTGCTGTGAAGGAAGAGGTGGATTTATGTCCTAGGGCTGCTGTAACCAAGTACCACAAACTGGGTGGTTTGAGGGCCGTGGTCCCTCAGACACTCTGGGTACAGGCCTTCCTCTGCCTAGCTCCTGGCAGCAAGAATCTTTGATTGTGACAAGTAGCTACAATCTTGGCTTGTAACACCTCACTACAACCTCTGCTTCTGTTGTTACATGGCTTTCTCCCTGTATGTCTGTCTTTATGGCATTTTCCTCTTTCTATGAAGGTACCATTGATAAAGGATTAGGGCCCATAGTGATGAGCTCAGCTTGATCTCCTCTGCCAAGACTCTATTTCCAAATAAGGTCACATTCACAGATACTGGGGGTTACGAGTTCAACATATCTTTTTGGGGGGACACTAACCCATAATAGGATGTGAGCTTAGCTAGTAGAGGTTGCAGAAGTGCAGTCCAAGGCTAGCCAAGAGCCAGGGAGACCTGTTAGAAAGCCATTGCAGAAACCAGATAGGAAGCAAAGATTTTGCCTTAAATTAAGCCCTGAGGGTGGGGAGAGGGAGGCAGGTGTGTGGTTCTGTTGAATTACAGGTGAGGAAACCGAATCACAGTGAAGTTCTGTTACTTTGTCTGAGGTCCCATTGTGCATAGATGTGAGCCTGGATTTGTGATTCTCTGCTCGCTCGTATCACATGGTCACTTCACCAAAGCTAGCCTGAGCACCTCTGTCCCTGTGGATGCTGAATGCCCACTTGACTGGTCTCACCAGTTGAAAGGAGGTGGAGGCAGACCTAAAAGTGCCTCTTGGTCTAGTGCCCTGCAACTCCTGGGGAGTCTCATGTCTGCCCAAAGTGGGATTAGGGGCCCCCTCCCTTTCCACCACCCATGCTTCTAACTTAATGCAGGCCAGTTCTCCAGGCCTAGCCCAGCTCTTACTTGGGCCAGCCCATGTGCTTGGCTTATGGTGGTCCCTGGCCAGCTGAGGAATGTGACGAGGCCTTGCTGCCCCAAACCCCTCCATCAAGGCCTGCCCTGGGCTCACTCTCACAGCCGATGCACTGAGCCTGGTGGGTGGCCGATTCGAGAAACCTTTCTGGATGTTGACTGCCTGGAAGTCAGGGGGTTCATTCTTGCTGGAGCAGGGCCACAGCAACAGCTTATCCCTTGCCTCGCCCAAGCCTGAGAATGCAGCTGAAAGCGGCGGAGCAAACTAGGTTGGAGGACGACACCCTCAGCATCTACCTGGGCTGTGGTCCTGAGCTTTCCAGAACTTGAGGATCTTTATGTGAACATGTGGGTCCCATTGCCTGCTTCCCGTGGTCACAGATTAGACAGTTAGGAGCCTGAGCTAGTGGAAAGTAACTCAGTAAATTCCAGATGCCTCCTCTTATACCCCTCTTACCCACTCAAGCCTGTGCTTCAGGGTCAGATCTGTGTTTTCACTTGTGCTCTGCAGGCGGTGAGCAGTGTGTGACTATGGGCCAACGACTTGACTCTTGGGCCTCAGTTGTGTTCTTCCAGGAAGCAATGGTAGAAAGGTGGCTAGAAACAAATGATTGAGAGCCAGAGGGCCTGGGTTCGGATCCTGATTCCTCTGCCCACTGTCTGTGTGACTGGGAACAGTCCATAGATTTCTGTGCCTTGGCTTCCCTATCTGTAATGTGGGGATAATAATAGTCCCTACTTCATAGGATATTTTGAAGTTAAAGGAGGTAAAGAATGTGAAACACTTAGCACAGTGCCTGACGTGATAAGCATTCAAAAAATGTTAGTGATTTGCAAGCTATATAACACTAGTCTACTACGGAAACTATCACAGCCTACCATTAAAAAAAAAACTATACATGTATATATTTTTTTTAATTGTTGCTGTAGGTACTCATATACATATGTAACATCACAGTCTACTAGTGTTAACATTCTATCACTTTGTGTGAAATGTACAAATCTTATTTCCATTTAGGTCTCCCACATTTGTGATTGTCTCAAGTATTTACCATACATACTCTGAGAAACACATCATATGATGTTATAATTTTGCTCAACCATTAAACATAATTTAGAAAACTCAAGAGGAAAAAGGAAGTCTATTGTATTTACTCACATTTTACTTTTTCCATATTCTTTCTTCTTTCTTGATGTTCTAAGAGTCATTTAATAATTTCCTTTCTGTTTACAGAACTTCCTTTAGTCATGCTCATAGGGCAGGTCAGCTGGGAACAAATTCTCTCACTTTTCCTTCATCTGAGAATGTCTTCCTTTCATCCCTGCAGGATACTTTTGTGGACATAGAATTCTGGGTTGACAGTTTCTTTCAGCACTTGAAAAATGTGCCACTCCTTCTGGATTCCATGGTTTTGGATGAGAATTCTGCTGTCTTTCCATTTCCTTCCTTATAGGTAAGGGATCCTTTCTCTCCTTACTTTCAAGATTTTTCTTTGTCTTTAGATTTCAGCAGTTTGACTATGATGTGTCTTGGCATAGATTTCTTTGAGTTGATCCTGTTTGGGTTCAATCAGTTTTAATCAGTTCAATCAGTTGAATCTGTTTGTTTATGTCTTTTGCCAAATCTGGGGCAATTTCACCCATTACTTCAAGAATATTTTTCAGCCCCATACTTTTCCTTCTCTTTGTGGGAGTCTAGTGACATAAATGTTGGATCTATTCTTATTGTCCCACAGACTCCCGAGATTCTCTTCTATTTTAGGTGATTTTCTATCTGTTGTTTGGGTTGGATATTTTATTTTGATTTATCTTCAAGTGTACTGATTCTTTCCTCTGTAACCACCATTACGCTATTGAGTCTCTCTGATGAGTTTCTTTTTTTCAATTACTCTATTTTCAGTTCTAAAATTTCCATTTGATTCTTTGATTCTACCTTCGATCTTCTAATTCTTTGCTGAGACTTTCTACTTTTTCATTTGCTTCAAGTGTGCTTAGAATTGTTTGTTTAGAGCACTTTTAAGAGAGCTGCTTTAAAATCCTTGTCAGATTATTCCAACATCTGTGTCACATCTATGTTGGTGACTTTTGATTTTTTTTTTCATTCAAGCTGAGATATAACTGATTCTGCTAAGATGTGTTTTTCTAATGTATCCTAGACATGTTGGGCATTATGTTATGATACTCTGGATATTATTTAAATATTCTATTAGAGTAGGCCTCTACTGACCCTGAATTAATGGGGGGGTGCCACCTCATTACTGCTAAGTAGTGCAGAAGCCTAGGCTTCCCACTCAGTCTCTGCTGACACTGCAGGTGGAGATGGGGGAGAGACAGAAGAAGAACATTATTATGACCGGGTGTGGATGAAGTCTTGGTTCCTACTTGACTTCAGCTGGTGACGGATGCCTTATTTCCCCCATGAGGTTCGGCTCAAGCACAGTGGGTATTTTCAAAAAGTTTTGTGAGTTGCTAGGCCACCCCTTTTCTGATCCTTTGGCTAGAGATTTTTCTTGGAGGTTTTTCCCCCATACCTTTTGGTATTTCCAGACTGAGGAAAGCCATAATAAATATAAGAAGAAGGAATAAATAAATCTGGGAACTTATCACCATGTCAGTCTTCAAATCCAAAGAGTCCTATCCAGTTCTTTTCTCCATCTGTCAGAGTCTTCTTAAATTTGTCTTATGTATTATGTCCAGGGTTTTTGGTTGTGCTTGGAGAAAGAGGGAGAAATGTGCCTATGCCATCTTGTCTGGAACCAAGAATCTCTATTGGATAATATTAAAGAATTATAGTCTTCCCCCAAGTTTTATTGAGATATAATTGACATGTGTTATTTTTTTCTTAAGTACAGTAATGAGACTATGTTTTTTAAAATAATCCCTTTAGAGGTACTCACTGAAATATTTACATATGAAATAATATGACATATGGAATTTATTGCAAAATAATTCAGTGGGGGTGGAGGTTGGTAGGGGTAGAGATGAAAGAAGAATGCTCAGAAGTTGGTAACTGTTGAAGCTGAGTGATTCATCCAAAGTGGGGATTCAGTATTTCATATCAGCTTGATTCAATAAAAATTTAATGTGAGCCATTTACAGATTTAAAATTTTCTAGCCACATTAAAAAAGGAATGAAAGGTGCTATTAATTGTAATTATATAGTTTGTTTACCCCACCATACCCAAACTAATTAATGTAAAATCACTAATGAGATATTTTACATCCTTTTTTATACTAAGTCTTTGAAATTGGTGGGTCTTTTACACTTAAAGTACATCTCCATTTGGACTAGTCATATTTCAAGTGCTCAATAACCATGTGTGGCTGATGGCTACTGAATTAGACAACACAGTTTTATATTCTCTTCTTTTGCTAATATTTGGAAATTTTCATAATAAAAAGTATTTTAAAAAATTAGGTCTGAACTTAAACCCCATGCTCTTAACTCTTGCCTTCTCCCATTCTGGCAGCCTTGCCCTGTGATCTGGGACTGTCTTAGACACTACCCAGGAAAGGATGACCCACGTCTCTCTCAGAAGAGGCATCAGCCTCACCATTCTCTAGTTTGTCTGCTCTGGCCCCTTGCCTGTCCGTCATCCAGCTCTATCTTCTCTTGTGTTTCTGAAGGTAAGAGAGGGCAGAGTCCAGGTGCTGGTTCTTCCTGAACACTGAATACAGTACTCAGTAAGTGGCTCATGTTTCATATATTGCCAAGTAAATGAATGTTAAAAAGGAGATAAGAGCTACCTATTGTCAAGTAGATGGCAGAAGGAAATTGAACCCTTGGAATGGGTTAGGCATTTCCACATGTGATGCCTCATTGAACCTTTGTTAAAAATATGTGCTTTACATATTATCCTCACTACCCTACAGATGAGGACACAACTCAGAGTGTCTAAGTCACCAGTCTTTAATGTTAAAGCCAAGCTTCTGATCGAGATCTGCCTGACACCAAAGCTACAGCATACCATCTCTCAGAAATCTTCCCAACAGCTAGAATGAAATGTAGGGACTGACCAATTTTCCATAATGACTGGCCTTCACATGCCATCCTCTCTTTTGTCCAAGTTGGCTTCTGTGGACAGAATAATAATGGGCTCCAAAGGTGTCTATGTGCTGTGAATATGTTAGGTTAGACAGCAAAGCAGAATTAAGGTTGCAGATGGAATTAGGGTTGCTCATTAGTTGACCTTAAAATAGAGAGGTACCCCTGGATTATCCTAGCAGGCCCAATATAATTATAAGCGTCCTTAAAAAAGGAACAGGGAATTAGAAGAGAGAACCAGAACAATGGCAGTGAGGGAAGGACTCCGCCTGGCATTGCTGAAGGCGTCCACAGAATGTGGGCAGCTTCTAGAAGCAGGAAAAGGCAAGGAATGGATCTCCCTTAAGCCTCCAAAAGGAACACAGCCCTGTTGACACTTGATTTTGGTTTACTGAGACTCCTTTTGGATTTCTGATCTCCAGAACTGTAAGATAATATATTTTTATTGTTTAAGCCACTAAATTTGTGATAACTTGTTATAGCAGCAGTAGGGAAATGATACATACATAGTCCTTGCTCTGGCCCCACCTCAATGTTCAGAATCAGTAAATGTTCCCATTTACTGCCCTGCTACTCTTGAACCCTGGTAGACCAACTGGGCATTGGGTCAGGAGCCATGGAGCTCTTAGTATCTCTGAGGTCTCAGCTCCAGCCTTTTCTTGGCCTCTACTACCCAAAGCTCTTGGGGTTTCTGGGGTGTCATTGGCCTCCTTTAGGTCAGTGATATCCTGGTGTGGTGAAATTTTACCTAGTGCCTCAACTTCCTGGGGTCTGCTTGGCATTTTGTTCTCATTTGCCCTATGCTTCCTAATGGATGGGTCCCATTCTGGCCTGCACTTGGCAGCATTCAG
The DNA here is from genome assembly GCF_040802235.1 of Manis javanica. NCBI lineage: Eukaryota > Metazoa > Chordata > Mammalia > Pholidota > Manidae > Manis > Manis javanica. Next base: position 168,902,347 of record NC_133156.1, on the reverse strand, counting down.
GTGGAATTCTGGCAGTGACCTGGCATGTAATTCCTGCAATCACACTTGGCATGGCACAGAGCCGAGCTGACTATCTCCTCCTGGCACAGACTCATTTTTCCCCTTGCAGAAAGGATCTTGCAGAAAGGATTTTTCCCCTTGCAGAGAGTTAAGCCCTTGGAGAAAGGATCTGACACCTGGTGTCAGAAGGCCTGGGCCTATGTGCTGGATTAACATGGCCACCTATCCACTCTGCTTTCTCATGGGTCAAATGGGGATCTCATTTCACAAGATTCAAAGTTCAATTTAACTCACAAATATTTAGAAATAATATAATAATGACTAATCATTACTGAGTGCTTTAGGCTCCAGATACCATGCTAAGAATTTGATGTATTGTTTAATTTAATCCTCAGAACAAGTATGTTTTACAGTTAAGGAAACCGGATAGTTGGAATTTTTTAGCCTCCCATATTGAAGATAAAGTGTTCTAAGCTTACTGTGCACATGTATCCTCTGCCTTTGCCGTCTGATGCTCCTTGCTTCAGTTAAAAAATGCAAAGAATCAATCTTTGTACAATTAATTTACAGTGACAATTACTGGTAGAATTTACCTGCAGAATAATAATGAAGAAAGAAATCTGATATCAACTGAAATAGTGCACAGTGAAACCTGACAGTTGAAAAATCACATTGAAAGGATAAATGCTTCTGTTTTTCTCTACTTACAACACTCTACTCACAGAATACTCCACTTCTGGTCACCAAAAGTGTGGGTTTTCCACACCAAGCAATTCTGCAACTTCAGCTGGGTATCCTACAACTCTCTTCTGATACTATGTGGAATTAGTGCAGACCCCACAGGTTAAGGGCTCAGTCTTCCAAGACTGCCCCCACCCTCCAAACTTGCAATTGCAAGTGGTGGGTCCCCATCGTACCTACAACTTATCCAACTTGGCTATAAATTGGAGGTTTCCAGGACCCCTTCCCTGGGTTTGATCCTTTGCTAGAATGGCTCACAGAACTCAGGAAAGCAGTTTTCTTAACTAGAGTACCAGTTTATCACAAAGGATATTAAAGTATAAGAATGAACAGCCAGATGAAGAGACACACGGGATGAGATCCGGAAGGATCCTGAGCCGAGGAGCATCTGTCCCTGTGGAGTCCAGGGCCACCACGCTCCTGGCATGTAGATGTGTTCTTGTTCACCAGCCCAGAAGCTTTCCAAACTCAATCCTTTCAGATTTTTATGGAGGCCCCATTAGATAGGCATGTTTAATTAAATCATTGGCCATTGGTGACTAGTTCAACTTCTAGTTTTTTTCCCTCCCTGAAGATGTGGGGAGGAGGCTGAAGGTTCCAACCCTGATCAGGTGCCTGGTTCCCCTGGCAACAGCCCCCATGCTGTGGTTATCTAGGGGTTTTCTAAAAATCACTTCATTAACAAACTCAGGTGTGGTTGAAAGGAGTTTGTTATGAAAAGTAAAAGACATACGTTTACCTTTATCTCTCTGAAGCTATTTCAGAATAAAAGGGATAAAGGATCACAAAAACTTCAATCATGATATGAGTTGGTCATGGGGTTGGAAGTGCAGCATGGAGAATATAACCAGTGGTTCTGTAACATCTTTCTATATGGACAGATAGTAACTGCCCTAGAGGGGGTGAGGATTTAATAATGTGGGTAACTGTGGAACCACTGTATTGTATACTTGAAACCAATGTAAGATTGTATATCAATGATACTTCAATTAAATAAATACATATATTTTTAATCACAATGTCACACACATCTTGTGGGTAACATCAACACTGGAACATTTGATCCAAGAAACATAGGCCTGTGTAAAAATATCCAATATATAATTAAACTGTTAAAAGCTAAAGTTACATCTGGTAAAATTTGTTATGGATTAAAAATAATAGAAGAATTAAAGTTTCTAGGTAAAATTGAAAATTTTAGACTTTCATTAGGAATTTTAGATTTGGCAGTAATAAAATCACAAAACAAAATCACAATGTTAGAAGATATGGTTGTTATTTTTTATTTTGACAAAAATAAAGCCTTGATTGAAAGCGAATCACCTTTCATTATTAAGTTTTACAGCAAAAAGAGAAAACACATGACCCTGATTAAAATTTTTCAGTAAAATAGAATGGAAATAAGAGGGAAAACTGTAAAACTGTAAAACAGTAAACTGAGTCATTGGTGCTTGCCAGACTATTCCTGATTGACTGAGACTGCATTTCTGGGGGATGTCAAAACTGCAATTAGGATAGGAATTAAGCCCTGGTTTGGTGACCTGGCCCAGCACCTGCTCTTGGGCCTGAAGCTTTCCTTTTTAACAATGAAGAACAGGCTTATTGTGGGGAAAGAGGTGACTAGAGGTAAGGAGTAAAATCAGGGACCATCACTAGATTTTGGTCAGGCTGCTTCTGCAAACTGTGATCCAGAGGTCAGAGAACTGCAGAAACTGGCTTCTGCTAGCACAGAAGATAGGGAGAGGATGGGGAATCAAGCAGCTGCTGCTGGATTCACATCCACGGGAACTGATGCTCCAGTCCCCAGGGCCTCCTGACTTGCTTCCAAATCTCTTGTCAGTTGGTCCATTGGCAGAACTTCAACTATATCCTTGCTAGCAAGGAAGTCTGGAAAATGTAGCTACTGGCTTTCTAGCCTCTGTAATACAGTGGGGAGGATAGAAAAGGAAGGGAATGAGAACTGATTGCCTTTAAACAATATCCAGCACAGAGGGGTTCTGATAATTTTATATCAGCTTGTCTGAGCACCTGGTACCCAGATAATCAATCAAACATTATTCTGGGTGTTTTTGTGAGGGCGTTTTTGCATGAGCTTAACATTTGGATGGGTAGACAGAGTAAAGCAAGTTGCCCTTTCTAATGTGGGTGGGTCTCATCTAGTCAGATGAAGGACTGACTAGAACAAAAAGCTGACTACCAAGTAAGAGGAAATTTTCCTGCCCGACAGTCTTCCAAATGAGACATTGGAAATCCTGATCCTTCAGCAGCTTCCAGCCTTCAGACTTGAACAGGGACGTCAGCTCTTCCGGTGAGTCTGCAGCCTCCATTTTCATGTGAGCCAGTCTGTATAATAAATCTTTATATGTATATATTTATGTGTATATATAGACAAACTATTAAATATTTTATATTTTATGTATTATTTAATATATCTGAACTATAAAATTTGTTTAATGTAAAAATCTATATATAATATTTCACGTATTTAATGTATAACATAAAATCTCTTTGTATATATATATATATATATTGTATTGTTAACCTGACCAAGGTCACTGTGTGTCGCTGGAGATACAGAGCTGGGAGGGGTCATCAGCGCCTACACTCTTAGTGCCTACAGTGGTTGGAGGGAGACAGGTACAGACACAGTCTCTCATAAAAGCATGGCCACATTTGCAGAGAGTTAAGCTCACAGTGAAGGACAGGGGAAGGAGAAATTCACACTGCCTGGAAACAGGTGGAGTCAGGAAAAGGTTTGAAAAGTCAGCAGTCTTTATTTAGATGTTGAAGGGTGGCTGTATTCATGTGGTGGGGAGAACTAGGGCTTACCAAGAAGAGCTAACAGCCTGCATACGGCCTGGCAGTACCCCTGCATGCGGATGTGCCACCTGGCTCTGAGTCGTTAAGGCCTCAGGCACCCAGTTGGTGAGTGGCTGGAAAAGGAGCCAGTATGGTCAGTAGGCCTGGTTGTGATGGATGTGTGTCCCTGTCGGCCACAGCAGGGGATGGGAGCAGGGGAGTAGCACCTGGCAACTTCTTTGAACTAACCGACATGGGTGCGTGGTGCTGGGCTGAGTAACCAGGCTGGAGAGAACATTCTGGGCCAGTTTCTCCAGGGGCACAACTTTGCAGGGCTGACTCCAATCCCTTCCTCCCCAGCACAAATTAGGTCTTTTATTGTTGTCAGTCTACCTCTCAATAGTGCTTTCTGCTTTTTGGCTCTAATTTCCTAAACTTCCAGCAAGTAAAGGCTTTTTATAATCTAGATTTTCCAAATCTATCAGCCAAATTAGCAGCTCCTGGGGGAGCTGGTCCAGCTGGTGCAGCTCTGAGAAATGGGTTGGAGTTTTTCAGGCATAATTAGATTTTTATAGCTATCTGAATGGACCCCAGGGGTGATGAGCTCTGTCCCTGGCCTAAGGCCCCCACTGATTCCATATGACCAGACGTTTTACATTCTTGGAAAAACTAGCTGAATTGTAACTGAAAAATAAAGGTAAAACAGATCATAAAAGGTGGGGCTGCAGGGAACAGAGCCTCGTAAGGCCATTTACCCAAGGCAACCCTGTGAAGTGAATAATTATGCCCATTTTACAAATGAGATAACTGAGTCCTATCTAGGCAGAAGTAGTACAGGTGAGACTTCAACTAAGTTCTCTGCTTGGAGGTTGAATGCTCTTCCCACTAAGCCACAGGGTTAAACCCTTATTTGGTGGCCCTTGTCTCCTGCCTTCTTTGACGCTCATCCTTGGAAGAATATTTAATGTCCAAATGGGGACACTTTTGATGGTGACAAATGGTAAACTGGATGGGGTGTCAGGACAACAGATATAAATCCTGCTTTCCTAGGCAAACTAGACTGGGTAAAATAGGGTGAATAGAGTCACCCTGTTTACAGTGGGCAGTTTTTGATCCGCAAGGGGAAAAAAGATACATATATATCATTACATAAGGCGGGCAGATTTGTCCTAGGAACAACCTAGGGACAGAGTACAGGATATGCACGGTTCTAGGCATCCCAGGGAAGGGCCTGCTGCATCCCATCCTGCTTCTACTCAAGTGCTTCCAGTTTATCTGTGGAAGGCCCTGACCTGGGTGCTAAGCTTGCAGGTCAGGCAGCTCCTTCCCTTACCCACATTTATTTGTCTCCTTGCTGCCATCTCCATTACAGTTCTGGTCTAAACTGCACCCTGTCCAGAGGCAGCAGGAAGCTCTGCCAGGATTAGCCAGGCAGTGTGATTCTCAGGGGACAGAAGGCATCCAAGTATTGCAGGTGTGGGCTACGTCCTCAGTCAGGAGGTTTCCAGAGATACATACATTCTCTTTCTCTCACACACACTCAAATGTAAAATATTCTCTTTAAGTTTGAAAAGTCAGTTGCACAAGAACATGATGCAGAATATCAAATGTCTCTGAAAAATGCTTGGAGTTTCCTGCCTCATTTCGTGTATAACCTGAGCTGGCTGGGTGACATGCTTGCTAAAAACACTGTGGAAGGAGCCGTCCTAAGTCCTGGCACCCTAAGAGCTGGTGAGGTGCTGCCTTTGATGCTTTGAGCTGTGGGGAGCCTGAGGAAGTCAGCTCATTCCTCTGAGATTCAGTTTCACATCATCTGTAAAATAAGAATATTTAGTTCATTGGATTGTTGATAGATCCACAGGCCATGTACAAGACAATGTGATAAATCCTAGGATTAATTCAAACATATGATGTGATGGTGATGATGGCAGAGACAACATGAAAACAGATGATGTTGAGAAAGACCATGTTGGTGAGGCCGCTGCTGCTAATGATGGCAGAGGAGGTACACTCAGAGCTGTGGGACCATTTGGGAGTTGCCTTCAGGTAGTGGAAGAGCTGACAGAGGTACAAAGAGTAGGTATCATCTTTTTAGCCCCAGATTAACTCAAGGGAGGGCCAACCCACATTTCTTGAGCACCTACCCACCTGCCATGTTGCAGGACTGCCAAGGGCTTTTACAGCCTTACCTGGCTTCACCCTCGCAGTGACTCTGCAGCCTCCACGTGAGCCTCAACAGCACAGAGCGAACTGCCCAAAGCTGTATGGGCTGAAAAATGGTGGCAGGGGCCAAACTGAGGCATTTCTGTTTTTATAAGTACCACCTTTGTATTTGTCATTTCCTCATATAAGGAAGACTGTTTCCATGCCAACAGAATAAGCATCCTCAATGGGAGTGAGGAAAACACTGGACTGTCCAACAGCTATGCAAACATCTGCTTATGAGGGTCATCCTCTGGCAGGTTGAACCCGGTGACCTCCTGACATCGTCAGTGCTATGATTTCAGGATGTACATATATACATATGTGCCCTACTGACACTGTTCTCCCTGGAATAACTACTTGGTTTCATCTCCTTCAGCAGTGGAAAATGGTGCTTAAAATCAGAGATTGAGGAGCCACCCAGACTGGTTGCAAGTCCCAGCTCCACATTTTATAGGCATGGGAAGCTCAGAGAGGGTAAGGGGACATGCCCAGGAATGCACAGTGAGTCAGGCCACAGCACCAGGTGCAGAGCCCATGTGTCATGATTCATCTTGTCCCCAAGCCCTCATTCCTGAATGCCAGTATGTGCTGCCTGCACGGCCTCTCAAGTGGCACATGTATCCACGATGTACCCAACTCCTCCCTATGTATCCAATCAGTGGGCTGGCTGTCCCATGGTGCCTGGAGGCTGTTACTGATTTCATCTGTGTCAGATAGCTCAGTGTGGCCTGGCTCCTTCTTCCAAACCAACCAGAATCTGACAAGGGTGCTCTTCGGAAGGCAGACAGTGGTGTGTGTTGCCATGACTGTGATGGCAACTGGCCTGCCAGGCGATCTTACTGACACCACAGCCACAGCCTGGTGATGCAGGTGGGGCGGGTAATTATCCCTTGTTGACAGATGAAGTAACTGAGGTTCACTGGGGTTACCAGCCAGTCACTCCTCTCTGTGGGCCTCAGTCCCTTCAGCTGGCACAAGGTATTTTTCAGTTCTAATAGTCAACACCTTAATTTGTACAGGTTCAAAGCCTAGTCAAAATGAGGATAAGAGTCTCGGGGGCTCTTACAGCAATGATCTTTTGAATGTTAGTTGGACTTGTTTCCTGGGCCGCTGTGACAAAGTCACAAACTGGACTGCTTGAAACCAGAGAAATCTGTTGTCTCACAGCTCTGGAGACTGGAAGTTTGAAATCAAGGGGTCAGCAGGGCCACACTCCCTCTGCCGCCTTTAGGGGAAGCTCTCTTCTTCAATCCAGTCTCAGTCTCCATCCCTACACAGCCGGCCTCCCTCTGTGTCTTTGCAGGCTCTTCTCCTCTCTGTACATCTGTGTCCCGATTTCCCCCCTCTTAAAAGGATGCCATTCATAAGGGTCAGGGCCTACCTTCCGGCAGTGTCTCAGCTTGATTCCATCTGCAAAGACCCTGTGTCCCCAAAAGGCCCCATTCACGGGTACTGGGGGGTAGGGCTTCTGCATGCCTTTTAGGGGGCATGAATTCAACCCCTAACAGGAAGAATAATACCTAACCTTCAAAAAAAGGCTCTCCTTTTTGGTAGCCGGTTTTACATGGGTTATCTTATTTAACACATGAAAGAAATGTTATTCTCTCTCCTTTACATGTGAGGAGACCTTGCAGAGAAGCCGAAGGACTTGCTCATCGTCAAACAGGTCCAAAGGGGCTGAGCTGGGGCCCACCCTGCCTTAGCCAGTTAGGGGGGGCTGCACTCTCAGCCACTGGGCAGCACTGCCGCTTGTTGCTCAGGGCCCTGTGGTCTCTGGGTTTGTGGTTCCTCACGGGGGTGGCTGGGAAGTAGGCTGTGTCTGTGTGGTAAGGAGGACCAAATGCGGCCAGTAATTTTGTTTTCTCAGCTGGAACTCCAACACATAGTGAGTCGATATTGAGTCTGGCGTCTTCCCCATGATTCCCTGAGTGGCTGCGGTTTCCCAGAGCAGCCATGGCCCAGAGTGAAGTCACCCACAGTGAGTGGGCACAGTGTGAGTCCTGGGAAGCCAGGATCACTGGGAACCTCACCTCGATGTGGGCCGGGTGCTAGAGGCAGTGCAAAATGTGTGCACAGCTGAGCAGCCCAAGGGAAGCCCAGCACAGGCTGTCTGGGGCATAAGGTATATCCGGGCCTTGGCCCAGAGCCCAGCACGTGGAAAGTGCAGGAAATGCCCACATGTGGTGGCTGGTATGGTGGATTTGGGGTATGCCAGGAAGACAGAAAGAAAATGGAATATTGACCCCTTCAAGGAATACACAGGCAAGAGTCACACAATAAAGTAGCCTAAGTGTATTTAAAGCAAATTCAGATTAAATTAAACCTAAGACTTGGAGGTCACAAGAGCAAATGGAGAGATTCCACAGAGAAATGGAATTCTGAGGAGGGTTTTCTTTTTTTAAGGTAGGCAGAAGGGAAGACTGGAACAGGTGAGGCATACAGGGCCCTACAGTCTTGAGGGCAATGGTGATTCTCCTCTGGGGACCTTGTCCCAGACATCTCCCGAGATAGCCACTCTCCTCCTTTCCTTTCTTCCTTCACACAAGTCACAAAGTGCACCACCTCCAACACACACACACACACATACACACACACACACACACACACACACACACACACACCACTTTTCCACGTTGCTTTTTGTCTGAAGAACCACCGAGCTTGGGTTTTCCCTGGGAAGGGCCTGTCAGTCAAGAAGTGTGTTACCCAGAGCTAATGAGTAACTCAAGAGATCAAAAGATAGAAGTGATGTTTTTTATTAAGCTTGCAGATTTATTATAAGTGAGTCGGCAGGACCACACAGGTCTCCAGTCCCAGTGCAGGAAAACCGAGTGTGTGTGTGGTCTGCAGCAGTCGCAAGGCAGCGAGGTGGGGTGCAGGAGCCTAAGAAAGGCTATAATTGGTACCTGTTTTCCTGCAAAACCAAGCTACCACCTTCTGCCGTTGCCAGGCTCTGTCCTCGTGGTGTAAATGGGGAGCTCAGCCCAGGGGAGGAGCCCGGGGGTGGGCAGGGGAGGCTTCTGCTGGAGGGCTGTGGCAGTGAGGGGTGAGCACTTTTTCTCAAGACCATCCAGTGGGCCCATCAGGAGGTGTGGTTTCAAGGACCCCCAGGCTGCACGCCTCTCTCTCAAGACAGAGGACAGGGAAGATGAGACATTTCCATAAACTGGTGTCTGGTTCATTATTAGTATTAATATTTGTTATAATAAATATGGCCAATAATTGTTGCAGTAGCAACACAATTAAAAAAAAACTCTTAACAGTTGGCTTCAACTCCCTCAACTCCCAAATTTCAAAAGAAAGACAACATGTAAGTCTGTGTATGGGGGACCCTCTCTGCCCTGTGGTGATGGGCAGGCAGCCAGCATTGCCTTAGGATTTTTATGAGATGAGCTTATTACTTTCTGGATATCTATTTCTACTTTGGCCAAAATGGGACACTGGACTTCCCTTCCCTGCAGGACCACTAGAGAGCCGGCCACAGAAAAATGAGGCTCTTCCTTCACAAAATGTGCATGTCCCTGGGCTAGTCCAGACATAGCTTGGTCTTAGTTTTGTCATCTCTACAATGAGAGGGTATAGCCACCTGGCTGAGGCCTTTTCTAGTTCTGACATTCTGACTTTGGGCCTGGCAGCAAGGCCCACCAGTAACTCAAGCACATTTCCCATCTGCAGTGGCCCTTTACTCCCCAGCACAAGTCCAGCCCATATTTGCCACTGTCGTTCCAGCCCTTCCCTGTAGCCCTGACTCCCTCCCAGGCTCCTGCCTTGCTTCCAGCCATTTCCCCATCTGAATGGCACCCCCACACATGAGACCCTGGCTAATTCTGCTTTTGCAAACCCACAAACCTGACAATTCCCCCTGACATTCCTTGGCAGACTCCTCTTCTCCTCAGCAGAGACTCCAGAGCCAAGAGCAGCCATGAGCTCATATTCTGCTCTGGCTTTATTACTTGTAGAAAGTTGGCTTTATTTACTGATGGGTGATTCACTATTGCTGCAAGTGATTGAGTCTAAGTTGAATGTTCTGTGACAGCTGAAAAGAAATACCTTCAGTTTAGGGGTTTTACTTTGAATGCTTTTATTACTTGTCTGCCTTAAGATTTTACTCTTATAGTTAGATAGTTGTTGCTGATATTAAACAATGGTGCTCAAAAATACATTTTGTTAGATTGAGCGGGGATTGGGAAAGACTCCAGGGAGGGAAGGGACAAAGAACAGTAATGTAAACTAGGCTCTTTGTATTTGTTAGCTCACTGAAGCTGGATATCTATTTCTACTTTGGCCAAAATGGGACACTGGACTTCCCTTCCCTGCAGGACCCCTAGAGAGCCAGCCACAGAAAAATGAGGTTCTTCCTTCACAAAATGTGCATATCCCTGGGCAAGTCCAGACATAGCTTGGTCTCAGTTTTGTCATCTCTACAATGAGAGGGTATAGCCCTTTATTATGCCCAGCAATTGCCCTTTATTATGTCCAGCTTACAATTGAAGGCACTGAAACTTCAAGAAGGTAAGTCCTACTAATAGCAGCAGAACTGGATTTGAAGCCAGGCTGGTCTCACTCCAAACACCATGCTCTCCTGTCATGTCCATGACCTTCATTCACTCAAGCTAAAGATTCCACAAGTATAATTTCAAGGATACCAGCCCACAAAAAGTGCATGTAGTTAAGTCCTTTGCCTTAATGCAAGTTATAGTACCTGATCATTTGTTTTATCCAAAAGTAGGGACTACTGAATATTTTTAGACCTCAGAGAAAAATCACGCAACATTTTGAATAGGTAAGAAGGATTTAACATAAAATACAAGCATTATAGTCAATGAGAAATGACTTTTTCTTCATAATATAGCAATAGAGAAAAAAGATTGGGTGGGTCTATACTTTGTAGAGCTGAATTTTAAAAGTCACTTTCTTCCCTAAAGGGAAAGAGGTAGGGGTCTTTCCATTTTCACCTACCCTCTTTCTTAAGAACATAACTTAGGTTACCTTAAGAAGTAACAAAATGCATTGTCTTACATAAGCAGCCTAACCATAAGGCTAAGCATAAGCAGCCTTGAGAACTGACTTAATTCAGTGACTGTGTTAGTTAACAATTGCTACATAACAAATCACCCCAAACTCAGTAGCTGAAAACAACATTTATTACACCTCAGTTTCCCTGGGTCAAGAAACTAAGAACATCTTAGTTGGGTACCTCTGGCTCAAGATCTCTCATGGGGGTGCTGCCAAGCCGCACCCAGGGCTCTGGCCCCCACAAAGACTTGCCTGTAGCTGAGGGCTCTGCTTCCAGGATCAGTCGAGTACTCATTAGCAGGTTCAATTCCCTGTGCGGTTAGACTGAGAATTTCAGTTCCTCACCATGTGGGCCTCTCCACAGGGCTGCACACAGTGGGGAATCTTCCTTCCCCCAGTGCAAGTGAGCTGAGAGAGAGACAGATAGACGCACACAGAAAGAAAAAGAATGAGCATGCCAGCCCAAGGTGGAAACTGCAGTTCTTTCATAATCTAATCTCAGAAATGATATGTCATCACATCTGCCCTATTTGTGCATCATTAGAAGAGAGCCCCTAGGTCCTGCCCACACCCAGTGGAAGGAGACTGCACAATGGCATGACTGCCAGGAGGCAGGGGCCATATGGGGGTCACTCCAGAGACTGCCAACCACAGGCTCCATATATGCTACTCAGATTTCTCTTGGCTCTGCCCCTCCTCTGTGCATCGCTATATACAAAGCTGGAAACAAGATAGCTACAGGATTTAACAGCTTTACTCCATGCAAGATGATATCCTAAGGAGGAGAACAAGATCACTTCTAGGTTCTCTCCTAGGAAAATAACAGAAGAACTTTACCAGAAGTCTCCCCAAAGATCATTCCATGTCCCATTGGCCTACTTGATGAATCATGATTGGTGGTTTAAGTCAATCAGGGTAATACTTTTACCCTTTGCCATATTTTCACTTTCCCAGGCTCTTCTGTAATTAGAAGGGGCCATGTGACACAGCACTGCCTATGAGATATGAAAGGAAGTCAGCTGGGAGGCTTCTGGGAAATATTCCTTTTGTTTATAAAGGGGACTACTTGAGGCACTTGAGACAATGCCCCTTAACCACTTACCAGTTTCCCCAGGATTCCTGCTTTTAAATGTAGTTGTGATACCTGGCACTGCAGCAGCTGTTCTGTGCTCATGAGGTGGCAGACATGAGGCCAACAGTCAACATGCTAAAATGTTGGAGTGGAAGTACATGGGCCTTTGACAACATTGTGGAGCAGCCATGCTAAACATGTAACATATATGAAATGATTAAGGTCTTTATTGCTTAAGCCACTGTGAGTTAGGTAACCTGTTGCTTGTATTGCAAGACAAACTAGCTGACAACATTTCTCATAGGAGACAGGAAGAAGATAATGACTGCTGCTAAGCAATGGAGACTATCCTTTAGAGGCCATATTAAGAATTTGGGTCTTTATTCTAAGAACAGTCAAATTTGTAGTTTTAAAAGATTTCTCTGGCTTCAGTATGGAGAACAGATTGCAGAAGGGCAAAAGTATACATACAGAAAAAGGGTAGGTGGTGATTCCAGCATCCAGGAGACAGATAATGTACAGTGACTTATCTAGGGCTGGGGTGGTAGAAGCCAAGAACTGAGAGGTAGAAAAGCCAAGGGAGGTAAACAACTGGGGTTCAGAGCCGTGGGAGAGGTGAAGCGATGACAGCAGTGGACAATGACATGGGAACTATTCCGGAAAGTGTCCTTAACCTTGTTACAATGATTCAAGGTCCATTTCTCTTTCCAGAAAATGTTTGATGTGGATGGAACCACATATGTTCTATAACCTTCCGCTTTTGAGAAGTTCTGCTTAGAGGCCTCAACTACTTTGTCTCGTTTAGTTTCTGGCAAACTATGTCAGTGTCTTCAAGTGGTTTCCCCATGGATGTCTGAGTGAATGAATTGAAAAGATGAATTCTTTCTTGTCATTTGATTTGTACCAATGTTGTCATATGTATGTAAATTATCACTTAAAATATAAAATGTTTAAAGAGATACTTTTGACTTTAAAAGTCCTTGTATGGTATTAGGTCCTTCTAAATGGGATCATTTATATCTCAATCTTTGAATTATCTCCAGAAGCTCGAACTCTTGCAGAATTGCTTGGACTTAGAGAAAAGCAGTTAAACTGTAGAGGACTCAGACTGTCAGATTTGCCTTCTATAAAACAGCACTGAAAGTACTGAGTCTGCTTGCCTGGTTAATTAGGGAAGGATAAGAAGAAGCAGGATGGGTCAGTGATCCAGGTGGGGTTTTGGTGTTCGCCAGTCCTGTTTCCTATCCTTACTCTAGTTACTAGTTGTATGACTTTGAATATATCACTTAATGTTGCTGAATCTCAGAAACTTCCTCACTAATATTAGTGGTAGCAGTGTGTATGTCTCAGGGTGGGCGGTCCTTACAGATATTTTGGGGAGAAGAGTGCATGGCAAGGTGCCTGGAGCCCAGTGCTGATATGATACCAGGCGTTCAATAAATGGTGTCTGATTACTATTAAAGTTTCTACTAAAATCACCATGGGAACACACCCTTATTAAATCTCATTTGCTCTAGGCTAGATGTGTTAAACATTTCATGTGGATAATTCAAAGAACCCATCGTGTTTATACTAGGTTTTCTTTGACTTCAGAGCAGAAATGAGTTTGGCAGTTCTCTCCTCTCCTGGGGAGACTCCTTGCCCTTGGGCACACAGGTAGGGGTCTGTGGGCACAGGGCTGGTAGGGCTCCCCTGGCTTAGAGGAGAAGACCAGGGTGTATCTGGGGTTTTACCATCAGCCTCAATGCCTGGCTCAGCCCCCAATGCTGCCCAGGGGTCCAGCAGCCCTTGGCCGGGCCTCCGACAAGCCTAGAGCTAGGGAAAGCTGGTCAGAAGCTGGGGCTCAGGGCTTCTGATGGCAGAGACCCACGCAGAAGCCCTCTATCCCACCCCCAACATCTTTCTTTACTCCTGTAACCCCCTCGCCAGCCAGTTCCAAACCTCACCCCGTCCTTCCCTTCCCTTTCTGCCACCTTTGCTTCTGATAGGTTTTCTCTCCCCATGTTTTTCTGCAGAACAGACGGCACAGCCTCTACATTCTCTACGGTCCTTAAAGGACCGTCCATGCACAATGCCCCAAAGCAAAATCCCAGGCCTTTGAGAGTTTCTAAGGCTTGTTGTAGCCACTTACAAAGACGATGCTTAGAGGGTGAAAAACCTCAGCTCTATATATTCTCTCCCTCCCTCCCTCCCTCCCTCTCAGCTTCTCTCTCTCCACCTCACCTCTGCAAGGAAAGGCAGATATGAATCTTGGCTGTGATGATAAAGTAAAGATCCTCTCGAGGGAGAACCAATATGATGCATCTCCCAAGATCCTTAGGCCAGGAGATGGGAAGGGACCTTACAAGTGAGAACAAGGACAAGTCTCCCCAAAGGTGGGAAATGAGAAGGGGTGTGGATGCTATCAGTGAGGCCCCCTCAGCAGTGAAGTGAACATGGAAGAAGGTGGGAGAATGACCCCAAAGACTCCCTTCCCTCCTCTCTCCCTTCCAGTCACCTGGAGACCATGGGGGACCAGCCCAGCAGTGACAGCCTGAGAGAAGAGGGAAGAGGTTGTCTCCACTGCTGTGGGGTCTGCAGTTATGAGCTGGAAGGGAGGGAAATGCCCACACTCCGGAGGCAGCAGGAGAGGAGGGTAGAGTTGCCAGCCAGCTGGGTGGACAGTCCCGTGGTGCAGGGCACACCCATACTGTGGATGTCAGGGGCCGATCCTTCCCAAGCAGCCTTCTGTGGATATGCATGCACACATGTGGAGATGTGTACACTGTCTATACACAAAATGGATGGGTGCGTTTAGATGTGGGCAACTGCAGGCTACAGCCAGCAACAAATAACATCAATCCCACAATAACCTTATTAAACATCATCTTTTCAAAGAGTTCTTCCCCGACAAACGTCCTTAAAATGGCACCTCCCCACTCTCTGCTCCCTGTCCGCCTTCCCTCTTTGTTCTCCCATGGCCCTTAGCAGTATATACATTGCTTCATTTTCTCTCTCTCTCCCAGCTGGAACTCAAGCTCCTGAGGTGAGGGACCTTGTTTTATTCACAGCTACATGCCCAGCTCTAAAAATATGACAGAGGGAGGGAAAGAGGGAGAGAAGAGGAAGGTGGGCAGAGAAGGTAGGAGGGAGGGAGGGAAATAAAGAATCTGGGCCAAACCTAGTAGTTGTCTGACTAGCCCCTGACTATCCTTTCTGAACCCCAGTCCAGAATCCTCTGTTGAGGACAGCTCAGATCAGCCCCCAAAGAGAGGCATGAAGGAGCCTTGGGAACCAGGCTTAGAATTACAAGGCTCCCTAAAGGTGCCCTTGGAAGTGGGCTCTTTTCTAATGCTGCCTAATGAAGCCTCCTCGGCGGCCTGAGAGGAGAACTCACCAGCCCCTTCTGTGGGCTAGTTGTTAGCACTGAAGGTGTCCTTTGTGAAAGGTGGCGTGTGCATTATTTAATTTAAGCCTCAGAGCATTGCTATGAGAAGTGTACTATTAATATTCCTGTGTTACAGAAAATTAAGGTAAATAGAGGTCAGGTGACTTATTTGCCCAAAGCCACAGAGATTGTCTGTATGACTGTGAGCCTTGACTCAGATTTGACAGAGCCCAGGGCTTCCCTCTTCCTGCTCCGCACAGCCCTGCTCCGCGGGTCCCCTAACCTGGCCTCCTGCAAATTAGCCCATCCTGTGAACTGTGCCCCTTTCAAATTTAAAATGCCCTGTCCTCTCATTCCTGATAAGTTGACTCACATGATGGTGCCAGTTGCTGATAATGGCTGAGTTGCTAACTGCAGAGAACTGAATGATACAGTCTTGTGACCCTATAGCTGACCTGCTCGCAGTGTAAAGTAGACAGGAGCCAGTGGTCACAGTACTGCACCTCACATGTAGAAGGACCAGTAACTTCTTTTGTACTGTTTCTGAGATATGCAGGAAACCAGGACTCTATTTTCTTCACCTCTTCTCTTTTCCCAGTGTTCTCATTGCAACCTGACTTGGAACAGTTTGTCACAGCTGAGTAAATTCTCACACACAACATGTCTGTTGGGTTTTGGGACAACATGGCTCAAACGTCCCATTTTTCAGGTGAACAGATGGACTCTGAGGCCAATGCTGTTTCTACCATTCATCCCAGCCCCTCTTTGTCTCTCTTCTCCTTAGTCCTCCATCCAACAAGAGTCACCAAACACCTGATGGGCTCCAGAGAGGAGAAACGGTGATGTCTGTCCCTGTCCTTGCTGTTTTCCTCTGTGATTATGGGGTGCTGGGTGTGGTGTCCAGGTCAAGCACGGCAAGAACTGCATTGTTTGTGCAAAAGAACTGCATTGTTTGTGCAAAACAGGAGAATCTCAGCCAAGCCAGCCTGGCAAACTTCTAGCTTGCACTCTGAAGTCACTGGAAGAGGTGATGGTTCACCAGCACTGTGTTCGAGGGCTTGGCTTGAGGTCCCATTTCTTCCAGGTGAGGGGTTAGCAAGGGAGCCAGGGCCAGAGGCATGTGTTAGCATGACTTGGGGCCTTACTACTGATTTCTGTATTGTTTGAGCTTTGACATACTTTTAATTTTGTGACATGATTGGTCAAGGATTGCATTGCACATCTGTTATCATAGAGTGGTTCATGGACTGACGAGTAGATGCTTTATGCAATTATTCAGTTACTATGCATGGTAACTGAAAGGTGAACGGGGTGTGGGGGACTGGTCGTGGTAACCACATGACAACTGAAATCCGTGTGCATGGAGCCACTCAAAGCAGTTGGCCTGTATTCCATTGACTGCTAGCAACTCTACTGAGAAGCCCAGTAAGGACTTAAAACTTGTCATCTCTCCCTTGAAAGCTTCTCTCCTTTCTGATTCCCCATGTATGTACGTGTAGGCACCCAGGGAAGGAACCTGGAAATCCTTTCCACCTCCTGACACTGCTCACTCTACCTCCCAGCAGTCACCAACCCTTGTAATTCTACCTCCTGAGTATTTCACAAAGCCATCCTAATGTCTCTCTATCACCCTTTGGTCCCCATCTTACTTGTGGGCACACAATGATCTTCTGGTCTCACACCTCGGCGGGACTGTCATCCATCAGTCCTTCACACACCTGCCATTAACTCAGACACAGAGTTGATGCTATGATGTCCTTGTTCAGAGTTGTCCAGGGCCACCCCCTTGCCTAGAGAATAAACTCCAACCCATATCCATGGTAAACAAAGCCTTCCATACCCTGGCCCCTGTAGACATCTGTTCTATTCCCTGTCAATATCGATGCTTTAGAGCCACCGAACTGAGCTGTAGTGGGTCTCCATTCTCCTGTTCCAGTACCTTTTACCAGAAATGCCTCCCTCCCCACCACTGTCTTCACCCAGCTACCTCCAACACATCATTTAAAACTCAGCTCCAGTGTCTCCTCCTCCTCCCCACCCCTGGACAGGGTTAGGTCCCCCTGCCTCACTCCTCCCGTGGTTCACTTATCTGGCTCTGTCGTGGCTTTCACCCCACAGCTTTATAATCACCTGCTTCTGTGTGTCTCTCCTCTATCAGATGGCAGGAGATCTTACTTGCTTTGTATTTTAAATGTGTGGCACATAGTAGGTGCTCAATAAATATTCCATAAGTAACTGAATAAAAAGTTTGGAGTTGTCCAAGCACTCTGTACTGGACCAGTTTGCATGGAATGTTACAGCATACAAAATGCTTTCATGAATTACCTCCATTTTATCATTGCAAGGACAGCAGACGAGCAGGCCAGACCACATGCCCAGTTTACAGATGAGAAAAGTGAGGTTTGGGAAACCTAAGTGGCTTACCCAGTGTCACGTGTCTTTTACATGGCAGACCTGGCTCACAAACCTGGCCTCTCTCCCTGACAGACATCAGCACTGGCTCTTGTCTGTTGGCTCAGTTTTGGGGGTAAGTGTTGGCTAAATGTCATGGAGAGCAAGCAGGCTGTGCATTTTGTCCACTGTTCTTCCCAGTGCCTGGAACTCAGGGTGGGTAGTCCAGGCATAGTTGTTGAATTAACTCATGAGTTAGCGAATGTTGGTATGAAGTCAAATTTTGTTGGTTGGGGTGGAGAAACCAGGCATTTGGGAATTCCATAAGGGTGGCATAAAAAAGGTATCAAAATATCCCCCAGTTTGAGGGGCAGCAGGAGAAACAGCATCACCTTCTCTCCTAAACCCAGATTAGGATGTCTGCAGGGTCTTCAGGGCCAAAGCCATCGACACCAGTCTCTCTGAACAGGGGACAGGAAGCATCAGCGAGCAGGAGGCTCCTACCACCCTGGGAGTGGGGCTCTCGGAAAGGTATCACCACCCCCAGCTGTCAGGCCGGGACTGGAGCACATCGCCTTCCAAGAATGTGACAGATGGCAAATTTGAGTTCAAAAGAAGATTGGGTTTCAAGGCAACTGGAAGCGATTCAGTCAAAGCCGAGTTTTACAGGGAGTGTTTCCTCCTGCCCCCTCTCCTCAGGGCCTGTTGTGACTTGAAAGAGAACTGACAGTGGAGAACTGTTTCCTTCACTTAGAAAAGGAGAGATGGAAAACCAGGCTCTGTTCATGAGCCCAGGGAGGATCCAAGAAATGCACGTCCTTGGACATCCTGGTGAGATGGCTGCTCGGGGTGAGCCCCATGCAGTGGCCAGGGGCTGCCTGGGCTGGGCCTGAGCACCGAGGTCCTGTGCTCAGCATCCTCCCTCAGGAATGGAGGCCTTTCCCATGCTCACTGTTGACTGTAATGAAAAAAGAAGGAGCCACTAATAACAAACTGAAATCTTATGTTTGTACTGAGCTTTCCAGTTACTATCCCAGCAACACGGTGGGGCAGCGAGCTGTCCAGGTGCCACCAGCTCTGCAGTAAAGAAACCTGGGGCCAAGAGATGTTAAAGCATTCAATCCTGGTCACACAGCCAGCAGATGGTGATGCAGCCTTAGGACCAGGCCCTTGATGCATGACAGGCACCGATGACTGAGTGCTTCCCCTGGGCCTGGCACACCTCTAAGCACTATCATGTATTAAGCATCTAATCCTAACAGCAACCCTATGAAGTAGATGCTATTTTTATTCCCAATTTATAAGTGAGGAAACAGAAGCTTAAAACATTAAGTAAATTGCTTAAGACCATATAGCCATTAACAGTGGAGTCAGAATTTGTGTTCTGAGCACAGGAAATCTGCCTCCCGTGTCAGTTATGTAACCACTACTTGGTTATAAATTTCTAAGCTCAGAAGATCTCATCCACTGTCTTTGAAGGGTCCCACTTTTGAACGCTGAAGATGTGGTAACAGCCACCACCTTTTTGATCCTCATCAAATCCTCACCGAGACAGCCGTCACACTCGGCCACGGCAGGTGGAGGGTCCTGGGGGAGGACCCCAACCAGAAGGGAGTGAGCACACAAACGGAAGAGCCAGCCCACCAATGGTCAGAAGGCAGGCTGACAAATGGAAATCAAAGAAACAGCATGACAGGCAGGTAAGGATGGATGTACAAAGCCCATGTGGCTGGTCAACTACCAGGATGTCTGAATGAGGAAGAAAGGACAAAAGAAAGGAGCTGTCTAAGGGAAGCAATACTCCAGCACCCTGCTGATTTCAGACGAACTTTATTGAGTATTTATTTTGTGCAGTAGACTGTCATGCAATCTTATTTAAACCTTACACCAACACTATGAAGAAACTGGGTTCTGAGAGGCTGAGTTATCACCCACTAGTCCTATGATATCAAAGTCTTCCTAGATATCAACATAAAATAATCTCAGTTATAAACCATCATAACTTCCCAAGGTTCCCATCATTCACAGCTCTCATGGATCCAGTCAATGAAGAATCAAGACTCTTTGGAAACATAGCATATGCACTGTCCTTGTCTGCCAGGTGCTGGCAAATTCATTAGCGAAATACACCTCTCAAGTTCATCTTTACATCTAGCTATCAACAGTGGGTGAACGGGCATTTTGTTTGAAAAGCAAAATAGAATGTTCGGCATGGAAAACTCTTTATATAAAGCACTCAAAACAAAACAAAACACAACAAACAAGTGGAAACAACTTTTCACTCCCTCATTAGTACTAACTTTAAAACATCTATTAATAGTAATAAAACAAGTTTATTTAAAATATACTCCTCATTATGAAATAAGGGAAAACCTATGCTGTTCAAAAGCCTAGTGCCGAGGAGCGGTGACAGGCCTTTGCATACAAGTGATATAATCCTCTAACCACTTAGTTAATTAAACTTAATTTTATTTTTGGATTCTCCTGGCCTTTCCCTTGTTTGGGTTCTCTTCCTGTCTATTCATCCAGTTCTATACAACCCACGTGCTGGTCAGTTTTTCTCCTTTCTTGCATCTCCTTTGGGTCTTCTGGAGAAAACTTCCCTTTTTCTCAAGTCCAGCACAAGGGGAAACTAAATAATCAAGCAAACAAAACCCATCTTGCTTTGCAAATACACACTTGAGGAGATGGAACAAGAATTCAGTAGTAAATGCTATTTGTCAAATATATGTTCTAGACTTGAGGCTCCAGAACTTTCTCTAATGCGGAACCCTTAGTGTTTCAGGAATTTTTTCATGGTGCCCCTAGGCCAGCAGAAATAGCCAACAGTTCCATTTATTAAGTAATTAAGTAATTAGGTCTGAACAACTTGAAAAGTATGTATGGTTTAACAACTTAGTGGCCACTTGAAAAATTAATACTCAAAAGATTGAAAGATTATTTGTATTTCATTATTAAATAATTATAATGACTTATTTATGGGCACTGTACAACTTTTCCAACCTTGGAATCAGGTCAGACATGACACCAGCAACCTCATTTCCTGCTCTACATTGGTTTTCACTGGGAAATTTTCTTTTAAATCACAGCAACTGCAAAAATATATCATCAAAAGGCAAGTGGCACAATCTGCTGTGAAAACTGTGTGCTACCTGGGGGCAGTGGTTTGCCTGGCGTCTGACAGATGTTTCTTTGAGAAAATCTGTAGTATTCCACAGCACACTGTGAACTCACAGCAGTGGCCTGGGCACCTCAGCACACAGTTTGGGAACCGTAGCTCCAAACAATAAATGCGATGGGAGTTTCCAGAAGGATCCAATGAAACCCTTCCCAGAAATGGTTCACAGAATAATGGAGGGGGAGAAATTGGAGCTGGGTTTGCTGGCTGGGCTAGGTGAAGAGGAAGGGATGGGAGCAGGCTGGAAATAGAAAGGGGTGTCTGTAGAAGAAGGTCGCATGCATAGTACAAGGGAAGCTAGCAGATGTCTGCGTAAGTGGCTTCCCTGCAAGATCTCCTGGATTTGCTGGAAGGAACTGACAGGCGGCATATAATTGAGCGTCCCAGCTGACAGCCTGAGGGCTGAGCCTGGCTCTACCACCCTGTGAGCCACCTTTCATCCCCTTCCACTTGCTGAATTTTTATCAGTTTATGTCCTCAATTAGACTGTTGGCTTTGAAGACAGGGACTGTCTCGACATCTTTGTATCTTGGGTATACAGTAGCACAGAGCTTTATGCTGGGCGCTCTTTCAATAAGTGGTGACCATATGGACACACCCCTGTGCTGGAATACTGCTGTATTATGCCTTTGCAGCCTAAGGTACAACTGAAGCTGTAAAGAGAATGGCAAGGATTTCAGCATGGGGTCAGGTTGCAGGGCAAGGTCTGATTCCGGCTACACATACCCACGTGGCTATCCTAGGGGAAATAACAGGCGAGGAAGCTCACCCCAGGTTGTTTTCAAGAACAGTCTCTGGAAAGCACCAAGGATGCTCACTTCCAGATGTCTTATTTGCTGCATCTCTGAAGTCTAACCAGGAAGGCATATCTCAGGGAAACACTCTTGCTGCCCGCCAAGCCTCCCTAACATGCCTCTGTTCCCACAAGGCAGCCCAGATGGGACAGCAGCTCCGCGGACACCTGTTTGTGTCTTTCTTATTTACAGTGTAAACAGCATTTAGGCTGCAGCTTTGGAAGACCTTGTCTATTTGTTGGGGTAAATCCATGGCCCTGGATGTGGTTTCCATGCATGATCTCCGGCCATTAAAGCACAGGTTTTGTGCAGTGGCTTCTGGATTGTTCCTCTTTGCCGGCCACTGACGAAAGGAGACACCCTCTGGTTTTCATTGCTTTTGCATCTATTCTGTTTATTTACATTGTTCTTAGTAGGAAAAGATGGGGCTTGCTCTTTTGTACCACTGTCCCTTCTTTCTCACACACAGCATTGCATTGAATAACAAATCTTTTGGCAATATACCCTAATACAAAGTTCACTGGATGCAAAGCAAAGTCAAGAATAACAGATGCAATCATGAGCAAGGCCTGTAGAGTGGCCTGCACCTGCAGCTATGCAGCCCCAACAGCTCGGTTATTGATAAATAGATGTGTTTCCAGGATTTACTGGCTTCAGTAGAAATATCAGTACATTTGCAACTGGTGGTATCTTTTACTTTGGGGAAAAGGGAAGAGCTGAATTGTAGCAAATCTAACGCAAACTGGCCCCTGTTTCAAGAGAAGCCTATTATTTCCCTGTTCATTCCCTTCATAATTGCTGGTTTACGAACCAGCAATCAAGAGCCATTTCAATTCCTCCTGGGTATTTTGTCCTCAATTAGAGTAAATTACCACCAGTTGGACATAATGCTTTATGATTCAACCACCCAAGCTTCTCAAGGGGTCTTTGCTCTAGAGAAAAATTCACATACTTTTCCTTTTAAATGTATCTTTAAAAGTAAGAATTATGTCATTGGTCATGACCACTAAGCAACAGTGGATAACAAGAAGATAACTAAGAAGATAACAAGACAAGTAAGGCTAGACAAAATTCAGAACTTTTCTCCAAAATCTTGTTGTTATTAACCAATGCTTAAGAGAATTTTAAGTTTAGTCTTCCTCCAGGGTGGAATAAGGGTCACCCTTGATGTTAACACTTCTCAAGTCAAAGCCTTTCCTGGGGCTGCTGGTGGTGATTTAAATCTTCATCTGAGCTGGGTATTAAAAGCAAAAACAAACAAACCGAACTCTGGCTTTTGTTCTGCTCTCTAATTACCTGCTCTCAATGAACTGCGGCCCCATAGAAGGAAAGAACGAACAGAACTCCGGAGAAGGCAGAGATTTTGCTGGGGTTACTCTCTGTGGATTTCGGTACCTTAGAGGGGGGTGTGGCACACAGTCTGAGCTCAGTAAATATTTTCTGGGGAGAGGAATGGATGAAATAACCAATGAGAGCAGGACTCAAATCAATGTTGTTTTCTTTCCCTCTCTTCTCTGGCAGCCTCTTAAATGTCTAAAGATCAATTCTATTTCCCTGTTCTGCTCACCCCACCACTGCTTAACTATGACAGTGACTGAATTAGTGTCCTTGGTCCTGCTGTAGCTGTTGCCCAGGGGAGTCAGATGTAACCTCATAAATGCTCAGATTTTCATATGTTTCAGTTGCCAAGAACATCACTGGTGCAAATTAACTTGGTTGTCTGGTGAACCCTGATTTTACATGAACGCTGCTAAGCTGGATCTCCCCAACTGCATTAATGTCCTTGTTCATTAGGTAAAACAGAGGTTATCTTATTCCCAACTCATCTAATGTAGAGAACATTTGGGGCCTCGACCTCATCATCTGTCATGTTATCTAAGATATCAGTCAGTATATTGAACACAAGGGAGCTGAGGACAGAGGGGAAGGTAAGTAGAATTCTATTACTTTGGAGCATTCACTTAACGAATATTTATGGTGCTTTCACACTAAGTCACATGTTACAGTGGGCATTTTGAGGGACTCCAGCTTTATAGTTGAGAGTACATGACATTATAGAAAGCTCCAGAGCTACCAATGAATGTTTTTTAGATATACTTGGAGCACTCATCTAAAAGCACATGTATTTATATTAATCATAAAGTCTCAAAAAAAAACCTTGCCTAATGCCTCACTTGACATTCATGTCAAGATACATTAACACCTACCAATTTGCCAACTCAATAGCCAAACTTATCAGAAAGAGGCTTTTACCTGGTAGGGCATATTTTCAGTGAACTTGTATCCGTTCCTGGTGATCACCATTGAAAGACTGGTTTAAAATGTTGGTGTTGACAGAGAGCAAGTTTATCAGTCTGTAGTTAATAGACTAAAACTTTAAAAAATGAAAAGATGTTTACTTACATCCTGTCAACTAGTAATTCTTTAACTTTCCAGGAATTCTCGAAGATTATGGACAGTGGCTCTTCCTATAAGGAATTAACTCATTTTGTGAGAAATAGAAGTTTTGTGTTCAGTGAATCCTCATGAGGGGATGTGTGTGTGTGTGAACTTGCTTTTCTCTAATTAATTCTCACATCGGCCCTGTCAGGTAAGAACTGCTCTTCAGTGCACTTTGCAGATGAGGAAAACAGTTGAAGCAAAGCTGGGTGACAAGAAATACCCTTTCATGAAAACTGGACATTTTCAAGGAAGCTCTCTTTTTATGATGATGAGGTTTCTGGTACCAGAGAAAGTCCCTTCATCTGGATAAGGCCACCCACACCCACAGGTTTCAGCAGTGCTGCCTTTGTGATGTGTGTAGATGGTTGCATCTCGATGGGGATGAGACACAGATGCAGGAAAATCTCACTGTCGAAGATCATAAATGTTTACATCAGGACACCATGCCAGCTACATTCCTATCAGCCCATGTCTCAATCTTGAAACGATTCCTGGTTAGCCCTCTGAAATAGGAACTAAAAATGCTCCTAAACTAATCCAGGTCAATGGTTCATATTAAAATTATCAGAGAGAACTTTAAACAACTCTCAGAGGGTATCTAAGCCCTCCTCCAGACCAATTAAAAAAGAGTCACCAGAGAATCCACATTTTTAAAAAGCTTCCCAGGTGATTCTAATGTGTAGCCAGGGTTTTGAACCATTGATCAGAGAATCCCATTAAAGTGGTGGGATCAGTCTCTGAAACTTAACTGTGCATAAAAATTACCCAGGAGCTTGTTAAAAATGCGCAGTCGGTGCCACTAGAGATAGGATTCCGACTCAGTAGTCTAGAGTGGGTCCAAGAATCTACGTTGTAACAGCATTTCAGGTGCTTTTAATGCATATAGCACTTGACAACATTTTAAGAAATAATAGGCAATATGCTTGCTTTTGGCCCAACTTGGACTAAAATTATTTCTCTGTGTCTTCTGTGTTTTCCTTGTAATGTGAAGATCATCCTTATTTCTAAAAATATTTAAGTAGAGTTGGAGTTATATTAGGTTAGGTTCTGCTGCATTAACAAACAAATTCCCCACGTCTCAAGGGTTTTATACAAAGCTTATTTCCAGTTACACCACTTTGGGGCTTTCACATTGGGAGTTCTGCTCCTATGGTACTTGGAGACCCAAGCTGATAGAGACGTCACTGTCTCATAACACTGCCATTCTCAACAGTGGCAGAGGATAGAGAAGAATGTGGAAAACTCACCATGGATGGGAAGTGATGCTGGCACTTCTACTCACAGTCTGTTGGCCATTGCTGGTCACGTGAACCCAAGAGGGAGGTGAGAGAATAAAGTAGAGCTTGGACAACACTTGGTAAGTACAACAGTCTCTTCTTTGGGATTGGAAAAGTTGTGCCTTACCTCGGGCTTCTTTTATCTATTGATATTGTATTATCTTTCTCAATCAACTTTGTGATCAGTACTGTGCCAGAAAATAATGTAAGACAGGTTCCAAAAGAAATAAAAGATAGGCCTTGTAGTTGTTGAGATTCTTCAGGGAGATTGCTCTCACAGATAAGAAGGAGTTAGTGAACAATAGACAGTATTGCACAATCGCTGGCCAAATTATGTGGGTGGCTCTGCCTGCAACTGATTGTCAGAAAGAGTGTGGTCAAGAGGACTGAGATGGTCCAGAAAGATTTGATCAGGGACTTGGAAGCTGGACTAGGACTTGAAGGAGGTCTAGGTAACAGCTTAGAGAGAAGATGTAGGAAGAACTAAGTATATATCTTCAGAGAAGGTAAAGGTGTTAAATGTTCAGGGAACCCTGAGTGGTACATTTGTTACTTCCAAGTTTAGTTTGGTTTCTATTAAAGTAACTGAATTAATTAACTGAATTAATTAACCCATAATTAACTGTCAGGCTGTCAGTGAAGGTCAATTGTTGGCAAAGTACAAACTCCAAACAGTGGCTTGTATGTGGACTAACTTTTACCTTTACCCTACTTAAGGTTTGTCCCTAAGGCCACAGGTAGCGTGTTCTCCAAGGGGGAACTGAGTGCTTCGAGTTCATGCTGTCGCAGGTGACATGGGGTCATCTCTTAAGGCTCAAAGCCCTCCTGTTCTGCCCGGCTGCGGTGGCTGTCCCTACCGCCCTCTTTCCAGTTCCAAGAACAGCGCTATCAGTGAGCTCCCAAGCCTTACTCACCAAAGGCAGGGCTCTGCCAGCCTAATAAATCAGCAGGAAAATAATAAATAGATGCTCTCACTGCCCCTCCAGAGGAGGCTTGTGCAATTCTCCCCCCACCCCATGCTACTGTCACCACTTCTGCCTGGGACCAGAGAAATTTGGGAGGGTGTGGGGTGCCTCTGTCCCTGCAGACAATGAGCCAAGTCTCTGAGAGGAGTAAGCATGGTGCTGGGGGCAGCGCCTGCAGATGGGGCGCGCCGGGAAGATTGGGATCTGCTCAGCTGTGTTGAAACTGAGTCTCGTGCTGCGCCCGGAGGAACAAAGCCGTCTGCAGATAAGCAGGCTGGAAGTCTGGGTCAGGATGGGACTCACCCTGAGAACAGCCTGCTTGGCACTGCTGTGAGAACCAAGGTTTGGACATGCCTACTTGCTTGTGGCTTTGGCCCCCACAGCAAGGCGGGGGGTTGGCAGTGGGAGTGGGTGATGGGGCGGGGGAAGTGTTGAAATGTCAACAGGGAGGCAGAGGCAGTTCTCATGGGTGGTGTGTCAGGGTGGCAGCCAGGGTGGGAAGGGAGGGCTTGGACTTGGGGTGTGGGAGGGGCTGCTTCTTAGGGCCTGCTAAGGAGGTGGTCCTTGTATCACCACTGGAGATCCTAAATCCTAGGTTAGAGCACCTCCTCCAAATCCTATGCCTTTTAAGGTGGCACAATGAGGCCCAGAGAGAGAAGCTGACTGATGCAAGGTCACACAGCTAAGGGGGCAGAGTCAGAACTGCTCAGTTCTCCTAGCTCATAGTCCAAACCACTTTCTGCCTTGCTGCCTGTCAGGGCAAAGTATGTACCTACATCCACGTCTGTGCATACAGACATGGAAAACCAGAGAGCCAAGCACAGACTGGACTTGGGGTGAGAAAGCTTTCCATGGTAGGAAGAGGGCCGCAAGGAATCCCCCACACAACTTCCTCAGCACCTACCGTTCCCCCTGAGGTTGCACAACCAACAGATGGATGAGAACCTTCCTCCGGCAATAGGGCCTTCATCTCATATCACAGATGAACTGCTGGTTTCTGTTAAGGTTCTATTTGGTTAATCAAGATGTAACCCATTGGCATAGCTTTGAAGTGACCCCAAAAATCTCTGACATTTAAACTACCTGTGGGACCCCTTGGCTCTGGAGCAGAGTCTTCCCGGAATTATTTTTGGGGAGTGGATGGAAGATCCTGCTCACTGAGTAGGCCTCATCCCAAACCTTGTCATTTTATGACTCGAAATAAATTGTATGTAGAGCATCGCTCCCTACAAGGAATTGAGAAGCTGCTGGAGGGCCGCCTGAGGTGGGGAGGAGAGGCTCAGTGCCCACACCAGTCAGCGCACAGAGATGGGCACCCACATGGCATCAGAGGGGCCTCCCCTGTGCAGGCTGCTCCCAGAAAACTCCATGTGCTCCCTGACCCTACACTGGGCCTTCACCAGTCCCCTGCTTGCCTCGCTGCACAGTTGTCCTACCTGCTCTTCAGGTACTGAATGGCGGGCATGTGCCTCGTGGCTGGAAGCCCCAACTCCAGAACCAACTGCTCAGTGGGATTCTCAGCTCCACTGTGCAGCTGTGCGATCTTGAGCAAGTTCCTTGACCTTTATGCCTCAGTCTCCTCCCACGTAAAATGAGAATAATAGTACCTACATTGCAGAGTAGTTACTGGGGATTACAGCAATTATGTAAAGTACTTAAAATAATAAAGCATGAAGTGTTAATTATAATCAGTGGCCCTTCTTCTAGACATAAAACTAATTTTCTCTGTTTTGTGAAATGGGGTCAGCATGACAAAGCATATGTGTTAAATTTTTTAAATGTGTTAAAATTAAAAATTGAAATAAAAGCTTCCCAGCCCCATTCATTTGTTCATTCATTCATTCATTCATTTCTCTCATCATTCATTCAGCAGGTATACTGGCTATGCTTTTTCTTTTCTTTTGAAGTAAAAAAGTCAGAGATAAGACACGATTATTCAAATATAGCTTCAGGCACAGCTTAACTTCCACTTGTTCCTCCTAGATCTCCAGTTGTTCTCCACAAACCTGTAATTGTCCCAGCTGCTCTCTGAAAACATCGGCCCAGCGCCTCTCCCAGGTGAGTGAATGGCAGCAGCCTGGCACGCCTGGGTCCCACCTGGGCACCCAACAGGAATATTTGCATATTTCCTAGGCTCTTCTTTTGAAATTCCACACCAATAATTAAGGATTTCTAGTTCTCTAGTAATTGAGTACCATTTGGGACTGATTAAGCAGATGCTATCTAAATAATTATCTATTACAGCACAGCTTTCCTTTGTGTGGGCTATGAATGGCTTGTCAAAAGTGAACATAAAATATTCCTCCCACCTGGCTCTCTCCTTATGTCTGACACATTCTCTCTCCCCTTTCCCTTATGACTTCTCCCTCTTCCTACCCTTTCTCTGCTCTTGTTTCTCTTTCTCTCCCCTTCTTTTGCTGTTCTTTGCCACACTGCCATACGACCCAATCATTTTGGTAATTTGGTGTTAAAATCAACCTCTAGTGTTTGCTCTACGGAATTTCAAACCAAATAACTAGTAGGACTGATTTTAATTTTAAATGGCAGAATCGACTGGGTGGCTAGGTGACCCTCTTTATATCATGTCTAGGAGTTAGGGGCTTTGCTAACTAAGGCAGTTTAATATGTTATATCTAATTTAATTAGTCCATCGCAATAATCCAGCAGAGTAGGTATAACTATATTTTCCCACTAAGAAATAGAAACATAAAGGTTAATAACTTGCCCATGTCTAATACATGTGTATCGCATTAACATGTATGAGAATGTACAGAAAAATGGACCTCTTTTAATTCCAAGTCACTCCTGGAGTGCGGTGGGCCACAGCGACACCTCCCCTCCCCCAGGCCTGAAGGTCACATACATTAAGGTGCTTAAAAGTGCTGGAGATACCAGTAGAAACTAACAGATGGCAGTGCTAGTGCAGGTTTTTAAAGAAAAATAAAGGACACCCAGCTTCTCCATCCCACTGTCCACCTATCTACCCAGTCAGTACAGATTGTTGCTAGTGGTGTCAGAGTTTCTGCAAACTACACATTGTTAATTAAATGCTTGCCACACATTTAGAGACTTCAAGAATTCCTAGGCTGTGGCCAGCTTGATTTGGGCTGACTACTCATCAGTTGAATTCTAGTTGTTAAACCCATCCCTGGAGCAGGGTGCTTAATGTTGAATTCCAGTTGTTAAACCCATCCCTGGAGCAGGCTGGAAATGTACCAAATATCTTTCGAGATCAGATCTAGCATGGAATTGTATCCTTTGTCCCTATAAATACAAGACATCTTATGTGCATATTCCGGAGGCCAGATTTCCTTCAAGGTCTCTCTGCATCTTGGTGGGGTTACTTCATCTCTTGGAGCTTTTTTCTTTTTTCCACCTAGAAAATGAGGGTTTTTCTCTGAGGTATTACCCACAAACCTAACTGACTAAGATTCTATGGCAGTGAGGTTTACAAGAATGAGTTGAGAGAACATTGATATTGTGATGAGCCAGAGATTTGATGATGTAGGAGCCAGAACAATGCTAGCAGGGAGAGCTGTGGGGATCCAGTTCTGAGCTGGGAAGAATAAGCAAGATATGAGTGGAATACATAGACCAGGGTGGAAGTGACTAGAAGAAATTCAGAATAACAAGGTAGGTGGTCAGCACTGGGGGCTGGGTGTGTGCAGTGAGAAGGTGGTTAAGCCCTTAAGAGGAAGGAACTATTTCTGAGAGCGGGCAGGGGCTCCAGGTAGCACCTGTGGTCCTCAATCCTGAATGCCCATAAGAACAACCTGGGGAGCATATTAAAAATATAGATACCCCTGGCCCCACCCTGGAGATTCAAGTCTAGCAGATGTGGAGTTGACTCATAAAATTGTTCTTAAATATAGGCCCCACATGTTCTTGTGCAGCAGCCTGACTTTTATGTCTGGTATGAAAGCTAAAGGGCTGAGAAGGCTTCCATGGGTCTGGGGGTGAGAGGAGTGGGGAATGGTGGTGGTGGTGGTGGTGGTGGTGGGGTCCAGGTATTCTGGGAATAATGGAATCTACTTGTCTAGGAGCAAAGCACAGCTTATGCTTTGGACCGAAAAGCTGGATCCTGTTACTGGCATCTGTAATTTGTCAGTTTGTATAAAATATGTCCTCCCAGGCTCGTCGGGCTCTAGTTGACATTCATGCATTTGAGCACAAGGACTTGGGAGTGGCACTGAGGAGCCACATCATTCCAAGGAGGGGCTTCCTTGTAGCAGAGAACAGAGCATACCAAATCACCTTCCTCTTTGAAGAGGCAGCAATAGAGGCATGTAGAATAGAGAGTCTGGAGCCAGAAAGCCTAAACTTCTATCTCAGCTAGGGTTGCTGATTTAGCCAATAAAAATAATAAAAAAAAAAAATGATAGCACATGCTATCAAAACTGAACTTCAGTGCTGTATTTTATCTGGCAACCCTACATCGAGCTCCAGCACTTCCTAGCCACGTGCCAGTGTGGGCACTGCTGACTTCTCTGTGCCTCAGATTCTTTCTCTGTAAAACAGGCTAATGGCAGTATCCACCTTCAGCATTGCTGTAAGGGTTAAATAGGTTAAAACCTAAGCATTTACTCAGGACAATGCCTTCAGATGCTGGCTGCCAGATAAATGTTAGCTTTTACTGTTCTTTGATGGTGCCCCTCTAATGTTTTCATCCCAACACCAGGCCAGGGGCAGATTGTTAGACATCTTGCAACAATGTAACCCAATGTTCTCTTCCTTTATGGCCAAAAGGATTCACAGAACAGGAATGTTGATGACCAAAAGCTGCAGCTCTAATTCTAACTGGATGGCTCTCTAGCAGCTGCTCTTGGCCACAAGGTAAATTTATTACCAAGAGCGGACTGCACACCCCACCTCACTGGCAGAGATTAGCCATCCCCAGGGAATGGCTCACAGATAGGAGTAGTGACTGCTCATGTATCAGAAACTAACAAGACAGCATTCAAGTGCTCAAAGGGCTCCAGCATTATCTAAGGCAGCCACAAGCAGTACTGCATGATAGAACTGCCTGCAGTAATAGTGATGTTCTACATCTGTACCACCCAATATGACAGCCACTAGCCAAATGTGGCTATTGAGCATAGGAAATGCAGCTAGTGTGGGTGAGAAGCTGAATTTTTAATTTAGCTTAATGTGGTGAGCAGCTACTCTATTGAACAGCACAGGAGAGGAAGCAGATGGAACCCAGAAAGGTAAAATTAATTTCCTCAGGCCCCTCAGTCAATTATTGATAAGGCTAGGGTTAGCACCCAGGTCTCCTCACTCCTCCAGGGCCCTTAAGGACAAGTGCTGTGTGGTAGGGAGATAGTTCCTCTGCCTAGAAAGCCTTGTAACATTAAACTAGATTAAGAGGCATTCTTACCTCTAATGCTCTGAGAACACTCTGTCAGGAGCAAGGAGCATAAGACG
Source organism: Manis javanica (assembly GCF_040802235.1). Taxonomy (NCBI): domain Eukaryota; kingdom Metazoa; phylum Chordata; class Mammalia; order Pholidota; family Manidae; genus Manis; species Manis javanica. The sequence continues at coordinate 168,870,676 of NC_133156.1, read as the reverse complement.
CAGAAATGCAGCCTGCAGAGGTACAGACACTTCTTAAGACTCTAAATTCTCAAATAAACAGCTCTGCTCTTTCATCTTCTCTGGATGACACCTCCTTTGTTAAAGCTGTCAAACTCCATGACACCTTAAGCCTGACTGGCTACATTAGCAGTCATGTTGCAGAGGGGCTGAGCTGGTTGGGTCACAGCTCCACGTGTGCTGAGCCTGCTGGCTCCTTCAGCACAGGCCCTTTGTGTCCTGCTGAGTGGCCATATTCCTAGGGACCCCATTCCAGTGGGACAGGATGAGGCCTATCACTGAGAGCAGGAGAGGCACTAAAGTGTGGTAGGCTTTGGAGGCAGTCGGGCTGTCTGGGTTCAAATCCCAGCTCTGCCACTTACTGCATGCAAGCTGGGTGACTGTGGGCAAGTCACTTAACTTCTTTGACCCTCTGTTTCCTCATCTGTAAAATGGGAGACAGTAACCATATGCATTTCACAGAGCTGATGTAGGATTAGGAGAGTCAGTACACTTAATGCACTTCCAGTGTCTGGCATGTAGGAAAAACACTCCATAAACACTAGGTATTTTTGAGAGCAGGCCTGGGCAAGGAACTTGCATTTGGGCCGATGGCACTATGCAGGCTGGAGCTGGAAGATGACCTTGAGCACCTTGCTTAATGTTTCTGTGGCTCAGCATTTTTTAGGTCTAAATTATAATGTGAACAATGTGGCTCCCTGATTAAGCAGGATGGGAGTTAGGGAACAACAATGTTTTTGTGTGACCACGAGGTGTTCAAAAACTTCCCAAATAACATTTTCTTAGAAGTTCAGAGAGCCCTACTTTTCTATTCCAGGGCAGCAGCCACATTTTATATCAGTCTCACAGATAATTTCAGAATAAAGTGAGATCCTGGAGTGTAAAGAATATAAACGGGGCCACCCAGGGCAACTCCAGGCTGTAGATATGTTTTGCGTAGCAGTGAAGACCTGCAGTGAAGACCCAAACAATGGTTTTAAAATGTTTAATTAGTTGCCAACAATTGAAAAACTGGAGATTTCACATCCAGCTTCCTTTGCAAAACCAGATGGCAACACGGGTCCCACATTCACGCCAGGCAACAACTGGCTGGCAGAGGGAGTAGGCTGTTTGGGGTGTGACATTATCTATTTGGCCCACTTCACTGTGTGACCTGCCTGGCTCCACCCACCAGCAGCCCCCTCACACCCCACACATCTAGTCCAACCCTCCCTTTTACTGACAGGACAACCCGGGGACCTAGTTTCCCAGCTCCAGGGCCAGTGCCCTTCATTTGGACCAGTTGTTCTAGAACTTAAGCCCGCGTCTTGGAGGACCCATGGAAACACTGATTGCTGGGTGGGGGTTTCTGACCCAGCAGGTTTGCATTTCTAACAAGTTCCCAGGTGACGCTAATGCTGCTGGTCCCGGGACGCACTTTGAGAACCACTGTTTTACCAGCTAACCACTTTCTACTTGAGAACTTACCATCCTGGCACTGCCCTAGCCCTGGGCTCTTCCCCGTAAATTCAGTCCCACTTTACTATCGTCCTTCTTTTCCCTTTGTGTTTTCTCATCTTTTTTCTTCTTAGCTATTCTTTTACTCCTCTGCTGCCACCGCCACCCACTCCGGTCTTCACTTTTCTCAGTTAACCCATTTTCTGGGGGCCGGCTGCGGAAGCGTAAGAGTCCCCTCGCCTTATCTGCCTCAGCGCTCCGGAACTCCCCCTGGTCCGAGCTCAGCCTCCCCAGACCCCGCAGGGTGAAGGGCGAACCCCGCGAGCGCACAGCCCTGCCGGGGAGCCCAGCTGCGCCCCCGTCCGCCGAGGTCTGTCCGGCCTCGGAACTTGGGTCTGGGGGTTGACAGCCTCAACCCTCCTCCTCGGAGCCCCAAGACTCCTGCTGCCATCGCGGTTTGCACCGCTGCGATCCCAGCCACCACGCCGCCGCCGTCGTTGTTTCCCTCGTTCAGCTCTCTGTCGTTGGGGGAGCTTTGCGCAACTCGTGGGGTGGCGCAGCGCCTGCCGGGCGTCCGGCAGCCTCCTCTAGGCAGCAGAGAACGCGAGGGCCGCAGCTCTCCAGGGGCGGGGAAGCCATCACGGTCCCAGCAGAGGAATTTTCTCATCTCCAGAGGGAACCAGGAATTTGCGGGCCAGCCTGACTTTGGCCCCTCCGTCCCTGCCTGGTGAGCTCTGCTCTCCTGCCGCCCGGGCCTTTGATGTCGACCCCCAGCCGCGTGCTGCCAGCAGCCATCGCCAAGTTTCCACGGGTTTGGCTGCTCGTGGCCCTGCTTGCCAATCAGCAGCACAGCCTGCCCCCGGCTGCCCACCTGCAGTAGGCCCCAGGAGGCTTTGGTGGGCCTTTCTGCCCCAGGCAGTTCAAGAGTGGTTGAGGCATCTGCGTTAGTGGGAAGCCCAGGTAAATTCTAATAGGGAACCAGGCAGGTGAGAACTTTCTCCGGTGGAGGGAACAGGGGTAGGGTATGGGATGAGTGTTGTTCCCGGGACATGACACCTTCTCACATGGCTCTGGGGACCACGATCCATAGAAGCAAATCCATCATGAGTCTCACCATGTACCAAGTCCATTGAACGCTGTACATTCATTCCCCCCTTACCGCAGAAGGGAGGCTCCCATTGCATCTGGTGTTTTCATTTTGCCACCTGCCCACCAGCCAAGTATGAAAAGGGAGGCTGTCTGGGTCAGAAGGTCCAGGGCCCCTGGTTACTACTGGTCTTTTCAGGTTGCCCAAGCAGCTCTTCCTCTCTGCCTGCTGTTCAGTACACAAGACCAAAGGCACACTTACCTGCAGGGTACCAAGGAATGGTGAAGCTTTTGAAAAGGGAGAAGAGGTGGCAGACAGGAGTGGCCTCCTGCCATAGGATTTCTCTTATCCATGGGGATTCAGTAAACTAACAATTGCTGGTGTCTGCTGAGCACTCACTATTCCCTAGACACTACCCCCTAGTCGGGTAGGGGCATGAGTTGCTTTCTCTCATTTAACTCTAACAGCCCTATAAAAGAGGTACCCACTGTACTGAGGAGGAAACTAAGGCTTAGAAAGGGTTAAGTATTTGCCCATAGCTGCACAGGGAAGTAGTGGGAGGAAATTTAAAGTCAAGTTGGCTGACTCTGAAGTTTGGACTTGAACTCCTTATCTGGCTCTCCAAAGAGTGACAGCCTCTGTGGGCAGGTGGGATCTGGACGGCAAGGTTTCTGGGAAGTGGGAGGCCACATGAGCTTCATTGGCCTTGAATAAAATAACACGGTTTCTCTTCTTTTTTCTTTTCTAAGGAATAGAATAAGGGCATACTTAATAGCTGTATATTTCAAAATATTGAGGCCCATCCTCATTTCCAAAAGTTTGTCCTGGTATGTTCATTAATCATGAAAATGTCTTGAACAAATGATCTGGGACCCAAATTGCCCCTCAGACTTCTTACATCTGGAAGGAACATGAAACTCACCATTTGATCTGTGAGTCCCACCTTCCAACATAGGACAGTTTCCTGAAGCCTAAGAGCTCTCCCTCTGCCACCAGAAGGAGCTGGAGGAAGGATGGCTCCCATTTTCATGTCACTCAGACAAAACTTTTTTTATGAGGATATATTGAGGTTTCCTAAAAGCCAGCAACTTTTATTTGCTTGTTCTTGGTGGTCCCTATGTCCCTAAAAAGATTTGTAGAAACACCTTGTGAATGAAAAGACACTTTACAGATTATATCATCCAACTTTTCATTTTACAGGTCAATTCAATGAGGTCAAGGGAATTACGGACCCAAGGCAGCACAGTTAGGCACTGGTCAAGGTGGGGCTAGAGCAGGAGTTGGAGCATCTCAGTTTGGGGTATTTGCACTCCACTGAAAGGCCCTTGTGCTTGTTTCATGTGGCGAGGGTGTGATGGGGTGGGAGTGTCAATCTAAGGAATCCTACCAAGTAGGATTTCTGGGCTGTGGCCAGAAATAGGAAATCCTAGGAGAAGGGAGCAAAGGGGTTGGGGCCCAGCAGACACCAGAAGCCCTGTGCATCCCAGGCAGGCGGAGGCGATCACTGAGGGTTCTCAGAAGAACAGTCTCTCCTTGTTCAGGTAGCTTAGCTCAGGTATAAAACATAGAGCAAACCCTTCCAGTCACTCCCTGTCATCCCTCCCCTTTAGTCTGAAGATCCCTCCCTTCTCAAAACTCTCCCCCTGAGGTTATGTCCTGGTTTGTCAGTCCTTTCATCCCCCTGTTTCAATGATGGAGCTGCCTGCAGCCTCCCCTCTGGACTCTGGATAAGAGAAATACATTTTTATTGGAGCCCTGGACAGAACCCTTCTGGCTTCTACCATCAAGTTTTTCCTGTCTGTAGTGATGCTATGGGTCCCATAGAGCCATGATCCTTCACAGGGGCTGGAGGGTGGGTATGAGAATCTGGGGCAAAGGAAGGCACTGATACAAAGAAGAGAATAAGGTGATATTAAAAGTAACTCACTGTGTTCTGTTCTTCACCTAAAAGAAAACAGCTTGCCCTGATACATCACAAAACAACAACAATAAAATGCCTCTTTCAAGATCAAAATAAAACTTTCTTCAGAATTGACCATGGTTTCAATTTGCTCTTAGTAAAGAACAGACAATTTACATTTTAAACATTATGAATGATGTGAGTTTTTAAAAATACATGAAAAAGGAACATAGTAGGTTTCAAAAGGCTAAGAAAAGCTGATTTAGCTACTCTGATCTTCTAGGGTTACTGAATCTGGCTTTGCTGTGGCCTTCTTTTCCCTCCAGCCAGTTCCTGACACTCATTTGGATCTTAGAATGTATATCAGTTAGGATTGCCAGGATTATTAGGATTCCCAATTAGGGATTCCCAAATTGCAGGAGCTTAAAAGAGGTACTGCAAACTTTTCTAAAAGGGCTAAATACTAAATATTTTAGGCTTAGAGGCCACAATGTCTCTGTAACAACTATTCAGTTCTGCCTTTGTAGTGTGCAAACAGCCATTACATGAATAAATGGATATGGCTGTGTTTCAATAAAACTTTTATTTATACTGCCAGCCCTCAGGCATAGTTTACCAATCCCTAGTATAACATAGCAAAGGCTTATTTCATGCTTGTGTTTCATGTCTATCATGGGTAGGTGGGGGCTATATTACCATCATTCTTCATCCAGGACTCAGCTTGATGGAGGAGCCTATAAATGGAACATTGCCAAACACGTCAGCAGAGGGAAAGAAATTGGAAAAGTGTGCCTTGGTTCTGAAAGCTTCTGCCCACATGTGCCACATCTATTCTCTCACATTTTATTGTCCAAAGTCGGTCCCACCTGAATTCAGTGGGCAGAGAGCATAATCCTATTATGTGCTCAAAGAAGAGAGAACCAAACCTTTGTGAATAGCTCTAGTGGTTACCAGAGAACCATAGTTGTAGGTTAAAGAAAATGTCCATCTTGCCTCAGAGTTTAGTACATTCTGCACACATTCATTGAATGCTTATAGTTTGTCAAGGACTAAAGATTCTGAGATATTTTACAGTATCTGTGAAACCCTACTATAAGAGATAAACAGTTTTAAGAACAGATAGAAAAAAAGAAGCCCATGAAGAAAAATGGCTAGAAGAAACAGGAAGAAAATAAGAAATGCCAGTGGTGATACAAAATAAGGGAGATGGTATGACTGCTAGATTGATAGATAGGTAGATATAGATATAAAGACTGGAAGGATGTTCACCAAAATGTTTCCAGTGGCTAGCTCCAGAGAGATGGGATTACTTCATTTTGTACTTTATGTTTTTCAGTATCCTCCAACATTTCTTCAATGGTTACTTTTTAATTTTATAATCAGATTCTCTTTTATAAAATGAAGATAAGGAGTAGCTCCAGCTCCCATTTTGATAGAATATCTTATGTATCAGCCTATCTCTCCCAGGGACTATAATTATAAACTCTGGGCAAATTACATATATAATTTGAAGGCATGAGAAAATGGCCAAAAGCAAGCAGAAACTGGAAGAGATTTGACTAATGAAAAAAGAGAAGCATATTGTGCAAGATTGATACTATGTAAGTTTTCCCTAAGAGAAACCCCTCTGTGGCTCAGGGTAGCTATAATTTAATAGAAAGCCTTGTATCTTACTGGCTTGAAGAATTAGGGGTTAGTGTTCAAAGATGCCAGAGTATCTGGAAACTGAAAAAGAAAACTGCATAAGAAAGGGAACCAACAACAGATAGGAGTCCCCACATCTGCGTATAAATCCCTTCAAATCCTTGCCTGACCTGCACGAGAAGTATTTAAGGGAGACTCCAACAAATCTAGTGCAGAGGAAAGGCTGAAAGACTGAAAGAACTGAGCAGAGATTTGAATTGGTACCCACCATGGAGGAGAGTTTGGAGTCTGAATCCATCAAATAAGAGAGGCTTTGTAAACATATTGGGCTTCCCACTGACACTAAATAAGTGTAAAAATCAAGACTCCACAATTTAAGTTGATTATCTAGTAACTTAACAGCCTGTTAGAGCAAATATCAACATACTTCAGAGGAAGACAGCAGAATCCAGAGTCTCTACAATGTCTCAGCCACAATGTCTAGCATACAATGGCTACTAGACATGTAAAGAAACAGGAATATGTGATCAACAGGAATATGTAATTAAAAAACCCACTCATCCAATAGAAACAGACCATGAGATGATAGAGGTATTAGAATTACCAGACAAGGACTTTAAAACAAGTATTTTTTTTAAAAAGTGTTCAAAGACTTAAAGGAAAAGTTGATCATAGTGAGTGAACAGATAAAGAAGCTCAGAAGAGAAGTGGAAATCATAACTAAGAACCCAGGTAGACACTGTAGAACTGAAAATTGCAATATCTGAAATTTAAGAATTTTTTTGATTGGTTGGTTACATTCAACAGCAGATTAATACTGAAGGAAGAAAAGTAAAGTGAAAGATGAATCAGCAGAAATCCTATCTGAAGAAAAGAGGCAAGATTTTTTAAAAATTGACCTTGGGATAATATCAAGTGACCCTGGGACAATATCAAGCAGCCAACACATGTGTGATTAGAATCCCAGAAGAAGAAACAACAGGGGATGCGACAGAAGAAAGATCTGAATGAATGATGGCCAAAAATCTCCCAAACTTGGTCAAGTAAATGAATAAACTTACAGACACAGGAAGATCATCAAACTCCATGCAAGATTTAAAAATGAACAAATATAAGGCACATTATAGTAAAATTTCTGAAAGTCAAAAATTGGGAGGACATCTTTAAACCAGCTACACAGGGAAGCACATTGAGCAATGACATAATTGATGACTGACATCTCATTAAAAAAAAAAAGACAGAAAGAAAGAGAGGCTAGATAGAAATAGAATGATATCCTTAAAGTGCAAGGGGAAAAAATAAGACTGTAAATCCCAGATTCTGTATCAATGAAAAGACTCTTAAAATGAAGATGAAGTAATGACATTTTCAAATAAATGAAGAAAAAGCAAAAGAATTTGTCACCATTAGAACTGAATTAAGAAAAATACTAAAGGAAGTTGTTTTAACTGAAAGGAAATGACACCAGATTAATTTCAGATATACAGGTAGGAAAGAAGAACATAGAAATGCTAAATATGTGGGTAGACACAAAGACTCTCTTTTCCATCTCTTGGTTATTTAAAATGAATGTTTCATGTAAACATTATATCATTATATCATGAAAGTTAAAACATGGAAATGTAAACTATATGGTAGTAATTGAATAAAGGATAAGGGGAGATAGAGAAAATTTTATCTTTACAAATTTTAACATTTTTTGTGACAGTACAGTATGTAATATGATATTAAGCATCAGTAGACTGTGTTAAGGATGCAATTATAATCCCTAGATCAACTACTAAAAACAATCCCAGAAGGTAACTAAAAAACCAACAGAATTCAAATGAAATGCAAAAAAAAAAAATGTTATTAACCAAAAAGAAGATAGGAAAGGAGGAAAAACAAAAAACTGAAGAAATTAATAGAAAACAATTAGCAAAATGATAGGCTTAAACCTAACAATATTCATAACTATATTAAATGTAAATAAACTAAACATACCAGAGATCATCAAAATGGATAAAAAGGCAGAGCCAACTATATATGGTCCATAAGTGATACACTTAAAATGTAAAACACAGATAGGTTGAGAGTAAAAGAATGAAGTTATATCATATCATCAATAAGCATATAAAAACTGGTATGGTTACATTAATATCAGAAAAATAGGCTTCAAGATAAGACTTTAATATTAGCATAAATGAAGGACATTTAATATTGATGAAAGTGTTAATTTGTTAGGAAGACATAACAATCTAAATGTGTGTGCCTCTAATAACTCAGCTAATAATGAAGTAAAAATGGATAGAACAAAGGGGAGAAATACACAAATCCATAATTGTAGTTCAAGATTTAACACCCCCTCTCAGCAATTAATATAGGTAGTAAATTAGTAAAGTTTTAGAAGATGTGAGCAGCAGTATCAACTAACTTTCCCTGACTCACAGAACACTCTCTCCGCCGACAGCAGAATACACATTCCTTTCAGGCGCTCACAGAACATTCACCAACGTAGAACATACACGAGGCCGTAAAATAAGTTTCCTAAAATATGTACCGAATGAACAGAGAGCTTAGGAAAAGGGAACACCAACTAAATAGAAGTACCTAGTGTGAATAATCAATAAGAGAATATAGTTTACAACTTTTAAGTGCTCCATTGTGAAATAATGGAGCCAGTAGGTGGTCATATTTAATAAATACTTCACAACTACTATTAGTTATTAATTATACTATTGGTAGTTTTAGTGAAGGTATTTTTTTGTGTGCGTATGTTACAAAAATTGTTAAGTGCTATGCTCTTCTCTAGTATGTAGAAGTGAAGGTCTTACTGTTTAATGTTTAATGAAGAATTTCCATTTTGTGTATTACTCCATAACAGTTAGCCTTCTGCCTTAAGCAACTAGAAATCTGGACAAAATTAAAGAAACAACTGCTTTCAGACACTGGACACACATAGCATAGGACTGTGATCCCAGAGAGAAGAGAAACAAATGACTTATGCTATGATCAAGTCTGATTTCTGCTAGGGGAAATGTTCTGGACCAGACAGCAGACACAGCCCCTAAGCAGAGCATTGCAGCTTGGCTGAGTTGGAAGAACAGAGATCAGAGAACAGGGTGGCTGACGTGGCTGTAAACAGTGAGGCAGAGCTCCAGAACAGAGAGAGTTACACATAAGAAGAGCTCTGGAAATCCGCTAAGGGGCCGCTTTGAAAGGTTAAGAACTACAAAGCACTGAGTCTGTAAGGCTGTGAATATCCTCAGTGACTACAAAGACATGTGAAACCGCATTAGTTTGGATGAAGAATGACAGGACAGCTGTGAGCTGGAGAGTTCCCAGAGCTCACCGGGGGCTGAGAGTGGCTTATATTCCATTCAGCTGTTTTAAGAGTCCCCACTGGTCACCCGGAACACTCAGTAGAGACAGAAAGGCTTTATTACTGCAGCTAAACTATCCATAAAGAAAGGGAAGCTAAGACGGTGTGGTATGAACATGAGGATGACATGTACATCAAGGGAATAGAACTAGAGAGCCCAGCAATAGATCCACACATACATGGTCAACTGATTTTTGATAAAGAAGCTGAAGTAATTCAATGTGGAAAGTATAGTCTTCAATAAATACTATTAAAACTGGAAATAAACATTGTGAAAAATAAACACTGATTCTATTTCACACCCGTTTCACATGGATGAATCAGAAAACATTACTCTTGAGGAAAGTTATCAGATACAAAAAGGTACGTACTATTTGTACCAAAATAAAATTAAAAAAAAAAGTACATACTATTTGGTTCTATTTATAGGAAACCCAAGAAAAGAGAAATCTCCTCTTTAGAGATGGCAAGCAAGGTAAGTGGTGAGTGGGGACTGACTAGGTGTGGGGAAAATCTGTGGTGTAGTTGAATTATTTATTCTGTATCTTGGTTATGTTGTCAAAAGTTATAGAAGTGAATGCTGAAAATGGGTGTATATTATTGTATATAAAATATACTTCAATAAAAGTTGGTTTTCAAGAATCATAAGTGACTAGAAAATGTCTAAAGTTCTTTTCAGTTAGCCAAGTCTAATGGGAGCCTGACTGGATGATCCTTAAGAGCTGTGCTGTGGTCCAGTGACTAGCCCTTATCACCTCTCCTAATGTCATATGAAAGGTCTGGAATCCAACTGTAAACTTCCCACCCTCCCCTCCATGTCTTGAGATGCTCTAATGCCTCCCAACACTGGCTTATGTGTTTTATACTCTTAGAATCAGCAATTTCACTTTTAGGAATTTGTCCTATGGAAATGACCAGGAGTGTGAGCACAGCTTTCTGCAAAGATGCTTACTGCCCACTGTTTTTAGTAGCACAAAATAAAACTGGAAATATTAATATGGGATCAAATAATAATTCATGGTTCATCCATAGGATGGAATACCATGCGGCCATGAAAAAAAGTGGGGTTGATAGATACTTAATGGTACTGAGAAATGGTCACCCTCTGTTTTTAAGTGTGAATCAATGGATTATAAAGCAGTATGTGATTCTTGATCACAATCATGGAAAAAGACACACATACATTTACAAAAGATTAGAAGCACATAGACTGTTGTTAACAATGATATACTTTGCATGGTGAGTTTATGTGATTTTTAGTTTGGGGAAGATTGTATATATTTTCTAGATTTTTACAATTAACCTGTATTACGTATTGTTAAAAACACAATAATGTATTGTTAAAAACAAGTTTTGATATTAAGCTGCTAGTGCACGATGCTTAGAATAACATGTATATTCCCCCAAATTTGTGTACATTTTTTGTAAGTCAAATTTTATTTTCGTTGCCACACAATATACTACTATCTAAAGTCTCACTCTAAGGCACGTTTGTGATATGAGTAATATTTTATCACCTATCCATGGTTTGTCTAATTTGAAATTTAAGATATTTATAACCATTTCCTAAAATGGAGCCCTTCGATAGTCTGTGTGTTCTTTCTGGTTCTATTGTGCCTTCAATCCAATTGTCTGAGCCAGGATTTTGGTGTCTGTGTCAGTGAATGGTCTTCTGGTCAGAGACGGAATCAAAGAACCGGGAATCCTGTGGGCAGAAGCTCATTCAAACCAGCCGGGAAGTCAGGCACGCCAACTCTTTAGCCATGTGACTTGTATTTCTTATTACCAAGGCTTTAAAGTCCTGGAGACCCAGCCTTCTCCTGAACACCTTACACTGGGACATTATAATTTCATTGGGGTAAGGGGGCAACTTGGGAAAACATGTCTACAAAAGGGTCTTTAGCAGGGTGATAATGGATAACAAAAAAACATTAAACAATCAAAAGGTTGAGATGCATTGCTTTAAGGGTTGATGAAGAAATTTAGAAAACTATTGGCTGAAGAGATTAGGGATGTCTTGATGGAAGAGGTAAATTTTGAAGAGAAGCCTGACCCTGAAGAAGATTTTGACTGTTGGAGATTAGGGGAGGAGAGCTTTTGAGATAGAGGAATGGGTAGATGGATTATGGAGGCAGGAAGGGAGCTATCCTCCAGCTAAAGCGGCAAATAGTGGAAGAGAGGCTGGAAGCAGGTAATCCTGGGATCTTCCATGGAAAGTACAAACCGTTTCACATGCACATAGAAGTATCTTCCTAATTACATAGTGACCTCTTCTAGATCTCTGCCTTCTTGATAGCCTCAACACCTCAGAATGTAGCCAACATGTGACTGATTGGATTAGGAAAGTTTTGTCTTTGGGCTCACCTTTTTAATCAGCACTTCGTCCCCTTCTGACCTTAGTTGTACTCACCTCCGCCTGACTGCTCAAGGTCTGTGAAGGAACAGCCCATCCTGACCATCGTATTGTTTCTATCGGACGTGTGTCATTGTTACTTGTACGTGGGACTGTTGCTACATATGCTTCTCCACAGGAAAGGAAGACAGGAAGCGTAACATTGTCACTCATAAGTGAGACTTTTGCTAGCCACACTTCTCCAGAGAAAAGGGAGACACCACCTGGAGAGGAGATGGGAGCCGGGCTGAGGCAGGTTTGAGCATTCATCAGGATCTGGCTGTTCTCAATAATCTCTGCTATGCAAATGAGCCAAAAAACGAACTGTCTTGTCTAGACCAGAAACCAGAACGCAGTGGGAGGTCGCTAAAGGGTGTGGTGCAGCTGGAAACAGAAAAGTTCGTTTCATCTGGCCTTAAACAGAACAGGATATTCATCAGACTAGCCCCCGGGACGCAGGTAACCAACCACACATAGCCCAGAGGCCCCATGGATGAAAAACCAAAAAGGTGCCAAGAGAGCATCCCAGACCGAGTGGTCCTGGCCTCTGGCAGGCGTCGTGGGCTGGGAATCAGATGGCTAGCAGCAGGAAACATGCACTTTGCAAATTTACTTTTATTATGATTTCTACTTCATTTATTTCCCTTTGGAAATAATTGAAACTTAGGGGTTTTGAATGCTACCTGGTAATCAGGCTGCTTTCCTAGTGCATCCAGTTTCTGGCTCTCCAGGAGGGCAATTCTCCATCTTCTCTCTCTGCAAAGCCCCTAGCCCTGCCCCCATCTCTCCCTCACCTGGGAAACACGAACACATAGACCCCACCACCACCACAGCCACCAGCTGCCAGCAACCGCCCCCATGTACTCTGCAATCCCGCCAGGTGCCATTCTCCTTCCAGAAAAGCTGGTTCTAAGTGTGCACAAAACCCTGCCCCACAGCTCAAGGACAGACCCCCCCATCCAGTCTCCCCACCTTCTTCATTTCTGATTTTCTCCGTATCACTCCCATCAGCTTACACATATACTGTTATTTCTCCCATTTTAAACAATGAGGATAACAAACATCTCTTACCTGTTATCCCATTTCTTTGTTCCCTTTTGCAGAAAACTCCACAGAATTATCCATGGCATTCCCAAGTCCACGGTGGGAATCTCTGTCCTCATCCTATTTGACCTGTCAGCAGCATGTGGCCCAGTCTCCTGCTTTCTTGCTGGATGCCACATTCTCTTGCTTTCCTCTTGTCCCGCTGGCTGCTTCTCGGTCCCCTCAGCTGCTCCCTCCTCCCCTCCACCTCTTCTCATGCTCCTATAACAGATCGCTGCAAACTTGATGACTTCAATAATACAAATTTGTTTTCTTAGAAGTACAAAATCCAAAATGGGTCTCAGTGGGCCCAAATCAAGGCATTAGCAGAGCTGTTGTCCTTCCTGGAGGCCCATTTCCTCGGACTTTCCAGCTCCCAGAGGACGCCCTCATTGCTTGGCTGTCAGCAATGGCACATTGATTTCCATCATCACAGAGTCTGCTGATCATACCCAAGAAAGATTATCCATTTTTAAGGATCTGTGTGAGTAGACTGGGCCCATCTGGCTAATCTAGGACAATCCACATAGAGGCCCTTAACTTTAATCACATTAGTAAAGTCCCTTTTGCCACGGAAGCTAACACATCCATAGGCTCTGAGGTTTGGACATCTTTGGGGGCCACCCCTCTGCCCACCACACAGGACTACAGGTACAGTCTTCTTTTTTCCCTCTACACTCACTTCCTGATGATATTATCCAGGCCTGTGGATAAGATGTCAGTAACTCCCCAATTTACTTCTCCAGGCTTACTTTTTCCCAAACTCTGTATACATTTACTTTAATGACCCCTTGATATCTCCCCTCAGCTTCCTACTAAGTCACTAACTCACCCTGTCCAAAATCTCACACTCAATAGTGGTCACTCTCCTTTCCCCCTCTCTCCAGTCCCTGCCAGTCACTAACCTGTTTTCTGCCCCTATGGGCTTTGTCTATTCCAGACATTTCATATAATTGGAATTACACAATATGCAGCCTTTAATAAATGGCCTCTTTCACTTAGCATAATGTTTTCAAGGGTCATCCATGTCATAGCATGGGTCAGAACTTCATTCCTTTTCATGGCCAAATAATATTCCCTTGCATGAATATACCACTTTTGTGTTTATCCATTCGTGAACTGAGGAACATTTCAGTTGCTTCCTCTTTGGACTATTTGAGTAATACTGCTACAAACATTTGTGTGCAAGAGTTTGTGTGGACATGTATTTTTGATAGTTGGCAATTATTTAGGAGTGGAATTGCTAAGTCATAAGGTTTAGCATTTTGAGGAAACACCAGATATTTTCCAAAGAAGCTGCACTATTTTACAATTCACCAGCAATGTATGAGGATTCCAATTTCTTCACATTCTTGTCAACATTGATTCTCATTCATTTGTTGGATTATAGCCATCCTAGGGGGTTATCTTACTGTGATTTGCATTCCCCTAGTGACTAATGATGTCCAGCATCTTTTCATGTGTGCATTGGCCATTTGATGATCATCTTTGGATAAATATCTGTTCAAATCCTTTGTCCACTTAAATAATTGGGTTATTTGTCTCTTCACTTCATTTTGGAGGCCCATTTTAGTCTCCTTCTCTATATCACTGACTCTTCATTGTCACTTAGCTCTTGACTATGAAATCTCTCTCAATACTAGTGTCACCAGAAATTTAAAGATTAGACTGATTATTCCCTCTACCAGCTTTAGCATCCAAAATTCCCACTGGTAGGACTTTTTCTTCTCCCCCCTTCCTCTGTCAACCAGGGAAGGGAACTAGAATACCTATGCAGCTTTCTGGAAACACTACAAGGAGGGGCACTGATTCACCATAAAGGGTAACATTTTCCCAGCTGTGTTCCCACAGAATCCTGGCATCCTCATACCAGACCAGGTCTTCTGAAGCTCAAGTAGTATAAGGGCAGTCACTTTGTAGTCTTCAGGAGGAAAAACATTAATGAATGAAGTTTCTAATTTTAGTTTTTTCTCCTGGAATTTTTACTCCAGTCCAAAGTACCTATTATAATTTGCTTATGCTAGAAATTAATATAAAACAGAGCTTGATACATTGCAAACTATATATTTCACTTTCACAGTACAAATATTAAAATTTCATTGTGTTCTGCAGGAAACACAAGGCCCTCTAGATGCTGAACAACTGTGAGTATCATGGATGCAAGAAAGAGAAAGGACACACAAGATGTTCTCTCACAAAGACGGGCCTCACTGAACCCCCGGCACTCTGGCTAAAGACGTTAGTTTAACCCTTCTAACTCATCCAACCCATCATCACCTCCTAAATCATTCTTAATGCCATCTCATTCTTTTCATCTTGCTTACCACTGCCCAGGTCCAGGCCCTCTAAATCCTACCCCACCTCCCCAGGCTTTTATAACAAGCCCTAATCAGTGTGCTTGCTTCCAGCCTCTACACTGTACTGGAGTATGTATCACATTTGCAATTGATTAATTTGATAATCCATAGCTTCAGTGTCTACTGTTCCTAGAATAATTTCATCAAGGAAAGGACTGCACCCATGTTTTTCAACACAGTGTCTGTAGTTCACGGGACAATGACTGGCACGACATTTGACAGATAGTTGGTCAATGAAAGAATGAATAAAGAACAAATAAAAGAATGATTTTAAAGTACAAAATCACATATCTTACAACTCTCTGGTGGCTACCCTCTCTCATGCCCACTGTAGGCAAGATGAAGTCATACATCCTAGTCAGGCAAACAAGGCCCTGCTTGACCTGATTCTGTCTAGACTGCTAGCTTATTTCAGCTACCATCTTCCTTGAACTTTATGAATCCACCATATCTTGGAAAACTCCATATTACTTATGTCCTTCATGTTTATGCTCATTTTTTTTGTGCCTGGAATGTCCTTATCAGATACTTCCATTCTCAATCTCCTTTTCACCAGAAAAACTCTTCTGTCCCTTTAAAAATTATAGAGAATAATGCCCACCATATTCTACCATATAGATTTTACTGAAGTTAAACATTTTGCCATATTTCATCAAATTTTCTTTAAGAAATAAAGCATTACAAGTAACAATTGAACCTCCTTGTGTATCTTCTTTGATCTCACTTCTCTCCAGAAGTATCTGCTATCTTGATTTTGGTACTTACCATTCACATATATATTTCACAATTTTTATTGGTACTTTAAAAGCTTTCCTTCCTCTTAGAGGATCTAATGCTTTAATCTAGAGAAGACTCCAAAGTCCTGAGAGGTCAGGACTTGACCAAGATCACACAGCAAGATGGGGTCAAAATAGGAAAAGAGTCCATGATTCCTGTCTTTTAGTTCAGTGTCTTCCCAATATACCATCATGTATCTTCCAAAAATGTCTATAAATGAAATATATGCCATCTACTATATATCCCAGAGACAGTGTTAGACTTTTAAAAAAAATACATTCATCTAAACTTCACTCTACAGATGAGGAAACTGAGACTCAGAGAAATGAGGTCACTTCTCCATTGTTACCCAGCTAGTAGGCAGCAGAGGTAAAATTGGCCCCCAGGGTTGCCTGCCTTCTAGTGGGGACAGTATAGGAAAGACACAGGTTTTGAAAGTAGAAATCCCTATACAGTATTGTGTTCTGGTTTACCTGCTGACCAAGTGAACCTGGATAGGATATATCAGTTTAAACTACCACTTTGGGTTACTGAATGAAATTGTATAGATCACCTTAGTTAACAACCCTCAAAATTAGATATTATTCAATCTCCATTTTCCAGAGAGAAAAACTGAGAGTACAGAAGGTCATACCATTAACAAGGAGCAAAGCCAGAAGCAGAGTTCAGGATTATCAGCTCCAGAAGCTATGCCTTCTCCTCTCAACGTTTTTTCCCTTCCTTTCATGGCTTAGATTTTTTTAAATTTTATGTTTTAAATTATCACATAGTTTGTTTATTACATATCAGACAAAAGACTCGTATCTTGTAACTTTTAAAACATAATAAGAAAATGAACACCCCAATTAAAATGAGCAAGAGATCTGAATAGACATTGCATTAAAGAAGATATGCAGATAGAAAAAAAAGCTATCACTTTTTTTGGATAAGATATAAGAAAATATATCAACATCATGTGTCATTAGGGAAATGCAAGTTGAAGCAACAATGAGATACCACTACACACCTATTTGAATATCTAAAATTCATAAATTTGATAATATCAATTTCTGGCAAGGATGCAGAGACACAGAACTCTCATTCTTTCCTGGTGGGATTTCAAAATGCTGTAACTACTTTGAAAAACATTTTGGCAGTTCCTCAAAATGTTAAACATAGAGTTTCTATTACCATATGACCAGCAATTTCACTCCTAGGTAGAATATCCAAAAGAATTGAAAATATATGTCCACACAAAAGCCTGTACACAAATGTTCACAGCAGCATTATTCATAACAGCCAAAAAATGGAAAAAACTCAAATGTTCATCAACTGATGAATGGATAGATACAATGTGGCATATCTATACAATGGAATATTATTCAGTCATAAAAAGAAGTGAAGTGCTGATATGCTACAACATTGATGAACTTTGAAAATATTATGCTAAGTGAAAGAAGCCAGACACAAAGGCCACATCCTGTTTGCTTCCATTTATATGAAATGTATAGAACAGACAAAACCACAGGGGCACAGAAAAAAACCTGTGGCTGCCAGGGGCTAGAGGGAGGGGAGAGCAGAGTGACTGCTAGTGGGTGTGGGGTTCTTTTTGGAGGTGATTAATATGTTATGGAATGAAATAGTGGTGTTGTACAACCTTGAAAATATACTAAAATCCATTGAATTGTACTCCAAAGGGATGAATTTTATCTTACATTAATTATGTCAATTAATATAAAGTTATTGAAAAGATAAAGCTGTAAAAAATGAAATGAGAGGAGACAGGATGGCAGCGTGAGTAGAGCAGTGGAAATCTCCTCCCAAAAACACATAGAGCTATGAAAATATAACAAAGAAAACTCTTCCTAAAATAGAGACCAGAGGACACAGGACAACATCCAGACCACATCCACACCTGCAAGAACCCAGTGCCTTGCGAAAGGGGTAAGATACAAGCCCCAGCCCGGAGGGGCCCGAGTGCCCCTCCCCCTGGCTCCCGGCGGGTGGAAAGAAACCGGAGCGGTTTTTTTTCTGGCAAGTGCTTTTTGGAAGCCTTAAAGAGACAGGGATCCCGTTGCTAGGGAGGCAGGGCGGCGGGACTGGTGAGCTGATGCCTGGAACCGGCAACTGAGGACAAAGATTATCGGGCGTTTTTCCCTACAGAACTGGTGGGCGGGTGCCTGAGACTGGCGCCTGAGGACGGAGGAAATCCCGCGTTTTTCCCCTTTTTTTTTCTCTTTTTGGCGAATGCTTTTTGGAAGCCTTAAAGGGACAGGGACCCTGTTGCTAGGGAGGCAGGGCGGCGGGACCAGTGAGTGGGTGCCTGGGACTGGCGCCTGAGGACAAAGATTATCGCGCATTTTTCCCTGTGGGACCTGTGGGCGGGTGCCTGAGACTGGCGCCTGAGGACGGAGGAAATCGTGCGTTTTTCCCCTTTTTTTTTTCTCTTTTGGCGAGTGCTTTTTGGAAGCCTTAAAGGGACAGGGACCCCAGTGCTAGCGAGGCAGAGCAGCAGGACCAGTGAGCAGGTGCCTGGGACCGGCGCCTGAAGACAAGGAATATCGTGCGTTTTTACCGGCAGGACCGGTGGGCGGGTGCTTTTTGGAAGCCTTGAAGGGACAGGGACCCCAGTGCTAGGGAGGCAGGGCAGCAGGACCAGTGAGCGGGTGCCTGGGACCGGAGCCTGAGGAAAAAAAAAAAATCACGTGTTTTTTCCTTTTTTTTTTCTTTTTTTTTTCTGTTCCCTCTCTCATTGTTGCTGTTGTTGTTTTGGTTTGGAGAGTGCTTTTTGGAAGTCTTAAAGGGGCAGGACAGGACACTTAGACCAGAGGCAGGGAATCTGGGGATCTCTGGGCACTCTAACCCCCTGGGCAACAGGGAGCACAGAAGCCCCTTACGGAGATAAATAGCCTCCCGGCCGCTCCCCCTCCAACAGGGCTCCACCACTTTGGAGGAGCAGGCCCAGCCAGGCCACGCCCACAGCAACAGCAGAGATAAACTCCATAGCAAACGGGCAGGTAGCAGAAGCCCTGCCTGCGCACAGCTGACAAGCATAAGCCACTAGAGGTCGCTATTCTCCCAGGAGAGGAAGGCCACAAACCAACAAGAAGGGAAGCTCTGCAAACTATCTCTATCACCATGAAAAGGCAAAACTACAGGCAGACAAAGATCACAGAGACAACACCTGAGAAGGAGACAGACCTAACCTCCTGAAAAAGAATTCAAAATAAAAATCATGAACATGCTGACAGAGATGCAGAGAAAAATGCAAGAGCAATGGGATGAGATGCAGAGAAAAATGCAAGAGCAATGGGATGAAGTCGGGAGGGAGATCACAGATGTCAGGAAGGAGATCACAGAAGTGAAACAATCCCTGGAAGGATTTATAAGCAGAATGGATAAGATGCAAGAGGCCATTGAAGGAATAGAAGCCAGAGAACAGGAACGTCTAGAAGCTGACATAGAGAGAGATAAAAGGATCTCCAGGAATGAAACAACACTAAGAGAACGATGTGACCAAGCCAAAAGGAATAATATTCATATTATAAGGGTACCAGAAGAAGAAGAAAGAGGAAAAGGGATAGAAAGTCTCTTTGAAGAAATAATTGCTGAAAACTTCCCCAAACTGGGGGAGGAAATAATCGAACAGACCATGGAATTACACAGAACCCCCAACAGAAAGGATCCAAGGAGGACAACACCAAGACACATAATAATTAAAATGGCAAGGATCAAGGACAAGGAAAGAGTTTTAAAGGCAGCTAGAGAGAAAAAGGTCACCTATAAAGGAAAACCCATCAGGCTAACATCAGACTTCTTGACAGAAACCCTACAGGCCAGAAGAGAATGGCATGATATACTTAAAGCAATGAAACAGAAGGGCCTTGAAACAAGGATACTGTATCCAGCACAACTATCATTTAAATATGATAGCGGGATTAAACAATTCCCAGACAAGCAAAAGCTGAGGGATTTTGCTTCCCACAAACCACCTCTACAGGGCATCCTACAGGGACTGCTCCTAGATGGGAGCACTCCTAAAAAGAACACAGAACAAAACACACAACATATGAAGAAGGGAGGAGGAGGAATAAGAAGGGAGAGAAGAAAAGAATCTCCAGACAGTGTATATAACAGCTCAATAAGCAAGCTAAGTTAGGCAGTAAGATACTAAAGAAGCTAACCTTGAACCTTTGGTAACCACGAATCTAAAGCCTGCAATGGCAATAAGTACATATCTCTCAATAGTCACCCTAAATGTAAATGGACTTTATGCACCAATCAAAAGACACAGAGTAATAGAATGGATAAAAAAGCAAGACCCATCTATATGCTGCTTACAAGAAACTCACCTCAAACCCAAAGACATGCACAGACTAAAAGTCAAGGGATGGAGAAATATACTTCAGGCAAACAAGAGAGAGAAGAAAGCAGGGGTTGCAGTACTAGTATCAGACAAAATATTTAAAACAAAGAAAGTAACAAGAGATAAAGAAGGACATTACATAATGATTAAGGGCTCAGTCCAACAAGAGGATATAACCATTCTAAATATATATGCAGCCAACACAGGAGCACCAGCATATGTGAAACAAATACTAACAGAACTAAAGGGGGAAATAGAACGCAATGCATTCATTTTAGGAGACTTCAACACGCCACTCACCACAAAGGATAGATCCACCGGGCAGAAAATAAGTAAGGACACGGAGGCACTGAACAACACACTAGAACAGATGGACCTAATAGACATGGATAGAATTCTACATCGAAAAGCAACAGGATATACATTCTTCTCAGGTGCACATGGAACATTCTCCAGAATAGACCACATAC
Source organism: Manis javanica (assembly GCF_040802235.1). Lineage (NCBI taxonomy): Eukaryota > Metazoa > Chordata > Mammalia > Pholidota > Manidae > Manis > Manis javanica. Next base: position 168,849,805 of record NC_133156.1, on the reverse strand, counting down.
TAGGCCACAAAAAGAGCCTCAGTAAATTCCAAAATATTGAAATCCTACCAACAAACTTTTCAGATCACAAAGGTAAAAAACTAGAAATAAATTCTACAAAGAAAACAAAAAGGCTCACAAACACATGGGGGCTTAACAACATGCTCCTAAATAATCAATGGATCAACAAACAAATTAAAATAGAGAGCAAGGAATATATGGAAACAAATGACAACAACAACACAAAGCCCCAACTTTTGTGGGACGCAGCGAAAGCAGTCTTAAGAGGAAAGTATATAGCGATCCAGGCACACTTGAAGAAGGAAGAACAATCCCAAATGAATAGTCTAACATCACAATTATCGAAACTGGAAAAAGAAGAACAAATGAGGCCTAAAGTCAGCAGAAGGAGGGACATAATAAAGATCAGAGAAGAAATAAACAAAATTGAGAAGAATAAAACAATAGAAAAAATCAACGAAACCAAGAGCTGGTTCTTTGAGAAAATAAACAAAATAGATAAGCCTTTAGCCAAACTTATTAAGAGAAAAAGAGAATCAACACAAATCAACATAATCAGAAATGAGAATGGAAAAATCACGACAGACTCCACAGAAATACAAAGAATTATTAAAGACTACTATGAAAACCTATATGCCAACAAGCTGGAAAACCTAGGAGAAATGGACAACTTCCTAGAAAAATACAACCTCCCAAGACTGACCAAGGAAGAAACACAGTTAAACAAACCAATTACGAGCAAAGAAATTGAAATGGTAATCAAAAAACTACCCAAGAACAAAACCCCGGGGCCGGACGGATTTACCTCGGAATTTTATCAGACACACAGAGAAGACATAATACCGATTCTCCTTAAAGTGTTCCAAAAAATAGAAGAAGAGGGAATACTCCCAAACTCATTCTATGAAGCCAACATCACCCTAATACCAAAACCAGGCAAAGACCCCACCAAAAAAGAAAATTACAGACCAATATCCCTGATGAATGTAGATGCAAAAATACTCAATAAACTATTAGCAAACAGAATTCAACAGTATATCAAAAGGATCATACACCATGACCAAGTGGGGTTCATCCCAGGGATGCAAGGATGGTACAACATTTGAAAATCCATCAACATCATCCACCACATCAACAAAAAGAAAGACAAAAACCACATGATCATCTCCATAGATGCTGAAAAAGCATTTGACAAAATTCAACATCCATTCATGATAAAAACTCTCAGCAAAATGGGAATAGAGGGCACATACCTCAACATAATAAAGGCCATATATGATAAACCCACAGCCAGCATTATACTGAACAGCGAGAAGCTGAAAGCATTTCCTCTGAGATCGGGAACAAGACAGGGATGCCCACTCTCCCCACTGTTATTCAACGTAGTACTGGAGGTCCTAGCCACGGCAATCAGACAAAACAAAGAAATACAATGAATCCAGATTGGTAAAGAAGAAGTTAAACTGTCACTATTTGCAGATGATATGATACTGTACATAAAAAACCCTAAAGACTCCACTCCAAAACTACTAGAACTGATATCGGAATACAGCAAAGTTGCAGGATACAAAATTAACACACAGAAATCTGTAGCTTTCCTATACACTAACAATGAATCAATAGAAAGAGAAATCAGGAAAACAATTCCATTCACCATTGCATCAAAAAGAATAAAATACCTAGGAATAAACCTAACCAAAGAAGTGAAAGACTTTTACTCTGAAAACTACAAGTCACTCTTAAGAGAAATTAAAGGGGACACTAATAAATGGAAACTCATCCCATGCTCATGGCTAGGAAGAATTAATATCGTCAAAATGGCCATCCTGCCCAAAGCAATATACAGATTTGATGCAATCCCTCTCAAATTACCAGCAACATTCTTCAATGAATTGGAACAAATAATTCAAAAATTCATATAGAAACACCAAAGACCCTGGATAGCCAAAGCAATCCTGAAAAAGAAGAATAAAGTAGGGGGGAATCTCACTCCCCAACTTCAAGCTCTACTACAAAGCCATAGTAATCAAGACAATTTGGTACTGGCACAAGAACAGAGCCACAGACCAGTGGAACAGATTAGAGAGTCCAGAAATTAACCCAAACAAATATGGTCAATTAATATTTGATAAAGGAGCCATGGACATACAATGGGGAAATGACAGTCTCTTCAACAGACGGTGTTGGTAAAACTGGACAGCTACGTGTAGGAAATGAAACTGGACCATTGTCTAACACCATACACAAACGTAAACTCAAAATGGATCAAAGACCTGAATGTAAGTCATGAAACCATTAAACTCTTGGAAAAAAAAACATAGGGAAAAACCTCTTAGACATAAACATGAGTGACCTCTTCTTGAACATCTCTCTCCCCGGGCAAGGAAAACAACAGCAAAAATGAGCAAGTGGGACTACATTAAGCTGAAAAGCTCTGTACAGCGAAAGACACCATCAATAGAACAAAAAGGAACCCTGCAGTATGGGAGAATATATTTGAAAATGACAGATCTGATAAAGGCTTGACGTCCAGAATATATAAAGAGCTCACATGCCTCAACAAACAAAAAACAAATAACACAATTAAAAAATGGGCAGAGGAACTGAACAGACAGTTCTCTAAAAAAGAAATACAGATGGCCAACAGACACATGAAAAGATGCTCCACATCGCTAATTATCAGAGAGATGCAAATTAAAACTACAATGAGGTATCACCTCACACCAGTAAGGATAGCTGCCATCCAAAAGACAAACAACAACAAATGTTGGCGAGGCTGTGGAGAAAGGGGAACCCTCCTACACTGCTGGTGGGAATGTAAATTAGTTCAACCATTGTGGAAAGCAGTTTGGAGGTTCATCAAAATGCTCAAAACAGACCTACCATTTGACCCAGGAATTCCACTCCTAGGAATTTACCCTAAGAACGCAGCAATCAAGTTTGAGAAAGACAGATGCACCCCTATGTTTATCGCAGCACTATTTATGATAGCCAAGAATTGGAAGCAACCTAAATGTCCATCGGTAGATGAATGGATAAAGAAGATGTGGTACATATACACAATGGAATATATTCAGCCATAGGAAGTGGAAAAATCCAACCATTTGCAGCAACATGGATGGAGCTGGAGAGTATTATGCTCAATGAAATAAGCCAAGCGGAGAAAGAGAAATACCAAATGATTTCACTCATCTGAGGAGTATAAGAACAAAGGAAAAACTGAAGGAACAAAACAGCAGCGGAATTACAGAACCCAAAAATGGACTAACAGGTACCAAAGGGAAAGGAACTGGGGAGGATGCGTGGGCAGGAAGGGATAAGGGGGGGGAAGAAGAAGGGGGTATTAAGATTAGCATGCATGGTGGGGAGGGAGAAAGGGGAGGGTGGGCTGCACAACACAGAGAGGACAAGTAGGGATTCTACAACATTTTGCTAAGCTGATGGACAGTAACCGTAATGTGGTTGTTAGGGGGGACCTGATACAGGGGAGAGCATAGTAAACATAGTACTCTTCATGTAAGTGTAGATCAAAGATTAAAAAAAAAAAGGGAAGAAAGAAAGAAAAGGGGGATTACTCCTTGATAGGATAAAACTATTGGTAAATCAAAGATCAATGCATGCTTTAAATATCCTTAATGTTGATCACTTAAAGGGTGTCAGATGATCAGCTATGGAGGTACACTTTTCTGATAATATTCCTTTCTCTTAATAAAAAGAAAAAAAAAAAGGCAGTCCCTGTGTGCTGACCTCCAGTGAGTTCTGCACAGTGGTATAGAGGGCATGTCAAAGTGTGGGCAAAGGGTCTGTTTGTTTCTATGCAGAAGATCAAGGCCTAGCTTGGATACCCAGAAAATGAACTAAGATACGAGATGAGGAGGAGCTTCCGGCATCAGCACTCTCTGGAGGACTCGTGCCGGGGGATGATCATCAAAAAGCCTCCACAGGGATCCGGGCGATGCTGCGGTTGTGGCTGCATCCACCCCACCGTTTCCTGGACTTGCCATTGGAATGAGGAGGGAGATGTCTAGGCTGGCCTGTGCATACAGTGAGACAACGAATTTGACCGGATCTGTACTGTTGGAACTCAACCAGGAGTTGGGAGGGGTGCAAGTTGTAGCACTCCAAAATCTTATGACTATATCTCTGGTTAAAAGAACATATGGGATGTGAACAGATCCCAGAAATGGGCTGCTTTAATTTGTCTGATTTTTCTCAGACTGTTCAAGTACAGTAGGACAATATCCATCATATCATAGACAAATTTTCACAAATGCCTAGGGTGCCTAAATGGTTTTCTTGGCTTCACTGGAGATGGATGGTAATTATAGATTTGCTTTGTTTGTGTCACCGTATTCCTGTTATGTTAATATGTGTGTGCAAATTAGTTAGTAGTTTAAAACCTATACATACTTAAGGTACTCTACAACAAGATATGTCAAAGAAATAATCAATCCTCCCATGTTTTCTTCCATATGCTACCTCTATAGCTTTTCTTCTTCCTTCCTAATTACAACCCTTAAATAGAATTCGTGCCTCATATCGAATTTACCGAGTATCGTAATTCCTCCAGGTGGTAAAGATACCTCGAGACAAGTGCTGGGCATAGAAGCCACAGGGCATAAATCTGCAAAGAAGTAAAAAGCTAACCTTTTCAAACAATATGGCTTCTCTCTCACTTACCAACTTTACATTTCCCTGTATGGCTCCGGAAGATGACTGGTTAGCCAGAGACAGGTAAGATTCCTCAAGGGAGGAACAACCTAAGACAGGCACAGTTGCAGGGGGGCCATCAGGTGAGAAATTGGGGATCAACAGAGGTGAGGCTCAGAACCTCATCCCCCCTGCTTTGAGAGAAATCTTCTGCATCCATGGATGTTTTGCTGCCCTTGTCTAGCTTGGATTAATACTTAGTCCATAGGTACACACCTGATCATCTACATTTGCCCTCTTACAGCACTTAACTATGTTTTCTACCTTTATCTTGCATCTACCTACCACTTCAGCATTTTATTAAAAATAAGAATAATAATAATAATAATAAAGGGAGAACTGTGGGATCAACATATAAATCAAGTATAAAAATCAAACGAATATTCATATTTGACCTGATTGTTTATAGTTCATAATGCGTGATCAAAACCGAATGTTTCTGTGATGAATGCCCTTGTACTCTTCACCATGTAAGAATTTATTCACTATGTAAGAATTCGTTCACCATGTAAGAACTTGTTCGTTATGCTTCAGAAGATTGGAGACTGACGAGAATTAGGCTTGAGATGGATTAATGATTGTGCATTGAGCATTGACCCCCCTATACTGAATTTTGTTGTTAACAACCATTTGATCAATAAATATGAGAGATGCCCTCTCAAAAAAAAAATATGAAATGAGTGCAAGAAATATACTGAGTGTGAGTATGCAGAGCTATGGCCATTGGTCAGGCAGAGGTGCATTTTTGGAACAAGAAGCAAGGCCATCCTGATGGAATGCCTGGTAGAAGTGTTATGCTGCAGATTGTTTCAGTGGCTTAGTTAAGTTTTAATGACCTAGTTAGCTTGTGGAGAGACTGGCTGTGTTTAAAGGACCAGGTGAGGGGCTGAGAATAGATGTGAAGCACATAAATCATTCCTCTGTTCATTTAACAACAGAATTTAACTAACAACAACTCTGTTCATTTAACAAAAACCCTATCGACATTATGGTGAAATATGGGAATATTAAAACAAAAATTAAATGCTCAAAGTTTTCAAGAGGAAGGTGATCATAAAAAGTAAAACAAAATAAGCAACCAAGAGTCACACTGACATCTAACTTCCAAACAGCAACATCAGAGGCAAAAGAAAATGAAGCAATGTTTTTTAAATGCTTAAGAAAAAGAAGTTTAAACCTCAAATTTTATAACCAAACATATTATCATTTAAATGTGAAAAAAAAAATACTTAAGGAAGATACGGCACCCAAATACTGACTTGAAAGCACTCTTGAAGGAAGAATTCAAATGAGACAAAAAATAAATTAAGGATGATACTTTAAGAGACCTAGTAGTTCAGCTCCTAGGTATTTACCAAGGATAAATTTGAAATGGATGTCCACACAAAATCCCGCACATGAATATTTCTGGCAGCTCTATTCAGAATCATCAAAAACTGGAAGCAGCTAAGATGTCCTTCAGTAGGTGAATGGATAAAGAAACTGTTGTACACACATACAATGGAATATTATTTAGCCACTAAAAGGAATGAACTGTCAAGCCATGCAAAAATGTGTTCAAAGTAAAAGCATATTATTAAGAAAAAGAAGCCTATTTGAAAAGGCTCCATTTATATGCCATCTGGAAAAGGCAAAACTATAGAGTCAGCAAACAGATTGCTATTGCCTGGAGATTGGGAAAAGGGGGAAGTTGGACAGGTAGAGCACATGGCATTTTTTAGGGTAGTGAAACTTCATAATACTGTAGTGGTGGATAAAAGACATTATTTATTCATCAGAGCCTACAGAGCTGTACAGCACACAGTGAACTTAAGTGTATGCAAATTAAATAAAAATCATTTAGGAGGTCAGGGTATCCTAAGATGGAATGTATAACATGACAAAAGCACCTATGTATGAAATATTTGAATGTATGAAATAACCTCACTGACCGGGGTGAGTAAAAAGTGCTGATGTAAGTGACTATGAAAAGGAATGGAGGCTGTAAGACTAAAGGCATGAGGAACTGAACATAAGTACTGTCTTCTACTTGGTAAATTTGTTTCCCTTGGGGGTTTAATAATTCTGAAACCACCATATACATATACTGGGATTGAGCAATGAAGTAAATGAATAGCAGATGTTGGCAGCCAAGTTTCTCACTGGTGGGAGGTTACAGACAAGAAAGGGGGAAGGCTAGAATGATCCATGTGGTACTGAATTAGAGTTGAAGACATCAATATGAATTCAGGTTTAGCTTAATACAGATACAGATGGGTACCTATAGAAATATTTATAGATAGGTGTATACATACAGATTTGTATGCATACATATATATCCTTGCTCTGTTAGCTGAGAGGGCCTAGATGTAATGACACCCCAGCAGCAGTAAGCACACCCAGTGCCCAGATCTTGCTTTCTAAAACCATTACTCACTAAAAGGGACTAGGGCTCCTTGGAGAAATGGCTAATTCTAGGGCTGGGCAGGAAATAGATAAGATGAGACTAAAGTACCTTGTAGAGCCAGAAAGTAAAGTGCTAAACATGCTCACACACAACAGTAGGGGACATGGGAGCCAATGAAAGAGCTCCCAATGGCCAAAGATGAAATAATTAGAGCAAAATAATAATAATAATAATAATGTAATATTGAATTATAATCACAGGATAAATACCTAGTAGTCCAAACTAATATAAATAAATGATTAAATAAGTGGGGGAGAACATAAATTTCCTGTGCAGAAGAATTCCAAATAATTTATGTAGATGTTTATCCCTCAAGGATGTGGAATAAAACTGCACACTCTTTAAGTGTGGGCTTCACATAAGTCCTTATTTCTCAGCATACAGTATGGAAAAAGGAGAGAAAGAGTAACGTCACAATGGTGAGAATCATGTGGATAGTACCCTTGCAATGATGCAATGAGAAGAGCACTTTCTCTGTGGTCTTCTTCTCCCAAACCCTAAATCCCAATCTAATTATGAGAAAAAACAGTGAACCCCAATTGAGTAACATTCTACGAAATAGCTGACCAGTACTTCTCAAACCAAGGTCATCAAAAACCAGGGAAGTGTGAGACACCGTCACAGGTGAGAGGAGCCTAAGAAGGCATGACAACAAAATATAATGTGACAACCGGATGGGATCCTGGAATAGAAAAGGGCATAAGTAAAAACTAAAGGGATAAAACATGGACTTCCATTAATAACAATATATCAGTTTTGCTTCATTAGTTGTGACAAATGTACACTATTAATGTAAGATGTTAACAATAGGGAAAATAGGTGTGGGGTATATACAAACTCTCTGTACTATCATTGCAACTTTTCCATAAATTTAAAGCCACCTAAAATAAAAAGATTACTTTTAAAATGTTAAATTATTTTTAAGTATAAAAATTTACTTTTTCCTTTTTGTGTGAAGTTCTATGTATTTTAGCCCATGTATAGATTGACCAGAATATAAAATATAGACTAGTTCCATCGCTTCCAAAAACTCTCTCCTGCTGTCCCTTTGTAGTCACACATTCCTGCCATCCCATCCCCAGGCAATCACTGATTTGTTCTTCATCACTATAATATTATCTTTTCAAAAATATCATGTAAATGGAATAATACAGTATGTGACATTTTGAGACTGGCTTCCTTCATTCAGCATTGTGTTTTGAGATTCACACAGGCTGTTACATGTGTTAACAATCTGCTCCTTTTTATTGCTGTGTAATATTCCATCGTATGGCCACAGCCCAGTTTCTTTCTTAATTCACCTGATGAAAAAGTTTTCGGTAGTTTCCAGTTTGGAGTGATTATGAATAATGCTGCTACAAACATTTGTGTACTGGTCTTTGTGTGAACACCAGCACTTTCATTTCTCCTGAATATATACCCAAGAGTGGAGTGGCAGGATCATATGACAGGTATACATTTAAGTATATGAGAGACTTACGGACTGTTTTCCAGAGTGGCTGGACCATTTTGCAATCCTTCCAGCATTGTATGAGCATTCTAATTGCTCCACAGCCTCACTGGCACTTGTATTATTCTACTTTAGTATCATTCTAAACTATTCTAACTTGTATTATTCTATATTAGTATTATTTAGTATTATTCTCACAGTATTACTCTATTTTAGCCATTTATACTTTATGATTTAATTATGTCTGTAAGTACCCCAAACAACAGATTAAATGGCTTTGTGTGTCTTTGTATCTTATATAAATGGAATAATGCTAAATATATTCTTTTAATACTAGATTTTTATTCCTTCAACATTATTTTGAGATTTTTAGAGTTGATTCACATACATCTGGTTCATTCATTTTAACTGTTGTATGGTGTACAATTTTATAAATACATCAAAAAATATTTTTGCAAGTCCCATACAGATGGCCATTCAGGTTATTTCTTGCCATCAAAAACAATGCTGAAATGAATACCCTCAAATGTGCACAGTTGTGGAAAACTTCCTAGGACAGTGATTCCAAACTGTTTGGTCTCAGGACCCCTTTACACTTTTAAAAATCATTCCCCAAAAAGCTTTTGTTTATGTATATTATATATGCCAATGTTTACCGTATTAGAAACTGAAATGGAGAGATTTTAAAATATTTAAGAATTTTATAATTGTGTTACTTTAATTTCAAAAAATGACATATATAAGAGAAGCAACGTTTTCTTTTCCAAAATCAAAAAAGGAAATTAGAGAAAAGAATGAAATTGTTTATGCTTTTGCAAATCTCTAATGTCGGGCTTAATGAAAGAAGCTGGTTTCTTTCTGTCTGTTTCTGCATTCAATGTGTTGTGGCATCACATATCATTTAGCATTTAGAAAAATCTGTACTCAGGAGATAATGAGAGTGAAAAACTACAATCACATTTTTATGTTGTTGTGTAGCCTCATGGACCCCTGGAACACTGTCAGAGAGAAGGGCAACTTGGAGGATTGCTGTCTAGGGAAACATACCTAGCTGAGGAGTTGCTGGGCTGTATGGTTGATACTGTCTCATTGAGTATTAGGAGAATATTGCCTAATTTCTTGTTCCTCAGCAATTCTTAGTGTTGCCAGGCTTTTTAATATTTGCCCAGTTTGGTGGGTGTGAAATAGTGTCTTTCTTATTTGAATTTGCATTTCTTTTTTACTAGCAGACTAATTCTTGTACCATCTTTGTACACTTAGCCTGCTCATTGTCTCAGATGTTAAGGCCTTCCCTCATCTGGACCAGACTGGCTGCATTCGTAGGCCTTCTTTCACTGGGAGAGAAATAGGTCTGTGCCTACCTAGTTCACAAAAGCATCCCCAGAGGCTGGCATGGGCCTAGCATACAATAGGTGCTTGATAAATATAAAAAACAAAAACAGAAAACCACATTACTTATTGGATCATACAGGCATAGTAACACTTCACTGTGTAGATTACAACATTGATCCCACTGGTTGTAATTTCCTGTTATACGTCTATCCGCCTTACAAGGTTCTATTTCAAGGCAAGGTTTATTTCTTACTCATTTTCTTTTTATTCTTGCAGGTTAGCCTTTCAGAAAACTTTTCTGGATATATGAATATATATTTATATGCAAATGTACATAGTCTTTTCCCTTAAGGTCTGGACAGCCCAAGAAGGAGCAACGCTTGAGTCCCACTCCAGGCAGACATTCCTTCCCTCCTTGGTCTGTCCTTGCTGCCAGCCTGCTGCAGGGGGCGTGTGCCATGTTGGCTTCCCCATCTTACCCACACGTGCCAGCGTCCAGTCAAAGGCCAATAGCAGCACTGCATTGCCTACTAAGAGACGGACAGCCACCTCAGCCTCTCATCTTGGATGCATTTCTCTTTCCGGGTAGGCAGAATAATGGCCCCCATGGATGTCTGTGTAAGAGGCGGAGAAGTAGATGTGATGGCCACAGCAGAGGTGCAGAGGTCAGAGTGAAGAGGGCCATGAGGCTGGGAACATGGCAGCCTCTGGAAGCTGCACAAGCCAGGGAAATGGATTCTCTCCTAGAATCTCCAGAGAGTGACACACCGCGACCAACCTATTTTGGGCCTTGGATCTCCAGAACAAATAATACACTTGTGTTGTAAGCCACTAAGTTTTACAGTAATTTGTTATAGCAGTGATGAGACACTAGTACACTCATACACCCAAAGAGTATTTGCCTCTTTGTCTTGCATGATTATGTATTGTTATACAACAGGCATGTAGTAATAGTATGTTTATATAGATCAATAGACTAAAATTATTACAACTTCTAAGCCATGTCTTTCAATTAATTCATGTATACGAACGCATGCCAGATGTTGATGCAGTGCTCTTTGCTCTTGCCCGCAGCTCAGGGGAGGAAGCTGGAAATGCTGTAAGGATCTTGGGGATGCTGACCTCTGGCTCCTACAAATCAGGACAGGCTGTGTGTGCTACACCCAAACATCCAATTGCAAGTCAAAAATCACCAGCTGTAGCACTTGGCCTGGATGCATCAGGCTAGCTGACTTCTGGAAGTCCCAATTCTAGCCTCTTCCTGATGCCAAGGATGAGGTCAGAAGGGCCACAGATGGGCTGCAGCAGCTGCTCACGACCCAGGCAGATCAGGGTTGGGGAAGACCCAGTTCATCCTGCGGGTCTGTCCTGGAAGGCGGATGGTCGGCAGCAGCAGCCCAACATTCTGCATGGATTCTCCCTGGGGAAGAGCAAGGCAGTCAGGTCTCTGCTGCCCCACTCAAGTCTGCCTGATGCATGCACCCAGTGGGGAGGGGATTTGCCTAGCAGGCTGGACGGAAGTTGCCATGCCAGATAACCTCAGCTCCAATTAAAGCCATTAACGAGGAGTGAAGCCAAGGACCTTCTTAGACCCCTTCCACCAAAAGTCTGGGCTTTAAGACACATGGGTCAGCCTAGGAGCAAACACTCCACAAGGCCTTTTACTTGTAATCATTCTCTAATTAAAATCCCTTAGTCCTCTAGAGTGACCAAGCATCCACATTTGCCTGGGATCAAGCAGTTTCCCAGGATGTGAGACCTGTAGTATTAAAACTGGGAAAATCCAGAGCAAATTAGGACGAGCTGGTTACCCTACCTTTCTACCTTGATGCTGCTATTGTGTGCAGCCTTCCAGCTGCGAAGCCAAAGCACAGCTCAGCTGGACCATTTTCCTGAGCTGTTTTAACTCCTTATGAATCACTAACTTATACCTAATTCTCTTAGATGTGAGGGTTTCCCCCAAAATTTCCCTGTAATAACAACTACCATTTATTGAGTACCTACCACCAGGAATTGTGGAAAGCACTCATTATTTCTGTTAATCCTCTTACTAATCTTGTAGGAGAGACAATCAATTTTATTCTTTATAGATGCTGGAATTCAGACTACGAGAGCTCACTTGCTGAAGGTCACACATAAGTAGGTGGAGAACCAGAAGGGCCTCAGGTCTCTGCTTGCAGAATGGGTATTTGCAATCACCATGCCATTCTGCCTCTAAAAGACTGACCCACAGGGGAGGGAGCTCTGGTCTTGAAGTAATTACAGGAACATGTATATGAGCGGATGCTCTTTTTATGTCATTTGTGACCCTCTGCTCTCTGGCCTAATTTTTGGAGAGTGGTCTTCCCCAGCCAAAAGCAGTTTTTAGGGACTGTGACAATCAGAGCTAGCCACGGGGCCAAAGTGGCCCTTCTCAGCCCCCGAGGTGCTTTGCATCTGTGATGCACAACAGTCTCTCCGGCATTGCTTCCGACACGATCCTACACTGTGTGGTTTGAGGTTTGAAGCTATCTGCATCAGGCAATTGTAGGCTCACAGCTGTGGCAGCCCTCCTCCCTGCGATCCCCTGCTGGCAGCCCCCATGGCAGCTCCTGGCACCTCTGCTTGCAGTAAACATGACCCTTGCCTTGCGCCACCAACATGACATTGGCATGTTGCTGCTGATCTGTAAACACAATTGTGTTTTCAATCTTCTGACTGAATTTTGTTCCTGGGATCCTAACAGGCAGCAGGTCTCTGTTTATCTGTAAACAGCAGCCCCATTCTCTGGCAGAGAGGTTAGGATGCTGTTTGTTTTTATTACTTTACAGTAAGAGGACCAGGTGGTTTGTGACAGGCAGCCACACTGCCCCTCCCTCTCCCAAGTGTCTGAGGAGATCATTTCTCTCCCTCTCCCTCTATGCCCACACAGAGCCATGAGCTCTATGGAACAGATTTCTTTCTACCTTTTGGAATCTCTTGAAATGACACTGAAGAACCTAGTGGAAATAATTCAGATAATAAATGTCAACTGATGTGTGGAACAGCCAGCATGGTTCCCTGTGTGGAAGAAGGAACTCACATGAGCTGCTTTCCAGGAAATGCAGCCTAAGGGTCCATCATCACCAGAATCACCATGGTCCTGCTTTCCAAGGTCGCTCACTGCTGGCTGGGCCGGATGGAAGCGCTGTCCCTTGAGAGACTTGTATATATCTGCCTGTCTGCCTTGAAACCACTTGAGGTCTCTTTCTGCAAAACTCAAGTTTTCTGTTAAAATGGGTGAATATTTTTTTTCCTTAAAGTTTATTTTCTAAAAGAATATGACCTTTTGACAGAATGTAGAAACAATACAGTGAGTTGAAGTGTCTAAGAAAATTTCCAAAGTATTGATTAACCTATAGAATTTATAGCTATTAGATATGAATTTTCAGCTTTCATTAACTAGCAGTGGAAGGCAAAAGCCAAATTGGTTTCTCTTCTTCTACAAAGCTAAGTTATGAGGGATATTGTGATTTAGGAAAATCTGTAAGGTCTCATAAGGGTCATAGTAAAGAAAGTGATGGTAATGTCCCTCATTTTCTGTATCTTTGGAGAAATGGAAAAGGAAATTGAAGTATTGATTTTGATTAGATGAGAAGAGAAAAAAAGAATGCTTACAGTTCAAAAAGTGAAATGCTGGGAGATGAAGAAGGATAATGAATAACTGAATTGCAATGAAATATTCAAAGATCAAGACTGTTATTAGGATTCATTATTCTAGTTAGTTAAAAAGGGAGCTTGGATGCTTTTCCTTCTACTGTTTGTTCTACAGGAAACATCTTCTTGACATGGGGTTATTAAAATAATTTTAAAGGTCATCAAAACAGTTTATAGAATACGGAATTATATTTTGCTGAGGAGAAATAGAATGGACATCACGGTGTTTCTCCTGCCAAGTAAGACTTTCCTTTCTTTGGCAATTGTGAGGTTCCTGCTAGCCTGCTGTTCCCCATACACATGTTCCATAGGTACTACCTACTTAATCTCTGCATTCAAGGGTGAGGTCCAGTAGGGAAACAGACTTAACCAATGGAAGAGGAACTTTTCATTGCTAAAAATACTTATCAAGAGCCCTTCATTTAGAAATACGGACAACCAGGGATCACCAGACCCTTGATAACAGCCAACAGTATGAAATAGAAGGATCAAAATGTACAAACAGCATGACCAATCTTGAAAAGAATGTAACACTAAAAATGAAAGGAATGAGAAACATTCTTGGAAATTATAAACAAGGGCAAACTTCAAAAATAGCAAAAGATCAGTATAATTTACAGATCAATGATATGATGCAAACCTCAGAAAAAAAGCTGAAAGTAAAAGGAATTAAGATGATATACAAAATACTAACCTAAAAAGAGCAAGTGTGGCTACATTAATATCACAATATGACTTAAGACAAAAGCATCGTTAAGAGTAGAGATGATCATCTCTATGTAATGATAAAAGATTCAATTCATCAACAGTATAAAACAATACACTTATAAACATTTAATGCTCTAAAATATATAGTAAAAACTGATAGAACTATAGGGAGAAACAGGCAAATCCGCTATTATATTGGGAGGTTTCAATACATATCTCGCAGTAAATTGTAGGTCAGATAGACAAAAAAAAAAATTCAGCAAAAATACAAAAGCTTTGAACAACACAAATAAACAAGCTTGGATAAAAGGACAAGCTTGGATATATGGAAATCTATACCCAGCTATTGGAGAATATCCATCTTTTTCAAGTGAAATGAAATATTTATAAAAATGTGTCATATGGTCATAAAGCAAGTCTCAGGAAATTTGAAAGAATGAGTATCCTATAGACCAGTGCTTTTCAAACTAATGGGTATACAAATCACCCAAATATCTTCTTAAAATGGAGATTATAATTCAGGAGGGTTGTGATGGTGCCTAAGATTCTGTTTTTTTATAAAGTCCTCAGGTAATGTTTGATGCTACTGTTCTGCTGATGACACTTTGTGTAGCAAGGATTATAGACAGTGTTCAACATGTGTTTTCCATAAAAACCCTCACCAAACTGAGAACTGAGAATAAAAGGAATCTTCCTTTTAGATTAGGGCATTAGTGAAAACCTACACCTAACACCATACCCAATGATGAAATCTCAATGCTTTCTACCTTGTACTAAAAACAAGGAAAGGATACCTACTCTAACTACTTCTATTTACCATTATATTGGAGGGCCTAGCCTCTGCAATCAGACAAGAAAAGAAATAAAAGTTACAAAAGCCTGAAAGAAAGAAACAAAAACTTTGTGAAAACATGATAGCAGACCTAAAAATTCCTATGGAATCTACATACAGGCTAGAAAAACTAATAACTTAGCAAAACTGTACAATACAATGTGAATGTACAAAAGTGTCTTGCATTTTTGTTTTGCGGCAATGAACACATAGGAAATGAAATTAATGAATGACAAGTTAATTAACAAATTAACTGTGTAAACTATGATCAAAAAATAAAATACTGAGGCGGAGTCAATATGGCGGCATGAGTAGAGCAGGGAGGAAATCTCCTCCCAAAACCACATATATTTTTAAAAATACAACAAAGACAACACTTCCTAAAAGAGAGACCAGAAGACACAGGACAACATCCAGACCACATCCACACCTGCGAGAACCCAGTGCCTTGCGAAGGGGGTAAGATATAAGCCCCGGCCCGGCGGGACCCGAGCGCCCCACACCCTAGCTCTGGGCGGGAGGAGAGGAGTCAGAGCCAGGAGGGAGAGGGAGCCCAGGACTGCTAAATAGCCAGCCCTAGCCATCTGCACCAGAGCGCAGACACAGTGCATGTGTGGGGTCCTGGATAATAGGGAAACAGGACAGTAAGACCTGTGAGCAGGTCCCCGCAGCCGGCGCCCTGGGGACAAAGAAAAGCGAGTACTTTTTGGAAGTCTTAAAGGGACAGGGAACTCACAGTTGGATGGAAGGGTCCTGGGACACTTAGTCTAGCAGCAGGGAATCTGGGGAACTCTGGGCACTCTAACCCCTTGGGCAGCAGGGAGCATGGAGGCCCCTCACAGAGATAAATAGCCTCCCAGCCATTCCCCCTCCAAAGCGGCTTCACCATATCGGAGCAGCAGCCTGAGGCAGGCCACGCCCACAGCAACAGCAGAGATAAACTCCATAGCGGCTGAGCAAGAATCAGAAGCCCCGTCTGCGCACAGCTGCCCAGCACAAGCCACTAGAGGTAGCTGTTCTCCCAGGAGAGGAAGGCCACAAACCAACAAGAAGGGAAGTTCTTCCAGCTGTCATTCGTGCCAGCTCTGCAAACTATCTCTATCACCATGAAAAGGCAAAATTTCAGGCAGACAAAGATAACAGAGACAACATCTGAGAAGGAGACAGACCTGACCAGTCTTCCTGAAAAAGAATTCAAAATAAAAATCATAAACATGCTGATGGAGATACAGAGAAATATACAAGAGCTAAGGGACGAAGTCCGGAGGGAGATTACAGACGTCTGGAGGGAGATTACAGATGTCCAGAAGGAGATTACAGAAGTGAAACAAACTCTGGAAGGATTTATAAACAGAATGTGTAAGATGCAAGAGGCCATTGATGGAATAGAAACCAGAGAAATGGAACACATAGAAGCTGACACAGAGAGAGATAAAAGGATCTCCAGGAATGAAACAATATTAAGAGAACTGTGTGACCAATCCAAAAGGAACAATATCCATATTATAGGGGTAGCAGAAGAAGAAGAGAGAGAAAAAGGGAAAGTGTCTTTGAAGAAATAATTGTTGAAAACTTCCCCAAACTGGGGGAGGAAATAATCGAACAGACCATGGAATTACACAGAACCCCCAACAGAAAGGATCCAAGGAGGACAACACCAAGACACATAGTAATTAAAATGGCAAGGATCAAGGACAAGGAAAGAGTTTTAAAGGCAGCTAGAGAGAAAAAGGTCACCTATAAAGGAAAACCCATCAGGCTATCATCAGACTTCTCAACAGAAATCTTACAGGCCAGAAGAGAAGAGCATGATATATTTAATGCAATGAAACAGAAGGGCCTTGAACCAAGGATACTGTATCCAGCATGATTATCATTTAAATATGAAGGAGGGATTAAACAATTCCCAACAAGCAAAAGTTGAGGGAATTTGCCTCCCACAAACCACCTCTACAGGGTATTTTAGAGGGACTGTTCTAGACGGGAGCACTCCTAAGACTAAACAGATGTCACCAGAGAAAATAAAATCACAGCAAAGAAAGCAGACCAACCAAATACTAACTAAAGGCAAAAAATAAAATCAACTACCCACTAAAAGAAGTTAAAGGAAACACGAAAGAGCACAGAATAAAGCAACAAACATATAAAGAATGGAGGAGGAGGAATAAGGAGGGAGAGAAGAAAAGAATCTCCAGACAGTGTTTAGAACAGCTCAATAAGCGAGCTAAGTTAGGCAGTAAGACACTAAAGAAGCTAACCTTGAACCTTTGGTAACCACGAATCTAAAGCCTGCAATGGCTATCAGTACATATTTTTCAATAGCCACCCTAAATGTAAATGGACTTTATGCACCAATCAAAAGACACAGAGTAATAGAATGGATAAAAAAGCAAGACCCATCTATATGCTGCTTACAAGAAACTCACCTCAAACCCAAAGACATGCACAGACTAAAAGTCAAGGGATGGAGAAATATACTTCAGGCAAACAAGAGAGAGAAGAAAGCAGGGGTTGCAGTACTAGTATCAGACAAAATATTTAAAACAAAGAAAGTAACAAGAGATAAAGAAGGACATTACAAAATGATTAAGGGCTCAGTCCAACAAGAGGATATAACCATTCTAAATATATATGCAGCCAACACAGGAGCACCAGCATATGTGAAACAAATACTAACAGAACTAAAGGGGGAAATAGAACGCAATGCATTCATTTTAGGAGACTTCAACACGCCACTCACCACAAAGGATAGATCCACCGGGCAGAAAATAAGTAAGGACACGGAGGCACTGAACAACACACTAGAACAGATGGACCTAATAGACATGGATAGAATTCTACATCGAAAAGCAACAGGATATACATTCTTCTCAGGTGCACATGGAACATTCTCCAGAATAGACCACATACTAGGCCACAAAAAGAGCCTCAGTAAATTCCAAAATATTGAAATCCTACCAACAAACTTTTCAGATCACAAAGGTAAAAAACTAGAAATAAATTCTACAAAGAAAACAAAAAGGCTCACAAACACATGGGGGCTTAACAACATGCTCCTAAATAATCAATGGATCAACAAACAAATTAAAATAGAGAGCAAGGAATATATGGAAACAAATGACAACAACAACACAAAGCCCCAACTTTTGTGGGACGCAGCGAAAGCAGTCTTAAGAGGAAAGTATATAGCGATCCAGGCACACTTGAAGAAGGAAGAACAATCCCAAATGAATAGTCTAACATCACAATTATCGAAACTGGAAAAAGAAGAACAAATGAGGCCTAAAGTCAGCAGAAGGAGGGACATAATAAAGATCAGAGAAGAAATAAACAAAATTGAGAAGAATAAAACAATAGAAAAAATCAATGAAACCAAGAGCTAGTTCTTTGAGAAAATAAACAAAATAGATAAGCCTCTAGCCAGACTTATTAAGAGAAAAAGAGAATCAACACACATCAACAAAATCAGAAATGAGAATGGAAAAATCACAACAGACTCCACAGAAATATAAAGAATTATTAAAGACTACTATGAAAACCTATATGCTAACAAGCTGGAAGTTGTATTTGTCTAAATCACTGCACACTAGCAGGTGCCCTTCCCCAGGCCCCCATGGACTGCATGCTTTCTATTCCTTCACCTGACCAAAGTTTGTCCTCTTCAGCTATAGTCCAAAGCCTTACTTACTTTCTTCATTAAAACCTTTGTTTCTTAACTGATTTCTATCAAGCACCTCTGTGCTGAGAAACCAAATTAAAGTTAACAGTTCAATGAGTAATGCTGTATTTCCACATGAGAATGGTATATGCATCCCAGGAAGTAAGATGGCAGATGCTGACCTCATTACAGGTGTAGGTGTTTGGGGCCATAGGAGTGGACAGAAGAGATCTGGTCACTTGGGGATAAGCAGTCCTGCAGTACCAAAGATCACACTTGACGCCCCTGGGAGTAATTGATGTTGCAAAGTCCCAGGCCCACAAGCTACCCCTCCTTCTCTTCTCCACCAGGAAGCTCAGTCCCACAGCCAGGCAGCTCTGTTACCCAACACCCAGCCTAGGAGCAGCCAGCCGCCCAGTTGATGCTGTCGGTGATCTCATTAGACTGAGATGAGTCAACACTCACACAAAGACCTTCTGGCCTGCAATCTGAGAACAGGTTTAGGAAGAACAAAGCAAAAGGGAGAAATGTAACCAAGAACTATGTCTTTATTGCTTTTGAGTTGTCTAAGGGGGTTTTAAAGGATTAAGGCTAAAGAAATGTTGACTGTAGGGAGAGAAGCAGGATATCAGTTGAACAGAATAGAGGCCTTTGTGCTGACTAAGAGGGGAGGCACATTAAAAGAAAATCTCATCAGCCGGCTGCTCACAAGGGGATGGGCCTAGAAGTCAGAGGTAAGTGGGAATGACAGGTTTCTAGCCCAGGGGGAGAAGTCAAGGTATAGGGTGGTCTTTGGGGTCTCCATTGGTTATGAGTAGTTAATTAAGGATTACCAGAAGTCCTGGTCCCTCTTTCCAATCCCTTCCCAAATTCTCAAGCCAAACCCTTGGAGGAACCTCATCAGAAGCACTGGACACCAAGAGGGGCTAAGCCCCAGGAGACAGGAGAGCAATGTGCCAGAGGGTCTAGAAAACAGAAGGTCACAGAAAATTCAGGGAGTCATAGCAGGCGGACTTGGAGTAAGATAGGCCCCATCCCATTCCTTTCTTTTTTCTTATATCCTCCCTCCCTCTATTATTGTATCAGCTCATAGCTCTGTCTTTATCCTTGTCCTGGGTCTCACTCATGTCTGTTTCTCTGTTATTTTTGGTAGATGTTTTCTCCTTAAAAATACTATAGATACAACCCCAATATCCCTGAAATGGTTGCACGACCAAGAGGGGATTTCCACTGAGGAGAAATTTCCTCACCGCCCTCTTCTCTATCTCCACCTGCTACACACCCACAGTCATAGGCCTAAAGAACAGATAAGGGCTCTGGGCAAAGGGATGATTTATGCTCTTCTTTCAAGTGAGCAGCCTCAAAAGCCCCAATAATACTTTCTATTTTTATCCCTTACCAGATGTTACCCTCCCATTCTTCCAGCAAGCCTGCCAGGTAGAGTTTACTTTCATTGGGAAAATCCATCATAGCTGTAGAGGAGGGGCTGGAGGAGGCTAAGGGGTGAGAACCCGGGCTGGGCTTGCTCCTTTCCCCAATACTGACCTTCCTGGCTTGTCCTGCGTTCAACTATCCAGATTCATTTCCTCCTTAAAAATCCTCTTTGGAACTGTCTTTGTAGCTGGAAGTTCAGTCTCTGCTTCTGTCTCCAAATAGGGAATAATTGTGCTGAGACAAATTCTGCCTTTCCTATGCACCATGCATCCAGAGACCTGGGTTGGGGTTCTGGCTCTGGGTTGAGGCCATTAAGAAGCTGTGTGAGCTGGGGTTGATGGTTGCTTACCCCTCTTGGCCTCTTTTCCTTAACCTTCAAATGGAAAGATGCGATGGGAGGTCTTAAGTTCATGATTCCATTTAGAGTTTTCATGTGATGTCTTTGAGGACAAAGACATTTAAATCACTCCTAGGAAGCATCTGATCTTATCCAATATATGCATTAGAATCACCCATGAAGCTCTTAAGCCTTATTTTACATAAAAAGCTCTCCAGCCCAAGAAATTCCAATGCCGTGGTTTTAAAGCTCAGCTTGAAGATGAGATTTTTCTTCCTTCCTGCCTTTTTTAACTCCTTAATGATTCCTGATTGATTGACAGACCAGTTGACATAGATCTCCTTCTTGTATCTCTAATACAAAGTGAAACGGATGTATCTAGTTATTATCTCATGAATAAGTTTACCCGAACAACCACAACTACCAAAGAGGATAATTCCTGAGAGAAAAAAGAAACCCACAGGCTCTCTTCTGCACCCTGATCTTTGGCTGAAACCTTGGATAGGGTTTCAAATTGCAACAGCCTGAGCCAAAACAACCTATACTCAAACTCAGAGTTTAGTTTATCCATTCTGACAAAAGCTTTAACGGCAGAAGTCAGAGGAGCCGGAGCATGACACAGGGCACAGACAAGCAGCTTCTCTGTTTCCGCTGTGTGGTAATCCCCTGGGAATTGGCAGAGAGAGCCTCGTCACGTATGGGGAGTCTGTAAAGAGGTGCTCCGTGGTGAATGGAGGTGGGTTGGAGGAGAGTTGATCCCCAGGAGCCATAGGCATCTTAAAGACCACTGCAGGTCGGGGTGGGAATGGGCAGCGCATGCTCAGTTCATTGTGGCTGACACTAACAGTTACCAGCCCATGAAATGTTGAGCCTTAGAGTTTCTCGTCCATGCATCTCCCCCTATTTAGGCTCATACTTCTTACTATGCAGCTCTAAGGCTTTAATAAAAGTATCAGACTCAAGAGGAAAGTCAGGGAGAGAATGGCATGAGATGTTCAAAGAGATGATCAGGGACCTGATTTCATAAGGCCTTAAAGACTAGGATAAAGTATGTTCACTTTCTATGTGTTGGGAAAGGAATTTAGAGCTGATTTATGTTTCTAAATGATCATTCTGGCTACTGTATAGAGGATGGACTGTAGGGGATTCGCAAAAGTGGGAGAAGGCACGGAATACCTTTAGAAAGCTACTGCAGATGTTCAGGTTAGAGGGTATGGTGGCTTGGCCCAGAGTGGTAGTGAAGGACATGGTAAGAATTAGGAATATTTTAGAGATCAAAGTGTATTTTGGAGACAACTTTAGTAGATGTCTTACTGATGGATTGGATGTGGAGAATAAGGGGAAGAAAGAAACCAAAGTTAATTTCTATGTTTCTTACTTGAGGAACTGGCTGGATGGTTGTGTAATTTACTACAATGGAAAAAACTTGTTCATGAGGCTTTGTTTATTGAATGAGTACTGGGATAGGAATACCTCCCTACTCGGCACTCACAAAACATGTCATTTTGTCCTCTTGGTTACAGAAAGCCTCCTCTTCAGTGGATACCCTGTGGTGTGTATTCACACAGGGCTCAAATATTGATGCACGCCATGCCCGTTCTGAGAAGTCATCCACATACCTCTATTCCAGGACTCCTCATCACCCATCCTTCAATCCTTTCCTTTCCAAGACCCTGACCACCTTGCCAAACCATTAGTAACTTTTCATGCATCAATGCAGATCTATGTTTCCAGCCATCTCTAAGTCAAGACAAACCTGACAACCAAATGTATCATTCAAAATTCTGCCCACTGAGAGGATTGCCCTTAGACACCTCTCTTCAGAGTCATGCCTGGGTGTGATGTAATGCTGTAGCTGTCCATTTTCATTTGGTACATTGTGTTGTAAAATCTATCATTCAGATTTAGTAGTCTGGGTTTTTGGTAAATAGGTCTAAACAGCACATTTAATTGTGGTAGATTTTATCTCTAAATCTCAAAAAGGCCTACAAAGCACTGAACCTTTTATTGTAGGTGTACACAGTACAGCAGCGTGCTTTTCACCTGGGGGATCACTTGACATGGTCCAGGCCATTGGTAACCAGAAACTCCATTGGGATGGCAAGTGCCAAATTTTCGTGGAGTCTATTTCCTCTTTGATTTGCATAAGTCATAATAAGGCATCTAAAGTACTCACATAATTCTTATTAAGGCACTTAAATTACTTGCTACTCCCAGTTCATTAGATCAGATCAGCATAATGGTATCAACACAGTAGACCAATGTGATAATGTGCCAAATGTCAAGATGATCATGGTCTCTCTAGCCTACATTAAGGCAGAGAACAGGAAAGCTGATGGAGCCTTGAGGCCAGATTGTGAAGGTATGGTGCTGGCCCTGCCAGATAAAAGCAAACTGTTTCTGATGGTCTTTACAAATTGGTATGGAAATGACAGCATTTGCCAGATCAGTAGCTACCAGTTACCAGGAGCTGTGATAATTTTTTTTTCTGATAAAGTTACAATATCTGGAATAGCAGATGTACAATTGGAATCACTACCTGATAACATTTTCAATAATTCACACTGATTGTCCAACATCCATCTGCCTTCTGCATGGACAAACAGGTAAGTACAGTGGGGTTTATCATCCCTGCTTCTTTTAGGTCTTTGAGGGTGGCATTAATATCTGCTCTTTCCTTAGGGATATGGTATTGTTTTGATGTTTACTATCTAGGTAGGGAGGAGAAGTTCCAGTGGCTCCCATTTCATCCTTCCTACCATATTGCTCTTTGTTCCATGGGTCAGACAGCCAAGATTGGTATTCTTCCAGTTACTAAGTATGTCTATCCAATTTACATTCATGAAATGGGGGAATAACTATACCACTGGTCTATAGGCCTATTGGGCCCACTGTGACTTGAAAATGACCCAAGACTCCATATATCACCAGGACACCATTAGCCTCCATTCTATTGGTGACATGGTAAACTTTTAAGTATCTAGTAATTAACATAAATTCAGAGCCAGTACTTAGTAATCCTTGAAAGTTCTGGGTATTCCTTTTTCTCAGGGCTAAAATCACTCCAATAAATGGCAGCAAGTTCTCTTTGGGGGAAGGCTTCAGCAGGTGCTTCATCACAATCAAATACAATGCTAATGAACTGATTAATCATGCTGCCACTGCATGCTTGGATAGTAGTATTCCATTTCTCATTGGTAAGAAACCCAAGAATACGACCAAATCAGTCTCCAAATACCATTTCTGAGGGAACTGCAGAGATTAATGGTGCCCTAGAAGACTTTAAAGAGGCAAGGGTGATAGAAACCCCATTGTACTTACCTGTTTGCCCATGCAGAAGGCAGATGGAGAATCACAGTGCACTGTCAGAAATGTGATCAGGTAGTGACTCCCAATTGTGTATCTGCTAGTCCAGATATAGTAATTTTCCAAAAAATAAATCAAGACAGCTCCTGGTAGCTGGTATGTAGCTACTAATCTGGCAAATACTTTTTTCTCCCTATCATCCTGAGACTACTTTTGATAACAATTTCTGTATTAGGAACCAACCAGACGACAGAAACTGCACTATTACTTATAGAGGGAGTGTAATATTAAAAAATGTTACCCAGATAGACATTTGTTAACTAGGTCACTGAAAGGGTCCTAACCCTTAAGGCATCATGAAGGGAAGAATTACAGGAAGCTTCTATCATTCCCAGGGCTGAGGGGACACAGGAAAGAGGTTGAAAATATTAATGCTTAGAAATTTAGAGGTGGGGCACCAAAGAGCTGAAACTCAAAGCTGAGTGGCACTGCTCAACTTGGTACTGGTGTCCTGAGCTCAGAGGGGGTCCCTGTGAGCCTGGGAACTGGACCTTTTGGAGGAGGCACCACCTAGGTGACACTGGTGTTTCTGAAGTGAGGCACTATAAAGCAGGTTCTGCAGGTGTTGGAAAAACTGCAAATTGGATTCAACTGCTGCTGTTACAATAATTCCAACATGTTCCATTTGCTATTCCAGACCTGAAGTTGTTCCTGTTACATAAATTAAATAACATTTTAGTAGATTGTTCATCTATTTCCTTCCTAAGGATACTGTGATGGTTAATTTTATCTGTGAACTTGACTGGGCCACAGGGTTCCCAAATATTAGGTTAAACATTATTCCAAGTCTGTAATGATGTTTCTGATGGGATTAACATTAGAACTGGTAGACTGAGCAAAGCAGATTGCCCTCCCCAGTGTGTGTGGGTCTAATCAAGTCTGCGGAAGGCCTAAGTGGAACAAAAAGTCTGAATAAGGGAGAATTCACTCTCTCTGCCTAAGTTGCTTTAAGCTGGGACATTCATCTTCTACCTTTGGATTCAGCCTTGGACTAGAATTTATACCATCATCAACTATCCTGGTTCTCAGACCTCTGGACCTGTACTGGAACACACCATCAATTCTCCTGAGTCTCCAACTTGTCAACGTCAGATCTTGGGACTTCTCAGCCTCCATAATCACATGAGTCAATTCCTTATAATAAATATATGTCTATCTCTCCATCTCTCTATCAATCAACCAGCTATTGATCTATCATCATTCATATTGTTTATCTGGAGAAACCAGACTAATACAGATACTGTGATCAAATTAGCCACTACCAGAGAACACCAGGGGTCAAAATACTCTGATTATTACCCCTGATTTCCCATTGCTATGGATGTGACTACCTTATTTTTGTCTTACATGCAGCCACTTGGCATCTGCTAGGCCCATATCCCATAACCTGATTGAAATCTCAATGGTAGCAAGTTCCATCATCACACCTACCACAGAGTTTTAAAGAAAACTGGTACTCTTCTCATGAATATATTTCTCAATTTCATAGAGAAGGTATGTCCTATGGGCCTTCTAGGTGGATATAGTTTGGGGTGGGGAAATAGGCAGTTCACCCACGACAAACCACTCCAACATTCTCATCCTCTTTGTATTCTTTCCTCTGCATTATGCCATGGACACTGTGGCATTTCAAACTCAATGAAAAAGCTCTTGCTGAATCCAAAATTCGGTGCCTTAACTAAACAAACTGTTAGTCACGTCCAGCTACACAATCTCTAGTAAGTGTCCTCATCAAATTTGGCCTGATCTATATTTGAAATCCATTCTTTATATGCCCCATGTTTTTGTTGATTTAAATTAGAAAAATCTTGTAAATTTTAGAGTTATAAATTCATGAGTCAAACTTTGTTTTGTTTTCCCTGGATCATGCAAAGATCTGACTCTAATTATGGGTGCAGAAAACAAAGGAGATTAGGTGGATCTTGAGATTGTTATAGGATCTTTAGGGGAGGAGAAGCAATTCTCCTCAGCCATGAGAGGACAAATTGCTTTGACTGCCAGGGGAGATTCAGAAGGATTCAGAAGTTCAAGTTATTTTCCTTCCAAATCTCCGGATCCTACTCCTTCCCAGTCAATGCCCCAATGTTCACACAAGAGACTTAGTAAGTCTGTGAATTATACTGACAGTGATTCTGCAAACCACATAAATCAATTTTTGCACTAGTTTTCAGGGAAGTCCGTCCTGTGACTAGAAGAAATGATTTTCTTTGAAGGCTGTCATAGAAACTTTGTATTTCTCTGACTGTAACTTGAACTGGGAGTTTATAGACCTAAACTTATTTCCTCTTTATAAGAATTCCAGTGTACTCAGAAACAACCCCACAGTCCCTGTAGCCATTAGTACTAGCATAAATGTCAGTTGTGATAAATGTCAGTGGGAACTTCACAATAGCGCCCACAGGTGATGGTTGGATTATTTGCATTACTACCTGCCATGAATTACTATCATCTCCTTTCTCATTGGCAAGGACCTCAGCACTGCATTCAAGTTCAAGGATCAAAACAGTATCACACCTTTGAAAATGCTTCCTTGGACTATTTCTAGTATCCATTTATGTATCAATCAGGGTCCAGTGAGGAACCAGAAACCATACCAGTTATTTCAACAGGGAGAATTTAATATAAAGAATTACTAACCAAGTATTGGAGAACTGCAAGGCAAAAAGGTATCATGAGAGGAGTACCTCCAGGAAGCACTAACCACGCAGAACTGGAATAACAAGGGAAGGGCTGAGATTACTAAAACTTGCAAAGTTGAAGAGAACATACTGCAAAGTTGGGATCCAGATATCTGAGACGCCTGGTGCTGGTGCCTCAATATCTTGGATGAGAGACCCCAAGGTGCTGGGGCTCAGACTGCGAGCAGCACCTGGCGGCTGCTGGTGTCTCTGAATGGGCACAATGAGACTGATCCTGAGAATGTGGGAGAAAAGCATAACCTGAAACCAACTATTTGCTACTGGAACCACTTGTGGCTGCCAGGTATGAGGAAATGCTGCTGTGATGAGGCTGACAGAAACAGGAAGCAGCAGATCCTTTCTCCCTCCCTCAGTCTTCCAGCCTCCCTCCCGCGCCCGGGTGGGTAAAGCTGAAAAGAGAGCCAGCTGGCAAAGCAGAAACAGGGTTTGTGGAATCTCATGCTCTGCTCACAGAATGGAGTGTGAGAGGCTGCACTGGAATTGAGCAACAATAGCTTAATAAATGGCTCACAGGAGAGCCAGCCAAACGCGAGAGCCGGGAAGCGCATTTCTGAGGGAGGGAAGGTCCACGGCAACACTGCGGTCTCTCCCTGTTCTTCCCATTCTGACCCACGGAAGTTTGAGAATGTGGGCTGCAAAGGTCAAATTGATCTCAAATAGCAAGGAGGGGGAAAAGAAGTGGGCAAAGGTAAAGGTTGACTCAGTCAGTGGAGCGAGAGAAGAAGAGCAGGAATGCTAATTAGGAAGCACTTTTGTCTGAGCACACATGCAAAGCCCTTCTCATAGTGCAGGGCCTGTAGCAAAACCTCACTCGATACCAGCTTATTGCTCTAAGTAATAAGTAGTAGTAGCTATAGGTAGGCAGCTGGGCATGACGGGCTCCCAATACATTTTTATTTTTCGGGTGTGTATCTCTGAGCAAGCACAAAACTTCAGACAAAAGAGCCCATCAAGCAGATTCATTAAATAGAATACCTGGATGTGCCAGCCTGAGAAACCCCAGGCCCACCCACTTTCATCCTTCTTTTAGCCTTAACTGACATTGTAGTAGACAGAACAATATCTGGAAAGATGTGCCCATCTCAGTGTTTGGAACCTGAGAGTATATTACATGGCAAAAGGGAGTTTGCAGATGTGGTTAAATGATGGAGAGATTATTCTGGATTATCCAGGTGGGCTGGTATGGATTAAATGTCTGTGTCCCTCCAAAATTCTTATGTTGAGACCTTCACTCTTCCCTTCCCAGTAATAACCTTTGAGCATTTAATCCCCTTGCTCAGCACCACTACTATGAAAATTCTACCTGTATTAAAATCAAACTTCTTGTTGCAGCCTATAAGGTCTGCAAATTCTGGCTATCTCATCAGCTTTCCTTCATGCTTCTCCTCACCTCATCACTATAATCTTAGCAACTCCCTCCCTAGGTATTTCTTGAATGGGCCTAGCTAATTCCCACCCCAGGGCCTTTGCACCTGCACTTCCCTCTGCCTGGAACACTTACTTGCCACTCTTCACTAGGCAGCTACTTCTCATTCTTTACATTCCAGCTTAAATGTCACCTCTACAGATACCCAGCCCCAAGACATTCTCTATCAGATCAGCTGTTCATTTCCTTCCCAGCATTTATCACAATTAGAAGCTAATTTGCTTGTTTTTGTGTTTACTCATTTGCTTTCTATTCCCTGAACAACATAATTTCCATGTAATCAGGGACCTTGTCTGGCTTGTTTGCCATTCTATTCCAAGGGCATAGTGCCTGGCAGATTCAAAATTCTTTGAAAGAAAGGGAGGAAGGGAAAGGAAAAAAACAAGGGACACAATCCTGGTTTTGTCCCCATTTCCTGATGTAGTACAAGTGTTCCTAAAATCATTCAGTGTCTGCCCCCAGGCCTCTCCTAGCCTAGGTCATAACTGAGTACCTCCTGTTGGAACTGCTTCTGGCCCTTGACCTGGCTTGGTCCAGTATTTGAGCTCTACCAGTAGATCAGGCAAATCCTGAATTAAAAGGCACCCTGCTTGGGCTCTGGCCGATTCTTGGAACATGACCCTGACTTGGGAGTCTAGACCAAGGAACGTTATTATTCATGAATAGCCTTGTTTCAGCACTGGGGCATGTGAAGTGAGCGCTGTGGATTTCAGAGTAGAGAATTTCAGTATGAATCACATCCGTGCCACATATCTTGTGTATTAGTCTGCTTGGGCTGCCCTAACACAATACCACAAACTGAGTGGCTTAAACAACAGAAACTTATTTTCTACCATTTCTGGAGACCAAAAGTCCAAGATCAAGGTGCCATCATGGTTGGGTTCTGGTGAGACCTCTCTTCTAGGCCTGTGGATGGTCACCTCCTTGCGTGCCCTCACATGGCCTCTTGTCCGGGTGCACATGGGGTGGGAGGTGGGGGCGAAAGAGTTCTGTGGTATCCCTTCTTAAAAGGACACCAGTCCTTTCAGATTGGAGCCCACCCTAATGATCGCATTTAACCTTAATTATCTTCCTAAAGGCCCCGTCTCCAAATACAGTTATAGTGGGGGTTAGAGACTTCAACATATGAATTTTCGGAGGACACAGTTCAGCCCATAATACCTGTGACTAACTTACTCTGAGCCTTGATTTTCCTGCCTGTAAATTAGGGATGGTGATTCTTGCCTTTTATGGTTATTGACAGTACTAAATAGGGTGAAAGTATTAAACAATTATCTGATGCTGTACAAGTTATTAGTTATTCCAAAATGTAGTGGCTTCAAATAACATTTTTGCTCATGAGTCTGCAGTCTAAGCAGGCTTGACAGAGTCGGCTCACCTGCTCCGCTCAGTGTGGCCTGGATGGGCTGAGGGGTGGGGCTGGAATCACCTGAAGGCCACTCTCTCCCATGTCTGGCACCTGGGCAGGGAAGATTCAAACATCCAGGGAGTGGAACATGGGGGCCTCTGTGAGCATCTCTGTAGACAGATCAATAGATCTAGAAACAGTCTTCTAGATGGCTTCAGGATAACTGGACGTCTCAAATATCAGCTCAGGCCTCCCAGGCCCCAAGAGAGAAAGCCAGGAGGAAGCAGAAGGGCCTTTCATGACCAAGCCTTGGAAGCCAGGGCTCATTGCTTCAGCTTATCAGTTGAGGCAGCCACAAAGACCTGCCCTGGTTCAGGAAAGGAGAAACAGTCCTCCACTCTTGACTGGGGAGAGAGTAGAAAGGTATGTGACACTGAAAACACTGCTGTTGTCATTTTTGGAAAATACAATCTGTCCCTGTACTCAGCTAAACGACTTGCTCTGGACAATCTCCAGATCATACTTTTGGGCCCCTGTGAGCCCTTTGCTCTCATGAGAGCAGGGAAGCCTCATAGCTGCCCTGATGCAGTACTTACCTGGGCCCAGAAGACACGGGGAAAGGTCTCTGATTCTGGAACCAAAGTGATTGCTTTGCTCCTGGCTGTTCGCGTCCTTGGGGTTCTCATGGGCTGTCGCATTGCTATTCACTCAGAGGCCTTTCAGGGGTGAGAAACGTCTAGGATAATTTCCCAGCTGAAATCTCTCATCCAGGCTATCCTCCCCCTGGTCTAGCTGTGGAATGTGGACATCCCAGTTGGAAGACACAGGCCTGGCTGTGCTGGTCTGAGGGCTGGAACTGTGGCTGGGCTCTGTATACTCCCTGAGGGGAGCCTATGCTCAGCCATGAGCAAGTCCCTCTCTCCCCTACTGTAGCTCAGGGACCCCTCCTGCCACTGCCCACAATCAGCTCAGTCATCACCAGCCTGCTCACTGTGTCTTTCACGAGTTCCCTGACTCAAAGATAATGCTTCTCTAATGAGAGGTCTGGTGAGGGTCCATGGCCATCCTGTCTCTTTGACCTCTTCTTCCCTCTCTTTTTGCTGCTCCTCCTTACCTGCTCTCTCATTCTGCTCCAACCCTCATTCAAGAATACAGCCTTGGCTCTTTCTGTTGTAGCTGCAGTGAGACCCGATGGATGTGAGGTACATCGTTCCCACCTGCAGGATGGGTGGCCTAGGGCCTAAGGGGCCTGCGGACCTCCCTGATTCTTTCCCTTTCTTTAACTGTGACAGGCTCTGGCCAGGACTCTTGGTCTCTGACTGTTAGCTCTCACCTCTGCTTGCGTTGACGCAGGAGAAGAAAACTGCCTTTCACAGAGATAAGGATGAACTTGTCAGATGCATCTTCTGTGTAGATCTAAAGGAAAGCAACTGGTAGAACTTACAGCCTGTACAGTACACCTGTACATAATAATCTATAATAATATATAACATATATTACATGTATGTATAATACATATAATAAAATATAATATATAATAATATATCTCCCTCGCCCCTACTTTGGCTTCCTTCTGGCTGAAGGTCACCCTCCATCCCTCACTCCCTCCCTCTCTGGAGCAGCAGCTGGTCCAGGCATGAGGCTAGGAAATTCTCTGCTTCGCTATCCAGGTGCGGCTAGGGCAGCAGTCTTGAAGACTAGGCCAGGCTCAGTCAGAGAATGTCATACTATTTGTCTGTGGCCACATTAAAGGGCCTTTCCTGTGAAGTTTCCTAACTACTGATTCATGAGCAGTACTAATTTGGTTTAAGTTCAAGCGGGGCTCTACAAAATTACAAAATAACTCTGTCAGAACAGGTTATAAAAAGTAAATAAATACTAGTGCTGCTCTGTCACCAATCAGCCAGAGAACCAGAAACATCATTCAGTTCCCTGTTCACTCATCTGCCAGACTGAAGAACTTGGAAGTGGGAGAAACAATGCGACTCAGGCTGACAGGATAAAGGGCCTGGCTGCACGCACTCTGTGGTCCATCCCAGGTCTGAAGGCCCCTGAGGAGGTCTATTCTTTGCTTTCCTGAAAGCTTTGTCTCCAGCGGGTCTGGGAGTGGGGCTGTGTGGGAACTGCAGGTGGGGAGAGAGGCCGGAGACATGAGGAAGGCTCTGGGGGGAACTTTACAAACAGGTTGGCGCGCCATCTCTCCCCCGGTGGCCGCCCGACGTGGAGGTCTGGGTGGAGTGCTCCTCCCCAGGGCACAAGCTGCCAAACTCCCACCCAGCGCCAGCGGCGTAGCCCCGGGAGGCCGCGAAGCGGCAGGAATTCAAAGGAGCCTTCCGAGGTACAGGTGTGCGCATTCCTGGCTCGACAGCAGCCTCCCCCGCCCCTTCGGAGGCCGTTTGTCCGAAGGCATTATGCAAAATAAAGCTGCCTTGTTTCCTCCACCTGGCACTCCCGGGCTGCGCCGGGCTTTCTCGGTGAGGGGGCGGACATCGGAGCATCGGGCTGGCTGCGTCCCCGCCGCTGAGCGTTTCGGCACGCTGCCCTGGCCCGGCTGGGAACGCGCAGTGGGCAACAGACGAAGTACCTCTCACCCAGCCGCTGCCTCAGCCGGTGTGCCCCGCACCTCTCCGGGCAGCCCCACCCAGAAGGCTCCACCTCAAACTCGGGCACCGCCTGCAGGACCGCACTACCTGCTGAAGCCGCGGGCAGCAGAGCGGCGGACGATTTTGTAGGAAGATGAGTTCCGCCGTCAGTGTATTCTCAGTGAAGGCCTCTAGGTGGCGGGATTCCTCCCAAGGACCCATCCGCGAAACCCTGGCTAGGCGCGCAGTGGTAACCGGTCTGGAAAGGGCGCAGGGCGCAGAACAGCATCCCTCTTTCAAGCCCCTACTTAAGCTGCCACCAGACTGACCTTGGGACAAGGAGCCCCTCAACTGGTGTTTAGCGTCTGGGGGTCATAAGTCTGAGTTCTGGTTCCACCTCTTCCCCTAGCAGGGGCTCCCTTTTCTCTTCCCTTATGTTGTAGTTTGCTCGCTCACTCACTGGTTCTTCTGTCTCGGATATTAACAGCAGAAGAAGGAATGCACAGATGAACGGGAGCATCGTTCCTCTCTCCTCCAAGTAGAACTTCCCCAACCTGACTCAGCCTAGAGAAGAAATGGGTGCTTTTTCAAGTGTCATGCGGGAAAGCAGTTTTAGAAGCAGATAATTATAATGCAGTATTTTTGGGGCACATATGAAGTTCTATGGAAGCTCCGGGAGAGGGAAATTAACTTTTCCAAGGCTTTTGAAAGAGGTTTCACAAGAGAAATTGAGTCTTGATGAAGAGTAGGGTTTTGGGAGGTGGGAATATGGGAAATTCAGATAATAACAGCAGAATCAAAGACCTGGGAAGTACACACATAATTGGAGAATAGATCACTATTTTTAGACGATCTGAATGTCTACACTGAAAACAAAAGAATCATCTGAAAAAATATTAGAGCTAATCAGGCTTCGAGAAAATGACTTATTAACAAAATATATGTGAGAAAAATAAGTAGTTTTTTTTTTCTTATTCTAGGAGTAAGTGATTAGTAAATATAATGGAGAGAAGTCTCTTTTCAGGAACAATAGCAACAAGAAACAAAAAACCAAGACATAAAATAATAAACATGCAGGAGGGTAATAAACAAAACTTCAGCCCTTTCTGGTGGACCCTTGAAGGAGCAGAGATGCACATTACAATTCTGGATGGAGAGACGCAAATATGCATAAAGCTTTAGTGTGTAATGAGAGGAGGCACTTCAAACCACCACACCATGCCTGTATTCTCAGTGAAGAGCAGAAGGATAACTGGATAGCCATTGGAATAAGTAGAGAATAAGATCTCTCATATCGTACTCCAGAACAAGTTCCAAGAGCATTCCATTTTTTCTCCTCCTTCCCTCTAAGTGTCTAATCTCCTTGCCAGAGTCCTCAGTGAGCCAGTCCTAGTGTGAGGTGAAGTCCTCAGCTGGGACAGAACGCCTGGGGACCCTAATGCTAGCAAACCTGGACTCTGCATAAGCCCATTAGTGAGGAAAACTTGGAAAATTTCTTTTGCCTTTTTGAAGAGTAGGACCATTATGTCCTCAGACATGGAGGCCTTGAATACTATTGAAGTTGAAAACAGCAGGTGATGTTTAGCCAGCTTGCGGAGCAATGAGCTTTTTGGCAGATACAGATCTTTTACCTATAATTTCTCACTCTTGTCAAGGATTTAAGTGTATCCCCTAAAAGGATATGTTGAAGCCCAATCCCCAGTATTTCAGAATGTGACTTAATTTGGAGCCAGTATCATTGCAGATATAATTAGTTAAGCCAAAATGAGATCATACTGGATTAGGGTAGGCTCCTAATTCAATATGACTGGTCTTATAAGAAGGTGGCCATGGGAAGACAGAGACACAAGGAAGGACACGTCTTGTGGAGCAGAGGCAGAGGTTGGAGTGATGCATCTCTAAGTCAAGGGATGCCAAGGATTGCAGGCAACAATCCTCGAAGGATCCAGAACCTAGCAGAGAAGCACAGGACATGTCTCCCTGAGAGCCTCAGAGGTAACCAAGCCTGCCAACATCTTGATTTTAGACTTCTAACCACCAGAATTGTGTGAGAAGGCATCCTCTTGTTCTAAGTCAGCTGGCTTGTGATTCTCTGTATGGCAGCTGTAGGAAACTAAATATACTCTCAAAGGGGAGAAATATTATTCAGGCATTATTTAAATAAGTTCTTTCAAAGTCTACTAACCAGTAAGTATGATTTGTAATAGAGTTGTTCAACTCGTATTTTTAATTCTAAAGCGATGACTGACTAGTGGCAGAGGTGTGTAAGGCTTTTGGCAGGCACACAAGGAGGGCCAGGACTTCCCTCTCCTCAGCCCGTCGCCCCAACCTGTACCCTGGCTTCTCCTCATGAGACCAAAAGGCAACTCAGCTGGCTTCCTGGGCAGCTGCCTCCCAAAGGGAAGCCACTCAAGGTCTCTTAGTTACTTTGGGGCTGGATTTACCTGATAAGGAAAATGCCTCCCAAACAGTACAAGGAAAGGAAGGTGGAACAATCAAGTAAAGGAATCTGAGGGTATGACATTTACCCCCAGACTAGTCCACTTGCTCTAAATTTATAGGATAATCCCATCCTTCAAGCATGAATCCAAATGTCCAGAAGCTTTAGACAATTGAGGTTTTCTAGCCACAACTTCCTGACTGTAGTGAGAATAGCCATCAGCTGTTGAAGAGAGTGGAGAAAATTATTTGTAAAAATAAGAGAGGCTAGGTGTTGCACTCACATGGAAGACATAATTTGCAGTGGCAGTCTCATTGCTCCAACCCAGCCTCATAGGTTAGGCAGATTGGAGGGGGTCTTTCCCTCTGGTTCATCCTGGTGTCTTTCCTTTCTGCCACAAAGACAGCTTCCTCAGTTTGGAAAACGATTCCCCATTTCCAAACCATTGCTTCCTCCCCGCTCCTTACCAGGCCCCTTCTTACTCACGTGTCAGGTGTCAGGTTTAACATCATTTTCTGGAGGAAATCTCCATCAAACACCCCATTCCTTCTGCTGAAAATTCCAGATAGGGAATAGTTAATAGGTAATTATAAAACTTCATTTTACATATGAGTTCAGGGTTTCCAGATAAGGTAAATATCTAACCCTTAAAATGCAGGGGTAAGTTTGCAAAAAGGAATAAACAAAAAAAGGGTGGAGGAGAGATGGGAATCCTCCGGAGAAGAGACAATGTAGGATAATCACCAGTTGAAGCTGCCAGCTGCCTGGATGGCACCTAGAGTTTAGACCTCCTGCAGGGAACTGGGCAAAAACTCTCCAGAACAAGAAGATCAGAGACCCCTTTTTAAAGCTGGACCTCTGCAAAAGGCTCCACCTTAGGGAAACTATGAATTAGAAAAAAGTCAAGCCCCAGGAGAAGACAGCATGAAAAAAAAGTTTGGCTCTTGGTGGAAGCAAGAAGAATCTCCTTAGAAAACTAGTAGTGAAAGTCCTGAGTGCCTATAAATATGGGCCTGTCTTCACATTATTTACAAGGTCAAAAAAAACTTTTTTTTAAGATAAGCATTTTAATTTAAAATGAGATAGCAAAAAATAAAAATAAAAAACCAAATCAGAATCCAATCAAACTCCTAAAACTCATGTCAAATACACCAGAGGGATGCATTCCACACACCCTAACTGTGAGAAACTCCACAGGACAAGTAATCCAGTTTTTTCAATGAAAGAATTATAAGGGGAAAAAATCGTTTGAACTTATAAGTTAAGGAACTTAATATGCATACCAAACAATTGCAATGTGTGGACCTTATTAGACCATGGGTCAAATAAATGTATGGTAAAAAATATGACTTTCATAAGAAAATTGGAAATTGAACACTGCCTAAATTTGGGCACTATTAAGGAATTACTGTTCATTTTTTAAGGGGTGATAATAGTACTTTGATTTTGATTTTTAAAAGTGTTTATCTATTAGAGATACACAGTGAAATATTTATGGAGACAATTATGTAATGTTGGAATTTACTCATCATGCTGTGTGAGGAGGATGTGGATGAAGGTTTATCAATGAAACTAGATTGGCCATCAGTTGACAATTGTCAAACTGGGGGAATGGATACTGGGGTTCTATACTATTCTTTTTACTTTTGCATATTTGAAATTGTATATCATGAGTTAAAAAAATAAAATGGACTAAACCTGGCAATGTCTCAAGAAAAAAAATACAAGTCCTTTCTGAAAACATGTACCTTCTTCAGAGTCCTCAAGGTTCCCATTGGTAGCATTCCAACAAATTGAGTTCACAGTTGAAATACATATGCCAAAATAAGATTTCAAGACCAAGAGTCACCAGAAAATGTAGAGCCAATATGAACATATTTAAGATGTTTAAAGAAATTATAGAGATCATTGAAAACATGAAAAAGGATTCAGAAACAGTCAAAGAACAACAGGAGAGAATTACAGGATTAAAGATGGCAGTGTGAGAGGTGAGACAGAGACCACCTCCTAAAACCACAAATAATATGAAAATATAATTTAATACAACTAATCCTGAAAGAGCAGCAGGAAAGAAGGCTGCACCGGACTGCATACACCTGGAGAAAAGAGCAGACCTCATGGAACAGGGTAACGTACCAAAGCTGTGACCTGGCAGGGCCCAAGCCCTTCCCCCACCCCAGCTCACCGGTAGAAAGAAAATCAGAGTGGGGAGGGAGTGGAGGCCTAGGACGGCTGAATACCTAGCCCTGGAAATCTGCTCTGGGAGAATGAACCTACATTGCCTACTACTCTGGTGATTTAGTGTGGTTGGAAAGCTAAGACAGGTGGAATACCTGGAGAGACGGAGATTCCAGCTGCTTATGGAAAACAGGAATTCATATCCAGCTTATCTGGGTGGGTAGCCTGAGAGACTTCCTAAAAGTGAGAGGGCTGCTAAAGGGGCAAGGATTACACAGAGCTTACTGCTCAGGAGAAAGGACAGGT
The DNA here is from genome assembly GCF_040802235.1 of Manis javanica. Taxonomy (NCBI): domain Eukaryota; kingdom Metazoa; phylum Chordata; class Mammalia; order Pholidota; family Manidae; genus Manis; species Manis javanica. The sequence continues at coordinate 168,812,878 of NC_133156.1, read as the reverse complement.
AGACAAAATTGTCCAGGTGCACTCTGCCCAGCAGGTTGGGAGTTTAAATGATCTTCAGGTGGTTCATTCCCCTGGCAGGCTGCACAGCTCAAAGGCCCCCACCGTGATATGCAGCCTGCTGTGTCTTCCTCCCAGCCAACCTGCACCTGGCTTAGGCTCGAAAACTGACAACCCCTGCACTGGTGACAGGCTACAGCAGCTACAAACACAAAGCATAGAGGCTTACACCTGTATGTTCAGCCCACTGACTCTGGCAGTGGAGACAGCACAGCAGCCAGGAAGCAGGAAACAGCTCTTTCCTCCCCCCAAGCACCAACACCACTCCCCTGCGAACCCGACATTACTCCAGGGACTGAGCAGCTCTAGAGAGTACAGCTTTTGGGCACTAGAGGGCACCACAGACAAATTATGAAACGTCAAAGGAACCTGGTTCACAGCAAAATTATGAATACACCCAAGAAAGATTCAAATGAAATCGACCTCATGAATCTTCCTGAATGATATTTCAAAATAAAAATCATTAACATGCTCATGAGAAAATTATTCAAGAACTCAAGAATGAATTCCAGTCAGAGATCCAATCATTGAAGAGCACAATGGAGGGTGTTAAAAGCAGATTAGATAAAGTAGAGGAGATGATAAGTGAAATAGAAATTAGGGAAGAGGAACACAAAGAAGCTGAGGCACAGAGAGAAAAAAGGATCTCTAAGAATGAAAGAATGCTGAGAGAAATGTGTGACCCATCCAAACGGAAAAATATTCCTATTATAGGGGTACCAGAACAAGAAAAGAGAGAAAAAGAGATAAAAAGTGTCTTTGAGGAGGCAGTTACTGAAAACTTTCCCATTGTGGGGAAGAAGATAGTCTCTCAGGCTATGGAGGTGCACAGATCTAACACAAGGGACCCAAGGAGGACAACACCAAGACATATAATAATTAAAATGGCAAAGATCAAGGATAAGGACAGACTATTAAAAGCAGCCAGAGGGAGACAAAGATCACATACAAAGGAAAGCCCATCAGGCTAACATCGACTTCTCAGCAGAAACCTTACAGGCCAGAAGGGAGTGACATGATATATTTAATGCAATGAAGCAGAAGGGCCTCAAACCAAGAATACTTTATCTGGAAAGATTATCATTTAAATTTGAAGGAGGGATTAAACAATTTCCAGATAAGCAAAAGCTGAGTGAATTTAGCTCCCACCACCCATCTCTACAGTGTATTTTGGAGGGACTGCTATAGATGGAAGTGTTCCTAAGGTTAAATAGCTGTCACCAGAGGTAATATAAAGGGACAGACAAAGAGTACAGAATATGATGCCTAATATATAAAGAATGGAGGAGGAAGAAAAGGAGGGGAAAAAAATCTTTAGATTGTGTTTGTAATAGCATACTGAGTCAAATTAGAATATTAGATAGTAAGGAAGTTACCCTTGAACCTTTGGCAACCACGAATCTAAAGCCTGCAATGGCAATAAGTACATACCATTCGATAATCACCCTAAATATAAATGGTGTGAATGCACCTATCAAAAGACATAGAGTCACTGAATGGATAAAAAAACAAGACCCATCTATATGTTGCCTACAAGAGACTCACTTCAAACCCAAAGACATACACAGACTAAAAGTGAAGGGATGGAAAAAGATATTTCATGCAGCTAATAGGGAGAAAAAAGCAGGAGTTGAAGTACTTGTATCAGACAAAATAGACTTTAAAATAAAGTCACAAGAGACAAAGAAGGACATTACATAATGATAAAGGGGTCAGTCCAACAAGAGGATATAACCATTATAAATATTTATGCACCCAACACAGAAGCACCTACATATGTGAAACAAATACTAACAGAATTAAAAGGGGGAAATAGAATATAATGCATTCATTCTAGGAAACTTCAGCACTCCACTCACTCCGAAGGACAGATCAACCAGACCAGACAGAAAACAAATAAGGACACAGAGGAACTGAACAATACAATAGAACAGATGGACCTAACAGACATCTACAGAACTGCCCACCCAAAAGAAGCAGGATACACATTCTTTTCAAGTACACATGGAACATTTTCCAGAATAGACCACATACTAGGCCACAAAAAGAGCCTCAGTAAATTAAAAAAGATTGAAACTGTACCAACCAACTACTCAGATCACAAGGGTATAAAACCAGAAATAAATTCTACAAAGAAAACAAAAAGGCTCACAAACACATGGAGGCTTAACAACATGCTCCTAAATAATCAATGGATCTATGACCAAATTAAAACAGAGATCAAGCAATGTATGGAAACAAATGACAACAACAGCACAACACCCCAACTTCTGGGGGACGCAATGAAGGCAGTTCTAAGAAGTAAGTATATAGCAACCCAGGCCTATTTAGAGAAGGAAGAACAATCCCAAATGAATAGTCTAAATTCACAATTATAGAAACTGGAAAAAGAAGAATAAATGAGGCCCAAAGTCAGCAAAAGGAGGGACATAATAAAGTTCAGAGAGGAAATAAATAAAATTGAGATTAAAACAATAGAAAAAATTAATGGAACCAAGAGCTGGTTCTTTGAGAAAATAAACAAAATAGATAAAACCCTTGCCAGTCTTATTAAAATAAAAAGAGAGTCTACACACATAAACAGAATCAGAAATGAGAAAGGAAAATGCACAACAGACACAAGGAATTATTAGAGAATACTATGAAAATCTATATGCTAACAAACTGGATAACCTAGAAGAAATGGACAACTTTCTAGAGAAATACACCCTTCCAAGACTGACCCAGGAAGAAACAGAAAATCAAAACAGACAAATTACCGGCAATGAAACTGAATCGGTAATCAAAAACTACCCGAGAACAAAATCTCTGGAACAGATGGATTCACCACTGAATTTTATCAGATATTTAGAGAAGATGTAGTACCCATTCTCCTTAAAGTTTTCCAAAAAATAGAAGAGAAGGGAATGTTGCTAAACTCATTCTATGAGGCCAGCATCACTCTAATACCAAAACCAGGCAAACACACCACACACAAAAAAAAACTACAGACCAATATCCCTGATGAACATAGATGCAACAATACTCAACAAAATATTAGCAAACAGAATTCAAAAATACATCAAGAGGATCATACACCATGACCAAGTGGGATTCATCTCAGGGATGCAAAGATGGTACAACATTCGAAAATCCATCACTGTCATCCACCACATCAACAAAAAGGACTAAAACCACATAATCATCTCCATAGATGCTGAAAAAGCATTTGACAAAATTCAACATCAATTCATGATAAAAACTCTCAACAGAATGGGTATAGAGGGCAAGTACCTCAACATAATAAAGGCCATATATGACAAACCCACAGCCAACATCAGACTTAACAATGAGAGGCTGAAAGCATTTCCTCTAAGATCAGGTAAAACACAAGGATGCCCACTTGCTCCACTTTTATTCAACATAGCACTGGAGGTCCTAGCCATGGCAATCAAACAACACAAAGAAATAAAAGGCATCAAGATTGAAAGGAAGAAGTCAAACTGTCACTGTTCGCAGATGACATGATATTGTACATAAAAAACCCTTAAGAATCCACTCCAAAACTACTAGCTCTAATATCTGAATTCAGCAAAGTTGCAGGATACAGAATTAATACACAGAAATCTATTGCATTTCTATGTGCTAACAATGAACTAGCAGAAAGAGAAATCAGGAAAACAATCCCCTTCACAGTTGCATTAAAAAGAATAAAATACCAAGGAATAAACCTAACCAAGGAATTGAAAGACCTATACTCTGAAAACTATGTGACACTCCTAAGAGAAATTAAAGAGGATACTAATAAATGGAAATTCATCCCAGGCTCTTGGGTAGGAAGAATTAATATTGTTAAAATGGCCATCCTGCCTAAAGCAATCTACATATTCAATGCAATACCTATCAAAATACCTACAGCATTCTTCAACAAACTGGAACAAATAGTTCTAAAATTCATATGGAACCACAAAAGACCCCTAATAGCCAAAGCAATCCTGAGAAGGAAGAATAAAACGGGGGATCTCGCTTCCCAACTTCAAGCTCTACTACAAAGCCACAGTAATGAAGACAATTTGGTACTGGCACAAGAACAGACCCACAGACCAGTGGAACAGAATAGACTCCAGATATTAATCCAAACATATATAGTCAATTAATATATTATAAAGGAGCCATGGATATTCAATGGGGAAATGACAGCCTCTTCAACAGCTGGTGTTGGCAAAACTGGACAGTTACATGTAAGAGAATGAAACTGGATCATTGTCTATCCCCATACACAAAAATAAACTCAAAATGGATCAAAGAACTGAATGTAAGTCATTAAACCATAAAAATGTTAGAAAAAAACATAGGCAAAAATCTCTTGGACATAAACATGAGTAACTTCTTCATGAACATAGCTCCCTGGGAAGGGAAACAAAAGTAACAATGAACAAGTGGGACTATATCAAACTGAGAAGCTTCTTTCAGCAAAGAACACCATCAATAGAACAAAAAGGCATCCTACAGTATGGGAGAATATATTCAAAAGTGACATATCTGATAAAGGGTTGACAGCCAAAATATATAAAGAGCTCATGTGCCTCAACAAACAAAAAGCAAATAATCCAATTAAAAAATGAGCAGAGGATATGAACAGACACTTCTCCAAAGAAGAAATTCAGATGGCCAACAGGCACATGAAAAGATGCTCCACATCCCTAATTATCAGAGAAATGCAAATTAAAACCACAATGAGATATCACTTCATACCAGTTAGGATGGCCACCACCAAAAAGACAGACAACAACAAATGTTGGTGAGGCTGGGGAGAAAGGGGAACCTTCCTACACTGCTGGTGGGAATGTAAATTAGTTCAACCATTGTGGAAAACAGTATGGAGGTTCCTCAAAAAACTAAAACTAGAAATACCATTTGACCCAGGAATTCCACTCCTAGGAATTTACCCTAAGAATGCGGGAGTCCTGTTTGAAAAAGACAGATGCACCCCAATTTTATCACACCACTTTTCACAATAGCCAAGATACAGAAGCAACGTAAGTGTTCATCAGTAGATGAATGGATAAAGAAGATGTGGTACATATACACAATGGAATACTATTTGGCAGTAAGAAAGAAACAGATTCTACCATTTGCAACCACATGGATGGAGCTGGAGGACATTATGCTCAGTGAAATAAGCCAGGCAGAGAAAGACAAATGCCAAATGATTTCCCTCATTTGTGGAGTATAACAATGAAGCAAAACTAAAGTAACAAAATAGCAACAGACTCGGAGACTCCAAGAATGAACTAGTGGTTACCAAAGAGGAGGGGTGTGGGAGGGCAGGTGGGGAGGGAGGGAGAAGCAGATTGAGGGGTATTATGTTTAGTACACATGGTGTGGGGGATCACGCAGAGAACAGTGTAGCACAGAGAAGGCACATAGTGGATCTGTGGCATCTTACTACACTGATGGACAGTGACTGCATTGGGGTATAGGTGGGAACTTGATAATATGGGTAAATGTAGTAACCACATTGTTTTTCATGTGAAACCTTCATAAGAGTGTATATCAATCATACCTTAATAAAAATAAGTAAAAAAAAAAAAAGAAGAAGAAAACAAATCCTACCATTTGCAACAACTGGATGGAGCTAGAGGGCATTATGCTCTGTGAAATAAGCCAGGTGGAGAAAGACAAGTATCATATGATTTCACTCATCTGTGGAGTATAAGAACAAAGCAAAAAGTGAAGAACAAAACAGCAGAGGACTCACAGAACCCAAGAAGGGACTAACAGTTACCAAAGGGAAAGGAACTTGGGAGGATGGGTGGGAAGGGAGGGATAAGTGGAAAACAACAAGCATTACTATTAGTAGACATAATGTAGGGGGCGGGGGACACAGGGAGGGCTGTACAACACAGAGAAGACAAGTAATGATTCTATAGCATCTTACTACGCTGATGGACAGTGACTGTAATGGGGTATGTGTTGGGGACTTGATAATGGGGGGAATCTAGTAACCATAGTGTTGCTCATGTAATTGTACATTAATGATACCAAAAAAAAAAAAGAGCATGAGAATTCTGTCATTAGCAGCTTACGTTATTTCAAACCAATCTTCACCCTAAAAAACTATTAGGAAATGTGTCTGAATGCACTAGGGATCTGCCAAGTCAATACAGACTTACAGGGCAAAGATCTGGACAGGTGAGAGAGGTCCAGAGAGGTGAGCCCAGCCTGTGAGGTTGCTTGGCCCCTTAAGGTAACTACCAAATCCAAAAACAATGGATAAGAAGTGCATTAGTTTTTGAGTTTGATAATTTCCAGGAATAGGGACCATAAGAAGAGGTATTTATTCTAGCCTTTCACATGGAATATGGAAGGCCTACTCCACAGGACATCAGTTCTCAGACTATTTAGTCTTGGGATCCCTTTACAATCTTAAAAATTATATAGGACCCCAAAGGATTTTTGTTCTATGCATTATATCTATCAATATTTACCTACCAAAAATTGAAATTTTTGCTTTTGAGATATTTATTGTTAAAAATGTCAATAATAAGCCCATTACACATCAACATAAATAATATATTTTATGAAAAGTAGCTGTATTTTCCAAAACAAAAAAATTAGTAAGAAGAATGGTCTTGTTTTACATGTTTGCAAGTCTCTTTAATATCTAGTTTAATAAAAGACAGCTAGATTCTCATATGCTTCTATGTTCAATCTGCCATGGTATGTTGTTTTGCTTGAAATATATAATGAAAATCTGATCATACACAAATATGTAGATAAAAAAGGGTGGAGTTTTTAATCTCTTTTACAAACAATGGAGGGTATTTTTCTTTGATAGTACACCAAAGCTCAGTAAGTGTTTTTTTCAAGATTTATTGCAATGTGAAATCTGAAATTATATCAAACTTTTCATACCCTAATACTTTAAAATGCATTGGCTTATCTTACACTTTGAACAACCTTTAATCTGTGCATAATTTTTAACATATATTGGTCATTTGAAAAATCACTGGCTCACCAAGTTTTGCAGATCTTTCAAATATTAAAATGTTTCTTTATATAGTATCCCAAAACCGCATTCATTAATATCACCATCCATTTCCTCAAAAAGTCTTTGACCATAGTTATCTACTAAACATTCTTTCAAGCAAAAATAATGTTCCATTTTTAAAAAGCAACTAGTTCAGTATACAACTCAATCTCACATATTTTTTCCTCTAAATATCACACTTCTGTATACAACAGAAATGTATTATATGCATTTCCAATTTTATATGCATTTCACAGAATATTAAGCATCAAAACTTAATAAAATTAATACTTTTTACTTCTCATCAAAGGCATTCTTTAATGAAACTGGCTTTGATTTTCTTTTTACTGTAAGTGAATAGCTTGGTGCCATTAACTTGATATGAGCTAACGCATCAATGTTAAAGCATCAATGACATATTACAATCAGTGCACATTTCCATTCAGTGAAAATCAAAAACTAAATGACTTAGTGTTATTATCAAAACAGTTTTGACTTGTGGATTTTCTGAGCATATCTCATGGAATCACAGAGGTCCACAGATTACATTTGGAAATCACTGCCCTACAAATAAGAGTAAATCAGAAATAAACTAGCCTTCTTAAGTAATGAGAAGTAAAGATAAATCCTCTCTATAAAAAGATGAAATCTTCCTGTACTTCAAACTTATCTTTATAATAGTTTATGTACAATATCTGGCAGTCAACCAAAAATAACCAATACATGAGAAAATAAGATAAAAGAAAAAAAGCTGAAAACCAAGATAAAAGAGCAGACAATAAATAGACTCATAGAGGTTTCAAATGATGGGCTTAACAGATAAGGGCTGACAATAACTATACTTATTATAATCAATGAAATAAAAGATAAGAGGTAGATACTCAGCTGACAACTGGAAGCTGTTCTTAAGAAAGCAAATGGTAACTCTAGAACTGAAAATAACGTAACTGAAATTAAGTATTCAGAGGATGAATATAATAACAAATTAGACAAGCTAGAGAGAGAATCAATAAACTAAAAAATAGGTTAAAAAATCCATTGTATAGCAAAGAGTTGTATAAAGATGGAAAAATACAGGAAAGAGATAAAGGAGACACATGGGATCTAATATACTTATACATGGAGTTCCAGAAGAAGAGGAGAGCAAGAATGTGGTAAAAATCATATTTTAAAACTAGATGGCTGAGAATTTTTTCAAAACTAATGTAAAACATTAGTTTACAGATATGGGAAGCACTTCAAACTCCAGAAACAGAAGGAAATTTATAAAGAGAACCACACCTAATAAAATTGCCATATACCTCAAAAACAGCCAGAGGAGAAAAAAAGACACATTATCTTCAAAGAGCAATTAAATATCAGAAAACTCATTTTCTCTGGAAATAATGGAAGCTGAAGACTGGAATTATATATGGAAATTGCTAAGGGCAAAGAATTCCCTGCACAGAATCTTGTAAAAAGCAAAAACATTATTCAAAACAGAGATAAAACAAAGACATTTTCTGAAGAAAAAAGAAAAACTTAAAAAAGTCATTACCGGTAGACTTAGATGGTTGGGGGCATTAAAGATGTTCTTTGGACAGAAGGAAAATGATCCCAAATGGAAAATTTTAAATGCAAAGGCGAATGAAAAATAATGGAACAGATGTGTGTTTGGTAAGCAGCATACAGTTGGACTTAAATATAGGATAAAAAGGGATTAAAAGCAAAAGAATGGAAAAAGAAATATGAGCATATTAATAAAAAAGTAGACAAAGGCAGGAAGCATCAGAAATAAAGAAGTTTAAGAAAGATAAAAGATTCAATATACTGAGAAAATACTAAATTTTTATTAAAAAAATAACAGCCTAAAAAACATAGAAAGCAAAAATGACAACTGAAATGAGAAGTATGCAAATCTGTAGTCACTGTGGGGGATTTTATAACATTTCTCACAGCTAATTTTAAAAAATTAATATGGCTATAATGAGCAACAAATACAAAATGTGATCCAACTTTTGATTAAAGGGCCCAATAATGGCAGAATATGCATTCTTCTTATATGCATATAAAATTTATCAAAACTGGCCATATTCTAAAATATAGAACAAGATTTAACATATTCTTATATTAGACATAATAGAAATGAATGTGAAAAAGGTAATATATAATTTTTATAATAATATGAAAATCTCCATATGTTTTAGAAAATAAGAATTATACTTCCAATTAATCCATGTGTCAAAAGGAAGTCACAATGGAAATAAAACACTTTTTGAACAGAATGAAAATGAAAATATGACATATCAAGACTTGTTGGATGCAGGCAGAGCCATGATTATAGAAAAATCTATATCCTTAAGCTTATTTTAAGAAGTAAAATAAGAAGAGCTAAAAATGAATTTTCCAGACACCCATCTGAAGAAGTTAGAAAAGAAGAACAATTTAAATTCAAAGAAAGTAGGAAAGGAAATAGTAAAGACCAAAGCATAATTTATCAAAATAAAAATACAAAATAATGTAGTACAATATTAACATTAATGAAGCCAAGGTTGATTATTTTTAAAATAATAATACAATTTATAAACTTTTAGTGAGACTGATGAAACAAAAAGAGAGAAGGCACAAATAAACAACACCAGAAATGGGAAGAAGACCGAACTATGGATCCAAAGAAACTGAAAGGATAATAGAATTAATAAGCATGATATAAACACAACCAGGGTTTTTTTCTCTTTTTTCTAACTTTTTTACTTGGAAAAATTGCAAATATACCTGGAATTATAAAGAATCATATGATGAAACCCCATGTACACCTCATCCAGCTTCAGAAAATTTCAACTCATTGATAATCTCTTTTGCTTAGAAAACAAGAATTATATTTCCGACTGATTCATGGGTCAAAAAGGAAATCACAATGGAAATAATTCATTTACCCACTTCCTCATCCCCATTATTTTGAAGCAAAACCCAGACATTTTATAAGTTTATGTGTAAATATTTCATTATTAAACATAACGTATTCAACCATGAAGTGAAATTACTAAACTACAAGATATTCCAAAATTATCTTCAAACAAAAATTTGGCATGTGTATTTGGAATTTTTTTACAGTGTCAGGGAAAAAGTATAAAATGTATCATTACCAATTTATCAAAATAGTTTTTAACATGGTTTCATTAACAAGTCACCTGTAAGGGAAACAGTTACAAATACAGAGGTAGACGATGATGATGAAGATGATAGATAGATTAGATAGATAGATAGATAGATAGATAGACAGATAGATGATAGATAAAGACAGAGAGAGAGATTTACTGTTTGAGAATTGACTTACTCAGTTGTGTTGACTGCTCTGTCTGAAATCTATAGGACTGACTGGCAGGCTGGAGACTCAGGTAAGAACTGATGTTGAAGAAATTAAGTCCAAATTCTGAGGGCAGCAGGCCAGAAGCTCAAACAGGGTTTCCATGTCTTAGTCTTGAGGAAAATGCCAACTTCTTCAAGAAAGCTTTCTTTGCTCTTAAAGCCAGGTGATTGGATGAGGGTGACCCGCATTATGGAGGGAGGGTAATCTTCTCAATGTCTACTGATTCAAGTGTTAACTGCATCTAAAAATATCTTCAACTCAACATTCATAGTGGTGCTTGACCAAACAAGTGGGCCCCATAGCCTAGACACATTGGCACATATATTAACCATCACATCCATAGAAACATAAAGTAGTTGGGAGAGAAAAAATATTGTGTTTTCAATAAATGTTTATTTGTTATATTTAATAATTATCATATTTTGGACCATTTTATGATATTTGATCAATTAGGTTTTAGTAATAACTGGAAATAACCACATATTTAACATAAAGCTTTATTGTTACAGAACATTTTAAAAAGTAATTTGTAAAATGTTTCTTGCAGAGGTATATGAGAGTGAAGGATCAATAAAAATTTCAAGCAAAAATTATATTAAGATAAAGTTCTGGGAGGAAAAATGAGATGTAAAATTTTCAACTCTGAAAAAGTTGTTTAGGTATTTTTTTAACAGCTGTTAAGTATAACTGGATAAATTTGAAGACCGATGAAACAATTATATTTTTAAATTGCACATATGTATATATGTCAACTTTAAAAATATACGAAGGAGTACATAGTTTTTCAAAAAGTCTTTTATAGGGTACATGAGCAAAGAAGTTTAAAGCCACTCCCCTAGACTACAATGAACTACATGATCAACTCAATCAACTTTAAGTTCTCTTCCCTTCAGTGGTACAGAGGAATCCTCTCCCTTCCCCAAGCTTCCTTCAAACCTTCCTAAAGTTCAAGGCCCTCTCAGCCTGTTTAGAACTCTGAGCTGCCATGAAACCTCAAAGGATTAGTGGCCCCTTGACTTTTACAGTTTGGACTGTCCTTTAACTGCCATCTTCTGAGTCACTTAATTGAAAAGTATTGGGACCTTGGATCATTCAACTTATGTCCAGAACACTCCGTGCAGTCCCTTGTATCTTTTTTTGTGTGTCTTTGTGTCTATAAATGATCTAAACAGGAAAACTGGCTTAGACCTCAAGGTGAATACCTGCAGGCACCTCCTTCCATAGAGCCACTCTTATTTAATACTCCTCAATGGCTCCAAATAACACTTATAATAAAATACAGTTCCCCTATTACCTGCTACCTCACTAACCTAAGCTAAGGCTATTCTGCTCGTCTCCTTCCTCACTATATCCAATTGTTCCCTCTTCCTTCAGTTCCTGGAACAGATAGAGCCATCTTCTGCCACAGGGCCTTTGCCTTCAAGGTCACTTATCCTGGTGTATTCTTTTCTGTACTGCTTCAAGTGGGTAGCTGTCTCTTTCTTTTCAAGGTTTCCCAAATTTGACAATGCTTATCAAAATGCAAGATATGTGCCCATGGGCCCACCAAAAGCAATTCTAGAAATCCATTTGAAGGAATATTCATATAGTATCCAGCCATATACATAAAGGGGTGTTTCTTGCAACATTTTTAGGAGTAAGAAGTTGTTAAGAATTTAAATGTCCTTTAGCAGAGGAATGGTGGTATGCAGGCAGCCAGTAAGAATGATCTATCAGTAGGCCCTGGCATGGATAGAGGTCCATGGTATAGTATATATGAAAAAAGAAAGTCCCAGAACATTATGGAGCATGTAATCCCATTTATGTAAATAAAACAAAGCTACAACACCCAGGTGAGTATAGAAAAAGTCACAGAAGGTCTCACACCAACCAGGAATGGGAGAATAAGGAAAGAAGGGCATTACTCTTTTCCACTTCTTATTCTTATTTTGTGCGGCAATTTTATAGCAACTGTATGCTTGTGTAATAACTTAACATTTTATTAAATCTCTTAAATGTTGAAGTAAATTTGAGGAGGAGGAGCTATCTACAAATCGGTGTCATACTTGGGAAACAATCTTTCAAAGAAATACCAAAAATGTGAGGCAATTTCCCCAGCACCTTCTTTGAGCTGAACAGTTAAGAGCCGAGTTATTGCCTTGATGCTGGAATTGGCAGTTAGGGGCTTATCGTCCAGGCTGGGGTCACCCCTTTGGATGGGGAGCTGTATGAGTGAGCAGGCTGGTTCACCTGCCACGCAGGTCCTCATGGTTAGAAACCCTTCATTTCTTCTTGTGGAGGAGTCCCAGCCAAGGGGAAGCTTGTTTTGCCAGTACCTTGGGAGAAGGGATGGACAAGGAAATGAAGTGAGAGGAAGGAGAAGATGGAAGTTGAAGAATCAGTGAACTAGAAGAGAGAAGAAAGGAGAGTAAGGAAGGCATGTAGGAGAAGAGAGAAGGGCAGGAGATGGGAGAGGGAAGGAAAGAAAAGAGGGAAAGAGAGGAGAGAATGGGAGAGAAATGTTGGATGGTGAGGGCATGCCAGCCATTACTCTAAGCACTGAGTGTGTTTTTATTTCATCCTCTCTAGTGGGGGTGGTTGTATTATTATCTCTGTTTTACTGCTGAGGAAAATGGAAGAGATTTAAATATTTTCCCAAGGTCACTTAGCTTCTAAGTTCTGAAGCAAGAATTCAAACCCAGGTTGTCTGATGCCTGGGCACATGCTTTCTTTGGAATTTTAAGGAAAAGAAGAGCACTTGTGACAGAAGGTGGAAGAATAGAAAGAAGGAAAAAGAAAAAGAAAGGAAGATGGAGAAATAATAAAAACTCAGCCTGATGGTGACTACTGTTTTACTTTCTAAGCTGTGTTGGAGGGGAGGATAAACATATACATTGGGTTCCTTCTGAACAGCTGATACTTAGGAATGCTTTGTTTTCCTTCCTCAGCCAGTCTAGATAAACCAAGATGTCTATTATTGCATAACAAATTATCCCAAAACTTAGTTGCTTAAAATAACAACTATTTACTATCTCACAAAGTTTCTGAGAGTTAGGAATCCAGGGCCTGCTAAGATGGGTGAGTCTGGCTTAGGGTTTCTCATGAGGTTACAGTCACGATGACAGCCAGGGCTATCCTCATCTGAAGGTCTGACTGGGGCTGGAGGATCTATTTCATTTACATTGACCGGAAATCTCAGCTCCTTGTCACCTGGGCCTCTCCATAGGGCTGCATGGGAATCTTATAACATGGCAGCTGGCTTCCAACAGACGGAGTGATCCAAGAGCACAAGGTAGAAGCCACAATGTCTTTTTTTACCTCACTTTGGAAATCACAAGTCATCACTTCTGCCATATTCTGTTGTCTACAAAGACTATCCTGCTACAGTATGAGAGGTGAACACAGAAAAGCATATCAGAAGGCAGGAGTCCCTCAGGGCCACTTGGAGGCTGGTTACCACGGAAGACAACACATGAGTTTCTGATCATCAGTCTCTTCTCTGACATCTACAGTGACTCAAATCTTTCTGGGAGGCTTGTCACCCAGCAGTTTCTCTCCAGCTATACATTATGGAGATAAGTATGCCTATGAGCAGGACTGGTCCTAGAAGCACTGTTTGGAATAGCCAAAAATTATGATACTCCAGTGCAGTTCAACAATTGAGCACATATATTGTGCTATATTTAGATGACTAAATATTCCAAGTCAATGAATAAACCAACTACAGTCACATGTAACAACCTAGATGAATCTTGTTGAGCAGAAGAAGCCAGGCCAGTATGTATTGTATTTGTCCCCATTTACGTAAAACTAGAAAGCAGGCAAAACTAAACTACAGTGTTTGGGGTTGCCTACTTAGGTGGTGAAACTTTAAAGAAAGAAAGGAAATCATTAGCAGAGAAGTCAGTGTGAGGGCCGGGCCCCTGGCCAGAGCTCGGTCCCGGGGCTGATCCACCGCAGCTCCCTTGCCCAGTGGTAGTTCTAAGACCTGGTATTTAAGCCTCGTCACCAGCTGGAGAAGATGGCGCCTATTTCCTGCTCACCACCCTTTCCCCTCTTCCCTGTTGGGGATTGGCCCAGCAGACTTCCGTACCCGTGCACAGCTCGTGCTGCCTGCTTAGAGTGGCGCGTGACACCTATCCGCTTAAAGGTCACGCATGATACTGTCCCGGATTGGTTGGGTGACTGAATATAAGGGAGCCCGCCAGGAGGGAGGGGAGCTTCCCGACAACTGCTGTAACCACCGTGAGAGATTAGACAATAAAGCCTAGAGAAGAATCAAGACCTTGGGCGTGTTGCTTCGGTCCTTGAAGGGTCGCGACAGTCAGGGATGTAGTTACCTTTAGAGGCAAAGGAAGGGGACACGACCAGGAAGGGGCAGGAAGGGTAGGGCTTCCAGCAAAGTTCTATTTCGTTACCTGAGTGCTGATTGCAAGGGTTCCCTTTTTCTTAATACCTTGTGCTGTATGTATGTTTTGTGCAGTTTTCTATTTGCCACATTTCAGATAAAAAAGCTTTTAAGAATATTTTGGAATGATTTCAGCTATAGATTCTATGTTTAATGCTTTAAGATCCTGTCTCAGAAAACAAATAAATAATTGATGATAATAATAATAATTAGTTTAAATATGCACAGCGGGCCCTGTTCCTGTATCAGTGTGGGTGATGGGGATTTACAGCCAGCATACAAGGTGTGGGAAGTGTGTTCCCTCAGATCAGTGACACACGGTGAACCCTGTTCTGTGGTACCCATGGCTGCAGAGCCTCCCACTGGGACACTGGGGACTCAGTGGAAGCCTCTGAGCTTCTCTTTCTACAAACGTTGGCCCTGGAGGATTTCAGTGTGGTTCTACCTCTCACCCTTCTTATTCTAGCTTTACTGAATTTCTTTTGTTAAGCTGACAGAAACCATAATTGAACCCACTGACAAGAGCTGGACTTTATTTCCCCCTCTCACTTTTCTTTTTTTTCAATCTGCGATGAGCCTTCCAAGTTCATTATCACAAAGTGGTCTTGGTCAGGACCCAGGGCTGGTGGAAGAAGCTTATTATCCAGCATCAGGGACAGTGAGAGCTGGCTGGCAGCCATAGTCATTCTGAAGCAGTCATGTCCAATTAGAAGAAATATTGGGCACTTTTCTTCTGGAGCCCCATTAGCAAATTAGTCCTACCACAAACTGAG
Source organism: Manis javanica (assembly GCF_040802235.1). Lineage (NCBI taxonomy): Eukaryota > Metazoa > Chordata > Mammalia > Pholidota > Manidae > Manis > Manis javanica. The sequence continues at coordinate 168,797,300 of NC_133156.1, read as the reverse complement.
AGGGACTGGGTGGGACCAAATACCTTTTGACCACTGGATAACTTGATAATTTGAAGAAGAAACAGTGAAGAACACTCCTGTGTGTGTGTGTGTGTGTGTGTGTGTGTGTGTGTGTGTGTGTGCGTGTGCGTGTGTTGGAAGCAGCAGGTGGCAGGCATTCAGGGAGGAGGATTGGATCCTGGATTCCTCTCCTACCCAGGAATGAACCTTTCTAATACTGAGCAACACATTTTATTGGGTTAAAATTGTCAGGGAATTTGGTAAGAAAGGCAGTCTTTTCTGAGGTTAGTATTTCACACCTTTTTGACTCACTGGGTTAGAGGAGCTGTTACACACACCCTCAGCCAGGGCATGGTGTCCTTATACATTTTTGTAAGTTTTAGTTCCAGGAAGTTCATGCAGAGAGCTGGGGAAACCTGTGTCTCATGTACCTGCTGTGTTAAAATTACCTTAACTCACTATTTGAAGGTTACATTTTCAAAATGTTGGTTATAAATAGCTTGCTCAGAGAAAAATACTAATTAGACCTCTGATATCTTTACAAGTTTAAATCACAAATAAGTTTTTGTTGCTAAAGAAACAACTACATTCAAATTACCATTGCAAATTCCAATTGCCATTCTAGGTTCATTTGTAATAGAGCAAAAGATTGGAGCAAGTCCTCTCAAAAGGAGAGAAGGAAAGGAAAATGAAGTAAAGAGATATAGATGTTCTAGGAGAGAAAACTATTCCTGTTTTTGATCTAGAGCTGAAGAACTGAGAAATCTAGAAGCAGGGGACCACAGAAAAGACTCATATTGTCTCTTTTCAAGACAGTTCATTAATCCTGAAATTTCCCATTAGAAACATTTTAGAGATTTTCTGCCAACCCCTTTTCAAAGCACAGGGTTCTTTTTATTCATGATAGCTCCTGTAAATATAAACAAATAATATGAGGATCTTATGAACAACTTCATGCCAATGTAATAAAACATCTAAAAAGAGTAAATTCCTTCAAAAATATAACATCAAAATTGACACAAGGAGACAAAGAAAATCTAAATAGGTCCAATCTCTTAAATACGTTGAATTTAGAATTAAAACCCATAAAGCTATCTCCAGGCCCAGAAGGCTTCATTAGTAGTCTATCAAACATTAAAGAAATAATACCAGCCATGTACAGGCTGTTTCTGAAAAATAAAGAAGAAAGGAACACTTCTTAACTTGTTCTATGAGTCTAACATAACCCTGATACTAAAACCTCAATAGATGCAGAAAAATCATTTGACAAAATTCAATACCCTTTCATAATCAAAGCTCTCAGCAAACTAAGAGAAGGGACCTTCCTCAACCTGATTAAAGGAACTACAAAACCTTACAGCTAATCTCATAGTTAATACTACACCATTTGTCACTAAGTCTGAGGATAAGGCAAGGATGTATGCTCTTACCAGTTTTATTCAAAATTGAGCCACAAAACAAAAAAAGAAAGAAAAGGCATAGTGGCTGGAAAGAATGAAATGAAATTCAACATTTGCAGACAACTTGATTGTGTAGGTAGAAAACCTTATGGGAATCTATAGAATGACTACTAGATCTACTGAATGAATTTAGCAAGAAACAAGATAACAACACCAATATACAAAAATTAATTTTATTTCTAGATATTAGCAACAAACAATTAAAAACCAAAGATTTTAATTGTACCATTTACAAGAACCTCAAAAAACATCAACTCTCTGGGATGAAATTTAGCAGAAGATGGGTAAGACTTCTACAAATTGAAAACAACAAAACATTGCTGAAATTAAACACCTAAAAAAATGGAGAAGTATGCTATGCTCAGGATTAAAGTCTCTAATGTTGTTAGTATTTCCATTCTCCCCCAAAAGCTGGACAGAGTCCAGAAGTGAACCCACCTGTACATGATCAATTGATTTTCAACCAAAATGCCAAGTCAATTCAACGGAGAAAGAGACAATTCTTTTTAACAGATGATGCTGAAATGACTATTAATTTTAAGAAAAAAAGGAACACAACCCCTATCTCACTCCACACATAAAATTAATTTGAGATGGATCATAGACCAAACATAAAAGCCTAAACTTTAGTTTCCAGGGGAAAAAGGAAAAAAGAAGAATCCAAACCTTGGGATTAGCAATGCATTCTCAGAAAGGACACAAAAAAATATTAACCACTTAAAGAGGAAAGAAATAAACTTGATTTTATCAATTATCAAATAAGTCATGGGATGACAAGTAAAGCATAGTGAATACAGCTCATAATATTACAATAACTTTGTATGGTGATAGATGGTAACTTAAATTTATCATGGCGAGCATTTTGTAATGTCTATGATTGTTGAATCACTATGTTGTGTACCTGAAACTAATATAATAGTCTGTCACTATTCTTCAATTAAAAAAAGTAACAAAACTACCCAAAGCTGATGAAAGAAATCAAAGATTTAAATAAATAGGCACACCATGTTCATAGATCAAAGACCACCCCTCACCACCCCCACCCCCCAAAAAATAGGTAATAGGACTGGGAGAAAATATTCACAATGCATATATGTGACAAATGTCTTGAGTCTCAGTATAAAAAGAATCTGTACAAACAACGAAGCAAAACTGAAGGAACAAAATAGCAGCATACTCAGAGACTCCAAGAAGGAACTACTGTTTACCAAAGGGGAGGGGTGTGGGATGGCAGGTGGGAAGGGAGGGAGAAGGGGATTGAGGGGTATTATGTTTAGTACACATGGTGTGGGGGATCATGGGGAGAACAGTGTAGCACAGAGAAGGTAAATAGTGACTCTGGCATCTTGCTGCACTGATGGACAGTGACTGCACTGGGATGTGGGTGGGGACTTGATAATATGGGTAAATGTAGTAACCACACTGTTTTTTCATATGAAACCTTCATAAGAGTGTATATCAACCTTAATAAAAAATTTAAAAAAAAGAATTCTTACAACTCAGTAATAAGGAAAACAATCCACTTTTTACAATGGTCAAAGTCTTGACCAGAAACTTTATGAAGGAAGATATACAGGTGGCCAATAAGTACATGAAATTATATGCAGCATCATGAGTTATCAAGGAAATGCATATGAAAAATGCAGTAATAGAATTTTTTAAAGTTGATAATTAGGAGAGTTGAAAAGGATGTTGGAACTATCAGAACCTCATGCAAAGATTTTAGGAGGGTAAAGTAGTACAAACACCTTTGAAAACCAGACTGTGACGTTCCTACAAAGATTACAAACTCATTCCTCCTAGATCCAGCAATTTCCACATCTAGGTAGAAACATAGCCACAAAATGACTTTCATAAAATGTCCATAGTGAGCTTTATTCATAACAGCTAAAAACTGGAAGCAGTCAAATGTCCATCAATAGGTGAATAAACAAATATAGGTGTATCTACACAATGAAATACTATGCAGCAATCAAAACAATGAGCTGTGGATACATGCAATAATATGGACAAAACTCACAATTGTTATGCTGAGTGAAAGAAGCCAGAGAAAAGGAGTATATATTACATATTCCTTTTACATGAAGTACTAAAATAGGTCAAACTGATCTATGGTGATAAAAATCAGACTTTGGTTAGCTGGGGTGGGCAGTGACTACAGGGCACTTGGGCTTCCATGGGGGATTCTTGGCTCTGAGTAGAATGGTCCTGAGGGGGAGACTTTCAGGTGGTGTGACAGGCTAGGGAAGGTATCTGGGGGAGTCAATAGGAAAGCGAAGGCTGTCAAACACCCTGCATGTTGATTATTTCCATTTTCAAGAACTTGCCGATCCTTTCTTTCCTTCCTCCCTTCTTTCCTTTCTTCATCTCTTTTTCCATTTTCATCCAACTGAAACCTGTGTGAAATGCTAGTATCCTGAGCTGAGACCTTTAAAAAATGTTTTAATCTGATTTCAGAGAGACATTTGTTGATCCCTCCATTGTCTGTGATGTAGCAAAATCTCAGGCACATAATTATCTCTTCTCCTGGGAGGCCTTAAGATGAAACAGACAGGAAGACCTGACCAGATTCTTCTCAGATGCCACCTCTTAGCACTGGGCTTTGTGAGCCTATTATATGAGGCACTGCGAAAGTCAGAACCCTATTCTGTTGAGAATCAATGGGAAAATAAGCAGTTGCTCGTTCATAGACTGCAGTCTCCTGCAGTTCTCAGGCCTCCTTGGTAATCGCTATTTATCCCCATTTAATTGCTACCTGCATCCCCCTGAATTTTGTGCTGGCTGGCACTTCCCACCACTGACACCCTGGCAAACTCAGGGCAGTGTGCAGAGGTGCAGCGCACCTGCCTGGCACCCTTCAGAGAGGCCGAGGAATGCCCGTGGAGAGCGCCGCCTGGCTGGTAGTGGTGTCACCAACACAGGTTCTCCTGATGTCCAGTACCTGGGGACAGCTATGCTGGCTCAGCCATGGGATCTGCTCACTCACCAAGCGAAGTGTCCAAGTGGTTGGAGGGGAGGCCTACAGGGCAGGCTATTCTCTTTAATGACAGACAGAAGCTGAAAAAAAGAAGCCTGGGTTTTCAGAGAGTAGAAGAGCCCAGAGAACCCTAGATAAAGGGAACTTCAAGCCCATCATATCTGAACTTCTTGTTAGGTGGTAGGATAAATGGATACCTCTGTCCCCCAAAAAGGGGAAAAAAAGAAACATTAGCACATGAGCAAAAATCCTACCCAAAATACTATAACCCAAGCCAAATGTTATATAATAAGCACATTTTTACCATGAACAAATTTGACAGATGTAAACTAGCATAAACTGGGAAAATCCAATGTAATTCATAATCTAACCAGTTTGCATAAAAGCTTAAGATTTTTAAGAAATCTTTGTTTACCTGTTGCTCTACCTCTCAGAAGGCTACATGATCACGTGACTTGCCTCACGGCCTTTGGGAATCATTTTGATTCAGCAGGTTAGGCAAACAAGTTTTGTCTTTGTTCCCATTTAGATTGAGTGCCTGGTCCACCTGAGTCCAGTGTTGGGGCAGATGGCAAGCTCTTCTGTGGGCTCCAAAGGAAAGGGGCCAGGATCAGTGAGGTGGGCCGGGGTACTAGGTGGCAGGTGATGGCACTTGGGCCCTGTGTCAGCTCACCCGGGTAGATTGCTGGCACGAGAGAGTATAAAACCCTTTCCCAAAGACTTCTTGGAAAAGAATCACCTTGTTTGCCCATTTCTGCACAGTGGAAAGTGGAAACCAACACAGTTCACAAAGAATAAAAATTGAAAAGTCCAAAGTATAGTGTCGAGACTTTTGAGGGAAAAAAATAGTCTCCTTAACTAAAGCTGCTGGGTCAACTGGATATCCACATGCACATGAATGAAGTTGGACTTCTCTTTTCATCATATAAAAATATTTATTCAAAATGGATTAAAGACCTAAATGTAAGAGCTAAACTATAGAGTTCTTAGAAGAAAGCATATAAATCTTCATGACTTTGAATTAGGCAATGATTTATTTGATATAATGCCAAAAGCACAAGCAACAAAAGAAAAAAACAGATAAATTAGATTTCTTCAAAATCAAAACCTTTTGTGCTTTACAGGACACCACCAAGAAAAGACAACTCACAGAATGGGAGAAAATACTTGCACATTACATATCTAATAATGGGTAAGTCTCCAGAATATATAAAGAACAATTGCAGCTCAACAATAAAAAGACAATTCCACTTTAAAAGATTTGAATAGACATTTGTCTAAAACATGCAAATTTGTTTATATATAAATATGCAAAAAAGCACATGAAAATATGCTCAATATCATTAGTGGTTAGGGAAATGCAAATCAAAACCACAATGAGATATCACTTCACACCTACCGAGATGGCTATAATCGAACAGATGAGCAAAAACAAGTGTTGACGAAGATGTAAAAAAAACTGGAACCCTCATACATTTTTGGTGGGAGTGTAAAATGGTGCTGTCACTTTGAAAATTTCTGGCAGTTTCTCAAAAAGTTAAACATAGAATTACTACAGTTCCACTCACAGGTACATAACCAAGAGAAATGGTATGTCCACACAAAAATATTGGACTTGAATATTCACCACTGCATTATTTATAGTAGCCTCAAAGTAGAAACCTAAATGCCTATCAGCTAATAAATGGATCAATAAAATGTCAAATTCCCAAACAATGGAGTAGTATGTAACCATAAAAAGGAACTGGGTATACTGATATTCATTACAACATGAATGAACCTTAAAAACCATACTAAGTGAAAGAAACCAGACACAAAGGCCACATACTGTGCGACTCCATTTACATGAAGAGTCCAAAATCAGTCTAGAAGATACATTGCATTAATTATTCCAATTTTAACTAGTAAGAACGGAGCATTTTACAACAAAGTTTTTTTTCTAAGCAATAAGGAAAATAACAGTCCTATCAGTGAACATGGAGACACAACTATGTGATGGTGTTGGAAGTGACTAAGATGCAAGTGTAACAAGAAAGACTCTCGTATTTTAATTTTTTCCTTCACTCCTCAAAACTCTATTGATTATTATAAGTATCATTATTTATTATTATCATCATCATCTCCCTTGGGCCCTGGGGAAAGACTGTGAGTTCCCTCAAGGAGTTTCCTCAAAGAGGTAAGAGGAAAACTTATGAGCAAATCCCTGTAGGACTTTGGGTACCGCACTGGGAGGCCCTTCACAGAGCACTGTCCAGGCCCAGCTCTGGGCCATCCCATGAGACAACGTTATGGCACACAGATATATTTAAGGGGCCCAGAGTCAGCTCAGCATTTGCATTTCCTTTCCTACCACCAGAATTTTTCTCCAAGTCTTGACCTCTACAAGGTATTAATATTTTTAACTAACTTCCAACATATCAGAATCAAAGTGTCTAGCTTCTTTTAAATATTTGGCAGTCCTGGTCCCATGTTCTGGCATATAACTCTCAGGTCCGGAGAAGAGTGCCTGCTCCTTCTCTCCAGGTACCAAAACAGGCCAGCACCTCCCAAACTGGCTAGGGTTGACGAGCTGGATGATGCACTCAAGGGCTTTATTACTATTTTGTAAGTTTAAAATGTCCATAATAAACAGTTACAAGCAAACAAAAAATGGGGGGAGTTCATTCTCCAATTAGTCTCCATTGTCATGAAGCAGAATGTTGGTTACCATTCCCTGGCCTTGAGCTGCTCTTTTTCTTAGCAGTATGAAAAGGCACCTGCTCTGTTTCTCACACCTCCCCGGTGTGCCTTGGCTTCCTCATCTGTGCGAGGGCCCTGCTGGCATTTGAGAAGTCTCTAAGAGAAGCCTTAAGCAAAGGGCACAGCCTGGTGGCCACTGTCCAAATGTGACCCACAAATATGTTTTTAGTTCAGCTCAAAAAATGTTTTCCTTAATAGGAGTTCAATGCTGCAGAGGGCATCACTTGCCAGCTCTCCTCAGTCCTCATCTCCCATGACATTATAATTATTTGGCCCAATACACAATTATGCTCCTTACTTTGCCACCTTAGGCATCTGAATTTTAAAATCTAAGACAGGAGGGACAGTAGTTGTTTTTAGTATTTACACTGGCGTGCACATTGGCACTGCTAATCTTCAAGAGTCTTGAGATCCTGTTTGCCCATCATGTTGTAAAGATGACCATACCTTCCATTCAGTGGTTTTTGTAAAAGTCTTCTGTCTGGGGAGTTTAAAACAGCCCTTTATATTTCTGAACTTCTTATTAAGTGATTAATTTCATTTTATGCCTAATTTTGGCATTAACATCATCTCTATGTCTCTGTTATTAAGTGAATAACATATCATCTCTATGCTATTCAACGTTCAACAGAATCAGGTAACTCCTGCTGTGACTACAATAGTTGATACTCAAGGAAATGCAGATCGTACACAATCACTTTGGAATATTCACAAACTTGCTAGTAGAGAAAAAACACAACCCAAAATAGGTTTAAGGCATTGTTATTTCCCTATTAAGTTGATTACAAAAATTAAAAGGGCAACATTCTGTAATTATGAGGAAACAGGTACACTTAAATGTCACTCAGTAGCTGTAAATGGATTGGATAAGTAACTTGCAAATGTTACAATAGCTGTGATCCGATAAATCTTTATATGGGAAATATACTTCTAAGGGAATAACCAAGAATGAAAGGTACAAAGATATTCCTACTAGTGCCATTTGTCAAAGAGAGAATAATGTAAACCTACCCCAATGACAAAAATAAACAAGAAACTAAAATAACTCATTCATTAACAAGATAGCAAATGATAAATGCTCCAATAACAACTGTGTAGATTACAGTTGAGATACAGTCAGCCCGTGGGAGATGAGGATAAGTGGAAAAACAAAATGAAACAGAACAGCAACACACTGGTTTCATAGGAATAAAAAACACTGTAATCACTGAGAAAGATCAGAAGAGACTATACAAAGGTGCAAAGAGTTTTGGTTTGAAGTCCATGCGTGGTTCAAATGAACAATTTTAAAGGGAAAGATGGGATTGGGTTAGTGAGGTAGAGGAAGAGGATGCTACCAGGTTGATAGTATTTTCGTGGCACCCACACTAAATGAGGGGCAATAAGATGGAATGTGCATGGTGGAAAGTTGCCCATAAGCATGGAGGTATGCAGAAGAGTCTGAGGGCACACGGCTATGACTGAAACACCTAGTAGCTGACACTGTTATTCATACAACAAGGCACAGGCTTTGCCTATGGACTGGATTCTTAAGGTGCAGCTGGAGAACAATCCAAAGCTGGAAGGCAGTCTCATACTGCATCTCACCCGAGGAGCGGGCAGTGCATTAATCCAGGCTCGGCTTTGTAATGCTGCCCCTGGTCAGCAGGGAGAAAGGCTTGATCTTGGCTGTGATATTTCAGAAGGTGAATTGCTCAGCCTTTGTCAAGCATGGGATTGCTGCTCCAGTGTGTCCCTGGGAGTGCCAGCTCTACAAAGGCCAGGTCTCCTTTTCTGGTCAAAACAACCCAACCCATACCAAATCCTGGATATTAATATCTTTATGGCACAGTTACCATGCCATCTGGGGGTGAGAATTAGTAGGTTCCAGGATTCTCCAACAACTGATAGCAGAAACATGGCATTCATGCTTACTCTTGCCTTCTCAGAACAATTAGCATTACCTGAGCATTAGCATCTCAACTGATGCATTGGACAAGGGTAGCTAATTATGAACAAGGAAGAGGAAAGGGTTAGGAGACAGAAGAAAGAAAAAGATGCATTTTATAATTTAACCTTCAATTAATCTTTTTAAACAAATAAGTACTACTTGTAAAGATTTGATCATTTTCCCAGGATAAAACACAATCACAGAGATCTGCTCTCAAGAATGTTCTCATTGAAGAATGATAATCAGTTAAATTTCTCTTTTGAAGAAATGCAAGGCAGACATATGCACGTCAGCATGATTGCACAAAGGAGGAAGCTATTCTATCCCCATTAAAGGAGAGAAAACCGAGGCTTAGAAAATGTTAGTAACTTACCCAATGTCACAGTTACATTAGGAGATCCAGAGTTTGACTTAAAGCATGTAACCATGTCCTTCACCTGCTTTTCGTAAATGCAGCAGTAGTCTCAGTAAAAAGTGCTAATGACATAGACATGGAGAAACAGTGAATTCTGCCACTGGCTGGCGAATGCCAAAGAGAAGTCTCAGAAAACCACAGAGAAGAGATAGCATTTGAACTGGGCCCTGCAGCATATATCGCACTGTGTCAGGAAGACCAGAGGAAAGGGTGACTAAGTAGGGTGGCAGCCTGGTCAAAGGCATGGGAGTCTAGTGTTTGACTGAGAACTGGTAATATGCAGAGTGAGAAGGTTTGGAACAACAAGGTTTTATTACAAAAAGATCTGCTGAATACCCACAATCTACTCTGTTATCCACTACTACTTGTGCCCCATAAGGCCAACCAAGGATAAAAACAAAACAAAAACATCAAAGCTTGAACCACAGCACCCCGCTGGCATGTAAAACAACCATAAACTCTGCTTGTTGTGTGATGATTCTTACATGCATATCTTGTCGGCAAAACCAATTGTAAACACATCTTTTGAAGTGATGAGTGGTGCCCCAATAGTTTGTGCAGTGCATAACCTACACCACTGTTCCTGCCCATTCTGATTATGGCTAGGATTGTATGTGGAAGTTAAGAAAGTCTTCCTGGCTCTGTGATGCTCTTGTTTGAGTTCTCTGATCTCTCTGCTCCTGAGAACTACAAGGAAGCATCACCCTTCTCAGAATGACCTGAAGCTATCCCTCTGCCTTTTAAATAGACTACTATTGATTATTTAATTTATTAAGTAATTCATTTAACAAGCATTATCTGAGTAACAACTGTGTGCCAGGCTCTGTGCCCAAGCAAGGGAAAGAGTCAAACAAACAAGAAAATAAAAGACATGACATGTGTAAACTCAGGAAATTAAAGTGAAAAGGATTAAATATCTCTCTCCTTTATTTCCTGTTTGAAGTAATGCACACCCCTCCCATGGCTTTTTAAAACTTCTCACTGCAGTCGGTATCTATTGTCTCCACTCTTATTTACACAATGAAGGTAGATATGTGACTCTATCTGTGGATTCAAGCATCTGGTCACTCCATTATTATCGCGTCCCGCCACCTAGGGCGACGGCAGGAGAACGATCACCGAAGGCCTGGTTCATTAGGAATCTTTATTATGGGCGTCCGAGCATCCATCTAGTGAAAGGCAAAAGCAAAAAACAACAACCACACCACTTCCTCCAGGGCAGCAGCTTATATAGCATATCCCAACCAATCAGCTGACTGATCACGCGCCAGGTTCAGTCTTATTGGAAACATGTGAAAAGCATGCTATGAGCACAAACACGGAAATAGGGATAAGCCAATCATGGAGACTTCCTTATGCGCTGAGCTGTAGGGCCAGGAAGGGTGGTGTCTAGGAAGCAAGTGCCATCTTTAGGGCGTTGTCCAGCTAGAGTGGGGCTCAGCCTCAGCCGTAGGCCGGGCCCCCACATCTCCTCCTTTATTGTTTTATAACCAAAGGGCTGTCGGGATCATGCCTGTCTTAGGTCATCCGGAGTCTGCGGCATTCTTACCTGTCCTCAGGCAACAGATAACTTAGGTCTGCGCCCTGTCTTAGGTTGATATGCGCAGCTCCCGATCTTACCCGTCCTTGACTACTTACTGATCCAGCATATTAAGCCATACTCTAGGGGAGATGCCTTCCTCTAGCGCTGCCATGGCCTGCAACAGGACCTTCCGTTCTCCCCGTTGCTGTTTTTGTATGGAACAGACTTTCCTTCCAAGCAGGAGGAGGCCCACAATTAGCAATATTCCTATGACACCTACACCTGACCAGGCTTTGGTGGCGTTTAACACAGCTTCAGCTATTTGAGCTACGGAGAGCATCTCTACCTTCTTGGAGCTAACATTCAAAATTTCTAACCGTAGCTGAGTGGTGAGCTCGTCAAGCTCACTGGACCAATTTGTGGTTAACATCTTGCCTAAGTGTCTGGACAAGTTGGCAGCTTTAGAATAATTATGAAAAGGAATACCAGTAATACACCCCCGTATAAGAATGGACGCAGCCCACAGACAAAACCTCCCCCAAGAGGTCCAATTGTTCTTGAAGAAGGTTCATGCGTTGGTTGACCAAGGCCATCCCATTCTTAAAATGGCCGTTGCTGATTGCCGAGGCAGTGGCCTGGGACAGACCATTCAGCGTCTCTGCCGTAGGAATGGTGATAGTCAGTGCGGCAGTGGCTGCAGCTGCAGCTCGACTCCGCCATCGCCTGCTGTAGGATCCACAGCAGGAGCAGAAGCAGTGCGATCATCTTGTACCTCTGCTCCGTGGTTTTCCACTCTGCCTATCAGACATTCAGGCACCCAAATGGGGTTCTGCTGGTCCTGTGGAAAAACACAAACCGAGCCTCGGGTCCAGATTATCACTGGGTCCGGGCCTTTCCATGTTCCTTCCAACACATCCTTCCACAAAACTTTAGGCATGTGTTTTGGATTGGATTGTTGGCCGTGCCGCTCTGCTGCACTGCGGCCATTTTTGTCCAGTGTTAAAAAGTTTAAAATGTATAATATGATGTTTAATTTGTCTCTGGGGGATCTAAAGTCTTCTCCTATTCCCCCTTTTTGTTTATATAAGGCATTCTTGAGGGTGAGGTGGGTGCGTTCCACCATACCCTGACCCTGAGGGTTGTAGGGAATGCCGGTAGTATGTTTGATGTCTAGAGTTTTGACAAAGGTAAGGAATGGTTTGGATGAATACGCTGGCCCATTGTCCATTTTCAGATGCTTGGGCTTTCCCCAGGCCGAAAATGCTTGCAAACAATGGGAAATGACATCCCGAGATTTCTCCCCCGTGTGGCAGGATGCAAAGATAATACCTGAGCAGGTGTCCACAGACACATGAACATATTTCATCCTGCCAAATTCAGGGATGTGAGTGACATCCATTTGCCAAATGTGGTTGGGAAGCAATCCTTTTGGGTTAACCCCTATGGGGGTAGGGGGAAGAAGCGATACACACACCACTTGCAGCTGACCACTATGGCTCCCGCCTGTTCTCTAGTGATCTGGAACTTCAGGCGGAGGGTGGTGGCATTAGCGTGAAATTTCTTGTGAAATAGATTGGCCTGTTCCGCAGGGTCTGTTACCACAAACATAGTAGATTCCCTAGTCAGGGAATCTGCATGATGGTTTCCCTCAGTGAGGGGTCCCGGAAGGGAGGTATGAGCTCTTATATGTCCAATGAAAAAGGGGTCTGAACGGTCCCAAATTATCTGCTGTAGGGATCTAAGAATATTTAAGACGGATGAGGAGGGGTTAATGTGACCTGCGTACTCTATTGCAGAGACGGCATTCACTACATACTGGCTGTCTGATAGAAGGTTAAAGGGTTCCTTTGGAAAGAGCTCAAATGCTCGCATCACTGCCAATAGTTCTGTCTGTTGGGCCGAGGTAGTCGTGAACTTGAAGGTCCACGAGCCATCATCAGTGACTATGGCCCCAATGCCAGTTTTAGAACCATCAGTGAACAGTACTCTTACTTTAGGTATGGCTTTATGTCTGGTGTTTCTCGGGAAAACAACTGGGTTAGACAAGCAAAACTGTAGCCACGGATGCTTTGGGTAATGATTGTCAAAGGAGGCTTGAGAGACGGTGTGTACAATGGCCCATGTGTCACAACAAGAGGCAAGGCACTCTAACTGTGTCACTGAGTATGGAGTTATGATAATAGAGGGCGCTATTCCAAAGGTTTTGACTGCCACCTTGATTCCCTTGAGGATTAAGTCCGCTGTAGACTGTGGGTACCAAATCAACATCTTTCCTGGTGAATGAGCTAAATACACCCACAGAAGGGGTCCCTCTTGCCAGAGCACGCCTGTGGGGCTATGATTGCTGGGAAGCGTAATAAAGGAAAGAGGTTTCTGATAATTTATTCTATCCACTTGAGCAAGTTCTAAACGGGGTTGGATTAGTTCCAATGCCCTTCTTGCCTGATCAGTGAGTGAGCAGGGTGATGTTAGATCTGGGTCACCTCTCAGTATAGCATAGAGAGGTCGGAGCTCTTCATCAGTAAGCTTTAGGTAGGGTTGCACCCAATTTATATCACCAAGCAGTTTCTGGAAATCATTAAGATTTTTTAGGTGATCTGTCCTTATAACTATTTTCAAGGGTCTGGCCAGGGTGCTTTCTAATCTCATTCCTAAATAACTTTCGGCACTAGTCTTCTGGATTTTTTTCTGGGGCTATAGCCAGGCCCCATTTTTGGAAGTGCGACTGCAAGAAACAGAGACCTTGCTCTAGCTCCCTGCTGCTCTCATGACACAAAAGGATGTCATCCATATAATGATAGATGATCATGTTGGGAAACTTTCCTCTGACAACTGACAAAGCCTTACTCACATATAGTTGACACATAGTGGGGCTATTGGCCATTCCCTGCGGTAATACTCTCCATTCATAGCGCTCATCTGGGCGGTCATGGTTAATGGCAGGCATGGTAAAGGCAAATTTGGCACAATCTTCAGGATGAAGGGGGATAGAAAAGAAACAGTCTTTGATATCCACAACTATCATTTCCCAATCCTTAGGCAGGGCCATGGGCAGTGGCAAACCCAGTTGTATTGAGCCCAAAAGCACCATCTGCTTATTTACAGCTCTAAGGTCATGTAAAAGCCTCCACTTCCCTGTTTTCTTTCTTATCACAAAAATAGGTGTGTTCCAGGGGGAGGTAGAGGCCTGAATATGCTTGGCAGCAAGCTGCTCCTGTACTAAAGTGTGGGCTGCTTCCTTCTTCTCTTTAGTAAGGGGCCACTGAGGAACCCACACAGGATTCTCAGATCACCACTGAATCTTTATTTGCTGTTCTCCTTCAGTGGCCCTGAGGAAAAACCCAGCCCGGGCCCTCCAAATCGACTGGGCATAATGTTAGACAAAGGAATGGGCTTTTCTCAACCCGACAAGTTCTTCCCAAGTCCACCTGTCCCGGGGTAGCCCTGTCTTTTCAGAATGCGGTTAGACTGTTCGCTGTAGAAAGTTTCCGTGGTCATTTTGAGATTCATTTGGGTTAGTACATCTCTTCCCCAGAGGGACACGGGTATGTTTAGCACGAAGGGTTAAATTATCCCCTCGTGCCATTCTTGATCCATCCAAGACAGTGAAGCAGCACTACATAGGGGCACTTGGGCTATCCCGAGTCCTCTTAAGGTTTGTGCAGCTCTATTTAAAGGCCATTCCTTCGGCCATTCATCTTCCTTTATGATACTATGGTCTGCTCCTGTGTCCAGCAATCCTGAGAAATGCCTACCTCTGATCTCTAAGGTGTGCATGGGCCTGGTTCCCAAATCCAATGTAAGACAAGCCAGTGGAGCCCCAGAAGACCCAAACCCTTGCTGTCCTCGAACAGCATTTTTATGAGCATACAAATCATGTTTGCTAGGAAGCATAAGAATTTGAGCAATGCGATCTCCTGGGCTAATAGCCATGATTCCTCGTGGGGAGGAGACCATAATTTTAACTATTCCTTCATAGTCTGGATCTATAACTCCTGGGTGTACTATTAACCCTGCTTTAGTAGTGGAGCTCCGGCCCAATAAGAGACCCACTACTCCTTTTGCCAAAGGTCCCTTAAAATCTGACTCTACAACTTGAACTCCCATCTCAGGGGTCAATACTAGTCTGGTGGCGGCACAGATGTCCACTCCTGCGCTTCCTGCGGTTGCTCTCCGTGATCCCTCGGTGCTGGGTGAACTCCCTGATCTGTCAAAGGGTGGTGAGTTCTGGGTATCTGTTGAACCACCCTATACATTTGCGGGCCCTGAGGTGGACGGCCCCTCCTCCCGTTTTTTGGCTCTTGAGGGGGCAGCGGTCGGCCTTCCACATCCACCACTGACCTACACTCACTGGCCCAGTGATTTCCTTTTCTACATCTCGGACATAATCTTGGTTTGGGCCTGCTAGCAGGTTCGTTGGCTTCCTTCAACTTGGGACAATCTCTTTTCAAATGACCCATTTGTTTAGAGTAGAAACAGGCCCCAGGAGGGGTTGACCTGCCACGAGCATCTCTCAATCCCTGAGTTATGGCTGCGGCCATAACTTGTCCTTGCACCACGCTGTCATTAATGTCCCTACAAACCTTAATATAAGTACTCAGATCTTTGTTCTTCCAGGGTCTTATGACCTCCCTACACCATTTGTTGGCCTGCTCATAGGCCAGCTGGTTCACAAGGGGCATGGCAGTATCAACATCACCAAATATGCGACCGGCTGTTTGCATCAGTCTGGCTAGAAAGTCCGCATATGGCTCATTAGATCCTTGCAACACCTTTGACAGCTGACCCTGTAGGTCACCTGTGCCTTGCAGCGTCTTCCAGGCCCTCACTGCTGCCGTGGCTATTTGCATATATACCGCTGGGGGGAATCCTACCTGATTCTGTTGACCCAAATATGGACCCGTGCCCATCAACATGTCTAAGTTCCATTGATGATTACCTGCTGCGGCATTACACCAAGCTGTGTCCTGTGAAAATTCTTGCCAGGCTGTCTTAAATGTCAGGTACTGACCTCCAGAGAGGGCTGCTATTGCTACATTGGCCCAATCATCTGGCGTCAGATTAAGAGAAGCTACTGACTCCACTAAAGAAACAGTGAAAGCTGCCTGGAGGCCATACGTTGTGGATGCTTCCTTCAGACTTTTAATGACCTTGAAATCTAGGGCTTGATGATAACTCTGTTGTGTATTAGGGTCTTCAAATACAGGGAAAGCGGCACTTCCTTGTTCTCAGCCACTCCCTCCACCCCTCTCTTTCTAGTCCTTGATTGCAATCACACGTACTATGACAGGGCTGTACGTGATACTGGGATGGTTCTGCAAATGAAGCCGGAGGAAGAGGGGGTGCTGACGGCACCATTTTCAAGGACAGTTTCAGGGTTGTTGAGAGGGGGGTGTCCTCCGACTCCTCTTCCTCTTTCTGTTGCCTCAGCTGCGTTAGGGAGGGATAACTGCGGGGGATAGGACGTTCCTTCCTCTGGGCAATTCTAAGTCTCCTTATATGCTTTTCTAATTCCTCCCCCGATAGCTCCCCTTCCTCATCTGTAGATCCTCCTCGCTCGGACCCCCTCTCTGAGGTCCTAGTGGAGGATCTTTCCTCCCGGACATCTTCCAGGACTTCCTCCCCCTCTCCATTAGCCTTAGGAGTGCCCGGAGTGGTTCCTCCACCCGCATCCTAGACACCTCTGAACCCATAGTGCGGAGGAAAGGAGGTTGACCCTTCTAAGTTGAGGTTACGTGCGCCCGCGCTCGTACCCCTGAATTGAGTCTCCTTACAGCCTGAGAGTCCTCGCTAACTGGTTTTCGTCGCTTCCCACGAACTTTAGTCTACTTCGCTTTACCTGCGAACTTTCCACAGCGCTCTTATTCTTTCGTGAGGAAACGCAGAAACATATACAGACTAAGACAGAACAAGACAAGGAACACAAAGGCTAAACACACACACCACAATTGCTTGCATTCGCAAGATCTGATGTTGCTTTCACTTTGTCCCTGACCATACTCACCACTCTCCAAAATGTCAGTCACTCGTGTAACTCTTCCAAAGGGTGTCCACTCAGATCACCGCAGGGTGAGAAGTTCCACTCCATCCTCGGACGCCATGTTTTCGTCCCAGGTTTCGGCACCAGCTATCGCGTCCCGCCACCTAGGGCGGCGGCAGGAGAACGATCGCCGAAGGCCTGGTTCATTAGGAATCTTTATTATGGGCATCCGAGCATCCATCTAGCGAAAGGCAAAAGCAAAAAACAACAACCACAACCACACCCACTTCCTCCAGGGCAGCAGCTTATATAGCATATCCCAACCAATCAGCTGACTGATCACGCGCCAGGTTCAGTCTTATTGGAAACATGTGAGAAGCATGCTATGAGCACGAGCACGGAAATAGGGACAAGCCAATCATGGAGACTTCCTTATGCGCTGAGCTGTAGGGCCAGGAAGGGTGGTGTCTAGGAAGCAGGCGCCATCTTTAGGGCGTTGTCCAGCTAGAGTGGGGCTCAGCCTCGGCTGTAGGCCGGGCCCCCACACATTATGTCATCTAGAACAATGCTATTTGAAATGCCAGGGTGCTATGAGATAAAGAACTTGCCCCAGAATATATGTCAAGGGCTTGCTTTCTCCATCAAGAAAGTCTTGCTATGAAAAAAGATCAACTTAACTAAGTAGTGTGCTTGGTGATAGAGTTGATTTTCATTCTAATACAAGCTCTTTATATCTTTGCAGATCAGTAACAGTTTATGTTTATGGCATATAAACTTTTCATAGACAAGCACATAATAGGCTTCATTATCAATGTGCTTCATTTCAAGAAAGGAAAGAGGATATAACAAATACTAATTATTAAAAAAAGGAGAATTGGGTCCAGCACATTTGATTATCATCAGGTCAAATGGCTGCCAAGGGCAGCACTGGGTGATGGGCTCTATTTTGCCCATAGCATCATCAGCTGTCTCACTCACTTCTCTGCTAAGACATTCAAAGATTTCTCAATCTTGCATAAAGTGAGTGTTGGTCAACTGCCATTTGGGGACACCCCTTTCAGCCAGAATACAGTCCCTCAGCCCCACCTATGTAGAAAGTCTGGAGCGCCCTACTAATGATCTCTGAGGTCTTGATCAAACCTTTTTTTCCAGCTTATTTCTGTATCTTTTAAGCTTTGTAGGTCTGTGCCTTGACCTGTGTGTATTATGGCTGGCCAAGTCACAGAAGAACTAGTGCTGCTCTACCGAAGAAGCAATTCATGCCTCTCTCTGGGAAAACGAGGACCATTACCCTCTTTGTTGCTCTGTCCCTTTAATGTGTGCTAGATAGTCGATGAGAGCCAAGCTCCACACCGTCAAGGCAATTCAGTCCAGCAGGGGTTAAAGCTGACTTCCTGTCTCTGCTGGGGAGCCAGGCTGGTCGGGACTCCTCCTGAAGTGGGTGCAGATGCCGCCACGCTTTGTTGATCACGATCTCCCACACCAAGGAAGCCCTGACTGGGTTTGACAGAATCAGCTCACAGCCTCTGCCGGTGCTCTTTCACAAACAGGCCATTTTCACATCTTTTTCATGGAATCTGACAAGCGGAAAAATAATTAATGTTACCTCAGCCCAACAATGACCCTGGCCCTGATTCAAAGAGGAGGCATGTTGCATAAACTGCCCTTTAATTGAGGGCGGGGGCAGACCCCACATACTCGTGTATCGGTTCTGCCTCCCTGGCCAAGGCTGATGAAGGCTTTCCTAAGACTGAGGATCCATGGTCACTGAGGACTACTCAGTTTCAGGTTCAAAGAGCTTCCGCAAAAGGAATCTGGTATTTAGCTCTTGGTATTTAGCAAGCACAGACCTGTTGGGCCTTGCAGAGAATTCCAGACGGTCCTGTTGGTGGTTCCCATTTTAATGGATAAAGTCAAGTTACTTGCTTTTTTGCAGAAGATACAAAATTAAAACCCACAACTACTTTTCAGTGTTAATCTTCTCTTTCTTTCGGAAAAAGCAAATACAAATGTATCTTATTATAGAAGTCTCCGTGATTATTTACACAGTTTCTGTGAATGGGGCAGCCATTCAGGGGGCAAAATGGCACAGCCACTTTGGAAAATAATCTGGCAGGCTCTCAAATAGTTCAGTATAGAATTACCTTCTGACCCCCAATTCCGCTCCTAGGAATTCTCCCAAGAGAGCTGAAAATGTGTCCACACAAAAACTTGTACACAAATGTTCATAGAAGCAGTGTTGATAATAGCCAGAAAGTGAAAACAACCCAAAATGTCTCTCATCTGAAGTTTGGAAAATTAGAAGTGGTATAGGCGTATTATTTGGTCATTAAAAGGAATGAATTATATGCTATAACTTGGATGAATCTTGAAAACATTATGCTAAGAAGCCAGTCAGTCACACACATAAAACTACTTATTATATGATTGGATTTATATGAAATGTCCTTAATGGGCCAATATAAAGAGACAGAAAATAGATTAGTGATTGGTTGGGACTGGGAAGGATGGGGGACAAGAGGGATGGATAACTAAGGGGTGCAGAGTTTCTTCTGAGGTGATGAAAATATTCTAATATTGATGGGATGTGGTTTGCACAAATCTATACATATACTAAAAACCATTGAATTGTCCACTTTTTATGAAAGTGTTTTGTACACCAATCTTACTCCAGAAAAATGAATGTCAAATTGTGGGCCAAGGACTCTGATGATTCCTAAAAGCTTTTGGGGGTGTCTGAATCCTTACTTTTCCAACTATGTATTCACTTGAGGCTGGATTTTTCTTTATACAATTTAGTGATACAGTGTAGTGCAACAGCTTGAGTGCAGAAGCCAGTGTGAGAACTGAGCTATTTTTTATCAACCCATAAAAAAGTTCTCAAAAATGTAAAGGGAAAAAAAAATCCACATGGTCACTAGAAAATTTGGAAAATACGTCAAAGTAGAAGAAAGACAGTAAATACCTTCCATGCCCTGACCAACTGCAGATAATCACTGCTAGCATTTCAGCACAATTTCCAGCTATCTTTTTTCTGAGTCCTTGAGTGTTGAATTTTGTGAAGTGGTGAAACTCTGGAAAGAGGTCCATGCTGTTGAGCAAGCCCCTTCGCTCCATTGTAGTTCCTTGGATCTCTTGACAGTAAAGCAGTCAATACACACCTTGCTGGGGCAGGGTGGGGTTGGGGGTAGAATCCTGATCATGCCTGCCTCAAGGCCATGTTTATTTACTGATTACAAAAGCAGCACATGGTCATTATAAAAAAATTTGTGTGTGTGTATGCATGTGCAAGCATGTCTGTGTATCATGAAATATTACAGAAAACAGAATGATCTGGGATATTGAACAAGGTGGCAGATGAGACACACACCTTCAACTCTCCAACCTCAAATCCCTTAAAGAATGGAGCAAATGGCTCTCTCAGACATCGCTAGTGGAAATGCGAAATGAATCGTTCAGCCACTGTGAAACAGAGCTCAGTTGTTTCTGACAAAGGTGAACCATACACCGACCTTTCCCAGCAACGGCAGCCCTGGGTAAGGCCAGAGAAATGAAAATTTACATTCATACACACAAAAGGAATAAACTATTGATATATGCAAAAACTAGGGTGGACTTCAAGGGCATTTTGTGTAAGTGAAAAAAAAAAG
Source organism: Manis javanica (assembly GCF_040802235.1). Taxonomy (NCBI): domain Eukaryota; kingdom Metazoa; phylum Chordata; class Mammalia; order Pholidota; family Manidae; genus Manis; species Manis javanica. Next base: position 168,776,627 of record NC_133156.1, on the reverse strand, counting down.
CCAATCTCAAAGAGTCTATGATTCCATTTATGCAGCATTGTTGAAATGACAGAATTACAGTGATGGAGAATAGATCAGTGGTTGTTAGAATTGTATGATTCAACAGTTTCCCATGCTGGTTGTGTTGATAGCTACTGTAATCTACACATGATACAATTTCATGTAACTATTTACACACACATGTAACACAATGGGTAAGTGACTATTTGTATTCTTACAATGCTTTATATAGACATAGATGGGCATGTAGATATTGATAGAGAAGAGATCTCACCTATAATCTTCTCTTCACATCAAAACAATATTTTGAGTTGAAGAAAAAGAATTTTAATAGAAAGTTCTAAAATAGTGTGTATAATAGGAGCCATTCAGAATTAAGGAGGGAAAAGCTCTGCTTATATATTCACATACATGTGTGTAAATGCACAACAAAAAGCAGTGCCAATTTTAAGTCAAAAACTCTCATGAAAGAACTGAGGTTGTCTGTAGACAAGGGAAAGGGAAAGGGAAGGGAAGGGAGTAAAGTGAGATTTCCCCCTTTTACTCCCTGGATTTTGTATTTAAAAAATGTTTCCAAGATAATGTATTTGTATAAATTAGGCTTTATTGCCATCATAATGTTCTTTCTGAAATAGACACTTACTCTGCATATGGATGTGCCTTCTTGCCCACAGTGCTTCTGCTAGAACCATCATCTGTGGAGTTAGGGACCTTTATTCACATAGCACTGCTTCTGGCCAAGAACTTAGTTCACAGCGCATGAGGACAGTGATTGCAGCCATCCCAGAATTCACTTGTAGGGCGTGCTCCCTATCATCCTAAAGCAAAGGCTTCATGGAACAGTTGATGGCCTTTTGAGGACTCAGTTGTGTCATCAACTAGGTGACAAGACCAGGCCGGGCGAGAGCTCTGCATGTGCTCCACAGAGTCCCCTGTGCAGCCACAGTTCACGGGCCGGGGATCCGGGAGTGGAAATAGCAGCAGCTCCTCTCACTGTTACCCCTGGTCACCCAGAGCCAGCATTTTGCTTCCTGCCTCCACAATGCTGGGCCCTGCTGATCGAGAGGTCTTAGTCCCAAGGGGGACGCTTCCACAGGACACAGCAGGGAAGTGGAAGGTGGGGCTGCCACCTGGCCCCGTTGGCCCCTCACTCCAGAGAATCAGCAGGCTAAGGGGTCACTGTACTGTTTGGGGTGACTGATCCTGACTCTCAAGAGAAAATCAAGCTGCAACCACACAATGGAGGTCAGGGGGGACATGTCAGGAATGCAGGGCTTCCCGGGTGCCTCTTAGGACTCCCATAGGACAAAACTCAGTGGGAAACCACAACAGCCCAACTCAGGCCGGTCTGCTGAGGCCAGGCCCTTCAGGGAGAAAGGTTTGGGTCACCCCACCAGGCAAGGAACCCGGACCAGCCAAGGAGCAGGCTGAGCGTAGATGGAATAGGGAACAGTGGATAAACTGGTGTACCACCTGGCAAAGGGTTAAGAGACTGGATTAGATCTAGAGGTCACTGAACCAGCGGCTACTAACTTCTTCCGGACAAACAAAACAGTGCAATTCGCCAGCTCAGTGGGTCTCAAGTTCTGATGTGTGCCCGAACCACTGGAGGAAGCTCTTTAAAAAAGCTGGGTCTATAGGCCTGCCTCAGGCCTCCTGCTCACCTTCCAGCTAAGGTCAGGACATCTCGGGGTATTTAGTGTTCCAACAGTTTCAACACACAGCTACCGCTGTCACTGTCTAGTGCTCCGAGCAGCTCAAAAATCTTTGGTTTGACCCATTTCTGTTTCAGGACCCTGAAGTTTCCCAAAGCACCTGATGTTTTTCAAAGTTGTTTTCAGTTAAGGTATAGGAAGAGATGCAATCGCTAACTGCTCTAAACCAGTTTAGACTACACCACAGGAGCGGTGAGGGTGCAGACCAACCAAGAAATGTCCGAGAAAGGTACACTTTGCCTCACTGTGATAATAAATCCCTGGGGATAGGGAGTGTAACACGAATCTCGGTACAAGGACAACGTGTATAGGCATAATTAGTTTAGGGGCCTATGCTGACATCCCCACCCCTCCACCCCTGTAACTTATTTGCTGCAAATAAAATTTTCTCTGTGTGACAGCTACTTCTGGTGACATCTTTTGATTTCAGCTCACCAAGAAGTGACCTGTCAGTTCAGTAACACAGCCACAGCCATCGTGTCAGAAGGTGAGTACTTAGGGACCATCACGCATGGTCCCCTTGCTCCCCAGCTACTCCATATAATCATTTATTGTATTTTCTAAACGAGTGGTGCCCCCTAAAACATGTCTCCATAGATGATAAGATATATGATGCCCCAAAGCTTTGGAACATGAGTTTATCCAATTCAGTCCTCACACATTTTGCTTCAATTAGTAAAATAGAAAAATTGTAAAAAAACAAAACAAAACAGAAATAGTTCCCACTACTAAAGGTACTCTTTTATCTCGCTTATGATACTAAAACTTGAAATGGACATTAAACTGTCTCCTGACTTGGGCTGGCTTGCTTATCTCCAGAGACTGAGAGGATTGAGACCTGATTAAGAAGGACATGTGAGGAAATCTCTTCTGCTTGTGCTCAGTTGCAAGTTCCAAGAACCTTGACATTACGATGCTGTATTCCAACAAGGCCCATAAGGATGAGACCTCATCCCTGGGGGCAAGAGGCTGGGTCTCTCCAGAAAGGGAGAATCATTTCTGGCACCAGTAGGCTAGTGAAAAGGTCTATCCTTTTATGCAAAGCTATCATTATTCCCAAAGTCAGTGGGCTTGTTTTGTTCAAGTCTTATAATAGTGGTAATGTATTTGTTATTATTTATCATCAATTCCTCTTCTGTTGGGTTTTTTAAGAGGCAACCACTGTTGGCCTTTTAAAGAGGCAAGTCTTGTTAGGGTTGCTTTCACCTGCTGGAGACTCTTCACTACATGTTCCCATCCCTGTAATGCCTCCTCCATTGAATCAGTATTGACTGTACTATTGAAATACTCCAAGGCCTGACTGCCCACCATCCAAGGTGACTGGCCACTTGGCTGACCATTCAACCCTGTTTATATGGTAGTAAGATGGTGAAGTAATAACAACAATAGTATTGCACAAAGTACAAGGCTTCCTATGACATTTATGCTAATCCTGTGGACTAGGTTGAATTGTTTCCATCTTGAAAAGAAAACTGAAACCAAGTGACCACAAAATTCAAAAGCAGAAAAGATAGGTTGAGAACCAAGGACTGTCTGCCCCCAAATCCACCCCTATCTGAATGTCCAGAGTGAGATGTTTATCCCTTGCTGCAAACTTCCCCATCACCACCACCATGTGCTTTATATTAGGTATCCCTGGAAAATACAGACCTAAGTCATTGTTTCCCAAATTGGCTAATAAGAATTCATCTATAGAATTTATCACACTTCAAATTATAAAACACTCACAGGCATGGAAGTACAGCATAGGGAATATAGCCAATAATACTGCAATTTATTTGCATGGTAACTGCATCTATCATTGTGAGCACTTTGTAATGCATGTAATCATCAAACCACTGTGTTATATATCTGAAACCAATATAATATTGTATATCAACTATATTTAAATGTTGGAAATTTTAAATAAAAATAAAACTTCCCATTTAATTTGAAAGAGAAAAAGAGAGAGGGAGGGATGGAGGGAGGAAGGAAGGAAGGAAGGGAGGGAGGGAGGGAGGGAGAGAAGGAAGGAAGGAAGGAAGGAGGGAGGGAAGAGGAAAAGAAAGAAAGGAATGTAGAGCTTATAAAAAATACAGGCTCTGGAATCCCAGCCTAGACTTTGAGTCTTTAGCCAGAAGCCAAGGAAGCCAATTTGTGAAAAATCGGAGTTGCTCAACCTCATCTGTGAGCCTGAGGGCCAAGTGAGGGCAACTGCAGGGGAGGGTTGGGGGAAGTCCTTAAGTAGTTCAAAATTCCCACCCAACACAAGCCTCCAGGGAACATTCTGAAGTAAAGAGGGGAAATGAGAGCACCAGGTGTGGGTTTCCCACCCTAAGGCTGCATCTTAGCTGAAGCTCCAGGAGTGACTAAATAGTAATTTTTTTTCTTTGAATGAGAACTTTAGAGTCAGACTGCTTGAGTTTACATTCTGGCTCCTCAACTTCTAAGCTTTGTGGGCTTGGACAAATTACCTAACCTTTCTGTGCCCCAGCTTTCGTCTATAAAATTGGGACAATAATCATAAACCACCTGATGTTGTCAGAACTAAATAACATAATACTTAAAATAGAGTCCAGTACATAGTAAGTATTTGACAGATATTATTCATTATTATGGTGTTAGAATACAATTATAAATAGCAGTATAATATTATTATTAAAGCTCAAGTTTATATAGTGCTTATCACACAAAAGAATTTTCACCTATTCATTTATTTACTTTTTAACCTACCATATATAAGCTTCTAAAATATGTTAGGCATTGTGTCAAGTGCTTTAATTATCATATTTTAAAATTGTATTTTGGAGTAATTTAGACTCAGAAATTTGCAAAAGTAATACAAAGAGCCCCACGTATACTTCCCCCAGCTTCCCTCAATGATAACATTTTATACACCCATACGTGAAATTTTTTTTAGATGAAATTTTCCAGATGAAGGAACTGAGGCTAAGTCAAGCAACTTGCCTAAGAACAAACCCAAGGTCCCCAACTAAAGAAAAAAACTGCCCTTAATTTTGGGGATGGGGTCATAAGAGACAGAGAAGGGACTGTCAGAAAATAGGGACTTCTTTTGAAGAGAACTGTGCACTCTCCCTTAAAATATGCTCACCTTCTCAGAGATGACTACATATTTTATCCCCTTTAATTCCTGGAAACAGCCCCATGAGATAGAGCAGATAATGTATTATTCCAACTTCACATGAGAGGGAAGTGATGTTTATACAATTTGTCTAAAGTCACACAGAAGACTTAGATACAGTTGCCTAAAAAAATGTCCAGGTAAATGGCTATGTAAACAGATATGAGTCTTATCTTTCGGTCTGTGCCTTCAATGCCCCTGGGAAATAAATTAACAACCAACCTGTGAGTTGCGATCTATGAATAGAGCTGTTTGTGAAAGAGCAGAACTTCCGATATGCGGAATATGTGGGAACCCTTCCGCATTTCCTTCTGAACACCTGAGAAATGATAGAAACCTTGTCATGAGACAATGGACATGTGAATCACGCTTTCAGCCTGGAAGCCACAGCACAGGGCCCACAGGAAAGAGACGCGCACCGGCCCTTCCCACGCACTTCCAAAAGTCTTTATGCTGCAAAGCATACAAGTGAATCTGGCTCCCCCTTTAAAACCTAAGGAACAATTTAGATTTACTGTTTGAGTGCAGGAAACATTACCATGATTATGGAAACAGAAAAGAATTTGAGATTAACACATACTGTACATTTCAGTACATGTGGAAGACAATTAGAAATAGAGTTACACATGGAGGACAATTAGAAATCTAGTTAAGCTGTAGAAAATCTCCATAAATCCGGGAAGGATTTAAGTCTTGGTGTGCTTTGGTATAACCTATCATCAGATACATGTTGCACTCAATCTCCGAGCATCCAGACTCCCCAGATGAGGGGGAAATGATGTCAAGGGAAAGAATAAAGAAGTGATTCTTCTCAGATCCACCTTTTGTGCAGAGCAAACAATTAGGTGGCACTGTGCCTGCAAGAGGGACTGAGTGAGTGCTGAATGCTGCCTCATGTCACTGTTTTATACAAGTTTCACACTTTCCTTTTAAAAGTAGCTAAGAACAGTCCCACAAAATTTTAATTAAGAAAAAAAAACCAGCTAAGAGAAAAGAAAAAAATTGCTCAAAGGCAAAGACTATCCTTAACATACTGCTCTGACCACCTCATTGGCATATTCTCCAAATAAAATAATAATAATAACAATAATAATGTTTTTAACTGACCAAGAATTGAGCAAAGATCTACCTACCTGTAAAACCTATTCTACTTCAACTATGCCGAATCAAGGGCTTTATTTTGCCTATGATGTCAACCCATAGCTTCCTTTTACTGTAAAGTGCCAGAGATTAAATAGTTTAGTCTTGGAAAGTCACATGGTCTGTGTCCCCAGTCAGCTCTGCAAGGGGGGCCCCAGAAAAACCTTGGAGAATATGCAAATGAATGGGAGAGGCTGTGTTCCAATAAAACTTTATTTGTGCTAAAATTTGAATTTCATGTAATTTTCATGTGTCATGAAAGAGTATTCTTCTAATTCTTTCCAGCATTTGAAATGTAAAAACCATTCTTAGTTCTTAGGCTGTGTACAAAAACAGGCCTCATGTGGAATTGGTCTGAGGGCAGTTGTTTGCTGACGTGGGATCCAGACTTACTCTGTTTCTTTGATCTCTTGCCTGTGAGGCTAAGGAAGGTGGGGGCTCCCCAGGCCTGTGGGAGGGAGTCTATTTCCCAACTTATGCCAGATATTCTGACCTCCTGTGCCACCCATCAGGCTCTGATAATCAGATGCCTCTTTTCAGTGTCACTTGAACTCTTCTGATAGGTTTTCCCTTCCACTCAAAGATTACTGTTCCCTGCATGGATAAAACATAATAGAACGCACACTTCAGAGGAACTTATAAACCAGCTTTAAAATCTGGATGTTGAAATGACTTTCCACCACTGGGTCTCTCAACAGGTCGTTAGATCCGCTCTCATGGGAATTGCCGGCTGCCTTTTACACAGGGGAGGATGTCCACCCAGACAGCGGGCTCAGCGAGGCTGGGTCAGACTGAGAGAAGTCCTTCTCCTGACCAAAAGATTTGAGGAGAGAAAGCCCCCTACCCTCTTTATAAGGGATTCCATGTGGGTGGAATGAAAAACTGCTCTAAGGTACACTGGGAATAGATTTTTATCTGCTTGGCAGTCTCAGAGATGAGAAGCCAGAAAACACACCATGACGCCAGAGAATGGCGCATCCTGCAGAGAGAGCTTCGCGAATCTCTTGAAATTCCAACCAAGCCCTGGAGATTCAGACCTGTGCCTTAGAGCAGAAATATTCCCAGCCCAGGCTAGTAGCAGTCTTTCCCTTATACCCCATGGTCAAACCCAGGAAGGGTAGAGAGGGGTTTGGCCTGTCTGGGGGTGGGGTCTCTGCTGAAAGGGAGGCGTTGGATCAGAGCCAATGAAAGGGACTTCCAAGAGGCTGCCGGCTGGCGAGGGTCAGGTATAAAAGACGGTCCCATAAAGCACTAATCTTAGGGCCTCTCGCGACCAATAAGAGCACAGGATTTACTGCCGAGTGCCTGCAGAGTAAGAGGTCCAAATTACTGTGCCTTCGGGTGGAGCTCAAGGCCACATTGCCTCTCTATCTGCAGGCTAGGATCCAGTGTCACTGGTCTAGACAGAAAGAGGGAGGGAGAGGGAGCTGGGGGTAAAGGAGGGTCAAGGTAGGCTCTACACACACATTAGAGTGAACTGCAGTACAGCCCGGGGAGGGAGCCTTACAAAGAGGCAGTTACATCCAGGCTCTGGTATTGGTCTGACCATCCCTGAGCCCCTCTCTGCATGGTTTTGCCAGGAGTTAGGGAATTTGGTCTGTCTGGCTGATTGGCAGTTGTCTGGTTGTTCTGGTAGCAGAAAAAGTTTAAAACCTCAAAAGCAACTCAAACTGTGCAATCCTTTTCCCAGGCAATCAGGGGTAGGAGTTCATTGTTATGACAGGAACCATTACGAACAGTTAGCAGAGGACAGGCAGAAACCCAGAGGGAAAAGGGTCCCCTCCCCTTGAAGACTAAAGAAATTAAATTCAGGAATTGCAGAATTCAGACTTTAGGATGGATTCCTAAAGAGTTGCCAGGTAGCAAAGGTGAGGCCCCAGGAGATGGTAAATAAATATTACGATTTTCATTTTGCAGAAGATGAAATTGAGACCCAGAGGTCAAGCAGCAGGATTGAACTAGGATCAATAAGCAGAGGGGCAGAAAAAAAGAAATTACCGTCCTTTAGTAAAATGTAAAAATGAAGCAGTGAAATCGCAAAGAGAAAAATAACTTAAGAAGATGACAGAAGTTAGAGTAAAGCTGTGTGACAATAAATATGGCTGTGATAAGCTCATTCATAAAAGAGCAAGATTTTCAGGATGCCTCAAACATAAAATCCCACAATATGCTACATGAAAGAAACACAACTCAAACTGACTTTAAAGGTTACATTCTGGAAGGCAGCTAGACACCATGAAAAGGCTGCTGAGAAAAGAACAAGGTTATATATATGTGTATCAAATGATATTTGTGCACGTATTACAGTGGTTCTTCAAATAATTTGCTGGAAGTGGAATTTCTGAGTTAAAAAAATTAGTGCTTTAAATTTTGATATCAGTATTGCCATCAGAACTGCTAAATAAAAGCAACTCATATTGGCACCAGTAATGTGTAAGACTACACCATTGCCAAATTCAGAAATGATCTATCTTTTTCAATTTGTTAATAGAATGAGTAAAAACAAAATAATAATTTGTTTTCATTTGCATTTCCCTGACTACAAATAAGGCTGAGCATCTTTATGTATATATTGGCATCTTCTATTTTTTTTGTGTGTGAATAGTCTGTTCCAGATTTGTTTTTTTAATGCATTGGTAGCTGAAATAATATGGAAAGTAATTATTTACCTTTCAAATGCAGATATTTCCAAGATTATTAAAATATCCACCTGTATCTTCTTTCATACTTTTGGGTTTGTTTTTCAGACTTACCTCTTTAACTCATCTGGAATTTATTTTTCTATATGGTATATATAAGAGTTTAAATTTATGTTTTCTTTATGGATTCCAGTTACCCTAACTCTTTGTTTTGAGTGTTTTTCCCTTTTTCCACTGATTTGAAATGCCACCTTGATATTTTAGATTCCCATATGTAGATGGGTCCCTTGTGAAATCTCCAAACTGCCTCCTTGATCCATTTTGTATTTTCCTGCACTGAAACATACTGTTTTAGAGTTTGTAAAAGTTATATCTTAACACCTAGTAAGCAGGGCAGGGGTGGTGATGATATATATATATATATATATATATTCTATTTTCTAAAACTGTCTCATGTATTTCCTACTTCAGATAAGCATTGAAATTCACTGGTTACATTAAAAAATTATTTTGGGACTTCAATTGACATTACATTAAATTTATTAATTGTTTTGGAGGACAGTGACATCTTTATATACCTAATTTTCCTATCCAAAAGCATTTTTATGACAGTAAGATTTTTATAAAAATATATACAAGGTGGAGCTTGCTTTTTCTTTGTTAAACTTATTCCGAGGACTTTTGTAGATTTTATTGCTATTGAGAATGTGATTTTTTTCATTGATATTTTCCAATTGATTGTCCATTCTATATAGGAAAGCAATGATTTTTTATGTGTAAATCTCACATTATTCTTACTGATGAGTTAACTTCAGTTCAGTGCTGAATACTACAGGTAATAGTGCAAAACTTTGCTTTGCTCCTCTCTTTAATGGAAGTGCATTTAAAGCATTCTTATTGATTCCTGGTAAGATTTCCCTAAATTAAGAAATGTTTCTTTTATTCCTAGCTCAACAAGAGTTTTGTTGATGTTTGCTGTTTTATTTAGTTTTAATGAGAAATAAATGATAGATTTTAATAAATGATTTTTCAGGGTATGCTTCATTTTCTTGCTTTTTTAATATAATCAATTACATTAATAGATTTTCTGATGATGAATCTTTGAATAACTAGAATAAACCATATTTTTGCCATGATATATGATCTTTTAACTCATTGCTGAATTCAACCTGATAATAATTTAAGACTTTCATGAGAACTGTAAAAGGCCTGAGATGTTTTCCTTGGCTGCCAGTTTACAAGTTAGCCTGCATAGTGTCACATGAGTTGACCAAATACATGAGACTCTTGGGTCAGAGACAATGGATGTTATTACTCACAGCAAGCAGCATAACATCATGTTCCCATGGTTTCCCTCGTCCCACAAATCTCAAAGGGATAGCACCAGTGGATGCTATACATACAGTAGGCTTGGATCACAGCTGAAGAATTCCAAGCATAGGGAACCTGAATCTTTTATGAAAAGAAGTAAGCAAAGCAGCTGGAGGGAGACATTATTTTCATTATGCTTGACAGTAAGCAAGCCTGTTCTTTATTCCAGGTAGAGTTTCTAGCATTATTTTCCAAGGTGTTCACGCTACAAACATCCTTGAAAATATAGTCTAGAACAAAAGGGCAGGTAGTAACTCTGTTTGCAAGACATGCAGAAACAAGAATCCCAAAAAGTCTGTTTCCCAACACAGTTTTTCATATATAGTGGAATATATATTTTTAAGTGAAATTTGTCTACAGATTTCTTTTGGAGAGCTATCCAGCTTATAAAGTATCAGGGTTTTGCTGGTTTCATAGAACAAATTAGTAAGTTTTCATATTTGTACATGTTTAAAAGTAACACTGGGATAATATGGTCTTTGAAATGTTAGTAGAGCTTACTCATAAATCTGTCTAGCACATCATGCTAGCACTGTCTTTGTTAGTGACAGAATAATAACAGAAGATAAGAAGTAGCTATCTATACTTATTTTTATAAAATATACATATTGGAGAAAGCAGAAAATAAATCTTCAAAAACATATAGGGCTGCTACCTAGTGAAGTTTCCATAGGTTACATAATCTAAAAGACAACAAAATATTCAGTCCAAAGTGACAAATTCCAGTAATCTTCATCCCCTATAACTAAGAAAGAAGTACAATGCTTTATTTATCAACATATAATATATGTACTTGTCCTACCCCAAGGATGAACCTACAACCTACAATCTGACATCTTGGAGAAGAGCCCAGAGAAGGAGAAAGCTCTCTAGTGCATCATGAGTACCTCTTACCATCCTGTCTCAATATATACATGGTGTTTGATGTGCCCACAGCAGATTAGAATGCTTTATGGAGCTTACAGCAAGCTCTAGCAAGAGAATGACTGTAGAAGTTACTAAAATTTTAGAATGAAAGTGTGTTCTGATTGGTACATAACTCTTCTCCTTTTAAGATGCAGCTCCTGTCTTGAGGATGAACTTGGTAGACTCTAAATACCCAACTGTGGAGTATCAATTGACCAGAGACCTGAGATGCCCATCATGGATTGGGTACTATCAGATCTACCTAACCTAAGCATTAGCCTTGCTCAGAAGCAACATTTCATCAAGTTGCAATGAAAAAGAGGGCCGGGGGGATGGGACTTGTGAAGTGGGCTTCTCATGAAGACATAAGAAGTTACATAGTTGGGAGTTTTTGTATATTCTGTAAGTATAAGCAACATGGCCCTACGGGAAGCTGACTTGGGACAAAAAAATTAAATTAAATTAAGTTAAGTTAAATTAAATTAAATTAATCATAGTCTTGATTTATAGATGATGCTGCACAATACTGCAGTATCAACCAGCAGTATCTGATTTCAGCCTTACATCTCCACACAGAAGTGGCCCCAAAAGATAGTAGAGAAAGGAAATTCTCCCAGAAGACAAAATTTCACGAAATATATCTCATTGTTGACTTTGTCTCAAGAAGAAAAGGTCTAAGGTGAGAATCTTATTGATTCCTGAGCAGCAGCTAGTGATCAATCATTTACTCATTCTGTATTGCTTATTAAACACTCAATATGTCTCAGACACAGATCTATCACTAAGTATACTGGATAAACAAGACAGACGACACCTTTACTCATGGATTATATTCTCATGAGAAGACTGCCAACACAAGTTGGTCTGACTCCAGTCACCATGCACCAAATTTGTTATTAGCATTAATATCCCTGAATCTTCAATGATACCATGATATCTAGCTTCTAATTGGTTCCACAGTATCTCTTTCATGATGGAGGAAGGATAAATTAACCTGTGCTTAAATAGACTTTCTAGAAATGGATATATGTTCCTGCCTATCATACCTCTACCAATAACACCATCTAAGGACTCTACTGACTATCATGCTCTGTGATGGTAAACCATACAACATTACCCCCTACAAAGAAACTCGCTTCATAATAAAGTAAATAAATAAGATGACACCCAAAGGAGTCCTGGGTTGCTAGGTATACCATCATCCACAAAGGCCTGCTCTTGAAATATATCGATTCAAAAGTCAACCTAAGAAACTAACCTTCAATCAACATCTTGAGGAGTAGGGTACTGTCCTATAGGATGCAGCAAATGCTGTGAACCAGCAAAGTAATGGTGCTCTTCCTGCCAGAACAAAAGCATAACAGCTTGAGAACAAAGGGATGGAGTATGGGGGTCATACCTCCCATACTATACCAAACAAGAGATTCAACAATTTTTGCTTCCTACTCCAAAAGATCTGGCCTCTGCTGATTTAGAAGAAGGAAGGATTGCTCATGTCAAAGAGCCACAGTAACGATTCTAATGAATTGAGAGCTGAGACAGTCACTTTTGAGATCTCAGGGAAGGGAGGGAAGGAGGGAGAAAGGGAGAGAAGGAAAGAAAGAGGGAGAAGGAGAGGAAGGGAGGCAATCAAGAGGCAGTTGTGTTGTTGCTGGTAGCTAAAATTTGATGTGGAACAAGATACTTAGTCTGATGGTAGCTCCCTACAAAATAATTATCAATTACTTACTAATGATTAAGTAAAATTACTTACAAATTAACTTTCTAGTGAAGAAACCTGAAAGATACCATCTATATTCATCAGTTAGGGCTGCCATAATAAAATACCACAGACTAGGTGGCTTAAACAATAAAAATTAATTTTCACCCAGTTCTGGAGGCTGGAAGTCCAAGATCAGGGTGTCAGCCTGGTTGGTCTCTGGTGAGAGCTCTCTTCCCGACTAGCAGACAGCCACCTCCTTGCTGTGTCCACACATGGCAGAGAGAGCAAGTTCCCTGGGTGTCTCCTCTTATAAAGGCACTAATCCTAATCCTCATCCAAACCTCAATACCTTCCAAAGGCCCCATCTCCAAATAGCATCACACTGGGGATTAGGGCTTCAACATGTAGACTTCGGGAGGACACAACTCAGGTCACAGCACCATCTTAACCAAGTGGGAAAAGTGAACATCATCAATAATAGGACAAACTGCTGCCATGGGACACCTGACATGATGCACTAAGGAGAATGGTGTCACCTCTGTAGTATCCCAGCTAAAAATACATAACCTGAATACAGTAGTGAGCAAAGCATAGAACAAGTCCAAATGGACAGACACTCGAAAAAACAACTGGCCTCTCCTCCTCAAAAATGTCCAAGTCATGAACAACATGGGAAAGCTTGAAGAACTGTCCCAAATCGATGAGGACTTAGGAGACACAAACTAAATATCATGTGCGATCCTCATTTTGATCCTGGACCAGAAAGGAGACAGCATTTATTCAGGATATTAGTGAGATGATTAGCAACATTTGAAAAGGGTCTGTGGATTACCGGTCATATTTTATCAATATTAATTTCCTGGGTTTGGTGGTAGTGCTGTGATGACGTAACAGAGTAGCTTTGTTTTTTGGAAAATACACCTACTTACAGTATTTATGAGGAACGGGGTATCTGGGTGAAGAGTATTTTTGTACTATTTGTGCAGCTCTTCTGCACATATGAAATTATTTCAAAATAAAAAAGTTAAGAACAAACGAAAAGATGAGCTACAAAACCGGATTAGGGAGTAGTAGAGCACATAAGTAGTAAAAGCCAGCAAGTGCAAAACAGGAATTTGACCAGAGGGCAAGTGCTGAGGCTGGAACTGCATGTTCTGAAGGCCCTCAAACACAGTGGGCAGCAGGGTAGGGATGCTGAATGCAGGGAGTCCTGAAACAAACTGGGACCCTCAAAAAGGCTAACATGCTCCCACCTAGCTAGCACCTCACCTACTAGCAGCAGAAGCTCACATAGACCCTCTTTGGAGGATGGTCAGAAACCCCACAGATTAAGATGAACCAAATATGAATTCACAATAAAGGCAACTGACACACAGAGATGCAAGTCATAAGGAGGGAGAGTAAGCTGACACGATCAATAGAGGTAGTCTTCTAAAGACTTCAGACATTGGAATTATCAGACATAGGATATAAAATATGTACAACATGTAACAAATAAAAGACAGATTGTAAATCTAAATAAGCCATAAGAGACTCTGAAATCCAAGGCAGATTTGAAAAAGAAAAATATATAACTTTAAAAATGAAAAGTGTTATTGTTCAGATTTAAAAATCAATAGTTGAAAATCAAAGCAAAGACCATGGAGAATTCTTGACCTGGAAGATAGAGTTAATAACATGGAGGATGCAACTCAGAAAGAGAAGGTGATGACACGTACAATAGAGAGGTTACATAGGTGGAATGAGGAATATGATGTACATGTAACACTTGTTCGAGAAACAGAAAATGTAGCGAATAGGGGAGAGGCAAGATTTAAGGAGCTAATGGCCATAAATTTCCCAGAACAGGTAAAAGGCAAGAATTTGTTACACAAGGAAGATGACATATAACAATCAGGATATGCAAAAACAAAGCCACACCTATACATATTTCAGTGAAACTGTACAACACCAAAGGCAAAGAGCACATCTTTCAGGCATCCAGAGAGAGAAAACAGATCCTTTCTAGAGGAATGACAATTATTCAGACAATGGATAACACAAGCCAGAAGATATAGAATAATATCTTTAAAGGGTTGTGAGAAATGCAACCTAGATTTCTGTGTCCTGAAAACACACTATCATTCAAATACAAGGATAAAATGAGCATTTCTGTATAAATAAAAATTGAATATATGGATAACAGAACTTTGTTAAAAGAACATCTATATATATGAATTCTGATGTGGTGTTAAAAGTCACCTTATTTCTTCATAGTTGCTTATCCCAATTGTCTCCTCCTGCTAGAGAAGGAAGACAGGCCTTTCATCATTTCCTTTCTGAATTATGCATTTAAAGTGGGCACAGAAGGTGCTTTGCAGTGGCAGATCTAACAGCCCAATCTTGTGTCAAGTGAGGCAAAAAGAGAAGGAGAGACTGGCATTCTGCTGAGCTGGGGAACTGCCAGTCCAGTTTCTGCTATACACTAAGAAAGGGCTTTTCAGAAGGAGTGCCCTTTCCTAACTTATATTCTGAGACTTTCTGTCTTTATGTCTGCCTGCCTGCCTTCTTGCCTTCTCTTTAGCATTAACTGCCAAAAGATTATTGTGTGCTTTTTAAAATAAAATGAATGATGTAAAGGTACTTGGTACTTCATAAATTGTGTCTCATTTGCCTTCCTAGAAATCTATACTTTCTTTGTTCACATTGAAAGGTGACTTTGTTCAGCTCAAATCAGTTTATAGGAATAGTTTCCATTGCTCTTTGAGTGAAAGATACCACCACTTAAAAAAAAAAAAAAGAACATCTATATAATGTAATTCAGCAAAAAGGAAAATGTCTTTGAAGAAATGCAAGAAAAGATGGTGAGCAAAGGAAGTGATTGACATTTAGGTCAATCTAAACAAATATTGTCCTTATAAATAATAAACTACAGTTTAAGGACAAGGATACTCATTTTTCCCCCTCCCTACCCCTGGCACACATGGCCTTACTACCAAAATCTGTCCTGAAGCCACTAGGACTGTTCTTATTATGCCCTCTGTTCACTGACTCAGTTATAAGGAGCCTGAGACTTGTGCAGCATCCTGATTCAGCTCTCACGCTTGTCAGGCTCTGTACACCCTCTGATTTGGTCTGATCCCCTTTTACCCTTAAACCTCCAACACTTCCTCTGCCATTTTTAGGGGCAGCACAGAGTTCTATGGACACATCAAAGAACAAAATTTTATTTCCTGCTTTCAATTAATATCCCAGTGAGTCCCATCTTTGTCTCAGATCTCATTTTCAATCTGTCAGCAAATTATATCACTTCTTCCTTCAAAATATATCTGGAATCTGCTGGATACATGCTGCTTCTTCTTCCACTGCTACTACCCTGATCCAAACTACCACCATCTCCCAACAGCCTCCTAATTCTCCTACCTCTGCTCTCACTCCCACCATCCATTCTCAACACAGACCTACTGAGTCTGATTTGTTCTTTGATGTGCCCATAGAACTCTGCCCCTTCACAGCACTCAGGCCACTTGGTAATTACATACTCATTAGTGAGATTACCCTTGAAGTCTTTCTCCCCAACTAGAATATAAATCCCAAGAGAGAAGGGAACGCGTCTGCCCAGCTCACCATTGTATCTCCAGCCCATGGCACTGGGCCTAGCACAAACTTGCTGTTCAGAAATATTATCAAGTGGCTAAATTAAATCTCATCCACATTCTGACACCCCCCAGATCTACACAGCCTGCCTGCTCCTCCCTCCTACACTCAATCTACAGACTCCAGCTCCTGCTGGAAAGTACCTGGTGGGTGACCCACAGATAGTCCCTTCTCTTCTGGAGTGTCCTAACCCCATGACTTCAGGCAAAACCCCAACAGTTACCCTGGAGTCTTCCTTCTCCCTCAACCACCACTTTTCAGGAAATCACAGTCAGTGCCTTCCTACCTCCTGAATGTTTCTCAGTTCACCCATGGTTTTCTTCCCCATTATCCCTCCTACTTCGGACTCCTGTCACCTCTTGCTTAAAATCTTAGTTGCTTCCAGAGAGGGCTGTCTTAGAAGATCTTGTCCATTCAAAGGATTCTCCACAAAGAACTCTATTTGAACACACACATTTCATTCTTAAAATCAAGTTTGATTCATTTCTATTCTGTTTGATTCTGCCCAATTCTATCCTATTGATGGGCTTTATCAGACTACAGATTTACCTTCCACCTTCCCTGCCTGAAGCTCTGTTGTATGTGACCTGCCTCCAAGGGCAGCCTCGCAGGACGCCAGAGGAGCCACGGCCCTCATATCCAGTCCTCCTCTCAGCTTCCACCACTCCGCAACACACACACACACACACACACACACACACACACACATACACACCTGTTCCCTCCTGCCTTGCCCTCTCACCAAATCCTCCTCAGGTCCAGGTGGGGCCCCTCCCAGAGATTCCCAGTGCACCCCACCCAGTCCAATCAAAGCACTTGTCACCCTGCTGGTATTCTCTCTTTGCTTCTCTTCCTCCCCAAGAATGTAAGTGCCATCCTTACTGAGGGACTTAATTTTAGCTGTGTCTTCTAGTAAGTATAAGAAGTGGTTAGTAAAAGTTGCTGAACAAAAGAAAGGATTGTAAATCTGGAGGCATCAGAATGAATTGTGATGCTGCCCTTTGGGAGGAATCTTAGTAAGTAAGTCACCAGAAAGGAGGGTTATCACAGCCCAGGAGTCAGTCCCACTCCTGCTTTGCAATGGCAATGGTCCTAAAATGGTAGGACACCTATGCTCTCGGGAGTTCCTGGGTCCAGACAACAGATGTAACAGGACATCAGTGCCCACCCTGAGCAGTGAGGAGGCTGTGGTTCTGTGGCTGATGGTGCTCTACTCTGGGGCACCCTTCCTGGGCTGCACAGCAGTTACTCCCATCGAAGGAAGGTTTCTAAAAGTCTGTGCTGAAATAGAAAATTCTTTGGCTCTTAACCACCAGTATGCAAGGAAAGGTGCGGTAGGGTGACAGCAGCTATGGGCATTCTCCTGCCCCAAACCTAGCAAAGGGGGAGAACTTGAAAGTCTTGTAGCTGAAGCAAGTGCTGGGGGGCAGCTGATGGATTGATGATCAAAGATGCCAGGCTGAGACTCTCTCTCCTGGAGACTGAGGGGGAGGCAGAACCAGGGAAAGGGGGAAGGGATGTGTAGGGAAACGGGGACAGCTGAGCTCTAAATCCAAGCTAAACATGGCACACATTCCTGGGGGTTTGCCATTTAAAACTGAAGGAGGAAGATGGCTTTTTCTATTTTATGTACTGTCACATAGTTGGACAAGTGAAGTATATCATAAATAAAAGTGTTGGGAAAGAGGAGGCTCAGTGCCTCAGTTACCTCAAACTTTTTGTTAAGATCGATAGGACAATTATTGCACTTGGACATGGACTCTCTTTTTGAAAAAAGGAGGAGACAGACATGAATGGGACCACCAGAGCTCATAGCTGAGTTAGCCACATCACGCTCCCCACTCTGGTCCCTGTTTCCCTGCTCCCTCCTCATCCCAGAAATTATCCTATTAAAATACCGTTTTTGCTTTATTTTTAAACCAAAGATCTAACTAAGGTGGGAGGAGCATTTTATAAAAGGCAGCCTAAAGGGAGGTGGTGGGAGAGGGGAGACAGTTGCTCCCAGATTGGCCTTTCAGCAGGAGCCTGAGAAGATCTGGGGAATTGGATTCTCCTGACAGAAGAAGTAACTGCAAATGCCCTCAATGTAAGAGTTTGAATGTTTGAGGGGCTTCAAAGCAGTGCGTGGCTGGAGCCAAGTAAAGAAGGGCTGTGTGGAGAGTGGCAGGAGCTAGTTCATACAGGGCCTCAGAACTGGGGAGTTCACTAGTAATTGAAGTTTCCAGAAGGTTCTAAGCAGGAAAGCAATATAATCCTACCTGTTGTTTGAAAGATAATTCTGGCTCCCAAGTAGAGAACCAGCTTGGAACACAGGAGTGAGTGCAAAGTGAACAGCAGGGAGCCAGTAGGTGTGGCTGGGAGGGCAGCTAGGAGGGCAGCGAGGAGGCCACCCAGGCCCTCCAGCGAGGAATGTGGTGACCCTGTGAACTGATGAGGAGTCAGGGGCTGGACACCAGTTTTGGACACTTGAGCCAACAGTTTTTGTTTCAGGTTTGGATGTGGGGTGTGAGGGAAACAGCAGGCAAAGTAAGAGTTAGTACATGTTTGGTACATTTATTGCCTGACTCACCTGCTAACTGGAATCAAAAAGCAGGTGAACTTCCCTTTCCTGTGAGAATTCCACAGCCCCCAGAGGCCGGCTGTTCGCCAAGCTTCTTACTCTGTTTTTGCACTTCTGTATGTGAGGCTAATAATACCCCCGCGAGGCGGTCGAAATACTACTGACATCTGGCTTTCTGAGAGGATGAGTGGAGGCCCTGGCAGTGGATGCCAAGGCTCTTCTTGAAGCTATTGTTGGGCAAACTCACAGATTCAATATAAAATAGAGTCACCCTCTCAACAGCTCTAGGATGTACACAATGCTATCATCCATTTCTACTGAGAAGACTGAGGCCGGGAATGTGTATGAGCTGGGCAACAGGTGTGGAGAGCTGGGACTGAGCGGTTCTGGCATGGGGCCAGCTGGCATCACCCTGGGGAGGAGAGGGAAAAGAGGTCCTCATGCTTGTGAATGCCCTGCTTTCTGATCCCCATGCAGTGCAGAAGGATCCCTGGATTGTGATTTGCTTAATGCTTTTCAAGAAGGTGAACTGGGGAGGAGAAAACTCCAGCACGCATGTAGCCCCGACCGTCCCCTGAGGCATGGGGCAAAGAAGTCAATCTCTCCCCGGGCCTGGCATGGGGGCTGAAAGCTGGCAGCCAGGTGTGGGATGTCCACACGTGCCCAGGGCTGGAACGCAGTGAGGGAGTTGAATGCAGTCACACACCAAGGCCTTGATGAGATCTCCTCCTGAACGAGGTTGCTACGATTACTCTGTGAGCCCAGGAGCACCACAACTTTGAATAGTGTCATGGTCCTTGTCTCCTACTAGCACGAGCCACAGAGCAGACAGGAGTGAAGGAGTGAGCGGTGGAGCGGGGACAGGGAACTGCCAGCTGCTTCTCCAGATCAGACCATTCTCCCTGACGGGAGGCCGGCCACCAGGACTGACCCTGTGCACACCTGTTCCAGGCCTCTGCCGTGCTTGCTAAGGGGATACCTTAGTATCCTCATTCCCAGAACAGGGCCTGATGCCCAAAGGGATTTGCGTGAATTTCGAATGAGTTCGATTCTAAACCTATGTGTTCCAGGTTCTAAACCAGAGTCTCCAATGTTTGGCTTCTTTTGGCATCTGCAGAGCCTAAGGGCTGGGCCTCTGACCTGTCTGCTGGCTGATCCTGCCTAAGAGGATATATCAAGGAAAAGTGACTTCCTTCCCCACTGCTTACCTTCCTGTAACCATGGAAAGGAGCCTGATGCAAAAACCAGCCTCAAGGAGCATACAAAGGAAGTGCCTGAAGGGGGGAGGGCAAGGTGCGGCCCTGGGCTCTCAGCTCAAATCTGAAACCGATAAGCTGTGTGTCCTTTAAC
Source organism: Manis javanica (assembly GCF_040802235.1). Classification (NCBI taxonomy): domain Eukaryota; kingdom Metazoa; phylum Chordata; class Mammalia; order Pholidota; family Manidae; genus Manis; species Manis javanica. Next base: position 168,756,487 of record NC_133156.1, on the reverse strand, counting down.
AAGTCACTTAACCTCTCCGTGCAGCTCCTTTCTCATCTTCAAAATGGAGAGCAGTATAGTAAGTTGAGGACAGGTGGGCTGTGACATTAGATGGCCTAATTTTGAATTTCCCTTCTACCACTTACCTGCAGAACCACTTAGAATTTTGCCTATGGCCTAGCTTTAGTCTGTGGGTCTCAGTATTCTCACAGGGAAAACGAGTAGGAGTATCTACTTCATAGTGTTGTTGGGAGGGTTAACATAGCTATTTTATATTTAATACATGTATTTTTAGGATAGTGCCTTGCACCCAGTAAGTTATTATTATTGTAATGTTTACCTTTTTTAAAATGATAAAGGACAACTCTCCAGGCTCCCAGGACTTTGGTGATGATCCCCAGTCATCATGAATAAAAAAGCAGGGGGGAATTCAGTAGGTATTTGGTCTATTCCGACCTTTTTTGTTTTCCAATCGGACAGGAAATTGCTTCTTTCTTCAGTGGTGCCAGCCGCCCAGCCACGCTCCCCAGTCAGCTGCTTTCCATGACAAAAGGTAAGGCCACGTAGGCAGCCAGGTCTCTACCCAAGAAACCAGCCAATCTGTGCCTCAGGAAACCACCAGGGGTTTCTTTCTCATTAAAAATCTCCAGGTTTTAGCTACTAGAGCAGCTAAAGAAAACAAAAACCATTTAGATCCTTAAGATCTAGGCTCTTTCCAAGTTCTGAGAAGTCTCTAGGAGGAAGGCAAATGCCGTTTGGGAGTTTCCTCTGCAGCTCAGCGATGGTGCCTGTGGTCACAGCTTGGCCCTTTGCCCTAGGAGGGACTGTGAGCACCTTGAGAGGAAGGTGGGGGTGGAGCTGGGGCTCAGACACACAGTTCCTGAGGCCTCTGGGCTCCCCTGCTGCATCTTTCCAGTAAATTAAAGAATGGGATGAAGATTCTGAAAGTGTCAGGACAGAAACCTGAAACCTGCTTATTCATGTTTCAAATTCTCCTCTGCCTGTCTTATTCTGAAAGGTACACTAGGTGCTAGCAAGCCAGAAGGCAGCTGCTTTCAGTTACACACATGCCTAACTGCCTTCAGCCTGTTTTGCAGTTTGACACCAGCCTCTGGTCCCCAAGAAACCCTGGAGACATAAGGGTGCTTAACTCTCTGCCACAAGTCCACATCTTTTCCTCTGCACTGTCCCCAACAGTGGAAAGTGAAATCTAGCTCAGATCCAGAATTTCTAACTTGGTTCCCAGGCAAATAGGTTGCAGATGCAGGAAATTGGTGCCAACTGGAGAGCTGGTGCAGACTTTGCTAGCCAGGAAACATCACTGGCACAGGCAGCTTGGTCCCTTTAATCCCATGCCCAGCAGGAGATGGTTCCGTGATGGAGCCAGAGGCTTGCCCTTGCATAGATTCTCCCGCCCCTGGGAGTACAGACTAGCCACCTGCTGCCCTTTCCAGTTGTTCCAGAGCTCAGGAGTCTTTTCTTTGCCTTTGTTCTGATAAATGCCATCATTCTGGTATTTAATATCAACCACTCAGATGTAGATACTTCCAAATACAGGTTAATCATATTCTTTTTACATGTTTTGCTTTCCAAGATATCCACATGCCTGTCTCCCTTCTTCCCCACCCAAAAAATAAAAAATCACCCAGTTCACTATTGTTTCATCAAAATTATTCCCAGCCTAGGTTACTATTAATAGCAATAATTGGACGCTAAGGAGGAAGCTAATGTAAGAATCTATAATCAACAACTAGAATGTTCAAGGAAGTCTGCCTCCAAAGTGTCAGGGCAAACTGGTGGATCTCTGTTCTGAGAAATGCCTCAATTATTGGCTTACTCTTGCTCAAAACTAATTTTCTTCAGGAGAAAAGGCATCTCACTGGAGAAAACTGGCCCATGCCAGAAATCCAAAGGCCTGATTTACCCAGGCCCAACTGCTAGCCCTGGGACTAGAAGTGAGGGGCCTCCATTAACTCTCTGGCAATTGTGGGTGTTAGCCAAGGTCAGTGGTTCTCAGCCAGGGTTAATTTTGTTCCCCAGGGGACATTTGACAATGTCAATACTTTTGGCCATCACAGATGACCAGGGCCAGAAGGGGTGTTCTGGCACCAAACAGGTAGAGACCAGGGGTGCTTAATGCCTGTGATGTACAGGGCACCCTCTACACCAAATCACCCAGTCCCAATATTAACAGAGCCCATGCTGACAAACCCATCTATAACCTCATCTTGCAGGTTTCCTCTAGTTGGGGCCAAGTTCAGCAGTCACTTAGCTATTTCCCTGAAATTGTGCTCATGTGCCTACACAGACCCTCCTCGGAGAAACTGTTCCATTCCATCCCTTTCAAATGTGTGTAGGTGGGACAAGTGCAATGGTAAATCCATCAGTCACTCAACACAAACAACATCCTGGTGGTGGCTTCTGTATCTCTATTCCTTTAGGAGAAAGAAGCTCAAGACAGAAAAATAGTAATGCCTTGAAAGCACCCAGCAGTCATCTCACTTAAAGTTTATTTCTTGTGATTTCCAGCATGCAATGCACTTTCTTGGGAGAAAACAATTTTTTGTCTCAGTTCACATTATAAATTAATTTACAAATATAGAACTGTGGTAGAAACAATATTTATAAAAGCTTTTATGATTTTTCACATAGAAAAATACCCATAGAAACTGTTTTTTTGGTACATACTATATGGGGCAGGTGGTTTCTTTGGTTGTCTTCCTGAATAATATTTAAAAAGTAATGGTAATGTTATTTATATCTCAAATGCTTTTTTCTGTATGTATATTTCAAAATAAAAATGTAAGGGTGGTGCTGTGAAAGTCTTAAGAGAATACACAGCAGGTTAAAAATGCCTTACAATGTACTTTTTGTTCCTGTCTCTAAAAAATTAAAACCCCAAACCAGCAACGCTATCAAAAACCCAGCAACATGGCGCATAGGCAACTCATGAGGCATTATCTTCATCTTAATGCAAAGCTGTTCCAGTAAAATCAACAACTATTTGGCATTTTTGGGGTGAGTTCAAACTGTGGCCTAGTATCTGACCGTCATGTACCAGGCCCTCTTCTGGGCACTGGGAGGGTGACCATAAAAATTATTCAAATGAAGATATTTCCTGAGAAGTAAAAGGGAGTGCTAAAAATAAATTCTATTAAAAAATTTTTCTGACCAAATGCTTTGTTTAAAAAACTATAAAAATTCCATTTAAAAACTATTTTAATAAAAATTCTAACACTGTTTAAAAATGAGAAATCCAGGACACAGGCTGAAAGGGAAAAGATGTCAACTTAACTGGGACAGTGGTCACCCCACACTTCAGGAATACGGCAGCAGAAGCGAGGCAGAGGTGGTGTCCATCCTTGCACGTCTAGGGACCATCTCAAGTGATATTTCAATCAGAATCTTTGGTCAAGTGAGATCTAGCCCATCCCTACCCACTATATGCTATGTCTGCTGATGGATGCCAGCACCTTTTGTTTTTCAGGAATTAGAACAATCTTACAAGCACCAACTTTGGAGCCAGACTGCCAGGCCTGATCCTGGCTCCATGACTTACTATCTGCACAGCCTTGGGCAAGTTACTTAACACCTCAGAGTTTCACTGCCCTCATATAGAAAATTAGGGGTAGTAATAATACTTACCTCCCAAGATTGATGTGAGGATTAAATGTGTGTCAAGTGTCTAGAAGAGCACCTGGTCCACAGGGCTTACCTGGGCAATTTTTTATTGCTATTATTATCTACCATGTAGGAGACACTGAACATAAGCAGAGGCGACTGGCCAGCTGGATACAGCTCAGGGACCTGTGGTGTTTCCTAGTACAGTATTTTGAAAACTTCAACCAGTGGCAAAGACCACAAATAAAGGCTTCCTATAAAAATCCAGAAATCTGACTTCTCAAGGAAATCAGACTGCTGCCAGACAGGAAATAACAAGCTGCCCACAGCAGCCTTCAGCTGGTCAGTCCCAACCACGCCCAACTGCTTCAGTTGCCAATTGCTCTTTTTCCTGCCTGATGACTTCATTCTCGTTTTCTGCCGATCCCTATACACACTGGACCTTGTAACCCTGATCTACAGTCCTGAACAGAACAGACATGGTCCCTGCCCTCATAGGGCTCACAGGTAGTCTCCCAGAATAGAGTGAGGTGGGTGTCTCTCCAGGCAGGCCCTTATCCAGAAAAACCTGTACAAGCCTGCTGGGTTGTAAAAGTTAGCTCCTAAACCCTTGCTACCCCAAGTGTGGTCAGTGGCCCACAGGGTCACCGGGCAGCTCCAGAGAAATGCAGAACCTCAGTTCCTGCCCCAGACCGACTGCCTTGGAATCTGCATTGTAACAAGACCTCAGGTGTGCACGCCAAAGTCAGAGAAGCAGCGCTCTATACTTCAGAGCCCTCCCGGGGGTAGATGAGGCTGTTGACCATGCTGAAGTTGTAGAAGGAGCTGCTGAACGGGCTGCTCTGACTCCCGGTGGTGCTGGCGGGAAAAGGGCTGTAATAGGAGGACCTCTGGCTGCTGCCATTGCTGGTGCTGTGACTCAGCTGCAAGGTGTCTGGCGAGGCCTCAGCAACGGAGCTAGGGGCGAATGTGCTGCCGGGGGGTAGCTGGGCCCCCTGGATGCCTGGGTGGCGGCTGCCAGGGAGAGCTCGCTGCGTGTTCCCACTGCTGCTGACGCTTAAGGTGCTGAGGCTGCTGAAGAAGGTGTTGAGGCAAGGGGTGGAGGTGAGCATGGATCCTCCTGGTGAGGAGGCAGCACTCCTGGTGCCCTCGGGACGCTCTGGGGACTGGGAAGGCCTCAGCAGAGTGGAGGGGTTGTCCCCTTCTGGCTTCCCACCCACTCCAGACCCCAATCCTGATGAGAGCCCCTCTTCCAATTTTGGTGTCCCTGTGGCCACTGTGGAGGTGCCGCTGGCCTCAGAGAGGCGCTTTCGCTTCCGCCGGAAGTTCCCGTTGTCAAACATTTTCTCACAGTTTGGATCCAGGGTCCAGTAATTGCCTTTCCCTGTGCAGATAAGAAAGGGGAGTCAGAGGAAGACCTGGTTTATACACATGCATTCTGCTTCAAGTTCTGGGAGGAGTAAGGCACACTCTCATTAAAGGCTGACAAAGATGCTCAGTCTACTTTATCATTAACATTTATCCTTTTAGGGGAGATTTTATTCTTTTGCTTCCCTTTTATTTATTTTAATTAAATTATAGTTTATATATATATATATATATATATATATATATATATATATATGCTATTGGTTTCAGGTGTTCAACAAACATGTACATTACAAAATGCTCCCTATCAGTATAATTACCAGCTGTCACCATACAAAGTTATAACAATATTATTGACTGTATTCCCCATGCTGTACTTTCATCCCTGTGATTAGTCTACTTATTCTTCTTTCAAGGAGAAATCTGAAATGAAAATGTTTTGGCTAGTTTTTCCTTCTATGGCATGTCTGCTATTTAAATCTTAAGACCTAATTCTATTCCCAGGACACTTCTAATTCCCCAACACCTTCCCCTCTAGGTCCATATTGTGTGCTCTTTATATGCTTAAACTTGAGCTTCCATTGCTTTCTTTACAAAAATAGGAGTAAGAATAGTACCCACCTCTAAGTTGGCTCTAAGTAAGAATAGTACCCACCTCTAAGTGCAAGTTAAGTGATATTTCTGCATAGTAGCTGGCACCCAGCAAGCAGTGAAAAAAGAGTATCTGTTACCTTTATTATTCACTGAAAGGGTATGATTCTTGCCCCTAAAGAAACACTCCACTGGAAAAAGTCAAATACCCAATCCTCTGCTTTGCTGAACAAACATGACAAAAGCTGTTACTGAGCAAACAGTTGTTTTAACGTCTTGGATGGCATATGATCAGAGGACAAGGAAGCTTCTGGGTCTACATTCCCTCCTCACCTTGGGCAGGAGGCACCCCTGCAGCTCTTCTAAGCCTTTCCTCCACTGGGTAAGTCAAATCAGGGCCCCATTTAATGCACGTGATGCGACTCTTCTGCTTTGAAAATCTCCCTCACCAACTGAGGTAGAAAAGATCTATCATGGAGAATTTTCTCTCCCAACAGTTTTTTTCACTTCTAGTAAAATGATCCTTTGGCATTCAAGGACTGCTAAGCACCCATTTGGTAGTAAGTGATTTGTAATGGATAACTTCAGTTACTCCTCACGGCTCTATAGAGACAGGCAATATTATGGCTCCATTTTTCAGATGGGAAAACAGAGATGCAGATTTGTTAGCAATCTGTTGCATTTCCCAGTTAGCAATGGTTTACACAGGCTGGCTCTAGACTCAGCATTCTTAACTAACCACTGTCTTCTTTGGCTTCCACAAACTAGAACGCACTCCCCACATTCATTACCTCTGCCAACGTTGCTCCCCAAATAACCGCAGCAGAGAATAATTTATTCATACAACTACTGTCTAAATAATAATAACTGCACCTATCAAGATATTTGTATTGTGACACCTTGGTACCAAGCGCTTCGACAAGACACTAGCTATAGATCCTTGAACTTTATAAAGTATCTCACCAATAACTATTATATTTGTTACCTGTATGATACTCTGGGTTACTTAAAATATTAAAAATAATTTTAATTTCAACCACAGCTTTGTACTTTTCGAATGTGGCTACTAGGAAATTTACAATCACATGTAGTTTCATTTTATTTCTACTGGAAAGCACCACTCTAGAATGACTTCAGGTAGAAGACTCCAGAGTATTTATGCAATTTGCACAAAATCCTAGATCTCTGTAGTATGCAACCCAAGCAGTTTTCTCTTCGCTTCCTTTCACAACTCTGCCCCCACCTCCCTTGTCCGGAGCGCCTTCTGAAAACCTCAAGTAGGATTCTGTTTCTCTCCTCCTCGAGCTTTCTCCACCGCTACTTCTCAGGCAAGAGGGAAGCTACTAACAATACTGCCCTGTAATCCAGCCTGCCTCATGGGGACGTTGTGGGGAAGCAGGGGAAGGGGGTTCAGAGCAGAATGCAGCCAATGTGCCTTCTCTTCTTTATATTTCTAAATAATTCAGGTACTCAAACCACAATCTGCAGGACCCAGCTAAAGTTCTCTGATCCCTCTGCCGCGTCTCATGATGCCTGCGCCACTCTCCTTAAATCTCTCAAGGTAGGCACAGGACTTGTCTTATGAAGGACGCAGTCTCTCAGGAACCTGATGCAGGAGGAAGTGCATCTGTGGACATCCTGAACGGCCGGCTGCTCCTTGGGTCTCTCACCACCTCCTTTGGGAGCTGTGATGGGATTTTCCGCGCATCTGAGTCCCTTCATAGTCATTGCTTATCTGAGCGCTCATCCGTTCTTATTCCTAATCTACCTCCAGTAATGTGACCCCCCCTCTTCCCTTCAAGCGGCCACATAGATGAACACCACCAGGGGTGGCTTCCTGCGGGAGATAGGGCTTTTTCATTTCTCTTTAACTGCCCAGCTCTTCGTGCGCGCGTGGGGATGTAGATGTGTGGATGTAGGGACGAGCTGCTCCCTCACCGGACCCTCCAAGGCTCCTCTGGTCCACCTCTTTGTCCTCTCGGTTCCCTCACCCAACCCTGAAGCCTCCGCCGGCTCCCATGCACACTTAGAATGAGAAGATCTCATTTGCGTGGGTCTTCAAGGCAGCCACACGCAGACCCCTCACCCGGACCGTGCGCCGCTTCCCCGCGCCCGCGGCCAGAAGGCCCCTGTCCCGCCGCCCTCACCTGGGTCGTCCTCGTCGCGGGGCACCTTCTTGAAGCAGTCGTTGAGGGAGAGGTTGTGGCGGATGGAGTTCTGCCACCCGGCCTTGCTGCGCTGGTAGAAGGGGAAACTGTCGGCCACGAACTGGTAGATGTGGCTGAGGGTGAGCTTGCGCTCGGGCGCGCTCTGGATGGCCATGGCGATGAGCGCCGAGTACGAGTACGGCGGCCGCACCATCTTTATCAGGTCCTCGCGGCTGGCCATGGACAGCCAGCCGAGCTCGCCGGGCGCGGTGGGTCCCACGGGCGAGGCGGGCGCGGCGGGCGCGGGCTGCGCAAAGGGCCGCTGCGCGCAGCCGAAGGTGCCTGCGGCGCGCGGCGGCTGCAGGAAGGGCCCGGCCGCGCCCCCGGGCGGCGGCGGCGGCGGCGGGGCGCCCAGGTACGCGGCGGCAGCGGCGGCGGCGGGCGACCCGCCCACGCCCGGCCCGTTGAGCCACAGGTAGGGGTTGGCGGCGGCGGCGGCGGCCGGCGGCGCGCCGTAGTCGCCCAGCCCGTAGGGCGCCCTGGCGGCCGGGGACGCGCCCGGGGCGGCGGCGGCCGGGGGCAGGCCGGGCTGCGAGTACACGCCGAAGTTGTCGCCGCAGTAGAGGGCCATGTCGGTGGCCGGCGACTGGTGCGGCGCGGCGGCGGCAAGGGGCGAGCGGGGCTGGTTTCGCCGCTCGGGCGAGAGCATCCCTCTAGGGGCCAATCCTGCGGCCCCGCCTCGGCCCTCGCTCGCCAACCTGTACTGAGGCCGAGGGGCAGCCGGATGCGCGCGGAGCGCCAGCGAGCCAGCTTCTTATAACCGTCCGCCGCGCGGCTCCTCCCGGCCGGGCCCGGGGCTGGGCGGCGGCCCGCGCGCCGAGCTCTCCACGCCCCCGCCACGCCCCACCTGCCCGCGCGCCCGAAGCCTCGCGCCGCCCGCCCCGCCCCTGCGGCCCCTGCGGCCCCTGCAGCCCCTCCTCGCCCGGCCCCCGGGGCCCGGGGGTCCCGGAGAGCCCGAGCCTGCACGCTAAGGGCGAAAGCACCCCGGTCTTGGCCCACGTATTCTGACCATGAAATAAAACAACAAATGTTGAACCAAGAGAAGATAGCCGAAACAGAACAACTGTTTTCGAACAAGTCTGTGAGTTAACTTTGGGTGGCCAGTCAAGCCACCTGCCTAGCCCCCTTTGGTTTTCCTCCTTCAGTCCTCGACACCTTTGGTGATCCAGTTGCAGGATTCATGTCCGGTCTCTGCTGATCGGCCCCCAGTCTAAAAGAATAGATGCGATTTACAACTCTTTGGGGAATACGGCGTATTATACTAATTAACCAGCATCCTTGGTGTGCCCCCTTCTCCTAGGGGATTCCGTGGTGGGGAAGCGGACTGAAAACGGCATTTAATTTAACCGTGTCTCCAAGCATATATTTTCGTTCACATTCGGGAGGTATTGCTCATTTTACGTTAGGTTTATGCAGTCTTTGGTGTGATTTGTTGTCTTCAAAAACAAGGGTGAACGTTTTCAAAGACATTTAAATAAGTGGGTTCGAAATTAGCATTGTAAAACCAACCGTAATTTAAACTGCAAGAAGTTCTGATTTACAAAAACGGTCTCAACGAATTATGGTATATGAATTGCCCTCCTCTTTTTAAGTTTTCAAATGCGGCTTCTGCATGGAAAAACAAAATCAGTAAAATACTGTGGCAACCTCATATGCCGCGTAATTATTATTTATTGACTCCGAACAGCAATAAGAAAAATTGTTTCTTTTATAATGAAGACTGTTTCTAAATATATTCTTAATCGGTGACAGCTCTGCGATTCTCATTAGGAAAAGAAGTGGGAAACTTTTTTTGTCTATCAATTACAGCTGACAGTTAAGAATATTTAATAATTCGGAAATCTCCAGCTTCTCCGCCCCGAATTTATTTTAATGATAAAGTTAGTTATGTATGTGAGGGGAGATTTTCGTCTTCTGTTATCTCACTACTTAAGGAAAAAAAAAAATCCAGAGAGACATTTAGCTAGCAAATTTAGGTACCTAAAATGCAAGTAACTCTTCAAATGTCGACTCTAAAGTGCTCTCTTTCTTTCATCTGGCAAAAGCTATAAAATGGAATCGTGTTTGCCTTAACTGTTGTTTAAGGATCTAAGTGTTTCTTCATTTAGATAATCATATTGGGTTTTTTTTACCTCCCCAAATGAAGTTGTTTTGTTATTTCTCTTGAGATGTTAATATTTTTTCTTATATTGAAAGGTCTAAACTAAAAAGAGAAGATCCATAAAAAAGGCTGGGAACCTAGAAGACAAAAAATTGGGAAGCATTTGAAATCAAAGCCATCTGTCTCCCCGTTAGTTATTAATGTCCTTAAGAGTATAATACCTTCTCTTATTTTTTAACAAACTGCTCTTCCATACAAACTTGGCAGTTTGCAGGGTTTGTTTATTTATTTATCTATCTATGTATTTATTTATTTATTATTAAGGTATCATTGATATACACTCTTATGAAGATTTCACAAGAAAAACAATGTGGTTATTATATTCGCCCTTATTATCGAGTCCCTGCCATACCCCATTGCAGTCACTGTCCATCAGTGTAGTAAGATGCCAAAGAGTCCCTATTTGTCTTCTCCAAGCTACACTGTCTCCCTCTCCCCACGACCCCCCTCACACCATGTGCACTGGGTTGGTTTATTTTTTATTCTGATTCTTAACTCAGTAGCTCCAAATTATCCTGAGTAAGAGGTCATGATTGCAGATTATTGTTTCTTACCTTGATTAAAGGTTCTGCCTACATAAAGATATTTTGTTCCTTAACTGTGCATTATCTTTCGTGAACTTCAGTTTCATTTAAAGATGGCAGAGCCACCTAGCGGCTCTTTGCCTCTGTTCCAGCATACATCGGGTAGGACATCTGTGAGGTGGACACCCCCTCTAGGGGTTTGGAAGTTACTACTTTCTATTTTCAAAAACATCTTAATTAGATGAGCTTAAAACTATTATTGGACATGGGCTGGGCTTGACGTTAAGAAATGTCAAAATTAAAATGTTTTTAATTCCTATTTTTTAAATATTTTTTTAAAAGTTTTAAAAGCACTTGGTGCTCTTAAAAAAAATAAACAGGTTAAAAACTGTTGTTTCTTTAAACACAAGTTCCCTGTAATAATGTCTGTCAAATTGCCTTTTCACAAAAAGATATAATCAAAGCAATTGGTTAAAGTATCTATGCCAGTGTAAAAAAAAAATAAAGATGGGCTACTACATGCTGCTTTCATCACTGAAAACTAAAACGTTTTGGGAAATTATTCAACCCAAAGAAAGTATCTTTTTTATTTTCCAGGGACATGTGGTTAACATTCTTGTTGCTTCTTTGAGATGGTTGAGCTACAATAGTAATTTATAATGGAATACAGTCATTTTGAACAAATACTGCAACCAAATGTAAAATTTATCACTCATTAATTTATAGAGACCTTGAAATATTGGCACATTAGTGTTTGCTAGTTTTTTTTACATATTTACAGAGGAAGGAGAAGGCAATATAAATTGGAAATAGCCTCAGTGTTCCTAACTTCTAATGGCTGCCAACCTAAAAAAACATGGAGCTCTGGGCCGAGCGTGGCCTTCCTAGCTCAGTGCCGTTTACCTTGTATCATCTATGAAAAAAAAAGTCACAGGTGGGAATCATGAAATCTACCCTTGTCTCCTACCTCACTGTCTACCTTGCACTATAGTTATTATACTATCTTACCTCTTATGAATCAGAGGCTCTTTAAAGAAGAAACCATCTGTGTAATTTAGTTTTTTAAACACTTCGCTAGGATAGGATAAGCAAATACCAGTTTTTGAAAATTACTGTCTTTTGAATTAATGACTTTTTTCATATGCCATGTTGGGATACAAATAAGCCCATTCAAGGGTGTATAAACACACACACACACACACAAACGCCCAAAATGGGACCTGGGAAAAATTTCCATAGCAGAAAAGAATAGAAGCCTTACTCAGATGGAGAAAAAGCCCAACTCTGGAAATAATTTATTAGAGTAATGGGAGGAATATTTTAGAAAATATCTGCTTGTTTTGAGTAAGATATAAGAAAGTTTGGAAAGTTTGGCCTTTATAAAACAATATGTTACAGTAAGATTAAAAGTAAACTGACTCTGGTGCAAGTGGAGATTAAAAAGGATGAGAGGAGGTGTGAAAAGAAAGCAGAAAACAGGAGTTGTCATCTGAGAATACAGTTTTTTGAATAATGAGGTTAGAATGGCTCTACCACATAGGCCAAAATGTGGAAGATTAATTCGTGCATTTATCGTTTCAGTGAAAAATGGCTGGATTATTTAGAAAACGTGTTGAGACAACAGAGCTGGACCACTACCTCATTCCTTACCTGCAGTCTTTTCTTTCTAGCTTCCAAATACTTAATTCGTCCTCATTTTAGAGGTGGTGGTGTCATTAGGGAGGGGGCAAACTGAAGAACCTCTGTGCCCTCCCAGTACATACCTCACAGACAGTGACCTGCAGATTGAAACAGAACTCAGAGGGCCATACCTATGCTCCTTGAACAAATATTTAGGACTCTACTTACTGAAAATCAGTGTTCGGGGGAAACTGAGGCAGCTCTTTCCCCTCCCCCAGAAAGCAAGCTTTCCACTAACTTGGGATTTGTCTTCAGTTCCAAGAATTCTTTTCCCCCATAGGCCCTTTATGCTAACATTGGCCATATTACCCCTGCCAGTCACCCCATTTAGCCACCTGGGAGTCAGGGAAGATGGGAATAAGCTACAATCACAGAGTGGGGCCAACTCAGTGGGGCCAAGGAGCAGAGGCATGGCCCAGGGACCACCCATCCACATGCCAGCTGACTGCCAGAGCTCAGGCCCCTCCTCCCAAGCAGCCATTAGGCACAGGAAGTGTAGCAAAAAGGAGGAATCCCAAGATTCTAGAAGCCTAAGCATCTGAGGCTATCGCAGAAGTCCTATGTACTTAATCCAGAAGAATAAGAAAAAATGATCAGAACAGTGGTGCTCCAACAATTTCTGTGAGCAAAGTTACTGATACGCGACTCCCCTGCTTGAGCTTTCCCTTTCTCCTCTTCCCACCTCTTGGGGCTGGTGCACCCCCCCACCCTCACCCCACCCCCCATTCTCTGGAATGCTTCCTAGCCTCTGGCTCCAGCTGATGAGCTCCATTCTTGAGCTTCCATAGTTAACTTCTCAGATTTTCCTTCTGCTACAGACTTGGTTCCTGGAGTGTCACGTCTTAGCTCTCCGGGGCCTTCTTGCCTTACAGAGTCTCCCCGTACTGAATGTGCCCCGGATCCCCCAGGATCCTCCTGTGGTGCCCTGAGGCCATCTCAGCTGAAGGCTGCATTCCCTTTGTGTCAAGAAGGCCCTCAAGCCCTGCTCTCAGGCTGGGTGGTGCCAGCGTCTGCCTACCCAGGTGGCTGGCTCATTCAACTCCCTGGCCCCTCGTTTCCCATAACCAGCCCTTCCCCTCCAGTTCAGCCACCCTGCTCACTACACTGGGTGTTTTGCAGGGTGGGGACCTGTTGCTCACTGTTTTGTTTTGTTTTTTTAGTGCTAACAATTAAGAAATATGTACTCAATATCTGGCACTGTGCTCAACACCTTCTGTGCATTATCTCATTTAATTCTCATAGCAATCCTGTGAGATAAAAACTATTAGTTTTTATTTTACATATGAAACGTCAGAGAGGGTAAGTAATTGAACTGTGGTCTCCCAGCTTCTAATTGTGCCGCGGGGATCCAAACCCAGGCAGTCTGGCTGTGGAACCCATGCTAGTATCCCTCAGCTTAATGGCCTCCTCCATTTCCCTGGGGCCTAGTCCAGGGCCTGACATCAATGCATATTCAATTATTGTTTGTGGCTTGATTAAATTACAAAGTTAAAAAGCATTAAATGGTATAAAATGGAACTTCAAAGTCTCAGCCCGCAACCTCCTAGCCTCCTCTTTACCTAGTTCCTCTCATCAAAGGCAACCACTTGACATCAGGTCCTTCTGCTTTTTTTCTAGAACAGTATTTCTCCCAAATACTAAATAAAAAGATAAAATGCAGAGCCATGTGAATAACGAGATTCCATTTGTGTACATGTTCTAACCTCTAGTACCTCAGAAAGTGACTACTTGGAGATAGGGTCTTTAAAGAGGTAATTAAGGTAAAATTAGTTCACTGGGGTGGGTCCTCATCCAATATGTCTGTGTCTTTGTAAGAGGTGATTAGAACCCAAACCACACAATACCCACAGAGGGAAGGCCACGTGAGGACTGGAAGAAGATGGCCATCCACCAGCCAAGGAGAGAGGCCCTCAGAGGAAACCAAGCTGCAACCTCTGAAACTAGGAGGAAATACGATGTTTCTGTTGTTTATGCCACTCAGTCTGTGGTACTTTGTTTTGGTGACTCCAACAAACTAATACAAGTGGGTTTATCCCTTTCAAAAGATAAAAGATAGAGCTGGGGACTCTAATCCAAATTTCTCATGTGAGCTCCTAGCTGTGATCAACTCCTACTGGACATGTCCTCATCATTTTCTTACAAGTCACCTCAAACACAACATGTATAAGCAGGTCACCATAATTCTTTTAGAACCCACTTCTCCTATCCCTCTGTGAAGGACCCCCCACCCCCCACTACTACCACCACCCACTGACCCAGTTATCTAAGCCTGAAACCAGAGGCTCTTCTACCCCAAGCCATGCCACGACAGCCATTTACTCCCTCTGTCCTTCTGGCCACACCAAGGCTCAGACCACCATCATCTCTTTCCTGGATGATTGCTGTTGGCTCCTAGTTGACCTCACTGGCTCCTTTTATCACTGTCCAATCTCCTCTCCATACCACCCTCAGAATGATTTCATAAAAGGGCAAGTCTAATTGTGACACTCCCCTACTTTCAGCTCTTTAGTGGCTCCCACTGCTTTTAGGATAAAGTCTTAAGTTCCGTAGCGTGGCATCCATGATCCTAGGAGAGGCAGCTCAATTTGTTCGTCAGATTGTCTCTTCTCCATGCTTGTTCTGCATTCTCTTTTTAAGATTGGTATTTCCCAAATCCAGTCATTCTGATATCCTCTTCATGATTCTCTATACCACTTATACTAATCATTACTTAATACTTTTCTCTTAATTGATTATCTTTTAAAATTAAGTTCTATTATTTGGAAAGGAAACTGTATAGTGCTAATATAAATTTTTTAAAAAGTATATATATATATATATACATGCAGAAATAATCTCATTTGGCATAAAAAGAAGGTAAACAATTTAAATGGGACATTACTATTGCTGATAAAATTGTTCCCTTAAATAACGTTAAATTTCAAAAAAATAAAGAATAAACACATTAATACAAATAGTAATCTTAATTTCATTAACAAAGATCCTAACCTGAAAATAAATTCTTCAATAAAAACAGCACTACTTATAATCAGTTTAGTAGCAAAGTGATGTTCAGTTTAATGATGCTTACCTTAGAATTAAGATTCAAAGTTCTACATTAGTAAAACAAATTCTGTTTTTTGAACTTTGTTTAACCAGCACGAAGAATTGCACCTTACATGTGTTTACATGGGAATGGAAAAAGGTATTTAATTGTCCCATTTGATAAGTTTGGCTACATTTTATTAAAGAATGTTTGATTTAAGAAGCCATATGAAGGAATCCTTAGGATCTGTTTTAAGCTTGTGCTGTACTCTTTGAACCTAGAGACTAGGCTACAGGGCTCTCTGCAAATCTTGTAGGAGCCCGTAGATATAACCCAAGATAATATCCATAAAGGAATAGATAAAAGGTTTCTTGTGCCCTGACTACTGTCACTGGATAATATTTATGAAATCCTTTGATTGACCTTGGCAAGTGATTTTTCTTGCCCTGAAAAATACTTTCAGCAAGTATTTCAAGTGAGTTTACAACCAGATTCATTTATGAATTCAAGAAATACTTCTTGAGCATAACAGACCCTGGCCCTAGATCCAGGCAAATACAGCAAACTAAGAATCCCTGTTTCCACCTAACTTCAGACAGGGAGAAAGTTCCTGCTCCTTTATGACCCAGAGGACCAAGGCACCCTGGATACCTAGGCTAGATGCTTACAATCCCCAAGGTCACTTTATCTCCCCTAGGAAGACTGAAATAAACTTGTCTTTTAAGGATAAATTAGGCTTTCAAATGAGCAAAACTTATCTACAAGATATGCTAATTTACAAATCCTCACCCAATCCTGCATGTGATGTCCATGAAGATAGATGTTTTCTCCTAGAAGGACTTAATTCTTATCCTATCTTGAAAAGACAGGTGTGGAACTTAAGTATGAAGCAGTAGTCACTGCCCAACACCTCACAAAGTTGCAAAGGTTGAGAGTTCAGTGACTATGCTTAACATAATTAACAATTTTACCTGCCTGTCTTCTGTGGCCAAGACTTCCTCAATGTATACAACAAAGGATAGTGTTAGCTATCCAGCCTGAATGCAGGGAGCCCATTGAACCAGCCTTGGCCCTCCCGTGCTCCATGCTATTCCTAACGCATTGCTCCCAAGCCTTGTCATGGTTTGCCATGAATGAATCAGTAAGTTTAAAAACCAGTTCTCTTTTCCGGATGTATGAGTTGACAGTCAAAGATGTAACCATGGTCTTAATTTCGCGTGTGTCTGACAAACACACAAAGAATAACTGATTTTTCAATATCAGGGGTTTCATCAGTTTGCTAGACCATCATACATAAAATCTTTGTATAAGTATCAGGTACATTTTACTGGTTTACTGCACCTCTTACTAACTAACCTCCAACTGGACCCCAGATTCATTCTTTTAATCCCAATTTCCACAGCCTTTCATTTTAGGGCCCTTTGTTTTGTTTCTTCTTTCTGAGGTTGGTAATTGCCTTACCTATAATAGGCACTCTATAGATGTTTTTTGATGGTAATGATAATGATGATGACAATGTCCATGACAACCTTGACCCTATGGCTGCTTCCTGACTCTAGAACTACTTGGGTCAACCCCACCCAGTCAGAGCTGAGATAGGAAAAGCTGAGCTGATCTAATTTTACAACCACCTGCCCAGTCCTGTGGCAGAGTCATTCGGGAGCTTGTTAAAATGCAGATTCTTTGGCTCTGCCCCATGGAGTTCAGATCTCTAGGGTGGGGTGCCTGCAGGATATATACTTTTTAACTTCCACCCACAATGATCCTGATGCTTGAGTTTGAGAGCATAACTGCCTACTCAAAACTTTAAAAATGGGGGAACACATTGCTTTATAGATACACATAAATGATAAAGCCATGATTCTGAAGTTGAGGAGGTCAGAGAGGGGTATCAAAATCAAAGTCTCTTTCAAATCACAGGAGTCCTGTCCTTGACTCCATCTGGAGATGACACGTAGAGCCGTGATGAACAAGCATGTGCCCGCAGCCTCCTTCAGAACTGGGGAGGCAGGGCAGACAGCTGAGAGTGGTGCTGAGGAGCAAAGAGTGTACAAGATGTGGAAATCATCAAGGAGCATTTCAAATGAACACATTAATGAATATATTTTTTTGTTTTTTCTTCCAGTTTATTTTTTAAATTAAGGTATCTTTTTTAAAAAAAAGGTGGCTTTGGGGGGAAAGGACATCTTACACCAAACAGAGAGTTGGAAGATGAAAATGGAGTGAATTTGAAAACAGAAAGCACAAGGCATTGTGGGATGCTAGTTAGACCCGCTTTTCTAAAGCAGAGACTCCTGTGACCCTCTGACAAAGAAAGGGCCTTGGAAGTATTTTTGGCAAAAGAGGATATGTTTCAGTACTTGGAGAAGCCTGGGTTCCGGTGTCAGCTCTGCTGCTTATTTACTTAGAGAACAGTACCACAAGCTGAAGAACTACTAGAATCTCCAAATGTTGACCTTCTTGTTTATAAAATACAGATGGCAATACCTAAATTGTTCTAAGGGCTAATATGTGATAATGCGTGTAAAGCACCAAGCATTCAGTAAATTATAATTTTTATCATTGCCTATTTTTTATTTTCTGAATTGATAAGCCTTGGAATGAAATGTACTGCCTCTGATCATAGATAAGGCACAGGTGCAACCACAAGGTAACCATAAATGGATGCTTCCCTGCTGGAAAATTAAAATATGAGGTTCCCTCTGTAAAGCCCTATTTGAACCAGCCTGTGTTAATTAGCAGACAGGCTAGCTTAAAGAGACCCCAAATATAAGATTGCAGTGGACCGCTGTCTCATGTGGGAGATGGGGGTTGGGGGATGTAGCTCTGCACCAAAGGCTTCCCAGGGACCCAAGCACTTTCTCTGTTAGAAGAGAACAAGGGAAGGGAAGGGAAATTGAGGGACATTAATTTCCAGTTTACCTGGTTGGAATGTAGGCAGACATACCTGCCTACCCAGGAAGCTGGGAGATGTCTCAAGCTGTGTGGCATATGCCCTGCTGAGCCTGAGGGGGTGGGGGGCAGGCATGGCTTTGTACTAAAGAGGGAGAGTATGGGGTGCAGCTGGCTGTCGGTACCACACTGCCCCAAACGCTATGTCCTCATGTGTCAGATTCCTCCCCTCCTGAACTTTCTTCTGGATAACTGTTGCTCAGCTTCAGGAATTTTGGTTCTTGTAGATGCCGTTTTTTGTTTTGTTTTGTTTTTTTCCAAGCTCTTTCATGGGAGCTAATCATAAGAGGTAACTCAGAGTTAAGAAGAGAAAAGAGAAGTTAATACTCCTTGCCTCCTGAGGGTCTTGGCACATTCTTCCTGAGCCTGGACCCCCTTTAACCCCAGTTAATTGCTACCTGTTTTTCGATGGCAGCTCAAGGCCCCATCCTCAGAGAAGCAGCCCAGTCCTCCCCTCCTGTCCCTTGTGAAGCATGTGTGGACTCCTTGGCCGACACCTCATGTTGCTTTTTACTCCTAGCACTTGTGCAGTTGGCACCTGTGACATGTCCGGGTGGCGGTCTGGTTAATGCAGCCACTTCAAAAAGCCCATGTCCCTCTTACCAAGTATGCAAAAATGCATCTCAGTGTCACTATGTATTTTCAAATCTTGTCCAGCCAAAGAGATCTGACAAAGAGGAATCATTTAAACTTTATGAAAAGCACTGGGGGCAAAGGCCAGAGGACCAAGGCGAGAAGCACCAGCCTCGGATGATTTACACATTGACAGCTTTATGTATTTCCAAAAGGAGTTCAGATCAGGGGCTTGGCTCGATCCGCAAGCGCCTTTAGAGTTGAAGGAAGCCCAGAGATGACGCTTCCCTTCTGCTCTCCACAAAGCGCAGAGGAACCCTGGCATGAGCTGAACACCTCTGTCAGATGCAGTCTCTCTATTGTTCCCCAAATGGTCAGAGATTGAGATGAGGGGCCTGGAGTGCCAATTTTCTATGACTCTCCAGTACAGACACTTTTCTTAGAGAGCTGTGGAAAGTAATTCAGACTGCTGAATGCTCTGGGAAGCTTGTTTCAAAACACTTGGAGTGGGTGTCTAATCCACATTTTAAAACAGCTGACTTCTGCTTCCTCCAAGCCACCTCCCCTGCCCCGCCTCACCTCTTCTCTCCCACTCTGCTCTTCCTCTGGCCTCCAAAGCCCTGCTCTTCTAATTTTAGGAATAAAAGGAGTTCCCACTTAAGTGGGAGGCGGGCTCCTTTATTTATGTGAACAGGGAGGCTCTGCCACCCCACTGAGGTTCCAGCTGAGGGGGAGAGCTTGATTTTCAAAATGATCTGCACCTCGCTGTTCAAACTGAGAAGATCTGCAATGAGGCTGTTTATGAAAATGTGCAAATGTGGGTCTTAAGCTTCTGGGAAGTTCGGAGACTTGTGATCTTGTTTGCTATTGTTCATCAGCACTTCTGAGCCCTCAGAGAAAGGTCCTATAGAAATATGGGGTGTGGAGAAAGTGGAAGTTCCTATGGCCAGTATCCTCATCTGATCCTAAACTACTTGATGTAACTGGCCTACTGCTAGGCGACTGCTTCCACACCCTAGGCAATAAACTATTATTGGCTGAATCACTATATAGAGAGCTCTGCCCAGTGCTCTGGGTGGAGGCAGACATGGAGGTGGATTACAGACCTGAAGACTTCTGGATACAGATGTGATTCCAGTGCTCAACCTACTGCTGGGAGAATAAAGCCAGGTATAAACCCTTTTACCCTGGGAGCGTTCCATTGTCATTTCTTGGGGATCCTGGCCATAGAAACTTCCATTTTCCCCACAGCACTCAAATAAATCTCATGTATGACTGACTTTTCTGTCAACTCTAAGAAATAATGACTTTCTACAACAGGGATGCCCAGAGATTTAACCCTGCATAAAAAAGTTTCAAACTCCCCCGAAACAAAACTGATTTCGTAAGTAGTATGTGAAGGATGAGAATCAGTTCTGCCTCACAGAGGAAATAAAAGAAACAGGAAGATATCAGACTGGTCATTTCCAGCCTGTCCACAAAGTTCAAAGAAACCCAATGCTTAGGGCCTTGTTTTCTGTGCCCCAAGAGTTGTGCGGTGCCCAGGCAGCAGTCCCAGGGATTACCTGTGGAAGCCCTTCTCTCTACGACCATCACACCAACCAGAGGACGAGGGCTGTGACCACTGTGTCCCCCACTCTGGCACTGAGCCTAACACATAGTCAGCCAACATGGACAGCATAAATGCTTGCTGGTATGTCTTGTTATTAACTAAACAGAAGGGCAGATGACACCATACCTCCTCAGATGTGTTCATTAGCTTCTTCAAAATCTGTTTATGTGAAAGGTAAGGGGTATTTACTTTTAATCTCAAGCTTGTCCTTATAGTAGCCTATAACTGATGAAGGCACAAGATTGCAGTTTGCTTTTATTGGACATTTTCACTTCCAAAATATGCATCATGGTTTATTTGATGATGGTCCCTTCTGCGGCAGGTTGTGGGCTTTCTGGAGGAAATAGGCATTTCAGATGTGTGAGAAAATGGTGTATTTTCGGCCATCTCTGCGCTCTTGATCCTTCCCCATAAATCCTGTGTCTTTTTGCTATGAAGATTTTATGTAAAGTGGAAAATATGGAAACCTGTTCAGATCATTCTAGGTTTAAATTTTAAAATAGATTCTCAATATTTTCTTCAAAATGAATAAGCAGTATTCAGTTAACTCAGGGTATTGCAAGAAATTCAAGTGCATAAATGAGAGTAGTCACAAACAATAAATTTTAAAATGCATAGAAAGAAACGATTTAAGTCTAAATAATGCAGCTTTTGGGTTTGCCATAGTTTAGGTTTGGAGCCCTGGAATCCTAGGAACTAGATGCAGGTGGGTTGCAGAATTCAAATCTAATTATTAATTGAATTGGAAAAATGACTACTCAAATCTCCTCTGGAGAGAAAGTGTCATTGCTAGAAAAAAAAAATAGAAACTATGAAAATGCAATTCACTGGTTCTTTCTTATCAGGCAGATAGATTGAGCTCAAGGGATCTGCATGTCCAGACTGCAGAGAAATTCAGAGAGGAATTATCATAGATAATCATCAGTTTGCTACCTGTCTGCAAAGCCTAAGCAATAGTGCTAACATGGTCCTGCTGCCTCTACCTGGGCAGCTCTGACTACACAAAGAGAAAGAGAAAGAGAGAGAGAGAAAAGCAAGCTGACTTTCTCTATGAAGGCAAGAACAATTCCTTAAAGGTATCTGAAGAAACAGCCAACTTAACGAATGAAGCACCATCTCTAAATCAGAAAAGAAAAAAAAGCAAACAGAAAACTATCAGTGTTTGACTGGCTAAGATGTGATGTTCTTTAAGAGACCACCTCAGCAGGAAAATGCAAAAGACAATTCAAAAGTAAGGCAGAAACAGTTGTAGGACACGTCATCCTTCAGTAGAGATGCTCATCTCTTAAGAATGCTGGTGGAGATGTCTCTCATCAGGGACACAGAAACATTTTCTCTCCTAGGGTCTGAGCATTATATATGGCAGCTATTTTAAGTTTAGTATCATCATGGGCTGTGTTAGTAGACTGAGAGCAGACATAGGCTTCATGGAGAGCATTTTTTTTATATCTTTTTATTATGAGAATGCATTAATATATTATACCTTTTATTAATAAAAATAATAATGACAAAAAGTAAATCAAGCTAGCAGTGCTAAAGGCAAATTTAGCACATGGAAACATCTAACTGGCAATTCTGGGCTCATCACATCTCCTGAGTGAGAAATGTAGCATACTAAAACATACGTTGCCTCTGTTTTTCCCTGTGGGAGTTTGTGGCAGAGGGCACCAAGGATTCCCTTCAAATGACAGTAGTGTCTGCACATCAGCGGTCAGATCCACTTCTGTAATGTGCAAGCTAAAACAGGGCAGCGTGGAGGGGACTCGCCCTGGTGAAGTGGGCATAATTTCATATCTGAGGAGCATAGATGCAGGATCTCCACAAAGATGGCTATGGAAACTCTGGGGATGAAACCTGTCCTCTGTCATCACAAAGCTCTGGGAAAGCTTGAGTCCACCAATTAGCATATTCAAAGTATCAACAACAGTAAAAAATCGACAGTACCAGTACTGTCCCTGTGGCTTCTGGGATCACCTATGGGTTTTTCAGAAGAGGAAAAGTTTGCTGCCATGTCAACCTCCAAACAATCCTAATGAAGTAAGTGGTTTGCCAAGATATGGAAGTTACCAAAGTGTCCATCAGTAGATGAATAGATAAAGAAGATGTGAAAGACAAATACCATATGATTTCACTTATATGTGGAATCCAAAAACAAAACAAAACAAAATGAACAGAACAGCATATAGACTCATAGACACTGAGAAGTGACTGGTGGTTACCATGGGGGAGGGGTTGGGGTGGTTGGGTGAAGTAGGTGAAGGGGTTAAAGAGGCACAAAACCTCAATCATAATATATATTAGTCACAGGGGTGAAAGTGCAGCATAGAGAATATAGTCAATGGTTCTGTAACATTTTTCTATGTTGACAGTAGCTAGTTGAGGTAAACATTTAATAACGTAGATAACTGTCGAATCATTGTGCTGTATACTTGAAACCAGTACAATATTGTATGTCAAATATATTTCAAAAACTATCAAGAAATAAATAAAACTTTAAAAAAAAGAGAGACACATTGCCTGCTTCTGTGAAATCAGGCACGTTCTGAAGGCATGCCATAGTACTATCCAGGGGCTACTTGCTGGGGCTGTTGGTGGGGGTTGGGGGCGTGGAGCAGGGACAACAGAAGCCTTTACTACATCAGCCTGCAGCCTTTGAGGGAGCAGCAGCTCGTTTGGGGCTCCTGGGGTCTGGGCCCATGACTGACCAATCTGGGCCGGGTCCCCAGTAGTCAGACTAATCATCAAACCCCGACCTGCGTGGCAATAGCAGTGCACCTCCACGTGTGTGAGAGAGAGAGGCTAAATTGCTAAGCATCACAGAAAAGATTTTCTGAACAATATATGGGATAAAATTAAAAACAACAACTAATTCCAATAGCGGAATGGAGTAAGTCCTCCCGAGCAGTGGTAATCAAAGATTGTTCTGCAGTAAAACAAAGAGCTTATGCTGGAATGCAAATCAACACACTGCTGTTTTGATTGAGAAAGTCTTGCTGTTAAAAATAATTTGTATGTATGTATCTTGACTGAACTAAGGGGAGTTAGTTGCCTGTTGATTAACTTCCATTCTGTCTTGAGCTCCCAGGCTATCTCCTTGCAGACAGGGAGGAAATGGGTCACAGACTGCACTGGCTGGTGCACCTCATCTTAGGTATCTCTGCTTGAGAGGTACAGCAATTTTTAGTATGAACACAGAGGGGAGGTTAATTCTAAAAAGCATGCCTTCACTCTCTACATGACATTTGTAATTGGGCCTCAGGGCAAGCCAGTATATCTCAGGGAATTGCCAAGATTAAAGCATTTTAAAATTGTATGTTCACTTTAAAATGAAAACAAACATTAAAATTATCTGCACTTCATGTTGTAAACAATAGGGAGTTAATTCTTTGACAAATGAAATAAGTGCATAATAAGCATAATAGTATTCTTTCTTTTCAGCCTTTGAAGACTAAATGACATTCTAACCAGCATGATTTATATCAATAAGACATTTTATCAACATTATCCTATCTACATGTGTGCGGTATTTACCAAGCACTGGAGTATCATCTCATATGACACAGAGGGATGTTTCCACCAACTTGTTGAGAGATCTGGGGAAGGCAAAATAGTGCTCCCCAAAAAGGCCCATGGATACTTGGAACCTGTGATGTTACCCTACTTGGTAAAAGGGACTTTTCAGAGGGGATTAAAGTAAGAAGCTTGAGATGGAGGATTATCCTGGATTATGGGTAGGCCCCCAAGTAATGACACGGGTCCTTGTAGGAGGGAGGTAAGAGGATCAGAGTCAGAGGAAGAGATGTGACCACAGAAGCAGAGGTTGGGGTGATGTGCTCTGAAGAGGTAAGAAGGAGCCACTAGCCAGGAAATACAGGTGACCTCTACGAGCTGGGCAAAGCAAGAACACAGACTGTATTCTCCCCAGAAACCTCCAACAGGAATATAGCCCTGCTGACACCTTGATTTTAGGACTTCTGACCCCAAGAACTGCAAGATAATAAATTTGTATTGTTGTAGGCCAGCAGGTTTGTGGACATTTTTATAGCAGCTATAGGAAACTGACAGCAGAGGATGGGGGTAGCAGCAGTGCTTATTGCTTGTCTGGCTAGGTCCTATGACAAGTACTTTCTGCAGGTTGACATGTCTAACTCTCATAACCACAGCACGAGTAGCTTCTATTACTAATTGCATTTTACAGGTGAGGAAACTGAGGCAGAAAAAGCTAAGTAAGGACCAAGGTCCCATGGCTTGTCAGATCAGGGTCAGTATTTGAAGTGAGTTCCTGTGCACCCACCCACCTCATTCTCTGCTTCCCTGATAAAGTGAAAGGCTTAAGGGACGGTCAGCGGCAGGGAAGGTGACAAGCCACATGTCACTCCTAAAGGATATTTTGCTCTACAGCTTTACCATCATCTTCAACAAAATACAGTATAAGGCAAGACAAAAATGAGGCCTACTCTCTCAGTGTCTTTCTGCTCTTGCTGAAGGTACTGACTTACCCAAGTGACAGTGACCAAGAGTAAAAGAATAAGCATATGGGGGTTGATTACGCACAAAATGCATTATGAGATATTACTCAGGAGAAGGTGCCTACAATTTAACCTGCAGTAGGAGATCCTTTACATGTGAGAATTAGTGTTTTGCTATCCTTTAAAATAGTATTTCATAACCCTATTAAAAAATGGGTGGAGGATGTGAACAGACATTTCTCCAAAGAAGAAATTCAGATGGCCAACAAGTACATGAAAAGATGCTCCACATCGTTAATTATCAGGGGAATGCAAATTAAAACCACAATGAGATATCACCTCACACCAGTTAGGATGGCCAGCATCGAAAAGACTATGAACAACAAATGCTGGTGAGGATGCAAAGGGGAACCCTCCTACACTGCTGGTGGGCATGTAAACTAGTTCAACCATTGTGGAAAGCAATATGGAGGTTCCTTAAAAAAATGAAAACTAGAAATACCATTTGACTGGGAATTCTACTCCTAGGAATTTACCCAAAGGAAACAACCTCTCAGATTCAAAAAGACATATGTACTCCTATCTTTACTGCAACACTATTTACAACAGCCAAGATATGGAAGCAACCTAAGTGTCCATCAGTAGATGAATGGATAAAGAAGATGTGGTACATATACACAGTGGAATACTATTCAGCCATAAGAAAGAAACAAATCCTACCATTTGCAACAACATGGATGGAACTAGATTGTTCAGTGAAATAAGTCAGGCAGAGAAAGAAAAATATCAAATGATTTCCCTCATTTGTGGAGTATAACAACGAAGCAAAACTGAAGTAGAAAAATAGCAACAGACTCCAAGAAGGGACTAGTGGTTACCAAAGGGGAGGGGTGTGGGACAGCGGGCGGGGAGGGAGGTAGAAGGGGATTGTGGGATATCATGATTGGTGCAAATGGTGTGTGTCGGGTCATGGGGAAGACAGTGTAGCTCAGAGAAGACAAATAGGGACTCTGTGTCATCTTACTACACTGATGGACAGTGACTGCAATTGGGTATGGGGGGAACTCCATAATAAGGTTGAATGTAATAACCACATTGTTTTTCTTGTGGAACCTTCATATGAGTGTATATCAATGATACCTTAATAAAAAATAAAAATAAAATAGTATTTCAAAGTTTGTTTAGTGAGGAATGATCACATTTTACTGTTACAAAATGTCACTAGAATATTGGTAACTGTTTTAATATAAAAACATGCACACACACACCAGTTTAATAGAAAGGTTATAAAATGAAGTTGAAAGAATTTCCCAGAAACTAGAACAAAAGCACAAAATGAAAAATAGAAAAGAATAAGAAAACTGAAGTATCAAGCCAGAAGGTCCAACATTCAATAATATGAATTCCAGAAAGTAGTCAAGAAAATGGAAGGAAGGAAAATATTAAGAAATAATACAAGAAAACTTCCCAGTCCTGAAGCCTCAGATACCTAAATTACAAGGGCTTCCTGAGAGCCCAGGACACTGAGTGATAAATGACCCACCAAGGCACACCATCACAAAATTTCAGCACTGCGAATGGAGAGAACACTCTGAAAGGTAAGAGGTAAAAGTTAAAAGTCACACAGAAAGGATTGCATCAGACTGCAATAATAACTGGTTAGGAAGGGGAGATACACAGATGTGTCTTTAAAATTCAGAGGGTTAGCCGGAAAGGGGAAAGTATCCATTAACTGATGAATGGAGAAACAGAAGTGGTATAGCAATACAAGGGACTGTTCTTAGGCAATAAAAAGGAATGAAATACTGTTGCACAGTACAACATGGATGAACCTTGAAAACATGGTGCTACAGATCCAGTTACAAAAGACCACACATTGTAGGATTCCATTTGTATGGGGGGAGTGGAGAGTAACTGCTCATGGGTATGGAGTTGTTTTTCAACTGGATTCTTGGGGCTATTTACCATTCCAAAATATCACTTCTACCATTTGACCATTAACACTTTGTTGTGTTGCATGCTAAAATCTCTTCAAGAATCATCTGACTAAATGAAACTGTCTCTTTGAATGACTACACTTTATTATCAACCAACACATCAGTTACAGTTACTATCTAGCTAGAACTTAGCTCTTGATAGTATGTGAGAATCGCTTGGATCCAAGCTTGCCAGACAAGAATGCTTGTACCAACTCCTCTGTCCTTCAAAAGCTGATGAGGAATGGTGGAAGCAAGTATTTTCAGCAGAGGAGTGTGCTGGTAGGAAATGCGCTCAGCTCTCCCTACCATGGAGATAACACATGATTTCTTTGATTGTTCTGCACTTGCAAAGGCATTTACAAAATCATTGGCTCATTTATCTACCCATCATTATGCTTATACCACCACCTGGATGCAGGTACTCTGCCAGATGCAGGAATGTACAAGTGAGTAAGTCATCACTTACCCTGGGGGGCTCTTGGTCTCTTGAGAAAAGTAGCAGGATATTTGAGACACAGTTCCTCAGATTTCTGCCAAACTTAGTCTATTCCAGTAAGAGCAGATCATCTCTGTTCAATTCTTTCTTCAACTGCCCTTTCTTTAGGGCCATTAACTGAAAATTAAGGCAACATCTCTATTCATAGTAAATTATGTTGGCTGGGGGAGGGTTACATGGCTGTGATATGTGCCCTTCTGAGATGACACAGCCCATCAAGCTGGCTAAGCTTGCATCATTCAATAAATATTTATAAAGTTGCTTCTATACATCAAGTTCATGGAACAAGACAGATGAGGTCCCTTTGTTTGGAGCTGGGGGGGTGAGGAGGGAGGTGAAGTGAGGGCTACTTTGGACAGAGTGGACAAGGACAGGCCTCTCTGAAGGTTGAGAATGAGACAGGCAATGAGTTGGAGAAAAAGTATTTCCAGCTGGAGGCCAGCATTATCAATCCCACTTCACAGGGGACCATACAGCTCTGAGAGGCTGAGGGGCTCATCTCAGGCCCTGCAGGATTCAGTTGGCAAGAAGACACACGCACCCCAGCTTCCACCCCTCTGCACCCTAGCCATCCTCTGTCCACCACTCGCTGTGTGGGCAGGAAGTGAAACAGCAGAGAACCATGAACTCAGACTGGGGATAGAGAGGACCCAGGCTGAATGTGAAAGGGCGAGGAGGATGCAGATGTGGCTCAGAGGGGCCACTGGGGCCTGAAGCAGGGGTGGCCTCCTGTGCTGCTGCTTTCTGGCCGTTCTCCCTAAGCTCTGCACCTCGGTCTCCAAAGAATGAGACTTACTCTTGAGCCAAAAGAAGGCTTGAATAAAGTATTTTAGTGAGCTCTGAGCATTTGAGAAGCGTGTGGCAATCTCCCCAAGCCAAGCTGACCTGCCAGTGATATTCATCTCTCCTTACTTGTCCTTCAAAGGCCAACGACGGGTAGTGGAAATAAGTCTTTTCAGGTGGCCAAGGAGGGAGAAGGGAAGGAGTACACACAGCTCTCTCTGCACAGGAGATAACACAGAGGATGAGCTCCCGTGTTGTGCCTGCAAACACTTTTGCACGTTCATAAAAAGCAGGCCTTTCACAAAGCTGGAAGCGCTCAGTCTGTCATCAGCTGGGTGGGAAACCGGGCTCCCACCAGGGCCATCCTTCTTTTTCAGGACGCTTCCCCAACCAGGCCTCTGAGAACCATAAATAAAGGCCACTGAGAATGGCTTTTCTGTCTGACCTTTAGCCTGAAATTAAAAAAAAGCTTGGAGAGTGTAATCCTGACTTCAGGCTCCTCCATGGGTTCCTTCCTCCCTTACCTGTTGACAGGTGCCTGCCAGACCTCACAGTTACCTTTGATTTACCTGTAATGGCATCTGACACTTAGCCAAGGTCTGCCTTGTAATCCTCTTCGAAGCTTAAGTCAATTTATATGGTAACCTGAGAGTCATTTCTTGTTTCCAGATGATGTCACTGTCTGTTAACACATACTGGGGTGATTACTAAGCTCATTCTTAGGGCAATGCAGCAGGGTATCACTCCCAGAGCCAGAGCTGGGTTAAAACAACTATTAAACACATTTTCCAACTAAAAATGTGTATCCCCATACACATTTTTGAAACTCCTAAGATATCTCAATACTTGTTTTCAGAGGACCAAGAGCTATTTTTCTGAATCAAAAATCTGTACCTGGTAAGTCCAAATGTATTTATGGAGATAAGGGTGGCCAATTTGAAATTGGAGCAGAAAATCACAGATGTAGTGATCAAAGTCTTCAGTGGAATTTTAAACCATGTCTTTTTCTCAACTCAAACCCTGAAATGAGTTTGTGTTAATATAAGTTACCCCTAGCCTTTGATGGTTTGAGCACAGTTCTCAGTGAAAAGGAATTCTAGGTTTCTTCTTTCCCAGTTTATTTGGGATTCTGGAATGAAACAGTATGACAATTTCTTTGTGTTGAAGAGTATCTGCTAAACACAGCAAAATTATAATCATTTTGTTATAGGACAGTTGACTCTATTGATTAAGCCATAGACAGAGATTTGTGTGTGTGTGTTCACATTTTGCTTTGTTTTAAATGTGAAGAAATGATTAAAGAATTCTTGACTTTAAAATATTTTTTTACTAAGGTATCATTGGTATACAATCTTATGAGGGTTTCACATGAGCGACATAGTGGTTACAACATTCACCCATATTATCAAGTCTCCCCCTCACACCGTATTTCAGTCACTGCCCATCAGAGTAGTAAGATGCTATAGAGTTACTGCCTGTCTTCTCTGAGAAGTACTGCTTTCCCCGTGACCCCCCTACATAGTGTGCTAATAGTAATACCCCTTAATCCCCTTCTCCCTCCCACTCACCCTCCCCAGTCCCTTCCCTTTGGTAATAGCTAGTCCTTTCTTGGAGTCTATGATTGACTTTAAATTTTGTGAATACATTTAATTCCAAAATATCCCATGTTCTGCTTTCCCACCATATGAGATTCCAATTGCTGCTATAAGGAATTTATCACAAATTTGGTGACTTAAAGCAACACAAATCTATTCTCTTACAGTGCTGGAGGCCAGGAGTGCTGCTATCAAGCTGTCACTAGGCTGCCTTCCTTCTGGGGGTTTCAGGGGAGAATCCATTTCCTTGCCTTTTGCATTTGCTAAAGGCCACCTGCATTCCTAGGTTGGTGGTCCCTTCCCTCCAGTTTCAAACCGCATCATGGACAACCTCTTTTTCCCTCCTCACACCTTTTTCTGACTCTGGCCCTCCAGCCTCCCTTTTACAGGACCATTGTGATTACATTGGGCCCATCCAGATAACCCAGGATAATCTCTCACCTCAGGATCCTTAACTTAATCACCCCCTTTACCTTTCCCGGTGCTGGGGATTCAAATATCAGCATCTTTGAAGGGACATTATTCAGTTTACACACCTTTTATTGCAAGTATTTACCAACCTGTGAACTGGAAGCAGGGCTTCCGTAAACAATCGTAAAATGCCTATGAACAGTTGGTTACTTACCTGGAGCATGCTCCTCCGGGAATGGGCTTTTCTGACCTGCAGCCTGAGGACTTCTCAGCGGGTCATCGCTGCTCTGCCCCTTGCTGTGGGATGGCCAAAAGAGCACTGGACTCAGACATTAAAACTGTTCAATATCTCTGAGGGCAGTTCTTCCTCATGTGTAAAAGGGGAATAACAATGTACATTCCACATGACCTTGAGGGTAAATAAGGTTGGTGCTAGAGGTGCTTTAAAAACTGCAAAGACTTAGTAAAACGTATACTCCAGTGGGATTCATTTTAGGGTATAAATTACATAACCAAGAGATTATAGAGTAGACCAAACAAAACAAAATGAACAAAACAGCAATAGACTCATGGACACTGAGAAGTGAGGGAGGGACTGCAGTGGGTGAGTGGAATAGGCAAAGGGGATACAGAGGCACAAAATCTCAATCATAATATAAATTAGTGATGGGGATAAGAGTGCAGCATAGAGAATACAGCTGATATTTCTGTAGCATATTTCTATGCTGACAGTAACTACACTAGTGAGGTGAGCACTTAATATAGGTAACTGTTGAATCACTGTGCTGTATACTTGAAACCAATATTGCATAACTATACTTGAATAAGTAGAGGTAGAAGAGACTTGAGACAGATAAGACATCTGGGGCTCATCTAGCTTCATAGATCATACAGCTTATTACTGTCTGGGCCATGCCTAGAACCCAGATATCTTAATTCCTGGTTCCATGTTCTTTCTGTTGCACCCCAACATGATGGTAACATGTTTGACTCAGCCCACAGTGATCCATCACTAGGCTCTTCTACCCAGGTTCATCCTGGCTCCGCCTCCACCGTTACCACCAACCAGACTTCTGTCTCCACCCTCCTGCGGTGCTGATTAAAGAGGAATTAAGACCTAGTTGTGGCAGTCCCCCAGTTAACTCACTCAAGTCTGTGCCTCTCTCTTCTCTGTTTCTCACACCTGGTGTTTGTTCAAGTATCTCTCCTCCAGCATCTACTCTGTTTTAAACCCATATTGAAGTTCTTGTTTTCCACTATTTTCAGCCTCTCCTTAGTGTCTCTGCCTCAAGACCCAGCCAATGCCACTCCCTTTGTCACCTAAGGGGATGATTAGTTCTTAACAAGCTTTGCATTAGCATAGCTCTGGAATCTATAGGTCAGGCTTTCTTTGTTTGCATTAAAAATTGTTTTAATAAGTTACAATTTATATACATTAAATTCACCACTTCTAGCATACAGTTCTATGACCTTTGACAAACACATACAGAGGCGTAGTAACCATGGCCACAGTCAAGAAATATGATTTCTTCATGGGTGGTGCTTTTGGTGTGGTAGTTAAGAATTTTTTGCCTATCTCAAGGTCACAAAAATTTTCTCCTATTTTTTTTCTAGCAGTTTTACAGTGTTATGTTTTACAGTTAGGCCTTTGATCCATCTGAGTTAGTTTTTGCATAGAGTACAAGGTATAGATTGAGTCTGGTTTTGTTTTGTTTTGCATTGAGATGTCCAGTTGTTGTAGCACCTTAGCTGTAAAATTTTTTCTTTTTCCATTGAATTGCCTTTGCAACTTTGTAGAAAACTGATGGAATATGTATGTGTGCATCCACTTCTGTATTCTCTCTTTTGTTCCATTGATCTATCTTGATTACTGTAGCTTTACAGTTGAGTCTTACATCAAGTAGTGTGAGTCCTCCAACTTTATTTTTAAAAACTGTTTTTGTTATTTTAGTTCCTTTGCCTTTCCACATAAATTTAGAATCAGCTTATAGATTTTTTCAAAAACACTTATTGCAATTTTATTGAAATTGAGATAAAGCTTTACATCAGAGAGAATTGACGTCTTAACAGTCGTGAGTCTTTAAATCCATGAGTACATATTTATCTCCATTTATTTAGGTTTTCTTTGATTTCTTTCAATGTTTGTAGTTTTAGATATTGCATGTATTTTATGAAATTTATACCTAAGTACTTGATGTTTTTTGATGCTGTTGTAAATGGTACTTTTAAACAATTTAATTTTGAATTGTTCATTGCTAATATATAAAATTATGATTAACTTTTGTATGTTGACCTTATATATTGTAACTTTGCAAAACATGCTTATTAGTTTTAGGAGCTCTTTTGTACATTCTTTGGGATTTTCTACATAGACAATTATGTCTGCAAAGAGTGACAGTTTTATTTCTTCTTTTCTAATATATATGTATTTTATTTCTTTTTCCTGCCTTATTGCTCTAGCTAGGACCTACAGTATGATATTCTGGTTACTTTAACTTTAATATGGTCTTCTTTTTCTAGTTTCTTAAAGTAGAAACTGAGATCATTGATTCAGATAGGTTGCTCAATGGAATGCAGGATTCTCAGTTAAATTTTAGTTTCAGATTAACAAATAATTTTTTAGTATACTGCAAATATTGCATGGAACATAATTACACTACATAAAATGTCATTGTTTGTCTGAAATTCATTTCAGCTAGGTATCCTGTATTGTTATTTAGTAAGTCTGGCAACCCTAACTTAAGATCTTCATTTCTAGTATAGGTGTTTAATGTTATAAATCTTTCTCTAAGCTCTATCTGTCCACAAATTTTATCACATTTTCATTTTCATTCCCTTTAAAACACTTTCTAGTCTCCCTTTTAATTTCTTCTTGAGTTATTCAGAAGTATGTTATTTAATTTTCAACTATTTGGAGGTTTTCCACATGTATTTATTTTATTTCTAATTTAATTTCTTTGTGGTCAGAGATTTTACTTTGTATGATTTGAATCCTTTTAAATTTATGAGACTTGTTTTATGGCCCAGAACATAGTTTACCTTGGAAAGGTTCTATGTGAATTTGAAAAGAATATATATTTTGCTGTTGCAGATAGGGTGTTCTATAAATGTCAATTTGGCTAAGTTGTTGGATCATATTAATCAAATCTTCTATGTCCTTACTGATTTTTAGTCTACTTGTTCTATCAAGTATTAATGGAGGGGTATTTAAATCTCCAACTTTAATAACTATAGAGTCATCCATTTCTCTTTGTAATTCTCATGGTATCTGCTTTCATTTTGAAGCTCTGGTATTAGACGCAAAGACATTTAGGATTCCTCCATCTTCTTGATGAATTGACTCTTTCATTATTATGAAATGACTCTTCCCTGGAATCTGAAATCTGTCTGATATTAATATAACCATACCAACTTTTTCTTTAGAGTGTTAGCATCGTATATTTTCCTCATACTTTTACTTTTAATTTTATCATATCTTTATACTTAAAGTGGGTTTCTTGTAGGCAACACTTGTTAGTCTGATAGTCTCTGACTTTTCATTGTGATGTTTAGGTGTTATTGCATGTTTACATGTCAGGCATTTAAAGTAGCTATTTTGCCTGAAAGAAGGAATGCAAAGAAACATATTAAACAGAAGGGCTGATCTTGAGTACCATAAAAAGTTAAATGTTTTTAAGAGTTGCATTTCATTCTTGGTGTATTTATTTATTTGTACTTGTACTCAAACTTGAATCAGTACAAGAATCACCAAGTTTTAAAATTCAGTGTCCTGGGCCTCGCTCCCAAAGGGTCTGATGGGGGTCTGGGTCTGGTCTGAGCCTGTACTTCATGATACACACTGCCCCGCCCTCTGCCATCACCTTGGTCATGCCACCAAAGCACAAGGTTCTCAGATCACAGCTGGATGAACCTGCATGGAAAGCAGCCAGGTCCACTGGATGTGCTGTCATCTGTTTTTCTCTTTTTGAGGTTATCAAAAATACCAAGCAAGTATACTGGGGTTTGACTTCCCATTCCCAGCTGTGTGACAGCAAGAACCAATTTCCACTGACCTAAGCTGAGCCATTTAAGGAGGCAAATTCACTCTTCAGAGCTAGATCTCTATCTTTAGCAGTATATCACCAAGATAGGAAGGAAAGAAGGCAGCTACCCAAAACAAATCTGAATTTAGTGAAGACAAAAGGTTTTGATGATTTATTTAACTGCAGCAATAATAGCATGTATAACTATGCAAAAGTATCCTGCATTTGCCAATCATTTATTTTTTTAATATTTTTCTTCTTTTTTTGTTAGAAATTTTTGTTGCTCATGTTGGCTCCTTCCTCTGGAATGTCCCTTCCCGCTTCTTCCCTATCATGGCTTCTCTGAATACTGCCCATTCTTCAAGAGCCAGCCTTAAAACGTGCCTTTTCCACAATTATACCTCTCAGACTAACATAAAGCCAGAGGTGATTCTGCAAATTGGTCATTTTGTAAACTGATTTCAGCCAATTGGTCTGCTGGGCCCATGATATTACAACAAATCAACCTTGGAAGGCAGATGTCAGATGAGGAAGAGAAATTACATCCCAGGCTCATAAAGGGAAAAAAAGGTCTACAGTCTTGGTTCCTTGGATGCTGGGGTGTGTGGGGAACCCCACCTGCCAGAGCAGGTGCTGAGAAGGCGCAACAGATATGTAGAGAGAACACCACCAAATGCAGAGGACTGAAGTTTAAGAAAAAAAAATTAATTACACTAGTAAACACACATGTAAGGAAAATCAATAAGCTCTTGTTTAACATTCTAACAGCAAGGGGTCGACTCACATCTCCCACACCAGAGGTCACTGATATCATCTTAGCTCATTTGGCACAGGCGTCAGTACATGAACAGACAATGCACTGAAAATCCAGGGCAGTCAAAGAAGGCTTCTGGGGAAGGTGGCATTTGAGCTTGGTGACCTCTAAAGAAGGAACGATGGGCATGTCCAACAGAACGAACAGCACAGCAGGGAGGAGAAAGAATCATTTTGTGGGGATGGATGCAAGTGGTAAATGAAGCTGGAAAGGGAGGAGGCTGAGTTTGGACCAGACCAAGAATGGGCCCCTAGATGTCAGAGGTCTAAAAATTGTTAAGAAACCATCATCTTTCTGGTTGCCAGTGGAACCTTATCAACTCAGCCAGGGTCTAAGGAGAGCTGATATCTTGCATTGTATAGCATTTAAATAGGCATTTGATTTTTTTTTTCCACCAAGATGGTCAGTGATCCATGCACAAACCAAGCAGTGCAAGAAGACAGATCACTAAAAGAGGGGGCTCTGTTTATCCACAAACACCTTGACAACTTGCAGTGATGGAAAAGGAGACACTGGTACAAGGTCAGGTAGCATAGGCAACAGTCAGATTGGCAATGCTCCTGTTAACTCTCTCAATTTTGTTCTTTTTCTTGCTGTGGTTCTGCAGCCTGTGACTGCTCAGTACTCTATGGGAATGACACTAACGCAGAGATCTTTTCGAAGTATTACTGTGCACAGATGTTCATGTGCTACTGAAGATAATCTAGGAAGTTTCAAAGCCAGGAACAAACCCAGGAAGAGTAATAGGGGTATTGGAATTTCCAAATTATATCTCTAAAATACGTACCTCTCTCCAGCATCTCTCCAGCTATCATCCAAAACTATGCCCAAGTCCCCTTTTGTCCTCATGTAACTCAGTACATCTCATACATGATATAGACTCAGTAGTCAATAACAAAGGACTTCTGGTGGTGGTTATTTGAATCTGTACTTGATATTATGAGACTTCTCATGGAAATACAAAATAAAAAAGACTGAAAGAGAGCTCTGGACAGAATTCAGGCTTGCATATTTTAAACACTTGACATTGGTTCAGATCATCAGTGGCAGCTGTAACTGAGGGGTTCAACAAAAGGCTGTGCCTGTTATTACTATTATCACGACAGTTATTTTCAGGAGCATGGAGATGGTGCATTTAGATTCTGGTAAAAAAAAGATTGAAACCTCACTACGTTAAAAACATAATGCTAAGTGAGGCCTCCAAAACAACCCACAGCATGTTTCAAAGCACATGGATTTCATGTTCCCAGAGCACTGACTTCATTTT
This sequence comes from Manis javanica, assembly GCF_040802235.1. Lineage (NCBI taxonomy): Eukaryota > Metazoa > Chordata > Mammalia > Pholidota > Manidae > Manis > Manis javanica. The sequence continues at coordinate 168,720,358 of NC_133156.1, read as the reverse complement.
GATCTTCTTAGCGTTTAGAGAAGGGCAGCAGAGGAATGCCAGGGCAGGTTCGTTAAGGAACATGGAAGGTAGGTTTTCACTGGAGAGGAAGTGAGACGGGATGTCTGGAGAAAAGCAAACACTTCCCACTTCAAGGTGGACTGAAATTTCTCTCTTGCCCTGGCCCTCTTCTCCCATGACCCCTAAGATCCTTGATGCACCTTAGCTGAAGTACAGATCAAAGGGAGAGGGGAACTCTTGACACAAACTGAAACCATCCAGTTGTTTAATCATCCCTTCACGCGAAAGGCCGGCTCTTGCTTTGCTTGTCTGTCAGGACAGGCAGGTGGCTATTTCGTACTGTAATGTTTATTTTCTTGGCCAGATTTATGTTACCTAACAGAGCAAAAATGGGCCAATGGCAGAAAATCTTGGACTCAGTTATCCATTTTGGAATGATTCTGTTAGGAAAGAGTATAAAACCTAAACGTGATTTATTCCCACTAGGATGTTAAAACATTTTAACAGTAAGGTATGAACAAAGGGCCATGTGGTGAGCTGCTCAGGCTGAGAGTGGGGGTGGGGGAATTGATAAGGGCCTGGCTATACCTGTTTGAGTTTTTTTTTTAACCTAACAATAAGAATAAGACAAATGTAAAGGAAAGATATAACAGGCTTAGGCGACGTCTGGGGAAGACTGTGACCCCTATAGTACTCAGCCAATGAGGAACCAGGAGAGGGACTCGCGCACTAGGAGATAAATTATTGGCGCCAAACTCCCCAGGTGTGCCTGCCCACCAGACACCCGATCTTTCAAGATTGTCATTGAAGCCTCGCTCCGCTGTTCTCTTTGTCTCCGTGTCCACTTATTGAATATGGACCAGTGAGTGTGTTTCTCACAATTCTTACAGAAGGAATTTTTTAGAAGTATAGAATGTAGACTTTATACTTTCAATTTAGAACTTTAGGCTAATTGCATGCTGAAGTTTAGAAGAAAAAAGAAAGTTCCACAATTAAATTGCCAAATTCTTGGCTTACTCTAACATCAAACTAGAATGTTCCCTGCTTGTTCTGATGCCTGAGCTCCCCGTTGTCAACTTTAAGTTTTAGGGACATGAGGGGTTTGTAAAGGCAGCCTTGTTCAAGGAGAAAATGAACATTTCTATCCCTCTATAACAGGAATCTGAGTCCAAACTGAGACCAAAGCCAGAGAGGCAATGCGGTTGCTGAACAAGAGCAGATGTTAAGCCAAACAAATCATGAGCCACTTTCGAGCTGGGTGATCTTGGGCAAGGCACTTAAGTTCCTGGGTCCTCAGTTTCCTCATCTGTAAAAGTGGTGTTCAGATACATTACAGGATTACATTACATTGTGAGGATTAGGGGTAATACACGTGGAGTAGGCAGCACATGATCATTTTTTAGATAACCTTGGGTAAAGATAACAGCAGCACATTCTCAAGAGTTACACCATGTTATAATGATTTGTAGTAACTGTTGCTTTAAATATTTGAACTTTCAAAAGCATTCAAATGAGTCTCCTTACCTATTCATTAGCAATATTGTTAAAACTGTTAATAGCCCTTGCATTGTGGTTTATCAATGAGCATCTTGATTTTATATGCAAAACCAGTAAATTTTGGGATCATAAGAGTTGTGCTTCCCCATCAAATTTGGACCCACCAATTAGATATTATGCCATAAGTGGAGTGTGAAGGAAGCACTTTTAAATCCAAAGTCCCCTGCACTTAGTAACCTGAAGAGATGACTCTGTTGCCAACAATTTGTATTTCTCTTAGAGGAAAAGTAGATTACTATTGTAGCAGGGGTGTAACCTATTCAAGGGCGCAAAACCTAAACGCTCCCTCAAGTAGATCTGGTTTTATAGCTCTTAAAGGATAGCAGTTCTGAACATACTGTTCAGGAAATCTACAAATCAGTTCAAAGGCAAATTCAAGTTGAAAATTAAAAGTCTGCGTAGCCACGTGATGTAGCTAAGATTTTGCTTACTTTATGTTTTGTCAAGTTGAAGGGGTTTATTATGGTAACATTTGTTTGATACACAAAGTATGAAAAAGGGAAAACTATGATAATTTTTTTAAAAAAGGTGATAGGTGACAGGTCACTACAGAATATATGGTGATATATACGTGTATAGAGGAAGAGACAGAGAGAGGGGAGAGATTGTTGTAAAATGCAAGTCAGATGAAGAACATCTGCTTCACAAAGGATTCCTCATTTGTAACTCCATAGAACAAAAACTTCTTATCGCTGGGTTCAATGGATGGGCCTCAGGGCCTCTGAGAACTCCTAGAAGATGCAGGCATGATTTTTTTGCATGTAAATATCCACATTTCTGGAGAAAATGTCCATGGCTTTCATTCAGTTATAGAAAAAAGGAAATTTTGGAGAGTAGGCAGTAACTGTTGGTTTAAATATTAAACTTCTAAAAAATTTCAAATGATTTTATGTTACCTATCAATGAGCAATCTTGTTAAAATTGCCCTCATATTATATTCATCAATGAGCACCTTGAGTTTAAATGCAAATCCAGGGAATTTGGGGATCATAAGAGTTGTGATTCCATTATCAGATTTGACCCACCAGTTGGCTGTGATGCTGTAAGTGAAAAAAGAGAAAAACAACACAATAGGGGTTTATATTGTTGCTGGTGATACGCTAGAAGTAGGATACACTTTTCTTGGGCAATGGTGCATCATCGTGCTCAACACCTAGAGGGCAGAGAGTAAATCCTGCCTCAGTTTCTGCAGTGTGTTTTTGGACAATGACCGGACCTCACTGGATAATAATAATAGCTGTTTCTCATGTGAGAATCCTGTGAGGATTAAATGGGCAGTACATGTGGATTCTGAGAACAGTTTCTGGCTCAGAAAATGCTCACAGGTGTCTGCTGTGGTCTCTGTAAAAAAAATAAGGAGACGAGAAAAAAAAGAAGTCAGGGCATTTTCCTCTTCGTATCTCCTGTGAGCCTCAGGGTCTATAAAGCTGGGCATCATCAGTTGTTTTAGATTGAACAAATACAATTCACTAAATGGTATGTAAAATATAAAGGTCCCTGCGAGAGGAGGAGCAGTCACCTGAGGTCTTGGAGCCCTGATTCCTTGCGATTGGCTTTTTTAGCAGCAGCTCACACTGGATTCTGACCAGCCCACAGAGCAGGCTGTTGACGCCAGCTGGCAGAACCCGTTACCTGAACTGAATTCAGTAGTCGTGTTGGAGGCCACAAGGCAGTGGTAAAGTCAGCCCAGGGCTGACACTCAGCGCAGCACTTCATTAGCTTTGCAGTTTAGGGCAAGTGACTTAACTCTCTGAGCCTCGAGGTCCGCATCTGTAGGCTGGGCTTGATGATGGAAGCGCCCTCTTGGTGCTGTCCTGAGGACAAACAGAGGGGAGCCTTTCAGTGTTTCGCAGTGTCTGGCACTTAGTATTAAATAGTAAATACTAAGCAGCATGGGCTAAAACGTTCTTACCACACACCTGGCCCCGTGCTGAATTTTTCCTTCTGAATTAGCACTTGTAAAGTACCTCTGAGGTCACTGCTAGGAACTTCCCTATTTTACAAATGAGGAGTCTGGGCACAAAGTCTCGAGTGCATGGCACACGCTGTACTCCAGGGCCAGGTTCTTGTTAGCACAAAAATCTTATGTGCCTGCCCTTGGCCCTGAGCTTCCCATGGTCTCTCTACCAAGGTGGTGAGGAAGGGGGCAATGGGGAGCAAATCTCCCGACATGCGAACCTGTCTCTAGATCCCTCAGATCTCACCAAATGTACCACACGGTACAAAACAGTAATTATCTTAGGTCTGTCTAGCGTCTTCTGTGGCACATAAGAGATGCGTGCCTAAGATACGTGCCTGTTGGAGGACCCTAGGGGGCGTGATGCTTTAAGCAGCTGTAGTGGGGAGAGGGTCACAGCCCTTTGAGGAAAAAGATACCCTGCAGCATTTCAGTAAGGGCTTTACATCAAGGCATGGTTTGCCTAAGGCGCTGTTTGAAGGAAGTTTTAAAGGAGTTGCCTCCTAATTGCAGAATGGATTCCCCACCCTGTCCTGCAACCAGATAGGCTCTGCTTTGCCCTCTGAGTTAACAGTAGGGGGTCTGGCGTTTGCAACACCTCCCAGCCCCACAATCCTATCTCCATGGTTATTAGAGGATGTATCAGCGCAAATGCCTCACCTAGCTGGAGCCCTTCATTTGACCGCATGGGTGGGCCTTGTCATTCCAATGAGGTCAACACTGTCTGAACCAGAGAGAGGGCCCCCATCCCAGGGCAGCTGGTGGAAAATTCCAAGTTAGCTGTTCACATCCCAGTCCTCAGAACTCAAAGAACATATACTTCTGCATCTATTGAATTATGTCCAAGTTATTTTTTGGAAACAAACTTGAGATCTTCTTTATGCTTTCCCCTTTCCAGTCTTCGGCCTCCTTGCCTAACCCCTGGCAACTGCTAATTGGTTCTCATCTTAATAATATGTTGAGAATTATCTCATCTCAGTAAATATGTTGAGAACGTGGGGTAAATGGAATCATGCAGTACATGGCCCTTTGAGATTGGCTTCTCTCTTTCACTCAACATATTGCCCTTGGGATCCCTCCACATTGTGTGAGCATCAACACTGTGCTCCTGTTTATTGCTACGAGTATTTCATGGTGCCAATGTAGAGGACCCTTTTGAAACAGAAGGGACAGCCCTTCCCAGCTCAAACTGCACTGAGGCCAGAGTCTATGCTCCTGGCCTTCAAGGCCCTGGCTGCTGCCTTTCCTGTCTTTTCTTGATACCCTGCCCCTCCCCCTCTCACCCTGGCCTTTTGTCCCTCCTAAAACCCACCCAGCTTGTTCCTCAGAGCTGCTCACTGGGGAAACCTGCCCTACCTCTCCATGTTTGCCAGGTCCCAGCTGGAGTGTCACCTCCTCACAGAGGCCTTCCCTCTGCCACCTTACATAAATGCTGCCATCCACCCATTTTCCGGCTTAGTTCCTCCCTTGCACTAATTATATCTGGTGACAATTTTCTTTGTCTTTTTTACTTGTTTAGTGTCTGCCACCTTCCCCTAGCAGAGTGACCATTGTGTAACAGACACTCACAAAGGAATGAGTTGAATAGAGTTCATTATTCTCTGAAAGAGAATGCTGATGATTATTAATATGGGTTTCTGTACCTGGGGTTATTCCAGAAAGGGACTGAGGGTGGCTTGTAAGCATAGAGACAATGCAAGATGAAAAATAATAAACAGGGAATGATGAAACCATAGTAAAGGGAGCCCACAATCTGTGGGTGAGATGCAGAGCTGACTAGACTCCTGGCAGCCAGTGCAAGAAGTGCAAGAGTTGCAGAAGGAGCAGTCTTCCCTCATCTTTGAACCAGGCATTGGGCACCATGGTGGTAAGCCCAATGGCCGCTGGATGGCAAGGAAAGAAATACCTAAGCAAGGCAATACTGGGTTGTGATGAGGGATATGAAGAAAATACAAGTTAAACATGGCCGCATGACTTGCAGGATCCATGAAACTAAAAACTAATCTCCTTTTTCTGAAGAAACAGTTATTCCTGATTCTAAAAACTAGGGGGAAAATTGCCAGTGGTCCTTATTCTTTTATTTTTATGTTAGTTGGGTTTTTTCACAGTTGAGGGAGAACTGATTATGCTTGACCCCAAGGATATAATGGAGAAAAAAATGACAAGACCTCTGGAGGTTTACGTGTGGGGGTAAACAGATCCCAAGTACTCACTGTCTCTCCCTTGCATCACGAGGTCCTGCTCTATCTACCTCTTTGTCGCCCTCTGAAAGATTAAATAAGGTGCCCAGAGTAACACAGCTGTTAGTGACAAGCTGGGCCAAGGAAAGCAGTCCACTGTTTTTCTACAACAAACACTCCTCTGGGGAATCAAGTGAATCTAAGCTGTTACAGGCTTGGCCTTGGCCAGCCCTAGGCCCCATGTAGACCCACAGCCTTTGCTTTACAGTTAAACTCAGTTCAAATGAGTACTGAAGTCAACCTCCAGCAAGGGGATGATTCAGCAAGGACTAGCACAGCTGCTGAGAGGTGAGTGTGTGAAGGAGGGCCTTGCTGCCCCTACACCCCACCTGGGGGTAGGCTCCTCCAGGAGGCAATTGCCTCCCTCACGGTGCCCACCACACACATTTATTCTGAGTTTGAGCCCTTCCTCTGGGTTCCCCTGGGGCCCTGAGTCAGCCTTAGTTCCCTGCACTGACTTGCCTCTTGAAGATGACTCCTCCGTGTCCCTGTTCTGCTAAATGCAGCTCAGGAAGCACCTGGGTGCCTGTTATACATGTAGGTCCCCTGTCTCTCTGTTCTCACCGAATCAGGTTCTCTGGGGTAGGACCCAGGCACCAGGATTTCTGAAAAGCTCGCTAGGCAATTCTCAGGGACCGTCTTGGTCTCTGTTTTATTCTCAGCTTTGGCTAAGCCCTGTGCATTCTCTTCATATACATATGCCAATTCACTGAATTTTTTGATTAGCAATAAATTAGTAAATGTGTCCAGGCGATTATACATGACAATGTGCCTTGGAGTGTCCCATCTTCTCTAAGCTCCAGGAAGAGTTTTGGTCCTGTCCTGATTTCCCTTTGTCAAGAAGCCTGTTTGAAAATGCAGATTTGGAATCGGGAAGTGTCCTGGGACAGCAGGGCAGACGTGGACGGGGAGAGATCCAGACTAGAGGTTTCTCCAGGGGAGAAGAGCTAATGATGAGACCCAAGGAACATTATGAGGATGGAGAGAGATGGGCAGGCTCTGGGGTGGGGAGCAGAAGGAATGAGGTAGAAGAATAGAACCAGCTCTGGGATGGGCCTTGCAGTACCCTGGCATCACCTGACTTGGACAGAGAGGGATCGATAGCACAACTTGTGTTCAAGTCTGATAGAAATCAGGAGATAGGCAGATATCTGGGACCCACTGGGGTATTGCCAGGTGCTCCTGGCCCCCATGAGCAGGGCCATCCACAAGGGCAGGTCAGGTGCTTCAGACGCAAAGTTCCAGAGCCGGGAGAAGTCACCCTGCCTGGAATGTTCTGGCAGGTGAGGCCTAGAAGAATGCAAAGACATCACTCAAGCAGTTGGGGCTGGGGTGTCACTGCATCGCCAAAGGTCCTGCCTGCTCTGCCCCTCTGTAATTTGAAGGTGGAGATGGAGAGGACATGGCAACATGTTTGCTGATATGTGGACATTGGAGGGTGCAGGTAGGAAGGAAACACAGGCAGTTGGAAGTGCCCCTGAGGTATGCGTTTGCAGCTCACTGTCACTGAGCAGCCAGGCTCAGAGCCACTCATGGGCTGCCAGGCTGGGTTTGATGGTGTTGTTCTGGCAGCTGGGATGTATGTTTTAGCAAACCCCCAATCTAAAGGGATGTGGCTGAATAGGTTCCCTCAAAATCCATGTCTACCTGGAACCTCAGAATGTGACCTTATTTGGAAATAAGACCTTTACAGATATAATTAGGAGATGAGATCATCCTGGTTTAAGGTGGGTGGCCAATCCAGTGACAGTGTCCTTATAAGAGATACACAGAGATGCACAGAAGACAGGCACGTGGAAACTGAGGCAGGCAGAGGTTGGGGTTGTGCTGCCATAAGCCAAGGAACATCAGGGGACACCAGAAACTGGAAGGGACAAGGGAGGATTCTCCTCTGGTGCCTTCAGAAGAGGGAGTGCAGCCCCGCCGACACCATGATTTCAGACCTCTAGCCTCTAGATCTGTGAGAGAGCATTTTCTGTTGTTTTAAGCCAGCCAGTTTGTGGTAATTTGTTCTGGCAGCCTTAGGACACTAATACAGGGACTTCCCACTGAAGGGAGTTTTAACTGCTGGGGCCAGTACCACCATGCATAGACAGCTGGTTATGGCAGAAAAGATGAATTTAATAGGCAGCTCTGAGAGAGTGAGTGTCCAGGTAGGGTGAGGGACAGAATGTTACATCATACACTCATCCATAAGTAAAGCAAGCAGCCTCAGTCTGCAAAGCTTACTAGAAGAAAGTAAAATGTTCTATGGAAATCAGATGATGCTTTGCTAAAAGTGGATTCAGTGTTGGCAAGGCCATAGCCTTGAGGGGTGGTGATCAGGGCCTGAAACAAGCCAGGCATGTTTCAGCTCAGAGGAGGTGGAGTGGGAACTCAGAAAAAGGAGAGAGGATGGAGACTTGGCAGAAGTGGACCCAGGCCAGCTCTGGGACTGCTCCCCAGCCACCTGGTTAAGTTTATTGCCAGGTGCTCACTAAAGAGAGCAGGTGTCCTCGCACAGACTGGCACATACTTAGTGAGCACCTGCTTTGTGCCTGGCCCGCGGCCAGCAGAGAACACTGGTGAACACATGCAATTCTCATCCTCAGAGCTGATAAAATCTCAGTTAAGAAGATTTGGTTGCAAGTAACAGAAAACTCAACATACATTGACTTAGGCAGTAAAAAGATGTTACTAAGTCCAGAATCTGGGAGTCCAGGGATCTGAGGCTTCCAGCACCATTCAGCCAGGACTCTACTTCATTTTTCTGATTCTCTGGGGCCTTCCCTCTTTTGTGTATCATTTCCAGCCTAGGGTTAACTTCTCTTTTGTTCCAAAGTGCAAACAATCTTGTGGGCTTGTGCAATGGCTGCCAGCAGTATCTATAGCTGTTTGCTTTACATTCATGGAGGAAGAGGGCTGCTCTCCTGTAGTCATTGGGCCATCATAATCTTGTGCCCATCTCCCACTCAATTCAAAGCAAAGGAAATAAGATACCCTAATCGGCCTAAGGACCAGTGCTACTCAAAGTGTGGTCTTTGGGCCTGTTGCATTGGCATCCCCTGGGAATTTGCCCAAAATGCAAACTCTGGGCATCAGAAACTGGATCAGAAACTCTGGGCATACAGTACAGCTATCTGTGCTTAACAAGCCTTCCAAGTGATCTCCATGCTTGCTGAAGTTTGAGGACTGCACTTGGATGAATCAGATCCCACCTGTGGAGCTGGTGATGGATGTTCTTCTACCCAAACTGCATAAATGCTGTGCAGTGGCAGAAGGCTGGAATGGAATTGGGGAGCAACTGCCACTACCCTCAGTGATTATGACAAAATAGCCATGATGTACTGAGTTCTTATTATATGCCAGGTCACGGTGCTGAACACTTTATATGATGATCTCATTTAGTCCTCACCACAAATCTATGAGGTAGGTACTATTACTATCCTAGTGACAGCTGAGGAAACTGAGGCCCAGGCAGCTGAGTAGTTCTTGAGGGCTTCACAGCTAAGTATCAAGGCTGGAGTTTGAACTCCAGCAAATGCCCCAGAGGCTGAGTGCTAATGAACTGCCAGCTGCCAGGATGTGTGATAAGCATCATTGACAGAGGACAGTCAGATGTGTCAGAAGCACCTTTGAGGCACCTCACATGCTCTAGTGGGGAGTCAAGGAGGGCTTCCAGAAGGAAGTGACAAGCTGGGGAGGAGTTTGCTAGCTGGGCAAAGATGGGGAGGAAGAGTGTGCAAAGGCCTGGAGCCCAGAGATGGCTTGGCATGTCTGAGGGACTGAGGGACTGGTGTTGGGCATGAGAGGAAGGGTGGGGTGACTGAGAGGTGGGCAGATGTTGGATCTAGAAGGGCCCTGTGGACTAGGTGAAGAGGCTCAGCTTTATCCTAAGGATGGTAAAGAATGCAGGGGATTCTAACCCTGGAGATGAGTACAGTAAACGGCATGTATCTACATATTTACAATATGTCCTGAAGTTTTTAAATTTCTTTTCCCAATGTTATGGGCTTGTTTTTGGGTATCTTAGATCTGTTGCTGCTGGAATATACACAGAGGGTCCCATTTAAATCAAACTTCATTTATTTCTTATTATTTTCTACACCAGGGTAATGGTGTAGATACAGGGTCAGTCGACTGCTTCAGAAATGCTTTACACAAAAATACAGTCAGTCATAACAGGATCCTTGAAGACTTGTTTATGGGCAAAATATTCCCAAGGTCTTCCTTAGTTGTCTCCAAACTTCTAAATAAATGGAATGAATTTCTGGGTATGAAAGATCCCCCTGAGAGCCTCCCCCCTCACATTCTGATTTGGAAGATAAGCAGTGGGGTCTTGAGACTGTATTCTTATCAGTCACTCTGGTGGTTGGGGAGCCAAGGACCACACTTTAAGATCCACCAACTTATCTTGAAATAAGTTTGTGATTAAAAAAAAGTCAGCTTTTTCCCAACCTCCCGCTGTCAGGTTTACATTATGAGGTATGAGGGGGCTGACCTCAGACTGACTGACCAATCTGTCAACGCAGTTCCTAGGAAAGATGCTCCTCTCGGCACTTCATTGCAACGCGATGGCATGAAGGGAGATCCTCACACAGATTACGCCGCCAGTGCCAGGTCAGACAGGGGGCCATGGGGGTGTGACTTGCTGATCACCTTGCCCTTTCAACATCTAAATGGCCCGACCCACCACTGACCCAAAAAGCATTTGAAAGAATTTAGGAAAGTTGACAGATACAAGGAGACAAAACAAGCACCACTAATATGTTGTTGCAGAACTGTTAGAGAAAGAGCTTTCAGGGACACTATTCTCCTTCTAGTTCTTTGGGGCATAGAATTTTCACCATTACTGTCTTCTCCATCATTATCATCAGTAATCACAATAATCAATAGTTACTGAGCATCATAGAATGTATCTTAGATTTGTTACGGGAAACAGACCTTGGGGTTATAATTTTCCATTCCATCTCCAGGCCTTTGGGGCAAAAGGATTTTATCCAGCCATCTCCAAGGGTATCAGATTATTCTTTAATATCTTCCTGGAAACAGTTTCTCCTTCTCATGTATATGGACATCCTTCCATTTCAGTTCATCTGAAGATTTATCTATTTGATGTTCTTTCAAGACACACTAGCATTTCGTAGTATGGATGCACCCATATTATTTAGCCAGTTTCTGCTGATGTAGAGGTTGTTTGTTGCAGGGTTTCGCTCTTTCAAACAATGCCATAAGGAACATGTCATGCCCATTTCGGTACATGGGTGTGATCACAGATGTAAGACCAACATCTAACAGTGTAATTGCTAGGTCAAAGGGTATAGCCATTTAAATTATTGTCAGGTACCTCCAATTGCCTTCAGAAAGCTTATGGCAGTTTATCCTCATGACAGCAGTAGTGTATGAGGACATGCCTGTTTCCTCACAGCAGGACGGGAAGTTATATTAAAAAATTTTTTTTGCATTCTGATAGGTAGAAAATTATATGTTTATTTATGTTCCTTTGATTTTCAATAATGTGTTTGTCATTTGCACATTTTCATTCTGAGAAATGCCTAAGGCTTTGCTGAATGTTTGAAAAATTTTTAAATTGTTGAACAGGTCAATTTTTTTTTAATACTCAACTTTTAAAGTAGTAATCTTCATTTAGTGGGAAAATGTATGCTGTGAGGGCACTGAATACCTCATTCCTCACTCATTAAGTTGAGCCTTACTGTAATGGAATGGAGAGAAGCTATAGTCTGGATGAAATTTTTTTAATGTTTTTGAGCTTTGCTGAAATAATAAATTAAACAAATGAAGAACTGCAATCTGAGCTCTCTGCCAGTCACCATGCTAGACATGACCATATGTTCTACTGTCAAACCTTCCTACCAATTTTTTGGTGTTGATGTGATTCTCATATTCACCTTAATAGAGCTTTTCTCCCTGTACTGAGGAGAGTAGAGAAATGCAAAAAGGAAGTGGCCAGAGACAGTTACAGTGACCCTTCTGGTGGCCCCAACCATGGCCCAGCCTGACAGAGGAGAGGCAGTTTGGGAAGCAGCTTGGATACTGAAATACTGGGATTTCCCAAGAGATGTCAATGGATTCCATCCAAAGACCGCCAGGAATCTGCCTGGAATTGATCAAGTTGGGGGAAGACACAATGGGGAGCTGTTAGAATTGGGTGTCAGAAAGTATTTCTTATAGGATTTGGGCTTGTGTTAGGAGACTGAAGGAAGGTCCACGGAAGCAGGACTTTGCTCTGGATTGGACCCTGTAGGGAATCAGGAAACTGTGTAATAGGGTATCTTAGAAATTCTTGTCTGTCAGGCAGGAGGAGTAAGTTAAGGCCACAGAAGCAGCAGTTGCTCATTAGCCGGGATGAGTGGTGTTAGGTCATTTTTTGGGTCATGGACAATGTTCTTACTTTGCCTGTGTTGAAACATAATTAATGAGGGGTTTCATTTTTGTCTTGATCCACCATGGCCACAGCGGTCTTGTCTGAAGTGGGTGTTGTGTGAAGTTGTTCATGTTCAGCAGGAGGACACCACGGCCTAAGTGTTGGTGCCAGTCTCCAGATCAGGGGCTGCTTTTCACTCTCTTGGAATTTCAGAACATTGTTTGAAACGAGCAGAGCATTTACAGCATTTACAGACTCTCCTCCCAGTTCCAGCACACAGGCTGCCCTCTTCTGAACGCCATCCTCTTTCCCTCCAGGTGTGCGGAGGCTGTACTGCTCAATGGCTGAGAATGGGGACTCTGGCTTCTGGTTTCCATCACTCATTAGCTGTAGGGGACCCTGGGCAAGTTCCTCATCTTGCACCTCATTTTCCTCACTTACAAAATGGAGAGAATAAAAAAGATCTAGGTTGTAGGGTATGGTGAACCTGTCGGGACAGTAGCCAGAACAGAGGATGGGCGTGATTGTACCATTATCACCAAATTCCAGTCAATACTCAAGTATTGGCTGATTGTAGGGGCCTCCAGCTGCTGTCCTTCCCTCTGTCCACTTCTCTTCCCAGTCTGCTGCATACTTCCCCAATACTGAGCTTCTTTAAAAAGTCCCTTTCATCGTGTTTTGCTGAGTGACATGTTCTATGCTCACTCTTGTTTATTGAGCATGTACTATGGGTCAGGCATTGGGCTGAGCAGAGCATTTACAGCATTGTAGTCCATTCTCCAGCAAGGCAGGCATTTGTAATCCCCATTTGACACTTGAAAAGGCAACTGAGAAGAGAACATAAGGAAGTCACCCATGGACACGTGATCTTTAGGTGGCAGAACTGGGTTCACATACAAAATCTTCCGACTCTCAGTCTTTCCTCTCTGCACTGGGCCTCCCCTTTGAAAGTGCACACTGAAGCCTGACACAGAAAGTCTTCAGTGCCCAGCTCCAGCCTGCCTTTCCAGCCTGATCTTTAACCGCGCCCCCCCAAAAAACAACCAAAGAGCATTACTGAGGGTCTAGCATTTGCAGGTCTAGCCTGGTAGGCTCAAAGGAAACACTACACTTAAGCAACCCAACCAGCTGGTATGAATCCAGAATGGAAAAGGCTGACAGCCCCACGTTAGAGGCTGGTGAAGACATCGTGAGGGCACAGACGTCTCTGAGGCACAAACACGCCTTCACTTTCAAGCCCTGCACTTGAAAGCTAAGCTCCGGGCTGCGTGCATCCCCCGGGAGAATCCACAGCGCGTGCCCTCCTGTTCTGAGAAACCCCGCCCATCAGCTTGCTTGTTTGTTCTTGACGTGAAGGGGTTCCCATTTCTGCGGCGGGTCCTCCCGACTAGGGCACCCCCTTTGGGAAAGGCGGCGTTGGCTAGGCCCTCAGAGGCTCCTGCCTCCAGGAGCGGGGTCAGTATCCCCGTGCAGGGGAGGAGGCCTTTGTAGTGTGGCGGGGCTGTTTGTGTTCAGGCTCTAAGGAAAAGTTTGCTCCTAATTAAAGGAGTAAATGCTTTAATCCCCGGCCTGAGGGCTTCCCGTAGCGCATTAGCCGTATTAGGAAGGAAATGGATTGTAATCCCTTTAATATAAACCTGGAGGAACTCGGAGGCTTCCGGTTTGCGAGAAGAATTTCCTCCTGTGATTTAACAATATTAACGTGCTAAATTTGCATAAACAGAAGCTTGGGGCCCAGCCGAGGGAAAGCCAAGCCCGCCTACTCTCAGATGAACACAGGTTACAGTAACTGAGCGCCTACAGCGCCCCAGGCCAGGGCCAAGGCATGGCACATGTTTTTCTCCTTTAGTTTTCGCAACCAACTCTGTGAATATGTATTTTATCAATAAGGAAATGAGGATTTACAGGTGGATATTCTCCCTGGAAGTGGGAGGGATTTTGCTGAGCATTTCGTCATGTGCCCTATGCTTTGTATACACTGTTCATTGACACCTCTCCACACAATTATCTTCTTTGAGTATGCTTTTTAATGTTTACTTCTCCCAACCATGCTTTTAGAAATAGATACTGGTTTCTATTAAGCAGTCTAGTTTTATTTTACCCTACACAATTGGGACCCAACACTTGTATATAATTTAGGCTTTAAAAAAAAAAAAAGATTTGCCTTCTGGCTTCTGTCTCCTCCCTTACAAATGTAGAAAAGGTTCTTGCAGACAGCAAGAACCATGAGAAACTTACCTGGGTTTTGTGAACTTCAGAAAAATAACACATACCACACTATAAAAACGTAAAACTTGGCACAACTTGATGTTTTGCAATGTTTCAGTGTGAGCTTACAAATGTTCATAACCAAACCGCACCATTTTACATCCCACCAGTAATGCACAAGCATTTCAGTTTCCCCATATCCTCACCAACATTTGTTATTTTTCATTTTTGTACTACAGCCAACCTAATGGGTGTGAACAATGGTGGAATTTTGACAGAGGGAGGAGGGATAAACCAGACTTTCAGACTAGAATATCTGATGTCCTAATTCATGTGGGGCTCTGTTGACCTCCCTCTCCTAAAAATAGACCAATTCTGTAGAATATTGGAAAGCCTTTGCCCTCTGGGTACCTCCTGATGCCGCTGGGTTCATGCTGGCTCAGAAGTGTTGGGATTTCAGGGGCTTGCTGTGAGAGGGGACCAGGGACAGGGAAATGTGCAGGAGGTTGGCCAGTCACCCCATCACAATGACAGGCAACTGTGACCCACACAGCCTGAGTCAGGGGAGGTCAGGGCTCATCTCAAGAAGGGTGTGGCAGTGGGTCCTCCACGCAGCAGGGCAACCAGGAGTTGGAAGGGCAGGAGTATTGTTGTCACCTTGGCAGAAGGAGGGTAGGTGCTGTTTGAGCTGAAGCTGGTCCCCAGCCCCAGGAAGGGAGCTGTCCATGCACAGAAAGGAGGGGGGACACAGGGACCATTTGAGGTGTGACAACCAACTCGCTGGGCCACAGGCTGCTGAATGGGAGGGTTCACGGGAATGAAATGGAGTTCTGCTCCAGCCCCTTTGTCCCAGGACCCCTGTCCACAAGCTCATTTATCCCTGCTACCACCGGCAACCCCTGGAGGACTGAGTAACATGAAGGGTGGGTCTGAGAGGAGGGTAGCAGTTGAGGGTGGCTGGCACAGCTTTGGGGACAGTGGCTGTTTTTCCTGCACTGCAGAGACAGGGCTAACTAACTTGTCTGTGTCTAGGTGGGCCACCATGGCAGGTGTGGTGTACCCCAGACAGGTGAGTGTGGTGGGTTTTTGGCCCCCTGTGGCCATTTTGAGTTTGGGCAGCTTTAGCAAACACCCAGGGGAGGGACAGGTTCTGGGGGCTCCCTCTCATCTTCATTCTGGAATGATTTCTTTTTTAAAAGGCAGACAAAGCTAAGGGTTTGTCACTTTCTAGGGTTCATGTATTTATTCACTATGCATTTATTAGGCACTCTTGATGTGTCAGGCACTGTGCTGGTCTTTAAGGCTACAGAGATGCTCAAGATTAGTCCTAATGAGTGCACTTCCTGGAATCAATTACAACACCATGAGAAGTGCTGTCGTGAGGAATGTAAACTGTGCTATTAAAGCAGAGAAAGTTTAATTCTTGGGAGGCAGAGAGATGTTTTGGGGGAGAACTTTAATCTGGGTCTTGGAGGATATGCAGGAGTTGGCCAGTTGGAGAAGAGAATGGACGTCTCCAGTAGGTAATGCGAGCATGTGCCAGGCACCGGGGGAGAGTGGGAAGTGGAGAGGCTGCAGTGCAGAGGGCGTGGCAGGAAGCCCACAAGACGGCTAGATGGGGAGAAGCCTGATCCCGAAGGGCTCTGAATGCCAGGCCCACAACAAGTGGCCTTTGTCCTGTAGACAATGAGAAGCTGTTGAGTGCCCAGTAAATGGGAGAAAGACAAGTTGGGCTCTCTTGTTTTATAAATTCCCTTGCCTTTTAGGCCCCTGTGGATTTAGACATATACCAAAGCTCGTACATGGTCGACTATAAACCCTACTGGAAGCATAAATACTCCGGAGTTACACCACAAGAGGTAAGAAGTCATTCAGTCTTGTCTTCTGATCAACTGTCCACTGAAATCATCTGTATTTCATTTGTATTATGAGTGTAGATAATGGGAATATTTATTTAGAACAATATCTGATACCAGAAGATCTAAAGAGGTTTTTTTCATGTGTATGTGTGTGTGTGTATGTTTTAAAATGTGCTTCACATATGAGTCATGCATATAAAAGGGTATAAATAATATACATTTACAGTTTATGATGATAAACATCAGTGGACCTATTATCAGCCAGCTTATAACTTAGCACATTAACAGGATCTTAAAGTTCTCATACCCCTTCTCCCAACTTCAGATGAAGCTGCTATTCTGAATTTTGGGTTACTCGTTCCCTCATGTATGTTTTTTAAAATAGTCTTATCTTATATGTATGTATCCTTCTAAAGTTAGGTTTGCTGCTTTTGAACTTTATTATATAAGGGATCATACTATTTACACTCTTCTGTGACTGTTGTTTTTGCTGAACATCATGGCGTATTACTCACTTTCTGCTAAATAGTATTACATTGCATGCATATGCCACCATATATTTGTCCCTTCTCCTGTTGGTGGACATTGAGCTTTTGACTTTTCTGTTACTCTTCCCACCCCCAAACGCTGCAGTGAAGACATGGTACAGCCTAATGGGCCAGAGCTCACCCATCCCAGGAGAAGGGTTGCTTGTCATAGGTAACATCACTGGTTTCCAAAGTGGTGGCATCATATACCTTCTCACCAGCACAGACATTGATTACTTTGTATTGTTAGACATTCTAATTTTTGCCAATTTGGTGTGTTTGAAATAACAATTTTTTTTGTGGTAATAATTTTCATTTCACTGGTTTTTAATGAGGCTTGGCATCTTTTCATTTGTTTGTGGATATTTATTGTTCTATGAAATGCCTATTACGGCTTGCCCATTTTCTCTGGAGCTGCTTGTCTTTTTCTTGAGGTCTCTCCACTAAAAATAATAGTAATAAGATCTATACAAAGAAAGGTGGAGCGATTTCTGAGACATGTTATTTAGTGGAACCAAAGTGTAGAGTCGAATTATAATATGGTTTGGTACAAACCAGGGGTGTGGATACATACATGCATATTTACACATACATGAAACATTTCTAGAAGGAAACAAAAAACACAGACTGTGGTTGCCTTTGGGGATGAGAACCGAGGGAGGGGGAGTCTGGGAAAGAAGCATACTTTTCACTAGAACCCTTTATTATTATTTCAGTATTTCCCTTTGTTCTATAGATATTACCATTCAAAAACTAATTAAAATTTTTAAAAATAAAGACAAGTGCCCTCTCTCTTAAATATTTCCAAGGCCACTCCATTGTCTCACCTCTCATCATCCCTTTATGTGTGATTTGTTTCTACAGCAAGCAAAGCTGGACGCCCAGCTCCGGGACAAAGAGTTTTATAGGTCTGTCCCCAGTCCCAACCCCAGGCTAGAGGATGGATACCCTGCCTTCAAAAGACCCCTCATGACTGCCAAAGACCTTGGATACCCTGGCTTCTTCCCGCCACAGGCCCAGGTGACCACCTCAGAGGATGAATGCAGGTCCACCAGCATCTGCCCTTCCGTGCACCCAGTGTCCCACACCCTGTACCTGGCCCAGGGTGACCCGAACCAGGTCCAGCAGAGCACTGACTTCCCATGCCTCCTGGAGCCTGAACGCCAACCTGCTGCAGACAAGGGCAAAGGCTACTTTCCATTGCCCAGCTGCTTCTGTCCTCATCACCATACAGTCAAGTTCCCCATCCTGAACAGGTGGGGGCCCTTGAGGCCATTTTACCAGTAGGAAGGGTGAGGACAGCTTCCCGGGGCATTGTGGAAATCCGTCCCTTTCACAAGGAAACCCCACTCTGCCCTTGGAGCACAGAGAGGACTGAAAATAAATCCCTGAAAAGACGTGCCAGCAGCACTGCGAGTATTTGCTCTACCTACTTCCCGGGACATAGCATCCCACCTGGAAGGAGGGAAGGCGCAGGGAGGGACTCAGGGAAGGAAGGAAAGCTGGTCTGTAGAGAGGGCGGGACTTTGTGTGATGCTTTATTATAATTAAGAGTCCTGCTGTCAAGATTTTCGCTGTTTTGGGCATTTACTTACAGAAGGAGAAAAATCTTGTTTCCCACAGTCCTCTGACTGTTGAGTGTGACTGTAAAACTTGAAATCCAGTTGGATAACTTTTCCCCTAATACACTTATTAGGTTTGTTCAGCAGGAACCATTTAGAGAGTGTTATCTCATACTTTCTTGCTCAATGGAGCCTTTGTAAACAGATATATGTATAAGTCAGTCAGGAAGTAAGCTAAGTTGCTGTAACAAAGGGAACCAAAATAATAGTGGCCTGACCGACATACCTGTTTCTCTCGCCTAAGAGGTCAGAGGTAGGCAGTCAAGGAGGGTGAGCCACTTTGCTGTGGCTTCCATTTCTGGGTCTAAGGTGACTGCTGTAGACTAAATTGTGCCCCTTTAACCCCTCCACAATTCATACATTGAAACTCTAGCCTCCAATGTGACTATATTTGGAGGTAGAATGTTCAGGAAGTAATTAAGGTTAAATGAGGTCATAAGAGTGGGGCCCTAATCTGATAGGATTGGTGACCTTCTTAAAAAGAAGAAAAAGAGAGCTCACTCACTCTGCATACACATACACACACACACACACTCACGCACGCACGCACCAAGGAGAGGCCATGTGAGGATACAGCAAGAAGGTGGCCATCTGTAAACCTCACCAGAAACTAAACTCTGCCAGACCTTGATCTTCGACTTGGAGTCTCAGAACTGTGAGAAAATAAGTATCTGTTGCTTAAGCCACCCAGCCAATGGTATTTTGTTATGACAGCATGGCCAGACTAATACAATGACAGATTCGGTTGCTGATATTTTTCAGTTAGCAGAAAGCAAGAAACAAGAGAGACTATAGGTGCATTCCCTTTAGGAGCACAATGCAGAAATTATAAACAATACATGAGAAGACTTTCCCATTGGAATCACACTATACACTAGTGCTTCCCTAGGGGTCTTGTCAAAACACAGATTCTGGCTCAGTAGGTCTCAGGTGGGGGCAAGGTTCTGCATTTCCACCAAGCTCCCAGGTGCCAACTACAGCAGACCGCACTTGAGTAGTGAGGCTGTTCACAATATTCTGCTTCTTCCTTTACTCTTTACAGGTTGCTACTTAGAGATTTAGCTTTTTTTACCGGCTGCCTGATAATCCTTTGAATTAATCAGCCTTGCCCCTTGGCCATGTTAGCCCATATCTAGCACATGTTCCAAATATGTTTTATCCTTGTTTTTGGGCACTTATGCTTCTCCAAGTTCCTCCCTACAAATCAAGCTGCAATAACCATTTGTGAACATTCATCTTTACAAATGATGCTTTTATTTCTGGAAGACAGAATACTGTGAGTTCTGGGTCCAATGGTGTGGGTGTTTGGAGTTAGTGGATGGCACTAGAGTGGCCATCCAGCAGTGGGCACTACACTGCCTCCTTTCCCTTCTTCTCCCAGTGCATGGATATTATCAATCTAATTTTTGCCAATTTAATAGACAGTTTTAATTTGCAATTACTTGGTGACTAGTGAGATATAGGTTCTTTTTATATCATTGGCTATTGGGTTTCTGAGTCACATTTTTTTCCCTTTAATTGTTTATTTTTTTTTCTCATTCAATTTAAAGTTTCGCACCTTGGCCATGTTAGCCCATATCTAGCGCATGTTCCAAATATGTTCTATCTTTAGTTTTAAATATAAAAATTTAAATATGTCCTCTGAGCATTTTTCTAATATTAAATTCATACTTCAGTGGAAAATGTTGCAAAGTGGAGAAAGGTGTGAAGAAGAAAAGGAAACCATGTCTAAGCCTCCTGTTAACTACTGTTAACATATTGATGCCCAGAGATGTTGGTTCAATTCTGGAGCTATAGAGCCAGACAAAACTGGGGATCCCCCCCATGCCCGCATTTACTACTCACCAGCTGAAGGGTATCCCAGAAAGTTATTTGCTATCTCTGAACAGCAATGTTCTCATCTGTAAGAAGCACTAACAGCGCTCCTGTCTTTGGAGTGAACAAGGTCTGCACAGCACCTGGGATGCGGTGAGTGCTCAGTGAGACATCTTATATGCATTTTGGCAAATCTCACACTGCATACATCATGTTAAATCCTGCTTGGTCTTAGCCGCACTAACTAAAAACATTGCCAATCAACCTCAAACTTTGTCAATATCCTTGCAAGAACATAATGCAGTTACTATTGTTAGAATTCAAGTTGTTTCCAATTGTATATTTTTCTTTTATAAATCTACAGAATAACTTTTTTTTTTGGCAATTGGGTAGAAATATAGAGGGGAAGTTACTGGGTCAAAGTGTATGAATATGCTCTTGGTGCATTTGACCAAACTGCTTTCTAAACAGGTGTGTTTTGAATATTAAGGAGTTTAAGTAGAAAATTAATGTTAGGTGTGGTGACAGCATTTTGGTTTTGCTAATGATCCTTCATTTTGAAATAGTTATAGGAGAGATGATATCTGACATTAACTTTAAAATGCATAGAATAGGTGTAACAATATCAATGATGAAGTAAAAGCTGGCCCTGGTGATGGGTGCACGGAGGTCATTTTCCTTTTCTCTCCACTTTTGTGTGTGTTTGAGATTTTCTATAAAAAAACACCAAGACTGGAAGGGAGGGAGGGAGAAGAGGAAGGAAGAAAGGAAGGGTGAGGATGGAAACAGAAAGATGTACCTCTTGGGACTCTCACTAGCCATTTACTAGTGCATCTAACTCCTAACATTCTTGTCATTCTTGCTACTTTCGGTGAGAAAGAAAAAGGGAGGAAAGGAGGAAGGATGGTAGGAAAGAAAATAATGGAGGGAGGGAGGAAGAGACAGAGAGAGGGAGAGAGGAAGTCTGTTAGTTGACAGTTTAGTTGCTGTATGCCTGGTGAGGTTGAATAATTTTGCAAACGATCATTACTTATCACACCTAACATTAATAATGATACCTTAACCTTCAAAATGCATCCTTACCAGTGTGTGCCCTTCTCCCTTACCTGTTACCATCTTTAGTGAATTTATTAATTCCGTAATGCCTTCTGCAGTGTCCATAAAAGTGTCTCTGACTAAAATTTTGCTATTTCTCAATGCTTGTTGATAACATTTTTGCAGTGTTGGGTCACGTGGATCAGCTGACAGTCCTAACACACCACTATTTCCATAAAACGATTTAGTTGAGGTGAAAACATTAATGACAATAGCTACTCTTTATCAATCACTTATGATATGCCAGGCTCTGTGTGGCACACATCACATGCATTACTTTGTCTTCACATGTTGAAGCAACAGGCTCAGGGTGGTTAAGTGCCTGGCCTAAGACCATACATGGCAAAGCCAGAATTTGAATCCCAGACTTAGCTGATTCCAGCTCCACAGTTTCAGTCATTTTTGGAATGTTGCATGTTATATTTATTCTAAGTCAATGATGGAAAGTCCTTGAACAGAATAGTTGTCTTGCTCCAAAATGCCCAAGTTTCCCAGACAACTGCCTGGACCAAGAAGATGGACCCATTCAAAGCCCCCCTCAGTTTGTAGTCTGACGCATTCAGGGAGTCATTGCCTTCATCATGGATTTACAAGGGGTGTACCTGGCCATGCTTAGTATACAAAATGAGTCACAGAGACGTGTTGGACAGCAACAGGGGAGTGGAAAGAGTGGACATGCTAGCTGTGACCTTGGTGCCTTGGAGCAGAGGAGCCCAGAGGAGGATGGGCTCAATAGAGGATGAGTTAAGACCCCAACACAATGCATTGAAGGGCTTGCTGCTCCTTCCCAGAGAGGCCTGGGGCTAACAGACTGAGCCATGTCTGGGAAGTTGCCATGGAAGTCCCCAGATCATCTCGGACTTGGCCCTCCATCCACACTGCAGTGGCCTTCTCAGCTGGTGTCCAGGAGCACCCATGCAGTTCATCCCCATATTACCTGCACAGGAATCAGAACACATGTCTCTTATTTCTCATCTACCTACATAACCTTCGCCTGGGGCCCCAGTCCTTCCAGCCGCACCTGCTGCCTTCCCTACCTGCATACTCACATTTCCCACTTCCGTGCCTTTGCACGTGCTCTGTCAGCTGGAAATCCCTTTCTTCTGCTCTCCCCCCGCTGCTTTATTGCCTCCTTGGAAAAGCCTATCTTGACTGTCTCTGTCCCTAACAGTCTGTTATTCCTGTGTGTTTCCAGTTCCCTCATTCCTACTCTCTTAGAGGTACTGGGAGGATTACAGGAGTGAGCCTGGCAAACAGTGAGGGCCCAGTAATTGTCAGATCTTTTTAATTTGAATTATCTTCATGATCTTTGTTATTTTATTTATCCCTGAGAGTGTTTTATCTTTGTTGCCCTTGGAAGCTGGCATACAGCAGATGCACAATAAATATTGACGAAATGAACAGGTGTGGGAGGGAGAAAGGGCTTTCCAAGCAGAGGCACAGGCAGGAGGTGGCCCCGGGCCTCGCCTCCAGGCATCTTCCGTAAGCAGCTTCAGGCTCCTGGCACAGTGCGTCCACCTTTGGCCAGGGAAGCTCTCGGTACCTGGCAACATGGGGTGAAGTTCCCCCGGGGAAGACATTCCCTGGGGGGCCCACAACTTTGTCCACTGAATTCTCCTTTCTGCCAGCTGGAATCGTCTTTGGGAAGACAGCAGGACTCCGGGAACTCCAAACTGGGTTGGGGCACCCTTTATGACTTCCCAGTCCCAGCTCCGGCCTGGTTCAACAACTGTGTTGAATCAATAGATCCAGGAGAAGCATGCTTTGGTCAACAGACACTTTTGTATTCTCAGAAGGCTCCTAGCTCCTTGGCCAGTTTAGCCCCGGGCCAGAACATGGCCGGGTCCCAGCAGCATCTCAGACGTCCTCATTGCTCCTGCACTGTCTGAGGCCCCCGAGCTGCCTCTGCACAGGTGAGAGCATGGAGTCCAAGCAGGTTCTGTGGAGGTGGGCCCATGGTGCCCCTGGCTGTGCCCGCCCCGGTGTCACATACAGCGCATGCCTTCTCCTACTGGATCCCCAGCGTAACCACTGAGCTTATAGAGCTGTCACCCCCATTTTTAGCTGAGGAAACCATAGGCTCAGAGGATGTGCCCAAATGTCACAGGATCTGAAGCTTAGCTTCTTCCTTCCATGAAATCTCATCTCTGAGAAAACCTTCAGTTTTCTTATCTATAAAATGAAGATAATTACACCTATCTCACAAGGTACAAATAAGAATGCCCATGAATGTACTTGCAAATGTTTAAAGGTTAATAAAGTGTCCCTTTCACTCAGGAACAATGAGCAGACCCTGTTTGGGGGCACTTGTTTGTAGATTTGCCACTGCCCGGCAGCGTACCCTCCCCCACTCCAAAGGGATGTCTTTGTCGTCCCTTAGCTGCTGAAACAGGACTGGGACAGTCCTAGATAATGCCAACACCCCATACGTGTGTATATTCCTCAGAGTTTACCAAACACAGCCCCAGATGGTATCTCGTGGAATTCTCATTTCATCTCTGTGACTGAGGAATCCTTATCCCCATTTCACAGAGAGGGTAAGTAACTAAGGCAGAGAGGGGATGCAGCCTCCAGGCTTGTACTGCACGGAGCTTCAACAGCAAGCAGCCACTCACTGTTGACACCAAGTCTGAAAGAGTGCCTGGCTGGTGACCACACCCCAGCACCTTGGTAAAATGCTGATTCCTCAGTGGCACCAGGTCTGGATGGAGTCACTAGGTCTGGAGCTAATGCCAAGAATCTGCATTTTTATCCAGTTCACTTGGAGACTGGGCTGCTGGTGTTCTGTGGATCACACTTGGAGAAGCAGCAGAAGATGATGCACAGTTCCTTTAAGTCTGCAGGCCGAGGACAGTAAATCTCTGCTGATGATAAACCTAACTGGGCAGAGTGGGGGTGCAGGAGCCACATGGAGGGCGGCAGGTCAGAGCTTGTGCACAGTGAAATACCTCAAGAAAGTCTTCAAGCAACATGCCAGAATGTGTCTGTTAATTTACAAAAATCAAAAAATGTATATACATATACATGCATATATATAATATATACATATTCCACTTATATGAAGTACCTAGAGTAGTCAAACCCATTTGACAGAAAGTAAAATGGGGGATGTCCAGGGCTTGGAGGAAAGGGAATGGGTATTGCGAAAGTTCTGGAGATGGACGGTTGAGGAGGTTGCACAATTAAGTGAATGTACCTAATGCCACTGAACATATACTTAAAAATGGTTCAAATAGCAAGTGTTATGTTGTGCATATTTTATCACACACACACACAATATATATATATATACACACACACATGCATACATACTGAAGAGAAGTTTCTCTAAGCATAACATAAAACCTGGTAACTATAAATTTAAAAAATGAATACATTACCTATGTAATAATCAAAATATCTCCATGGAAAAAGTACCATGCACAAACTCAAAAGACAAAGAACAAATTGGGAAAATATTTGCAACACAAATGACAGAAGCACCTGAGTCCCTTAATCACCAAGAAGGAAAAGACCAACAACTTAGAGGGGAAAAAAAAAAAAATCACTTTTTAATTCAATCATTTGCCCACTTAACAAATATCTGTTTAACCCTTGGGGACCAGGCACAATTCTAAATGCTGGAAATATAGCAAAAGTAAAAATAATAGTAAGATGAGGAGAGTCCATACCAGTTGGGGAATATGACAATAAACCAACTAAGGAAAGTAGATAATCTGTTAGCAAGTAAGGGATCTGGAGAAAAGTGGAGCGGGCAGGCGGGATAAGGGAGCAGTGACCTGGGCACAGGCTAAATGGATTAATTAGAGCAGCTCTTCCTGAGGAGGTGACATTTGAGCAAAGCCCCGAAGGAGAGAGAGACCTTCTCACGGGTGGGGCGGGGGGGTGGGGATGAGTGCCAAATGACCAGGCAAAGCCCCTGAAGGGGACCGGCGTGGGAGGCCCTGTTGGGGAAGCAGAGTGAGGTCAGAGACATCATGGGGTCCTGCAGGGCTGTCTACAGACAGGTGAGCTGGTGTGCAAGCTCTGCATCTTATTTCAGATGAGATGGGAGCCATTGGAAAGTAATGAGCAAAGGGCTGACATAACTAACCTGATTTCTATCTTCAAAGAAAGACTCTGATCACTGGGTTACAAAAAGATGAGTGGGAACAAAAGCAGAAGCACAGGTGGATTGGGATAATCCAGGCGAGAGCGGGACTTGGGACCAGAATGGAAATTGTAGCAATGGAGATGGTGAGAAGTGGTCGGTTTTGGGGTGTATCTGAAAGTACAGCCAATTACATTTCTTAACAGATTGGCTGAGGGGCATGTGAGAGAAATAGAGGTGTCTATGGTGGCTCTATGTTCTGACTTGGGCAAAGTGGAAAGACAGGCTGCTCTGAGCAGCAAGGTCAAGTTGGAGAGGACCATTGTGGAAATGGTTCTGGGGGAAGATCAGTTGGGTTTTGGAGATGTTAAATTAGAAATGCCTCTAGGACATCCAAGTGCAGATTTGAGCAGGCAGTTAACTACACAGGGGAGAGGTCTGGGCTGGCAGAGATGAAACTTAGCAGTTGACAGCCTATGGATAGTACTGAACACCAGGAGACCTGACCCTATCGCCAAGGTGTGGAAGTGGACCAAGGACTGAAGTGTAGGCAGATCAAGGTTAAGAAGTGGGATCAAGGTTAAGCTGTGAGGTGGGAGTCTCGTGTTCTGGAAACCAGACTAAGAGCAGGGCAGAGGGAGCCCTCATCACATCAGCGGGATCAGCTGCTGCTGCTGGGCCAGGAAGCACAAGGGCTGAGGATGCAGCAACAAGGTTATCAGTAACCTGGCATGGAGCCTGGGGTAAAGAGTGGAGGGTCGAGGGCAGCAAGAAAGGGTGAGACCAGAGAAAGGGAAGCACCAAGTATACATAATAACTGTTAAGAAGCTTTCCACTAAAGTGGGGGAGGGGGCAGAAAAATGGGCAAACACATGTAAAGTTCACAGAAAAAGGAATACAATGGCTTTTAAGCACATGGAAAGTTAATGGACTTCATAATTAAATAAACAACAAAGGTATCATTTTATACCCATTAGATTAGGAGAGATGAAAAAGCTGATATTTTACTGTAGGAAGGGTGGAGAAGCCATTTCTGATCCAAGGTTTTAGGACTTTGAATTAGTACAGGCTTTCTGGTTGGTAAATATGCAGTTACACTTCTATTCCTAGGAATTTGTTCCAATACATAAAGTCACACAGATTTTCAATGATGATGTACTGACATATTTACAGCATTACTATTTATAATAATGAAGCCCTGGAAGAAATCCAAATGTGCATCAACTGGTGCAGCAGTACATGGTTGAGAACTATTGATTTGACACTGTTCATTTGGGTTCATGTTATCCACACCTAAACTAATCCTAACATACTCAAGCACTGGTGGGTTTGGGTTCTTAAAAGGTGTGCCCTAGGGAAAGACAATGCTCTTTCTGGAAGGTCTTCAAATCTGAAGTCAGCTGACATGCCACCTTCTAATGACATCTGGTTCCGCCCTTCACTGGGATGAGGGCTGATGAGGAGAGTCACAGAGACTGCAGGCGTGAGGTTTAGTGTGGGAGGAGGCTGTAGAGAAGGGGTGACAAGCAGAGAAGCTAGGAGCACAGCAGTTGGGAAAAGGTGAGGTCCTGAGCAGAACAGGCACATGGCAGCTATCCAGAGTTGAAGCTGGGCTGGGTCAACTGGTAGACGGCCTTGTATGCCAAGCACATGAGTTTGACTTTTAACCTAAGTGTGACAAGGAGCTTTCGGAGGATGGTAAGCAGGGAATAAACAGTTCGGCCAGATCGGTGCTATAAAACATTCTTTATCGTGACAGCATGAGTCGATTCAAGATTGGAGGTAGGGAGATCAGTTCTGGGGTCTAGTGAGAGATGATGGAGACCAGTGAATGCAACCTACTTTAATCAGAAGTTTTACTATGTGCGTCACGTTGCTGAGTTACCTTAAGCTTTTAATCAACCTAGAGTTCTGCTTGTACTCATGTTGTCCCTCCAGGTCAGTTCTCCCTCATACTGAGTAGGTCCAGATTTTAGGGCTCTGGAGGAGGGCTATAGTTTCCTCTGGAAGATTCCCTTGCCCTTTGGAGTTGCTCAGGAGCTATCCCGGTTAACCACGGCCCTGCTGCCTTTCAGCCTGGTGGTGCCGGCCTGGAGTTCCAGCCTGTTATCCAAGCAGTCAGGCTTGGCTAGGCTACAGAGGATGTTTGAAATATATCTAAACCTCACATATAATCAATTGCAAACATCAATGCACATATGAATCACTTGGGGCTCTTGTTAAAACACGGATCTTGATGCAGTAGGTCTGGAGAGGAACCCGAGATTCTGCATTTTGGCCAATGCTCCTAGATCAGCAGTCACACTATGAGTGGTAAGGCCTGTGGTTCTCAGCCTTGAATGTGCCTGGGAATCACCTGGGAACTTTAAAAAATCCTGATGTCTGGGTCCCATACCCAGATTGTGATTTATGGAGCCTGAACACTAGCGTTTTTTAAAGGGTCCAGTATTCTAACCTGCTGTCACAATTGAGAAGAGGTTCTTTAGAATCATCTTAGTGAGCTTTTTAAAAATGTAAGTTCTAGGGAAAACACCCCTAAAACTTGTTATTCTTTAAATCTTCGAAAAGGCTCCCAAAGAAATGTGCATTTTAGGAAGCACCCCTAGAGATTTTGCTGTAGGTCAATAGTACTCATGCCTGGAACCTTCCCCTTCATGAAGATGCAGGCTGGAGAAAGGTCCCACATCCCAATGGACAGTAATTATAGAGAAAATGTCCCAGGGCTCTGATTATCCGAATCAGATAGAGCCAGTTTGGACCCAGAGGCCCAAAGAGCAGCAGGGTAACTGGGTAAATCACATTTAAAGAAACAAGCCATTTACTTGCCTTTCCCACTGAAGTTAATTCACCTGTGTGATTACTTCTGTCGACATGATTCCAAAAGATTCCAACAAAAGTGTAATTGCTGTTGAAGTGGAATTAACTTTGAAAATTTAGATTAGATGCTAACGGAAAACCTCACTGAAATGCATCGCATTTTGCATTCCTCACAATGTGCAGAAGAAGGTGCTTTTCTTCACGCTTTGGCCCCTCACAGGTAAACTCTTAAAATCTGTGCCATCCAATAGTGGAAAAATGGGATCCCGTTGTTGCTCTCATTTATATTTCTCTGATGGGTAGAAAGGTTGAGGTCTTTTCATTCATTCATGTATTTAAAAATGTTGACAATTCGCCTATGACGTGCCTGATTATACCTATTGGGGGTAAATCCGTAGACTTGGCCCATGTTTGCTCCTCTATAAGATGGGGGCAGTAACACCTCCCAAGGTTGTTATGAAGATTAGATGAGATTTCATAAAGGTACATAGTAGTGTCCCAGAAATGCGGGCCTTTGAAGCCCGCTTAGGAGCCCACCCTCCCGCAGCCAAGAGGGCCTGAGCCCAGGGCGGACCCATTCGACTCGCGGGAGGGGGTGGGGGGCGGTTAGCATTTCACGACGGCGGCGGACCGTCCCAGCCGCCCCGCCGCCCCGCTCCCGCACGGCACAGCTCGTCCCGACGTCACTGCTCTTGGTCGTTGCCCAGCCCGCCCTCCCGCATCTGCCCCACGAGGGGACCCGCCACTGGTGACCTCCCCAATTTCCCCAACCCCTTGGCCCTGCGGAGCCCCAGCCTTGCCTTGGTGTCTCGTCACCCCCACGTGGCCAGCCTGAGGTCTTCCTCCCCCGGGCCGCGTTCTCGCACCGGCTTTGGGCACCGATCCCGGCGGAGGGCAGCCAGAACCCCCGCCCCGCCTGGGGAATCCATATCGCATTCGCGTATCTTTGACCTCCAAAGCCCCGTGGAGCCAAGCGAGGGCAGACTCGCAGGCAACTCTGCTGACCGGCCACTTGCGGTCAAAATTGTGGAAGGAAGAAATTCTCAGCACTGTTCCCCTCACCTGCCACGCACACACGGCAACCCAACCCCTGGGTGTAACAAAGGCTGCGCCTGGGTTTTGCGTTAATAATGACCATACTTTCGTGTTACATAACACGTGATCCCCACGCAATCCGATGCCAGACTCTAGTCCTTCTCATATGCGTATTCAGTGTCTACGTTTTTACGGAACCATTACACAGTTTCATACCTACATACTTTACTGAGCAATTGTTTTTCTTGCCTCCTTCCTACACCTCCTATTTCCTTCCTTTCCACTCCTGAGTGCATCTACGGGAAGAAGGCAAGCAAAAATTAGCAATTCAATTATTAATTTAAATTAGTAATCTCCTTCATCTCCCCTTACCCACTCCACTTCTCCTAAGGTAACCAGTGTGGCATTTGGTGAGGATATGTCTAAATTTTCTTTATGCCATTTATACTTCGTATTGTTACCTGACAGTAACAGCTAGGGTTGTCCTAAACCTTCCCCTTGTCATATAATCATAGCTTTTCATATACGCACATATTTATGCCATTTAATCCGAGTACTAACTCTTGACCAATTATGTTCATTTTAAAGTTGAGGGAACTGAGGTTTCGATTTCACTGTAAACGTCTATTTATGGCATGCTTATTACTTACCTATTCTGTGCTCAACATTATGTATCTTATCACTGAATCTTCACATCCTGTAATTTGCAGTTGAGGAAACAGATTACAGGGCTCAAGGAAAATAACAAGTAAATAGTAATGTGGCTGCCGGTGATTCCACAGCCCAGTGTGGTCTTGTGACCTGACACTCCTCCAAAATACCCTCTGGATTGAAGGGAATTGGGAGAGGTGGAATTGTTATGCTAAGAGTGTTGTGGAACGATAAGGCGATAGTTGATAATTAAAAGGTTCCTCGTGCTACTGTAGTAATTTTAATAATTGCATTGTTTTCTCTCATGTAAAACAGTAAAATACCTGAGTGGTAAGAGGTCCTGGTAGAATTAAATGGAACCACTTTAAATCCTTCTAAACATGGGGCAGGATACAAAGATGAGATCAATTAAAATGTTGAAAATGCTTTATTGGCTTCCTTGTCCTTGTTTTATTATTTTAATATTTTTAATCCCAAAAGTAGTGCACCTACCAGAAGAAGCCAAACAAAAATTAACAACTCAATTACTAATTTAAGTTAATAATCCCCTTCCGCTCTCCTAAGGTAACCAGTGTGGCATTTGGTGAGGATATGTCTAAACTTTCTTTATGCCATTTATACTTTGTATTATTATTAATATATGTAAGTAGTATATATATTAATATATATATAATTAATATTGCATTTAAACAGATATAGGAGGTGTTGCATTATTCACATTCTGCAACTTGCTGATTTATCACTTATCTGCTTAATAGAATTTGAGTAATTCCTCTTGTGCTGTTGACTCATTTGCACAATATTCATAGTGTGAACGTACCTTCATTTACTCAGCTATTACCCTGAGTGTTTCTTTGAAAGATCCTTTTGAAGAGAGAACACCATTTCCCCCTCATTACTCCTCAGTAGCAAAGCCTTTCCCTGCCTCTGGGCAGGTTTGTGACCTCTCCAGGTAGTGACAGTTCGCCCAGGCTCCTCCTGGAGGCACCTGAGCTCTGGGCCAGCAAACTCTGCACTGTTCCCTGCCCTCCTTGCTCTCACATGCCTGCTGCTAGCAGAAGAGGAGCTGGTCCCAAGCTGTTGTGCTTCTGACAGTGCTCTCTGACTGCTCTCTAAAAGCTCCCGTGATTCCTGAAGGCAGCAGATAGGGAGCCATGTGCTGCAGGCCCCTGAAGAAATCCTTCAGGACTCAACACTGAAGAGCAGCGACAGAGGATCCTTCTGGGCTGCTGGGGCTCAGCATAACTTTAGTCGCTGGGCAGGGGAGGCTTTTAGCTCCCACAGACCTGGCTAGGCCCTGGGACTCTGGCTGGATAAAGGTCTCCAGTATGGTTCTGTCCCCACCTCCTTCTCCTTCCAGTCAACCCTCTTCCTCACTTGAACAAGTGATCTTAAAATCTTACATCCTTTCTCAGCTCAGAAGCTTTCAATGGCTTCTCATTTCCTGCAAAATAAAAAAACCTTTTTACCACAAAGTCCTTGGAAACTTGTCATTTTCAAAGGGGAACATCTGTCCCCCAAAACACGCCCACCTTCTTCCAGATCCCATCGAAGTTCCGGCACCAGAAATCCAGGAGCCATCTGCTCCCTCACCTATGTTCAGTTAAATCCAGTGTCCTGGCCTTTCTCCCTCAATTTTCATTTTCACATTGATCCATTTCTCCCCACTCCCACTGCTGAGAGATCTCTTTCTGATTCCACCTCTTCCTTCCCAAAGCCTTTCACGGGCTGTTTGTGCTGCCTTCCCACTTTTTTTCTTCGCGGGAGCATGCAGAGGACCCGGGAAGGAAGCTACTCCGCTGCTCTGTAGCGGTGGGCGCTGAGCGAGGGATTAGGGATGCCAGTGCTGGAAGTAACGGGCACATACTGCCCCTATGTTTATTAAGTCATTGTCCACTCGAATTTCAAAGTAGCCCATGGCAAAAGCTTATGGGACTTTGTATGGTTGAATTTTACCATATCTGATATGTTTATGTCACCTGTGGACACACCACGGCGTTCTCATGATGTTTGGATGAGGGGGATTTTTACAAGTGGAAGAATGTTTTTTCAGCCCTCAACGATCTACTTCTTGCGGGTAAAGGTGAAAATGAGCCCCTGGTGACAGCTACTGTAGTTGCAGCGCTAGAATCCAGAGCGGAAAAATCTTAAAACACTGCCTCGTCAATCTAGTGACAGGAAGACCATTGTGTCCCCAGAGGTGGGCCAGAAAACATCCAGAGCTCTTGCTTAGCCCTTCAATTCTTCTGGAGCAACAGTGAGTCATTCCATGACTAATGGATCTCAAGCTTGTTTTGTCTTCACTTTCTTGGAAAATATAATTACTTTGGTGTAAATTTACACAGAGAAAAGTATCAGAAACAATACGGAAAAAGAAAAGCACCCCAAGCATCATAAATGTCTGCTTTTCTGCTACTATTAAGTGGCAAAGGGCAGAGTAGTTCTCTCATTTTCAGAATTTCTCATGACTTTCCTGGCCTCTGGGCCAGCACTCACTTCAGTATTGCCGCCCTTCTGAAAGGGCACCCAGGAGCTGGGAGACGTGCGCATGCGTTGTCCTTGCACGGCGTCAGTCCGCGCGGCTCTCTTGTTGGAACCGCTCCCTCCCAGGGCAGGACCCGGCCGGAGGTGGGGGTTGCGATGCACTCCAGTGAAAGCTGACGACACAGAGGGAGTGAGACTGAAGGGGGCTAGCATCGGGCAGAGCCCTGTGGTGTTAAGAGTCTCAGCCCATTTCTCCTCTCATTTTAATTAAAGCAGGAGGTCCCTTCCTTTAGCACACTTGCAGGATTTGAGACTTTCATCTGTTTTTCCCATCAGGACCGTTCAACCACCTTTTCTCTTTTGCCAAATGTTTATTGCAGTGCCGGTACATTTCTAGATTTCTTTCCCTCCTCATTTGGATATTTCCTGAGGGATGAGGCTAGGTCAGAATTCCACCTTATGTTCTCCAAATTCAGTGCCACAGATAGGTCATCAAGTACCAGGCTTTATGCTACATGTTACTGGGATTACAAGGTGCACCCCTAACCCTCTGGGACCTTAGCAGTTAAGGAAGCTGATTTGCACCAGAGTTATTGGCTCATCAGCCAATAACTGATATGATAAGTGATGACAGTGATGTGTCATTAGGTACAAAGTGCTAAAGGGAGAGGCAAGTGTGGAGGGTGGGAGGGGGAAAGATGCTAGAAAGCAAGGATTTGAAGCTTGAAGGGGGGTGGGAGTAGTGTTTTGAGTCAGGAAAAAGGGTTTTGGCTGAGAAGGCAGAGGCTGTTCTGGTCACCCTTCAGGACTTGCTTCGTCCTGCTGGCTCAGCCCCTAAACTTCCCATGCCTGCCTTCCTGCTGGTGACTGGTGAAAGCAAACATTGAATTAAAATGAAAGAAGGCTGATTCTCATGGCAATCAGACAACACAAAGAAATAAAAGGCATCCAGATTGGTAAAGAAGAAGTTAAACTGTCACTGTTTGCAGATGACATGACATTGTACATAAAAAACCCTAAAGAATTTACTCCAAAACTACTAGACCTAATATCTGAATTCAGCAGTTCCAGGATACAAAATTAATACACAGAAATCTATTGCATTCCTATACACTAATGATGAACTAGCAGAAAGAGAAATCAGGAAAACAATTCCATTCACAATTGCATCAAAAAGAATAAAATACCTAGGAATAAACCTTACCAAGGAAGTGAAAGACCTACACTCTGAAAATACAAGACACTCATGAGAGAAATTAAAGAAGATACCAATAAATGGAAACACATCCCATGCTCATGGATAGGAAGAATTAATATTGTCAAAATGGCCATCCTGCCTAAAGCAATCTACAGATTCAATGCAATCCATATCAAAATACCAAAAACCTTCTTCAATCAACTAGAGCAAATAGTACTAAAATTCATATGGAACAACAAAAGACCTCAAATAGCCAAAGCAATCCTGAGAAGGAAGAATAAAGCTGGGTGGATTACACTCTCTGACTTCAAGCTCTACTACAAAGCCACAGTAATCAAGACAATTTTGTACTGGTACAAGAACAGACTCATAGACCAGTGGAACAGACTAGAGAGCCCAGATATAAACCCAAGCATACATGGTCAATTAATATATGATAAAGGAGCCATGGACATACAATGGGGAAATGATAGCCTCTTCAACAACTGGTGTTGGCAAAACTGGACAACTATATGCAAGAGAATGAAACTGGATTATTGTCTAATCCCATATACAAAAGTACACTCGAAATGGATCAAAGACCTGAATGTAAGTCATGAAACCATAAAACTCTTAGAAGACAACACAAGCAAAAATCTCCTGAATTATAAACATGAACAACTTTTTCCTGAATGCATCTCCTCCAGCAAGGGAAACAAAAGCAAAAATGAACAAGTGGGACTATATCAAGCTAAAAAACTTCTGTACAGCAAAGGACAGCATCAGTAGAACAAAAAGGCATCCTACAGTATGGGAGAATATATTTGTAAATGACATATCCAACAAGGGGTTAACATCCAAAATATATAAAGAACTCACACGCCTCAACAACCAAAAAGCAAATAACCTGATTAAAAAATGGGTCAAGGATATGAACAGACAGTTCTCCAAAGAAATTCAGATGGCCAACAGGCACATGAAAAGATGCCCCACATTGCTAATTATCAGGGAAATGCAAATTAAAACCACAATGAGATATCACCTCACATCAGTTAGGATGGTCAGCATTGAAAAAACTAAGAACAACAAATGCTGGCAAGGAGGTGGAGAAAGGGGAACCCTCCTACACTGCTGGTGGGAATGTAAATTAGTTCAACCATTGTGGAAAGCAATATGGAGGTTCCTCAAGAAACTAAAAATAGAAATACCATTTGACCCAGGAATTCCACTCCAGGGAATTTACCAAAAGAATACAAGTTCTCAGATTCAAAAAGACATATGCACCCTTATGTTTATTGCAACACTATTTACAATAGCCAAGATATGGAAGCAACCTAAGTGTCCATCAGTAGGTGAATGGATAAAGATGTGGTACATATACACAATGGAATACTATTTAGCCATAAGAAGAAAACAAATCCTACCACTTGCAACAACATGGATGGAGCTAGAGGATATTATGCTCAGTAAAATAAGCCAGGTGGAGAAAGACAAGTACCAAATGATTTCTCTCATTTGTAGAATATAATGAAGCAAAACATGAAGGGACAAAACAACAACAGACTCACAAACTCCAAGAAGGGACTAGTAGTTACCAAAGGGGAGGGGTGTCAGAGAGCAGGTGGGGAGAGAGAAGGGAATTAAGGGGTAGTATGATTAGTACACATGGTGTGGGGGGGATCATGGGGAAGGCAGTGTAGCAGAGAAGACAAGTAGTGACTCTGTGGCATCTTACTACACTGATGACATGAGTGCAGTAGGGTATGGGGGGGTCTTGATAATATGGGTTAATGTAGTAAACACAATGTTTTTCATGCGAAACCTTCGTAAGAGTGTATATCAATAATACCTTAATAAAAAAACAAAAAGGATAACAAAAAAACCAAAAATAGCAATATAAAAAGGATGACATAAAAATAAATCATAAATATTCTAGTAAAAAAAAAAAGGCTGATTCTATCATGTAAGATATTTGCAAATCCTTAGACAGCTTGATCCAAGGGAGCAGACAAACCTCATTAGGAAATGGAAGACGTGCATTCTGCTCTTGCTGGCTTTGTGATGTTGGACCCTTCATAGGCCCTTTCTGGACCTGAGTTTCAATACATATGTAGAGTGGCAATAAGGCCCACCACGGCTAGTTCTCAGGGCTGCCAGTGAGGGTCTAAGACTCTGCAGCTGTGACTAAGTGGGTGTGCTGGGAAGAAATAGTAGGATGCCTTGCTGGGGTGAAGAGGAAAGGTGTAAGAGGACCATGACTGAAACAGGCTGACTGGAAGCCAAGCAAAACCCCGTCTGTGACTAGAGTTGGAAAGTGTGTACAAATATCTATGACATGTGTTACCAGCTTACACATCGTGCCTTTGTGAGACAGACATTGTCTATACAATGGCAGTAAACATGCAGTGTGACCCTTGAAGATCATGTCTAGCTGGTCTGTGCCTAGTCAGCTCAGCCACATGCCTCCATATGGCACATATCAGACACCATGACACCAGCACGACCAGCCCTGTTTTCCGCCAGCTCTGCCTTCAGGGCAGGGTCTCCTTTCTGTCCCCAGTCCCTGGTACAGAGTAGGCACCCAGAAAATGTCTCTTGATTATGAATCCAATGAATTTTTAAAAGAACTTGGTCCTATCAAGTCTTTAGGAAACTACAGGGAAGACACACATTTGGAATAGGTTAGGAAAAAGTTTTCTTGAGAATAGGGCTGACTCTCCCTAAGCCTATGATCCTATTTTATACATTTGAAAAACTACCAGTTGGTGGCTAATCACCCCCAAATAAGTCATCCATACATAATTTTTAAAAGTTTTATTAAATCATTTAGACTTGAAAGAAGTCACAATAGTTAACACACTGAAGTGCGTTCTGTACACCGCCAACCCAAATGGATTGAGTTCAGAATTTTTATAAATAAAAAATAACATATTTACAGTAAAAAATAAAAACATGTTAGCAAGTCAGATGATGCAGCTGTTATCTAAAGTCAGTTTTGGGAAAGTACCGACATACAGGAGTTCCTATAAGACACTTAAGATTTCATTATGTTTAAAAAGTCCATAATTGAAGAAGTTAGTTGTAATATATGATTCCCCTCTTACTACAGCTTTTTTCCTGCCCAAACCAGAACTTTTGACCAATTTACATAAAAAGCTTCATTTTCCTGTTATTGGAGGTGAAAGTACAAAAATCTCTGAAACTCTCCCTAGAAGCATCTAAGGAATAAAGCTATTTAATGCTACAAAGGTCACTATAAAACTAGCTATGGACATAAACCATTATACAATTTGTGCTACTTGTCCTCCAAAATAGTACAGATTCCTAATTTACCCACCAGGGACAAAAATGGAATCGGCTTTTTTGGAAATCAATTTCAAAATCATCACCGTATCTCTAGAAAGTGTATTTCTAGAACAATATAATTACCACATGTAGAGACCTTCATTCTTCTGTGCTATAAAAATAGTTCCCTTTTAATTCTTTCTATATATTTGAGGGATTGTTTCTGCCTCTCTAGGCAATAGGCAAGGGTTATAAAGCTTGGCCAGCCATTTTCAAGAGACCAGCGAAGAAAATGGACCACACATAATTTAGAGCTAGCCCTCTCCTTGAGTACAACAAAAATTGAAACTCGACTTAGAAAAGTAGTCCAAAATAGAATTGAGGAAAAACCAAAATTTCAAGTCCACAATTTTGGGAAGCCACATTCCTAAGAGGCAGGCGATTCTGTCACCTGTTAGGGATGTGTGCTCAACCGGAGGCTAACTGCTTGGAGAAGGGCTATGGGAGTTGCTAGACTGTCTTGAGTGTTTTGTTCCTGAAGAACTCATGGAGCGAGACCTCTGTCTGAGCACTGTTTTTTCTGGAAATTCCAAGTCCTCAAATACAGCATTTTCAATGATGTTTGTAGCTTCAGGCCGTTCCGTAGGGGATGGAGAGAGCATGTCTCGAACCATCACATACTGAAATATATAAAAAAAAATTTATTTTGTAACAAAAGAGCCAGGTTTAGACCACAAAACGGCCCTTAGATCAGGAGTCATTTAAATTATTCTGTAAATACATTAAGTTTACAATCCAGTTTTTGATGCAACTTCTTAACTCTACTGTTGAAGTACAAATGCAGCCACAGACAATATGTAAACCAATGTGCATGGCTGTGTTCCAATAAAACTTTATTACAAAATTAGAGAACAGGAAGAATTTGGCTTGTGGGTCACAGTTTGCCAAGTCCTGCTTCAAATAAACATGGACCTTTTTTGGGTAATTGGTTGTTCTCTAACATATAATAAAGGGTCTTAAATTATATCTTTAAAAGATAGATATAATCTGAATTTAAAAATAAATCCATCTTGCAACTGCATGTGACTATACAATTATCTCAATAAAAATTTCAATTAAAAAAATAATTATGCTGAGATTAGCACCAGAACCCCTTTTCTTGATATTTTTTGAAACCCTTTTAATGTAACGTATATTCTTATGAGCCACCCTGGGAACTGACTCATTAACTTTGCAAAATACGTTACAAAATAATTTTTAGCAAAACATTTAGTAATACTCTATTTTAGATGAGGGTATCGCTATATTATTATAAAGTTCCCTTGTAATACAATCCTTCATATTATTTATAATATTGAAAGATAAATTTAGACTTTTTCCAATGGGATAATTAATACAGTCTGATTTACTTCAAGTTACTTAAGAAAATTCAAGATTATCAGTGTATAAATTTTTAAATGATGTGTTTGTGGACCAAACATATTACAAAATAAAAAGAAACAAAAGCTGCAAAAAGAAACCTTAAAGGTTCATTACACACAATTTTCATCATCAAGAACAGCTTAATTTTCTGTTCCCACTCTTCTGAACCATTTTCTGTGTCACTCAGAATGGCCTAACTCCAACACACAGAATTAGGGCCTTTTCTTGTTTAATGAAATAAGTCAGTTTTAAGATTGTCTCCAACTGCACTAAGATAAAGAGGCTGATGTGGTCATAATAGCAATTCTATTTCTGTGAGAGTGTGCTAGGAGTTCACCCTTACTGAAGCGAAAGTTGCTGCAATTTATACACAGGATATCGTACAGCTTGGAGCACAACAGCCCTGGGTGGCAGAGTGCTAGTCTTTCATTTGAACAAGTTGTATGTGAGGACCCTTTTCTCTCTAGACCTTTGGCTTCCTCATCTGTAAAACGGGACACTGATGAATTGACTGCCAACAACCCTATCACATTCTAAATATGATTCTAAAGAAAATAAAAGATGAGAATTATACAAACCTCATGAGGATATTTCTGAGTAAAGAGTGGTGGAAATTTGAGATTTCTTACATCAGTTAAGATCTAAAAGAAAGAAAATATTACTTAAAAGTTTGTTTTGATAGATGATTCTGTTTAAACATAGGAATATTTTTTGATACTGAGTAATTAAGAAGAAAGGCCAGATATTAAACAGATGGAAAACTTATCAGTGGCTTTTCCTGACTTGATAAGCTACACATAAATGCTCCCCAAGCACAGATGTACACACCATCAATTCATAAAAATCTAGAAAATAATTGATATAATTATGCTTGAATTATACATAAAATACATCTGGATTTTAACTAAAAATGGATTGATTTTTATTGAAAATAATTCAATTCTCATAAATGTACATCTGTGTCCTTAAGTGGACAACTTTTTCTATTAGTCTCTATGCTCTGTTATTTGACATGAAAGAGCATATTCTTTTTTTTTTGAGTGAAGAAAACCAATTCAACTGTGCTAAATACTGAGTATAAAACTATGTTTTTGAAAGTTCACTGGAAAATTTTCATACAAATTATCACTCTCTTTATGTTCCAGAGACAACACAGGGAGAAAAAAACTTAAAACATACACATACACATACTGGAGATTTTCAGACAGAAGTAAAGATATTGAATCCCTGTAAAAAGAGTGAAATGCCAGAAAAAAGCAACAATCTTGGACAATAAAAACTGGATTGTCACAATAAAATAGTTATTAGGAAAGCTGGAATCCCAAGTTAAGGAACTCTTGAAAAGATTAACATGAAAAGACAGAAAGATGGAAAATAGGAGGAAAAAAGTAGACATTTTTAGTATTAAGTCAGGGGTTCCAGAATAAGGAAACAAAAATTGGAGAAGAATTTATCCAAAAAATAATACAAGAAATTTACTAGAAGTGAAGGATTCACAGCTTCTAAGTGAAAGGACCTTTCAAGTGTTAAGTATTATTTTGTGAGGGAGGAAAGATCCATGAAAGGGCTCAATTTTGTAACACCACTGATGCAGGTAAAGCCTTACAAGCTTCCAGACAGGAAAATAAAACAGGCCAAACAGATCCTGTGTAAAAAAATATCAGCATCACAGTGGTTATCAGCTTTCCAACAGCAGCGCTGAAAGCTATCACACGGTAAGTGAATGTCCTCAAGGTTCTGAGGGTGATTATTTCCAGTCTAGAATTGGAACCTGGCCAATTTATCAATTATGTGTAAGGATGGAAAAAAACACATTTTCAGGTACCTGAGGACTCTACAAATATATCTCTTGTTAAGCTCTTTCTGAGGCATTTACTGCAGAATGTGTTCTATCAAAATAAGAGTAATGCAAAAAAAAAGGAAAATACAAAATCTAGGAAACAAGGGATCTGAGCCAGGGAAGTAGGAAAGTACATCCTTGGAAGACAACTTATAGAAGGTCCAGGGTAATCAGTCCAGACTGGAGGATAAAAGCTTGGAATGAGATTCCAGGGGGAAAAAAAAGACAGACAAGCTCTATTAATATGAAGCAGAGATAAAATACTCTTTGATATTTGACAGACTTTGAACATTTGTTAAAAATTACAACAAAGGTTCATAAAAACTAAGCAACTGAGAAAAAGCAATTCTGATTAAAAAGTACTGTATCAGAAAGAAAAGAAAGTACATTATCTAAAATACAGTATTTGCATGGTCAAGGTAAATGTGGACTTCATCTAACTCAAAAATTTTTTATGTTACTTTTTTTTACATTTTTTAACTGAAATAAATTCAGTTTTACCATTCTAAAGTATGTAATTCAGTGGTTTTTATTCTAGTCACAATGTTGTACAACCATCACCACTATCTAATTCCAGAACCTCTTTATCACCCAAAAAGAAACCTTGAACCCATTAAGCAGTTCCTCTCCACCCTCTTCTATCCCTATCCCCTGGCAACTACTAACCTACTTTGTCTCTATAGATTTGCCTTTCTGGACATTTCACATAAATGGAATCATATCATACATGGCCTTTTGTATCTGGCATCTTTCATTTAGTACAATGTCTTCAAGTCACCTGTGTTGTGCCATGTGTCATTCATTCCTTTTTATGGCCAAACAATATTCCGTAATATGGGCATACCACCTTCTGCTTTGCCATTCATCTGCTGATTCACATTTGGGCAGTTCTTACTCTGTAGTTATTATGAAAACAGGACCAGGAACATCTGTATACCTACCACGTTTTGTGTGGACCTGTGTTTTCCTTTCCATTGGTACGTAGTGAGGAGTAGAACTGCTGAGTCATATATAACTATGTTTAACTTTTTGAGGAACTATCAAACTTTTCTAGAGGGTGCACTATTTTACTTTCCCACCAGCAATGTACAAAGATTCCAACTGCTCCACATTCTTGCCTACATTTGCTATTTTGTTTTGTTTTGTTAAATTGTAGAGCCATCCTGGATGTTGTGAAATAGTACCTGGCTGAGGTTTTGCACTTCCCTAATGCATAATGATGTAGTGCTTCGGGCCATTTGTGTATCTTCTTTGGAGAAATATTAATTCAAGCCCTTCCCTCATTTTTTAATTGTATTGTTGGTCTTTTTGTTGTTGAATTATTAATAGTTCTTTATATATTCTGGATAGAAGAACTTTATCAGATATATGATTCACAAATATTGTCTCCCCTTTGGCAAGCTGTATTTTCACCTTCTAGATAGGGTCCTTTGATACATTTGTAACTTTATAAATTTTGATGTCATTTGATTCCTGATCCTTTGTATAGGCTGGACCTGTTTAATACCTCTTTCTGGAAGCTTTCAGGGTATTCTTAAATTTAGTCATTTTGGTTTTTAAATTTTCTTTTTTCCCATTATTGCACAGAATACTTGGTAAGTCTTTTTGATTAGAAGATGGGAGCCCTTTGTTTCTATGTCAGAACTACATCCTCTTCTACCAGGGCCAGGAGTTAACATATAAGGTCTAAAAACCGATAAATAAATAGTGATAAAGGCGTAAGCTCTGGAAATAAGGAGATAAATAAGTACCAAGCACAACAGCTGGGAAAGTTGAGGTAAGGACTATGAACAGTCAGGGAAAATAGGACAGAGACCTATTTTTAAAAGACTTTCAGTACTATCTTCCTTAAAAGCCACAGTCATGGTTTATTTTGGGAAGAAAATAACTAACTATGCTTAGTTTGTCAGCTGTTAAGTATATATATGAATGTGCGCCCTTTGGTCCTCTGGAAAATTCTCTGATCAACCAACCACCACAGTCACTCCCTCTCCACCCCAACATTATCCTGTGGTTCTCCTAGTTTTGCACTTACTACAAATTAACTGAGAGTAAGGTATTGCTAAGTTATGATAAACTGAAGCAACAAGAGACAAACAATTCAACTAAACAATTTTTGAAGGCTGAGATTCAAATGAAGGCAAACAGTTTACAAATTCTCCCTGTATAGCTCAGACGACCTCTCCTACTTGAGTTAACTTGTCTGCTGAATCTATTCTTCTTTTAAAATTCTTTCTTTTGTAAACTTAGGAGTATATTCTTCCACCTTTCTTTGAGAAAGGGGAAACTTACCCTGACTCTCTCCATCTGAGTGCCAAATGGGTACAGCAATTCAAACAGAATGAGGCCCAAAGAAAAGATGTCCACTTTATGGGAGTAGTTGTTTCCAAGAATCTGAAATCCCATATAAAAAAGAAACATTAAAAAAAATTAACAGAGAAGAAGAGAAAGTACAATTGATAAAACATCATCAGTGAATTCCAAAGCTGACTTAGCCACTTCTTGGTTTAAATGTAATTGTATGTGTAAAAATGTTAGCAAAGAGTTAATCACCTCTCAAGCTTCTTTTCTTCAACTCACTACAGTGAGAGTAATTAAAATACTCAGCATTACAGAAGAAAAGCCCAGGTACAGCTCTGAGATATGCATCAGTAAAATAGACCTAGCAGAAACCTGGAGCCTTGCAATGCTAAAAAAAGTTAGTGGGAGCCAGTAAAAGCTCAACAACCCCGAGGTGAAGTTTTTCAAAGCAAACACTATCTAAAGCAAATCTCTCATTTCTAATCATCTTAGTCCTCACCCATTTTTGAGAAAATCTTCATTACTCCAAACCACTAATCAACTGTGGTTAGCCCTCATTATGGCACTTAATTATGGACTACTTTGCATTGTTAGTTGTATTTTACATGTGCATATTTCTTATTCTTCACAACTAGATTATAAAGTCCTGGAGGGAAGGGAACTGCTTCTTTTGTGTTCCAACTGTCCGGCACTGGGCTAAGTATAGAGAAGGCGCTCAATAAAACCGTACTTGTTAGAATAACACGAATTACAACCCCCGGAGCTATTAAACAAAGCCTTATTCAAATTAAAAGTGACCTCCCGGGACTCAGAAGAACCCCTTTATTTGTGAAAATTACCTTAGGCCCTAACTTGACATTTGGCAAAGGCTGAAGAGGAGCATTACTCTGGGGATGCTCCACATGGGCATTTTCTTAGCTGGGGTTGTTGCAAGGTAGAGGCCTGGGATTCCAAGCCCTTCACAGCCTCCTCTCTAAACTGCACTTGGTATTAGTCCACATGCTTCCTTCCGTGAGCCAGCCTGCCTCTATGCTTCCAGAATACCCGACAGAAGGGCTCCATGATGGCGTCAGCTGCACTGCCTCCTGTTCTTCCCTTTTCTCCCTGGGGTCTGGGAGGTCCTCAAAGAAAATATGCTCATAAACACAGTGAAAAGGACACCCTGTACATGATCTGGAGAATATAAACTAAACATACCTTTGAGAAAACAACTTGGCAATAAATGTTTGCTCCTACTTAATGGTCCTATTTAGTTTCATCCACCCTAGGGTAGATGGAAATACGGACAAAGATTTGTACACAGGGATAGTTGCCTAAGTGTTGGTCCAAAATTTACAAGTGACTATAATGTCGAAAACAAATGTTGAATAAATTGCTTAACAGAGAGAATACAATGCAGCCAAAAATATTTTCTAACATGTAATAATGTGAGAAACGTTTACATTTGTACATTGTATCCAAAATTTTAGGAAGAATCCCAATTTTGTATTCCAAAATAAGGTGTGTATAAATACGTAAGATGTGTATGTATGTATACAGAGAAGGAAATACTATTTAACATTTCAGAGATATTTTTAGTAAATGATTTTTATTTTTCTTTATACCTTCCTACATTTTCCATATTCCCTGCATAGTAGATTCACAATATATACAATCAGAGAAAAAAGCATTATTAAATATATTTAAAAAACAAACATGGACTCATGAACACAAAGTGATTTTCACAAAATATCTAAAAAGTAAGGATTTAAGTAGGAAACTTCAAAGGGGGTAGAATATAACACCTTTGAGAGGTTACGTTGATTGTTTTATCACTGTGTGGTACTAGAATGTGGCCCCTGTATTTCTTGGTTAATTGCAACCAAGAACAAAGTAACTGGTCTCTGCTCTTTTTCTCATAGAAGGATAAGAAAATAAAGATCTCTGATAAAAAACATTTTTAAAACAATGTGTTAGTACAGCTTCCCAAGTCTGGATAAGACAATTCATAAGCCAAAGTATTTTGAGAGACTTATTAA
This sequence comes from Manis javanica, assembly GCF_040802235.1. Lineage (NCBI taxonomy): Eukaryota > Metazoa > Chordata > Mammalia > Pholidota > Manidae > Manis > Manis javanica. The sequence continues at coordinate 168,675,994 of NC_133156.1, read as the reverse complement.
AGGGATTTTATAAAGGGTCAGTTTCTGTACTTAAGAATATAGAAGAAGAAGATCTAAGAAGAGAAAAAGCCTGTCCATTTTTAACTACTGTACAGTCATGACAAAATTTCTACAACTATCCTTGGTTTTCCAGTATCTTCAACAGTAACACAGCAACACTATATATAGTCACCAATTTCATCCTTTCTTAGATGGCAGCCTCTGCTGATAGCTTACATCTTAGAGAAGAAAAAACAATTTCCGAGAGTTAAAAATGCTATGATAAGAATAAACAGTGTAATAGGCTAGATCCTGACAAGGAGAAGACAGTCACCTATTTCAAAGAGGGCTGGGTGGGGGTCTCCACCTAGTGAGCCCTTCATGCACATGCATCCAGGTAGAATTCCTTTCATTTAGTCATTCCTGTTTTGTTTTCACAATACTTAGAGTGAAGGTCTATTTCTGGCCTCTTGAATAATGATGAACATAAAAAAAAAATGCCATCAAAAATATTTTAGCGTCAATTCTGATACATACCACGTAGAAAAAAAATTAGAAAACACGGAAAAGTTCAAAATGGCTTTCAAAGTTCCCTATATTGAAGTTCTGACTTATTTTAGGGCTATTCCAGTCTTTCTTTCTGTGGACGTAAATATGTCTTTGATATTTCACACAATTTTAATTTCTCCTTTCAGCAGGGCCTGGCCACATCATTTGACCAAGATGATTCAATTACTAGGGCTAATACATTTTTTTCTACTTAAGCCAGTTTGGGTACTTTTAGTTGCAAATACTCAACTATGTGTAATAGTCTTTTGTACATTAAAATCGCTGCTACATGTATCCTTGCTAATTTCTAAATTTAGTTGTTTTTCCCCTTTAAGTTATATTTGCTAGAGAGGATTACCTTATTTAAAAACTCTCTAAATATACCATAATGTTGGTTTACTCTACTGTTGCACTAGTATCAGTTTATTCATGTTTTTCAACTTCATGCAGCCTCTTCTGCCACCTACTGTGCAGATGCTAAACCACTGAAGGTGCTTCTACAATGAAGGCCTTTGAGAACTTTGAGAACTTCCTGTGAGTTTCAGTCCTTTTCATTGTTTTCTTAATAACTGGCATAAGTATTTTTTAATTTTATTAAAAACCTACAGTTATTCAGAAGGCATTTTAAATTTCCGGCTAGTCAAAACAGAAGCAAAAGCAGATAAAAACCCCAAATCAAATTAAACCACTCTCATCTTTTGTTATTGCACTATTATCATTAAAAGACATTTACACTTTCTCTTTTCAAATACACTGCTGTTCCTTTGTGGTCTAGTAGTGCAAAATGAAAGTATATCTTACTTTGATTTGTTCATCAATAAACGTCCAAATGCCAACTATGTATAAAGCTTAGTATATTTTTCATTTACCTTCTGTTTTTAAACTTTGTTTTTTGAAGAAACTTTAATTCAATCTGAAGTTTTCCCTTCCCTTTCATGGGGAAATTTAAACATTTGTTTATCATAACTAATATTCAGCTTTATCATCACTTCAAGTGCTGTTTTGTGTTTTTTATTCCCATACCTTTTCCTTTTGTTGTAATTTGTTTTCGTCTTCCATAACGATACAGAATGTAGAAGTATTTTTAATTGTTTGCTGAATTTAGGTATATATGAATTCCTACTCTGTCTTTACTTTCTTTGTTCTTACCATTTTCCATTTCCTAATCTTTATTAATTTAATATGGGAATCATAGGCCTAGCTTACTTTGATGACTGTCTTTAAAATTATAAAGCTTTTACTAAGAACATTTTTGGATTTTTAAATTCAATTTTGCTTTGGTATTCATAGTCACAAGCCATGGGCACATGTAATAAATTGGTTTTGATGTTCACTGCCAATATTTTTATGTTTCCTTTCCTAAATTTACTTTCAACAGGTAACACAATCACATAGTTCATAATAAAGAAGCGTGTAAGGAAGTTTTTCTCCCACCAGTCCCTCACCTGTGGAGCCCCCACCAGCCACTTTCCCCTGCCAACTGCCTCCATAGCCATTCATTAACTATACATCATTCCAGAGTTTCTTTAGACATAAGCAAATACATATCTATCTTTCCTTCCTTAAACGAAAGGAACATGTCTGCATCTGCTTTTTTCACTTAAGAGATTCTTTGTTAACTCTTGGTTTAACCTAAAAATGCCTGATTTCTTTGTACATGAATAACTTCATGGCTGGACACAAGATTCACGTGTCACAGATCATTTTTCAGAATGGTACATATTGCTTTATTAGGTTATGTGCTCTTCTCGGGTTCTGTGCTACAGAAAATGAGTTATTTAGCTATAACCCTTTTTCTTCCTACCTAAATACTAATAACATTTTTCCTTCATCTTTGAAATTCACAATGTCTAGTATAGGGTCTTTAAAAAATGTTTTTAATTATATAAAAAAGGAAAATTTCAAACAAGTAAAAGGAACACTTGGATAATACAAAAACTCCGAAAGTATGAAAGGGCTTTGTATAACAGTAAAATAAAGTCCTCTTCAAAGGCAATCCCACAACTGGTCTCCGATATAATATTCTAAAGATAATCTAATCAAACTGTGGCCTATGTATCCCTGGGGAACCCAACATCCTTTCAGTCTGCAAGGTCAAGACTATTTTCATAATAAAACGAAGACATGATTTGTCTTTTCACTGTGTTGCCATTTGCACCGCTGGAAATTTAGCATGAATCAAGGCAGCTGCACCAAACTGTACGGTAATCGTATCCTCCAGGGCCACATGCTCACACTTAAAAAACACAGAAGAACAAAAAAGACAGTTTCACTTAAAATGTCCCTGCTGAAGCAATAAAAATTATTGATTTTATCACATCTCAACCCTTAGGTGCACATGTTTATGATATCCTGTGTGACAAAATGAGAGGTGCTCACAAAGCGTTTCTGCTCTGAACCACAGTACAGTGGCTGCCTCAGGAGCAGGCACCTGCGCACCTGCTGGGCTGCCAGAGGACCCAGCTGCTCTTGCACTGAACACCATTCTGACTCGGGAGGACAATCAGTAGACAGGCTCTGGTTATTCGGACTTGGATAACTGACATTTTCTTAAAGCTGGACAAAGTGAGAATGTCACTTTAAGGAAAGTTGACAGTATTCGTTTCCAATGCTAAAAGTTGAGCTTTGAAGTGAAAATCAGAATTTTAGAAAATTCTTATTTAGCACAGGGAACTGACAGCTTCCTAATACTTAAAGCCTTTTCTGGTGAGATTGGTGGGGATATTAATCAAAGCAACTTTTAAAAATGTTGCACAGTAAATTGTGACAACTTTTGAAAAAGTTTGCATAACTAAGGGAACCAACAGTTTTAAATTCCCAATGTGCAATGTTATAAAACCATGCCTGGGTAAAAGAGCCATTCTAAGTGCTCATGGACCAAGGATGTTAAAGGAACAGAAGTACAAAATGTTTAATGATATGGTTTTAGATACCACAGAGCAAATGAGTTCTGATAGATGAAGAATACCCACAGGTATTTCAAAATGCTGTTAAAATACCCCTCCCTTTCCAACTTTCAGAGCTGTGTGAGGTTAGATTTTCTTCATTTATTTCACCCAAAATAATATATTGCAATGGATTGAATGCAAAGGCAGATAAGAGAACCTAGGTCATTTAAATCAGTTATTAAAGAGATTTGTAAAAATGCAAACAAATGCCACTCCTAATTTTTGTTTTAGAAAATATTTTTAATATCTTTATGATGTGATGGCTTAATATTGCTATTTTTTAACTGAATTAATAAAATTTTATAAATTCCTCAGTTTCCATCTCTAACATGTAAACACTGACAGAAAAAACACCATAAGAAAAAATCTGGGGTTCTCAATTGTGTTTACAAGTAAAAATAGGTACTGAGACTAGAAAGTTTGAGAACTGCTTCTTTGAGCATACACAAGCTAGTGAGTATTATTAGTCAGGGTGGAGGACGGCCAGGCTGCCCTAACCCCACCACTCTCCAGTCTCTGCTTTCCCTTTTGGACCAAGTGTTCCACACGGCAACATTCCCAGCCTACCGACGACCCTCGACTTCCTGCCATGGTACATCCTGGCCGTTGCCTGTGAATGACTGCAGGGGGCAGCTCAGTACAGTACCTCTGAAGATGGCACCAGCTGGCTCTGGAAAACAGTTCCTACACAGTTTACATGCAGCAAGGTCCAGTTAAGTTTCAGAGGTGGGCATTCAAGGTCTCTGGTTTTCTGATTGCTGTCAGGTTCTGGTTCAGAAGGTGAGCATGTTTTATGCACTGTGAGTATTTTCTTAATTCATCCTCAATTCAGGTTGTAGAAATTGCATCCTGGTTATGCTGCCTGCGGAACTCTACTAACAGTTTTCATAATTTTCAGTTTTTATGTCATTGGGTATTTTAAGTAGAAGGTGGCAGGATTTTATGGGGCACATCTAGCTTGCTACTATGCTAACTGAAAATCTATCTTTAATTCAGAAGGACAACAAAAAACTCACCTGCTCTGGGCTCATATACAGTTTGGTCCCCACTTGTCCTGTGTGTCTGGCATATGCTGGCATCGGGGTCAGAACCATGGGCTCTTCTTCATCCTGGTCCATTGCAGTCACTAATCCAAAGTCTCCTACCTTCACCACATCATCCATTGTAAAGAATATGTTGGAAGGCTGGAAAAGAAAACAGACAAAAGCACGCTGGGTGTATGGAGAGAGAAAGTGAAGAGAATTACTTGAATGACAATATACATACAAGAATCTAGATATTCTCAAGCATGTTTCTCTTTAAAATGGACTAATATGAAAATAAAAACCCTCCTTCAATGCTAGGTAAGTGTAGTGAGTAAAGAAGAGGGAAGGGCAGCAGAGGAAGCCAGCATTTACTGAACAAATATTTAAATCCTCAGAGATTTACATTCCCTAGGTCCAGGTACTTAATCTTCAATCTCATTATTCTATATACTCTCCCTCAGCAAGCTGTTCCACATTTATGATGTAAGCCATGATTATAATAGTGGTAATAATAGCAAATGCATATATAGGACTTGCAATGGGACAGGAGCTATTTTAAGCAGCCTGCTACTCTTTACTTTTTATTACAGTATTATTGATATACACTCTTATGAAGGTTTCACATGAAAAAACAACGTGGTTACTACATTCACCCATATTATTGAGTCCCCCCTATACCCCATTGCAGTCCCTGTCCGTCAGTGCAGTAAGATGCCACGGAGTCACTATTTGCCTTCTCTGTGCTACACTGTCTTCTCCATGATTCCCCCCACACCATGTATGCCAATCATAACACCCCTCCCTCCCCACTCACCATCCCCCACCCCTCCCCTTTGGTAACTGCTAGTCCCCTCTTGGAGTCTGTGAGTCTAGCAGCCTACTCTTAATTCATGTAATATTCATGGATCTATTTGTCCTATTAGTCTCTCATTTCACAGATGTTAAAACTGAGGCCCAGAGAAGTTAAGTAAATTCCTCAAGGTTACCCAGCTAAAAAGTGGTGGAGCAGAGATTCAATCCTGTCATTCTGGCTCTGTGAGAAGAGAGCTTCTGCTTCACTGCCACATATCCATCCAGCAGCCAGAACGGTTCTTGCCCTGTGGTAACTAATCATTCCTGTTTGATGAAGGAGTCAAACAAACTGATCTTCAAGTTTTGTTTAAGAGGGGGAAGTAGGCTATCAAGGAGAAAAGAGCTCTTAGCTACAAGCCTGTATGGCTTCTTCTAACACCCATATGCTCCCATACACTCCAAGACCTCTGTCCTGAGTTCTAAACTCTCATACGCAACTGTTTATAGGATACATCTAACCAGATTCAAACTCCCCTACATGAAATACAGCATCTTTCCCTCAGAGCCTACTCTAATCCCAGCTAATGTGACTACCATTCATAGCCCTTTATATAAGGAGAAAGGAAGCTCATGAAATTGAATTTCATCAGGTCGAAAACTGCCAGACAATTAACAATTTATTCCCAAACTCCAAAATGCCATTATGCAATACTGACTTTGAAGCAATGAAGTTACTGCATAAAACCAAAGTCTCTGTGTTTACTGGTAATAACCTCCTGCTCTCCCACAAATAACCTTCCAGGAGAGACAATGATAGACTATGCTGCCTTAAATTTCATCTTTCCTCCCCTCTCCCATCCTCTGGCGTCAGTTATTTACTGAACACTACAATAGACATTTTTTTTGGTTTTCCAGCATCTAACCCTCTGTGCTTCCATTAGAAATATCCTGACTTGCCTTTGGGAATTCCCCGCTACCCAACTGTGCAGCAACCCCAGGGGTCGTGTGGCAGTCATCCTGAGGCTGCCCCCAGGGGAAGCACAAGCCAATCAGCACAGTCCCATCGCCTGGTTGGGAGACTGGTTTAGGGACCGGTGTGTGTCCTTGGTTCCTCAGTTAAAGAGAACCCAGGACTTCCAATCGATAGTGGGGGAAGGAGACCCTTTCTCCAAAGACTTAAAACACTAGTCTTTCTGAGACTGTGAAGGGACAGCCTGCCTGAAATGGAAACAAGAAACTGGGGGCAGAGGGAGGCAGCTCTGGCCACATCACTTATCACAGATAAAGCTCCTCCTGAATCTTGGATGGTTCACTTACATGGACCAATAAATGCCCTTAAATTTGATTAAATTAGCATAAATGCCTTTGGTCACAAACAAAAGCATGTTCAAAATGAAATGATATGAGCATACAGAGTGTGTCTGGCATTGTGCTAAGGGTGTAACAGGTGAACAAAAGAGACATGGCTCCTGCCCCTGTGGAAACTGGAGGATGAGGAATATGAATGTGATGAGAATTAGAAAGGAGAAATACCAGGTTCTATGAGGACACTGGATTTGACAACTGAGAAAAAGCCCAAAGTAGCTAGAGTGAAAAGAAGAAAAGACTAGAAGTATGGAGAATCAGGAGCTACAGTGCTAATGACAAAAACTGACTAAAATGCAAAACGCAGAGGGGGCCTGGAAGGTTCAACACTGCACTCAAAGATGGGTCACAATGAAGACACTGCATAGCCTTTTTAACTGGAATAAAAATCTTGGGGGTAATTTCTCTGGCACATTAGGAATCTTTAAAAGGAATTTATCTTTACAAAGGAATAAACTTTTTGATTTCCAGAAAAACTAAAGGGCAAATTTTTTTCTTGCAATCTTACTGGTACATAGACAAATACAGAAAAAAATATTTAGACATATTGTAGCATTACACAAATATTCACCAATATCTTATTAACATTATAAAATCAGAATATTCATTATTAGTAGAAACATAATTATATTGCCTTTCACCTTGACCTTTTGTGTATAGTGTTATGTATAAGAAGAATATGTGTATCAGCTAATTGTTTCCCAGCAAATGATAAATGTTTACTATATTCAAACAGCCAGCACTCTCTTAAGTTAGGCATTATCTGGCCTCCTGGAAGTTGTTGTCTTCTCTCTTCTAACCAAAAAAAATCATCTCTGAACTTTTTATTCAGTGCAGAATTCCTGGTCATCAGTTTGGGACCACATCAAAAATCACTGAAGCATGGTGATTTTATATTAACTCAGTAACTTTGGAAAATTGGAACTATGTTTAAATCTTGTCCCTATTATTCCAAAGTCTTAAAGTATATTCAAGGATTAACAAATCTACTGATTTTAGAAGAAAATAACTTGTGCAATTAGCTCCTAGTTTGGTGTCTGAAACAAACATCTGTGGTTATACAAGACTGAAAATACTTAAAATGGGTCTAAATCTGTTAAGCACTTAAGTTACTTCCATCAGAAAAGTATTTATATGTTCACTACATAGCTACTGATGATCACTATCAGCATACAGAATATGCAGAAACTATGTAAGTATAAGTTCCATATACTTATTGCAGAAACACAGAAATATTGAGGAAATATTACATTGTAGTGAGAGGTTTATGCAATTTAGCAAAACCTATTGATACAGTAGCCAATACTCTATATATTGAAAATACGCTTGAAGGTTTTGGTGGCAAACAATCATTAGCTAACCATTTGCTATCTTTCTCCAACCAGTTTCTCAAGCCCTTCCCCCAGGTCTAAATAGGGGCAAAAAGCTTTGAGCTCTGCCCCAATTCAGAGATGACTAGTGGAGGAACACTCGTCTCTCCTTCCACTTGAGTCCCTTTCACTATGCTGCTCTGGGGCCCTACAGAAACAGTGTCAGGGTCCCTCAAATACATGGGAAAAACAGGGCATATATGCTCATGGTGGATTTTTTTTCCCATCAGAGGGTTTGACAGTACTTTTTACTGTAAAATGAACATAAACACATTACAGAGGAGAATGCATGATCTGCCTGAAGGTTTCAAAGCCTGAGACTTCTTGTGTTTGCAGCAGGCACCTTCAGGTTACCTTCCCAGACCTCTGCTCCCTTCTCTGATGCCTTTACTCTCCTTTGCTTTTAAGGGCATTGAGTCATAAGACTCACATGCACAGCAAGTGCTGTTTTCAATTACAAAGCATCAGACTGGAAGCCTTGGGTGAGGTCCCACAAATACAGACCTTCAGGTCCCTGTGCATGAGCCCTTTATTGTGCAGAAACTCCACTGCCTCTGCGATCTGCAGGAAGATGTGCAGACACACGCCCCTCTCCCTCTCCTCTATGGTGCACCGGCTGTTCATCCAGTCTTTGAGGTTCTCCTTCCTGCACAGCTGCATCTGAATGTAAAGATACACCTTGGGTGAACTGGGCTGCAGTTTGTCCACAGGGTTTTTAGTGAGATCTAAACTTAGAGTGGTAGGTCTTGGAGGAGAAACAGACAAAGTAGGTTCAGAAGAAGATTTGCTACTGGAGTGCTCCAAAGAAGTTAGTTTATTAGCATAATGGTTGCCAATATGCAGCCCGTTTGTTTTGAGCTCTTCTTTACTGGATGCATTATCGCAGCCAGAATCTTCAAACACTATAGAAGAGGATGTTCTCTCCCTTGACCTTACAGAAGAAGATGCTTCAGAAGGACAAAGTTCAAAGGAGTGCCCCTCATCATTGTGATCCATAGTACCATCTTCCACATCACAGTCTGTCAGGCAACTGTCTTGGAGGTTGTACACAGCATCCACTGACTCGCTGTCTCCGTGGTCCATTCCTGAAAATTCCAGTGGGGAGAACTGGCTCTCGGATGAACTTGTCTGGCCACAGGAAATCCCTACTGAAAAAGACCTGCCCCTTTTTGGCGAAGGAGCTATGATTTCTATATGCTCCTTTGTGGAGAAAGGATCCATTCTGCGTATTTTAACTGATGGTGCATCCATTGGACTAGGAGAGCTGAGTGGCCAGTCTGTGCTAAAAGTGGGAGAAAGACAAAGGAATGAGGAAATACGGGCTCATTACATTATCTGAACTACACTCTTTAACAGCTTCAACTTTAATAAAGCCAGTTACCAAATGACAAACAACATCCAGATTAAATGACAACGTGCATCATGGGACATCGCATTTCATCCATTCCTTCTGAAAGACTGCGTTTGAAAGCTTAATTTATACTTGAAACAGTTATCTGGGACTGTCGGCTGAGGCCTTTGAGTAAAACACAAAGCACTGAAGGGACACCAAGGCTAGGACTCCTCGGTAGCCACAATTTTGAAGCCCTGTCCAAATTCAGGCAGCAGTTTACGGGGCCTTTGAGACAGGGGCCCCTTCACTTTGTCCTTCCATGGCTTGGCTATAGGCTACAAGGGTCACTGTAACAAATTACTTCAGGCGGTTCTAGGGCTGTGTTTAGTACTTTTAGGCAGGAATTTTACTCCAGCTGTTTGGTAAATAAGCCTATTTGCAGCTGCTTCCTCTTTGTTTTCATTTAGTGATTTTTAAAATGGCCTTCCTTCCTATAGCACAGCATACTTCACATGGGAATTATCTTCAGGTTGCCCAAGTTTATGTATTTTTAATTGCAAATAGTTTTAAACGGTTTTAAAAGGGAGGTGTAAAGTGTTAACTACTGATAAACCAAATAAAAATCTAAAATAAAAAAATGGCAACAAAAGCAGGCAATATTTTCTTATTGAGAAAAGCCACTGTAAATCCCTCGGTGAATTATAATTCATAAAGCCTATCTACTAATAATTTAAATAATTAATACTCTCAAAACAAAATCAACTTTTCATCTAATAGAGAATACTCTAAAACATGACAGAGAACGCTAATTTGCTGTTATTTTTCTTAAAAAACGAATTCTAAAGCCATAGAAATGTTATTTTGTTCACAAAAGCAAAAAACTAATCTGAAGGAGAATATTAGTTTCTAAGTCTGTGTCTATGAAGTTACCTTTCATCTTTCAGCCAAATTTCATCCATTTTTTCTTGCCACTTCTCTGGTGGTGTTTCCAACCAAGCATTGAAGTATCTGACAATTCCTGGGTGTTCAAGCTTGGCTAAGGCTTTAACTTCTCGCATTACCTTTTCCCGGGCCAATTCCCTGAAATAGAGAAAAAAGACCACCCTGAAGGTTGCTCTGATCTGAACAAGCAATCACATCCAGTAGTAAAAAATAGTAAGACAACATTCTCCTTTGAATCCGAAATTAGAAACAGATGAGTTCTCTTACTGGCATGATTCTGAAAAGCTATACAGGAAGTTTGGAATTTTAAAAAAATACGTGTGTTATAGGGTTTTTCTCTTCTAGAAATAAGTGCTAAAGCACTTCTATTGCCTTATTCAAATGAGGCTTTCTTAGCTGACTAAAAGTGAATGAATTCATACCCTTTAAAATTATTACCTAGCGTGAATCAATGGAGGACAAATAGGTGTAAATGGAGTATCAGAAAAGAGAGCTCAGCATTGCAGCTCAGGAGGACAGAGAATAGTCACATTGGTACACATGTAATTGGTACATATAATCCCCAAAACCTGTAATAGCATGTTTTGCCTTGTAAAGCAAGCTTCCACTACTGAATATCACAGGCAATGAAGTAAAGATTTAATCAAGAATCAATAGGAGCTTTCTACAATAGATGGAAAGGAAGGTATTACTGGAAGCCTACTATCTTTAGCACCAAATTGTTCTGAGCCAGAAATTCCACTTCTGGGAATCTATCCTAAGTACACAGATGTGGTCAAAAATTTATATAAAAAGTGAACACTGCAAAGTCATATTTAACTGTAACAAACTGAAAACCTAAATTAACAATAAGAAACAGTTGAACAAAATATGGCACATGTATTAACTGGATTATTATCCAGCCATAAGATACTTTTAATGTCTTTTAGCATTTTAATGAAATACTCTTAATAACATGGAAAATGCTGAGGATACAGTGAAGCAAGCAATAGATAAAACTGTACTGTATGGGTAACTATACTACCAACTAGGTAAATTTACAACCAGGAAAGAAATCAAAAGGAAATACCCTAAAATATTAAGAGAGATTATTACTGGGTAGAGAAGACACAGATAGTTTTTGTTTAATACTTTCCCTTATTTCCACAGTAAATACAGATGGTGCTATGTATTAAAGTCTGTAGTTATAATTCACTATGGGAAAGACCAGAGTTGTTAAGAATCAAAAACAAGGGCAGATTTTTTTTAAGTAGATGCAAAGCAATCTAAATAGATCACACCTTTTAGGCACCTGGCTACCTGGTAGCAGCTATAGAAGCTAAGTTTCAGAAGGTCAGAAACTTTGTTTCCTACCTTATCTATGGAGTATAGCAAGAAGGACATATTGCCTATGAGATTAGTAATATAGTGCTGACTCCAGGTTTACTAAAAGTATCATCCCGTACCTGTTAGGGAGGCGGATTCTCTTGATGGCATAATTGCAGTCATCTACCTTGTTCCTGGCTTCAAAGACAACTCCAAACCCACCACGACCCATGCACTGAACTGGTTCAAAGTCTGTTAGGTATCTTAAAAAAAAAAAAGAAATTTTTAAAGCTTGCAAATAGTTTTCAATTTTGAAGTAAGGTAATGAATCAGCTCAATTTATTTTATGATATATAAAAAGTATATAAACTCAGTAAACCTCATAGAATTTATTTTAATAAAGAGTATAGTTTAAATTCCACTAATAGCATTCTTTGTTCTGCTTTCTGTTGAAGTAAAGCAAACATACTCAAAGTTGATAAAAAATAAATAAGCTTCTGTTTATTGACTGGGAATCACTTGTTAATCATTTGTTCTTATAGCAACTGTGCCACTGATCAGTCCTAATCAATACTTTCCATCATCTATCAAAATATTCTATTCTTAATTCTCTAACATTTTACACCTCATGTGGCATTCTGAACTCAGAAAATGTATTTTCATCTTATGTGAGTGCCTGTAAATTTTATGGAAAAAAATTAATCAATTCTACTATATATAAGTACTTTCTTAGAAATCTCTCTAGGAACCAAAGCCATCTCAAATTTGCTGGGTTGCCTCATGAGTCAGAATGGGCATCACCGGGGTATTCAGACAGATGCTAACTCACTATCTGTCACTCAGAGATGGGCATCCACATTGTGGCTACTTCTCCTTTAGTGCCTGATCTCCCTGATCTGCACTCTGTATTCCAGCCAACTTGTACCTGGCTGTCTCACAACTGTGGAGCTTTTGCTTCTGCTATTTTCTCTACTAGGACTTGGAGCTTAATGAAATTCTATTCTTCTTTCACTCTACTCATCCAGCCATGTCTGTAAGGCTTTCCTACAGCCCAGTCTTAATGTTCTCACAGCACTTTGCACAGAGTACTTTGAACTGTCTAAATTTAATCTCAGTATTTTGCAGTTATTCATACACAGTTCACTGTCCCCACTGCCACTGGATTGTGGGGGCCTTGAATGCAGGAAAGCACTCTTGTTCCTCTTTGTGTTTCTAAAGCCTGGGCTCATACGGAAAATAGAAGGTTTAATTGTCAAATAATGCATGAATTAATAAATGAATGAAGGCATGTACGCATGCATGGTATGGTTATTCTAGTCATATGGAGGACAGATGAATAAGATTATCTCTGGTGTCCCTTGTAAGGCTGAGTTTATTACTTTATGATTTGCACATTCATATTAATTTAGTAGTTGGCTCAGCTGGTTAGAGCATGGAGTTAAGGAGGAGAGGCAACAGATCCCAACCCTCTATAGGCCAATTACCTTCACAGAGAATGAAGAGCAATAATCTGTATCCCTAAAAATAGCTAGTCAAGGCACTTCAGTATAAATCCATCTCCCCAACTGCAAAACCCTATGAAATTCATATCTTATTCCTGGAGGGCCAAATTGAGTGATCTTCCTATATTAAAGAAAACAGTCATACAAAGATGGATATATCTTCTGAAAGGAGAAACGTCTTCTATATGATTACAGACTCTATAAATACAAGTATCATTTTGCCTACAGTCCCAACTGATAAATGGCAAAGTCGGGACTTGAACTCATGACTGAATCCAGAGCTTTGGCTCTTAATAATGCCTAGAACATTGTAGGCACTTAACAAACATTAGTATTATTGTAGAGCACCTATATTTTAAAAACTTTAAATTAGACTCTTCATATTGAATAAAGTTAAAGGAAAATTAAGTCTAATTCAACTTTAGAGTACATTATTCTAATTCTCTTTACAAGTCTTTCAAATATTTATTTATTCACTGTATCTTACTCCTCCTCCATTGCTATCTCTTACTCATGATAATTAAAAATCATCACAAGCAGACCGGTTCATGGCTTAAAATCTTCCACTAAGACAGGCCCCATCTTTTTATTTTTCCCAAAGGCTGAAATATCGTCCTGCACACAGTTGTTCTGAGTAAATGGAGAGTGAATAATGATGGCTTCAGCAGTGGGTCACCCATTGGGAGTTACTGGTTCTGTGTTCTCTCCGTCTCGTTCACTGCATGCTGGGTGCTGCTGGCCACTGACATATCAGTCAGCATGCTTATTAGCCAGGGTATTAAAGTCACCTAGTAAATTCTGCTTTGGAAACTAGCAGCTAAAACATGTTGATTACAGGCAGTTCTCAAATTTTTGGTAACACACTGTGAGTGCAGCTTAGATAAGCCCACAGATAACCAAAATATCATACATGTTAGCTACAATTTTAATATCTTGTCATAAAGCCATTACCCTAGATATTAAGCAGTAAGGTTCTATTACCTCTTCCTTACCCCCATCACCAAAGTGCTAATTAAGACTGATATCAAAATTAAGGGGAAAAGTAGCAATAATCTACGTTATATGAACCATAGCACCATATCTCATACCACAAAGCACCAGAATCTATACACCTGATAGACTGCAAACAGGTTTTTTATTTTACTTTCAAATTATTTGAATTATCTACTTCTTAAGTAACTTGCCTCTCCTTTCTACTTTTAAAAGTGATCTATTCTGTTGGTATATTTCTTCCCATTTTTCTACTTCTTCTCCAGACAAAATAAATTGGAATAAGTAATTGAAGACTGAGTAAATATGGAGATTTATATCATATTCTAATAACACAATAACTATTACTTGGTACTATTAATGCCAAGCCAGGTACATGGCAGGCCCTCAATAACTAAGCTATCTGAATAAGAATTAATTTGGTGTCTGAAATTCTAAACTTCTGGAACACTTTATTTTTATCCTTAGCTGAGTGAGTTTAAGTTACTTGAGGATTATGTCTATGTTTTATTTACGTATCTATTCACACATTAAAAAAAAAAGTTAAACAAGACCTTAATTCAGAGGCCATTTCCTCTTTGATTCAGTTGCCACCAGAAGCCACAACACATGTATCTCTTTTACAACAAGACTCTTACCGTGATACATAACCAGAATTTTTGATGTCATTCCAACTATTGTCTTTAGATTCTCCACTTACAGAATCATATTTATTTTCAGTTTGACACTGAGTTTCAGATTCCTTCCTCTGCTGGTAAGGTGGGAAAAAAATCACTGTCAGTATAAAGCTGAACACAAGTTAACTAAAAATCTTAGGATGTAAAATAACACTGAAAAATAAAAACTAAACAAAATACTAATATTAACAAAAATAAAAAGCATAAAAGAACACAAAATACAACACTTTCCTTGTCAAAGGGAAGTGGAATGGTAGGGGTGGAGGCCAGACTGTAATGGGTTGAGGCGTGAAGGGGAGGGAAGAGAGGGAAATGAGAGTATGGGCAACAATGATTTTACAGTGAAACTTACATAAACGTACATCTCACCCCTTACCATTTAATACTTCCAACACTTTGAAATAAATTAGATTCTAAAAAATGCCTTACTCTGTGAGGATGAGGATGGAAGAGTCTGTGTACAATTAAAGTTGTTGCTATGATACAAAACAGAAGAGTTCCAACTATCTCTTTCCACCAATGTAAGAGGAGAACAGGATCCTTTTTGCGGATATTCTTGTTGTAATTGGGGTTGTCAAGGAATCTGACTGTGATCTGTGTGCTCCGTTTGCTCCGCTCCCTCTTGTAGTATGGTAGGTAATAACCATTATCTTCGAGGACAAACATTGAAAGTTTTTTTTTTAGAAAAAGATAAAGCAAAATAGAGTCACCTTTAATTGTTCAAAATTATCTACTCTGCTGTGACTTACAACACTAATTCCTTTTTTAAAAGTTTCATCTTTTCTTTAACACATTTCAACAGTTTCATTTACCCTTTTGTTTTTACTACACAAATAAATTTTCTTTTATTTCATAAGCATCATAAATATTCCTTACATTAAATAAGACAAGAAAAAAACCTTAAGGGTCACCCATTCACTAACTCCTTAATAGTTCGATCTTTAAAACACAAGAATGTATTAGTACTCAAATTGCCTTCAAGGAATTAAACTGCATTTTCATTTACCATTAATAAAATACCAAATTTTACCATTAAACATTCTTCACAAGCTAGAAGGGAAACATCTCCATCATGCTCATTGGTTCATTTCAGGCTTTGAAAATGAACTGGTCCTAGAAAACAGCCCGTCTTTTTTTGTCTTCTACAGCTGACCCTTGAACAATTCGCGGGTTAGGGGCACCAACCTCCACAGAGTCAAAAATCCACTTGTAACTTTCGACTCCCCAAAAACTTTATTAACAGCCTACTGTTGACTGGAAGTCTTACTGATGACATAAAATAGTTAATGCATATTTTCTGTTATATTATATACTGTATTAAAATAAAGCTAGAGAAAAGAAAATTTTTTCAAATTGTTACAAATTTCTGAACATTTTTCCAATATATTTATTGAAAAATTCATATCTAAGTGAACCCACATAGTTCAATTCCATAGTGCTCAAGAGTCACCTGTAATTTGTGCCATGTGGGCAGATTACACAGTTCTCTTTTACCTTATATTTTATCAGTATCAGATGAAGACTGCTGTTTCTATTTCACAGCCCTCTTTTTTTAAAAAAATAAATTTAAATTCCACAATAATTTCCCAGTTCTAGCATTTACGGTAGCTGATGAGGAGTCTATGTTTTTGTCTACTGCAGATTTAAGGATTTTGTATATATAACTGTTCAAAAGACTTTCGTATCTGAATATATCCTCACCTTAAATACACAGAAATGTATTTCATACTAAATTCCACCTATTTCTGACCTTTGCACTAATCTCTCTCATCTGAGGACAAAATTAAAGTAACTTTATTTTACAGTATTTCCATGTAATTCTACCGGGAACACCTATTTTCTTCATTATACATGCTGCTGGTATACAGACTATATTAGGTACTTAAATGAGAGCTAATAACAAGAACCAATGCTTTCTGAATGAACACTTAACTATGCCAGGTACAATGATAATTAAGACTGTGAGCACATGATCTCACTGAGACTTCACAACAATCCAATAAACAGATATTAGGATTCCTATCCTCACTTTACAGATGAAGGAACTGAGACACAGGCAAGCTAGGTGTGCCCAACCACGTATGTGGCAAAACTGGCACCAGCACCCTGGTAATCTTGCTTTGGAGCTTGCACCCTTGGCCACAATTCACAATACTGACTCTATTTTGCACAATAAAAGATATTTTATTGTCCACCTTCCTGTTGACTATCTTGCATTTGAATTCTATTAATTAAAGTCAAGTTAATAAATACATTATAAAATAAAACTTGGCATTTCCAATGTAAGCATAATCATACTTACCATACGGATACTGCAAGACTGAAAGTGCACCATTACTGTACTCTTCATGAGAAAACTTATCATTACTAAGACATTTGTCGAACTCATCAGACCCTACCAAGACAGGCGTTCTGGAAGGAGAATCTAAAAGAAAATGGTAAAATCTTAACTGTTATGACTTCAGTGACTCATTAAAAAAAAAAAAAACCGTAGCTATCCAATCACAGTTCAGTTCAAATATAAGTCAAACAAATGGCTTTTCCTTTAACTAGCATGCTCTGGAAGAGAATATGAATCACTGAAACAAGTGATTAAAGTATGATGTGATATATGTGATAATAAAATACTCAGGGTTCAGAAAGAAAACTGAAGGAGGCAGGTGGTCTAGTATTTGAACTCAACTAATTGAAGTGTCTCAAAGAATATGATGGGATAACCATATAATTTTTCATGAATATTAATATAAATATGTTAATAGCTAAATGACACTTAGGCATGGTCAATAAATAGATGAGTTTTTCTAAGTTGTCTAGAAAAATATTTTAATAATACTGATTTCTACAGAAGCAAGTGCTGCTTCAATGAAACTGTATTCTAAATGATAAAATTCATTACCATCTGAAAAACCTTCCTAGTTTATCAGAAGATATAAAATGTATATTAGTTGTGATCTCTGTGATATTCAAAGCTAGACTAAAGACAGTCATGATTAGGTCTTTGAACACCTTAATGATATTTATAGAAGTTAATAATTCACTTACGAATTAAAGGTTTCCATTTGATTGTTGGCAAAGGAATAATTGCATTTTCATTATTGACAGATTCCAAGGCCTTGGGACTTGTAGGAAACTTTTCTGAAATTCTGACTGATGATTGCAGATATAGCTGGCCTCTGTACATTCCTGAATCAACCAGAACACTGGCAATTATGTTTAAAATCAAGCACCAATGATTTTTTTCCAACAGTTTCATTTTGATTTAATAAAACCAGATTAATTCCATATATTTCTTCATGTCCTTACATAGCTCTTTTCAAAGAATCATGCCTGAAGGACTCAAATTTGACCCAAAGTTTATGAAATAAAATGATGGGAGGAAAGCTACATGTATCACAATGTTTATCACTGAATAATAATTTTCAGTAACACTGGACAACTCTTCCTGTAGGAAGATTCAAAGAAAAGAAATCACTGTCCTCTTGTGAAACTAATAGCTTAGATGAAAGTAACTTCCTCAAGTAAACCTAAACACCCATGACTGCAGAGATATCGCTAACAATTTGGTTAAATATTGTCATAACACAGGTATGGCATGTTACTCTTTCAACTTCTTGCATTTCATTGAGATTGAGAGGTGGGTAGAACACTGATAGAGCTTAGGGAATTTTATGAGAATTTGAAACAAAACTAGTTGAAATAATTTGACTTGAGGGCTTTCAAAATTTATTAAAAGGGCTTCAATTGCCCAGAAGCACATCAGAATTTTGTTTTTATTTTTCAAATACATTGTATAGATGCACAGAAAAAAGTAAACATCATCTTTAAGGGGAGCAGACTGATACAGATGCAATACAGATGCAAGTACAAATGTAGAAAGTTTTCAGCTTTGTGGATTCATGTAAGCAATTTGAAATCATGCTATGTAATGTCAAAAACACTCCTAAGCTTTTCTAAAATAGTCTCAGAGAAAAAGAGCTACATAGTAATTAAAAGTTTCAGAACTAGATAAATGGGGAAAAACAGCAGGAATGGGAGTCAAATATAAATCTTAAGGGCAAACTAAGCCAGAGAATGTATTTAGGAATTAAAACATAGACACACCTTAAGTAGGAAGGAACATTGCAGGAAAAAAATCTATATGTCAATATGCTCTATCACTAGATAAAAGCCATGTACTCACCCAAGTAAACACTGTTTTCTGTGGCTCCTCGGGCAGCTTCTACAATGTCTTCTTCATCTTCTAAAACTTCATCATTAGATTTATAACTTGTATCATCAAAAAGACTGATGGGAATGACTTTGCCATCCTTAACCAACCAGGCAGATGCAATGGGAGTACAAAACTAACAAAAATGGAAAAGAAATTTTATATAATTTCAAGTAATATTTACATATTTCAACTTCTAAAGTACCATTTAAAAACACAAATTTCTTTTTAAGATTTTATTTTTCCAGCTTTATTGAAGTATAATTGACAAAACATATATAATCATAGTATACATTTAAGATCTACTTTTTTCATTTGACAGTGTATACGTGTATCAGAACATCACATCATATACCTAAAATACAGTTTTTGTCAATTAAACTTCAACAAAGCTCGAAAAAACTTTTTAAAAAACATCTACTCTCTTAGTAAATTTCAAGTATACACTATAATATTATCAACTATAGTCATCATGCTGTACATTACAGCTCCAAAACTTATTGATCTCACATCACTGAAACTTTATACCCTTTGACCAACAGATTCCCATTTCTCCTACCCTCTAGCCTCTGGCAAACACCATTCCAACTCTCTGCTTCTATGAGCTCTATACTTTTTAAGACTCCACATGTAAGTGAGCTCATGCAGTATTTATCTTTTTATGTCCGGCTTATGCCACTTGGCATAATGTTCTCCAGGTTCATCCATGTTATTGCAAATGATAACATTTCCTTTTTTTTTTTTTGAGAGGGCATCTCTCATATTTATTGATCAAATGGTTGTTAACAACAATAAAATTCTGTATAGGGGAGTCAATGCTCAATGCACAATCATTAATCCATCTCAAGCCTAATTCTCGTCAGTCTCCAATCTCTGAAGCATAACGAACAAGTTCTTACATGGTGAACAGATTCTTACATAGTGAATAAGTTCTTACATGGTGAACAGTACAAGGGCAGTCATCACAGAAACTTTCGGTTTTGATCACGCATTATAAACTATAAACAATCAGGTCAAATATGAATATTCATTTGATTTTTATACTTGATTTATATGTGGATCCCACATTTCTCCCTTTATTATTATTATTATTATTATTTTTAATAAAATGCTGAAGTGGTAGGTAGATGCAAGATAAAGGTAGAAAACATAGTTTAGTGTTGAAAGAGAGCAGTTGTAGATGATCAGGTGTGTGCCTGTAGACTATGTGTTAATCCAAGCTAGACAAGGGCATTAAAACATCCACAGATGCAGAAGATTTCTCTCAAAACAGGGGGGGTGAGGTTCTAAGCTTCACCACTGTTGATCCCCAATTTCTCACCTGATGGCCCCCCTGCAACTGTGCCTGTCTTAGGTTGTTCCTCCCTTGAGGAATCTTACCCGTCTCTGGCTAACCAGTCATCTTCCGGTACATTTCCTTTCTTTTAAGGCTGAATAATATTCCTGTGTGTGTGTGTGTGCGCGCGCGCGTGTGTGTGTGTGTGTGTGTGTGCACACTCCATATTTCCTTATCCGTTCCTGCACTGCTGGACATGAAGACTGATTCTGTATCTCACCTATTGTGAATAATGCTGCACTGAATATGGCAGTGCAAACAACTCTTCAAGATACTGATTTCACCTCCTTTGAACAGACACCCAGAAAGTAGGATCACTGGGTTACACAGTTCTACTTTTAATTTCTTGAGGCACTTTCATACAATTTTCCATAACGGCTGCCCCAATTTACATTCTCACCAATGGCATACAAAAATACACTGTTGTACACTGTTTGCAAATATCCTCAACTACTCTTATCTTGTCTTTTTCATAATAAGTCACTCTAAGAGATATAAAACCGCAAATTGCTTAAAGCACAGAAAACAAGTTGAGAATCCAAAATTTCCCTCTACCAGTAAGTTTGGTCAAACAGGGAAAGGAAGAAACACTTATAAACATTCAGTAGCTTTTGGTACCTGGTATTCCCATTCCAGGTTTCCTCCCTTCTTACTAAATGCCATAACCTTCCAGTCAGCAACGGAGACCTTTATCACCGTGTCCATCATGGCAGCTTCCTGTTCTTCCACATCTGAGATGATTTTAGACTCTTCTCTGTTCCCACTGGGTTTTAAGGTGCTTTCAATAAATCCAGCTCTAGTTTCCATGTCTGGAATATATCGAAGTTCAAAGTGGCCAACACTGAAATTCCACCTTAAATTTACAAAAGTGTGTTTTAGAAATTTACATTTAAGTAAAGGGACTCAATAATAAAGAAGTCTTCTAGATTGAAGAAGCAAATACTAAAACACTGTGAGGAGGAAACAACCAGTCTTCTGGAAGGGAGCGCTCTGCTGTTTTATGCCACAAGAGGGCATAGCTTTGCCCTGACCCTTTAGAAATTATGGTTCTGAGAACTGAACTGACAACAGTTGAGTTCAGTTGAGGGACAGATTCCTCTCAGAAATTAACAGATGTTCACATTTCCAAATCAGAGCAATTTTCTCAAGACACAATAAAGTGACCTTAATAGGAGGTAACAACCAGCCTGCCCTCCTTCTTAATTAAGACTGGGCACCTTTCATTCAATAGAGAGAAATTAGCATATCACAATAAACCAAAGTAAAAGGCCACATGAATGTATCAATTTTAGATTTATATGACAACACAGTCCTGAAGGGCAATGTGACCCAGTATGCCAAACCTGCAGTCAGACCACTCAGTTCCCCTCTCAGATCTCTACTGACTGAGAACTGGCAAGTCATTACCTTTGCTGAGTTTCAGTGTCTTTATCCATAAAGTGGTGATATTAATGTTTCCTCAATAATCAATATATAGAAACATCATTTAACTATTAACAGTATGCTGTCTTGTCACTTAGGTATAAAATGGCGTAAGAATTCTAACATCTGTTAAAAAATATATACTTAAGGAATATGGGTCTTAGATCCCAGACTCTTTCTATTAAGTTCATTCAATATTCTGTTAAGTTGAACATCTGTTCCTCTGGTGGCTAGGCAGCCAGCAAGCACTTAAATACTTAAGAAAACAAAATCCCATCAGGATAAAGAACATCAAGCTGCCAACAGATGCAGCACCCACAGTCACAGTCCAGCGAAAGTACAAAAATACATTCTTAACTGAGTTTGAGAAAACAGTTTTCAGGAAAGGAAACTGAATTATATTGGATCAGATTAGCAAAAATCTGGTTCAATTTCAAAAGATAAAGAAGGGACCTAAAATTACATTTACTACACAGGCAATTTAAAATTTCAATGTTAGGTTTAGGAAAATCAAGCATGCAATTTATTTTAGGAGCAACATATCTAATCCAATCATCTCATCTGTAAATCACACATTTAAATGTAAAAATTACATAAGGAATAAGTTATTCGAAAATGGAAGCAAAAGGGCTTTTGACCAAATAAATCATACCACAATACTTTAAGAAAATAGACTAAAGTATTGTTTTACAAGTGGGGTAGTCAAACAAACTCTGAAACTACCATTAGAACTACAGACTCAAATAGATTCAAGCTGAAATGAAGTACATTAACTTTGTCTTGAGAGCTTTCTGCAGGCAAAGAACTTGATCCGTGAGGTTGCTATGAAAAACACTGTTGACCTAAGAGTACATTAATACACAGTCATTGTATGGGACTCCTCCTGGTTACCTTAGCTAGAAGCATAGTTAGAATTTCAGTTCAGGATTTGTTAATAATCGCAAGTCCATTTTTAATTTAGGGCCTACATTTCTCTTAAAAGAGCTGTCTGCTTCTTACTACGCTGATGGACGGTGACAGCAATGGGGCATGGGGTGGGAACTTGATAATATGGGTGAATGTAGTAACCACAATGTTGCTCATGTGAAACCTGAGCATAAGATTGTATATCAATGACACCTTAAAAAAAAAAAAGAGCTGTATGCTTTTAGGGCAAGAAAATAGTTTAGAAAATCTCAACAAAGAAAAGAAAAATCCCATAAATTTTGGTCTTGTTGAACCTCTAATTATCAATAGCCACTTTATCTGAATACACACTTCTCATTGCCACTACGAGGTCCCACGGCTCTAACGGTTTTCTGTGTGCGTTGCAAGAGCAGGATGTCTTCCTGTTCCATTTCATCATTATCCCACTGGCGACAGCCCAAAGCTGAACAGATGTACTTCACCTGAAAAGACAGGTGCAGAATTACCAAGGAACCTTTGAACCTTTTCTCATAGCTGTAATATTTAAAAGTACCTCCTTCAAGTTATAGGAGACCAGAGACTTAGGAGAATCTCTACAATTTATAAAAAACTGATGAAATGTGTTGGAAGTACCCAAGTATTAAGAAGCTTTAGTTAATACCAACAACTCCTAAAATTACTTATTTAGAACCACAAATTAATAATGAGTATTTATTTCAGGGAACGATTTTAAGGATTTAGATAATTATAGTCTTACTTTGAGGATTTCCATGTAATATATGGGAGGAAATGGACAATCAGCAGTGGAATCTTAGCAGTAGTATCATTAATAAAATTTCAGGTGAATTAAAAAAAAATCAACCTCAGGGTTTCTACATAATGAAGTGTTATGAAAACCAAGTATTTGGTTTTTAAAAATTTGAACCTTTTCTCATAGCTGTAATATTTAAAAGTACCTCCTTCAAGTTTTCATTCAAAGAAAAAGACAGTATGGTCTGAACTAACATCCTCACAGAAAGAAGCATGCCTGCTAGAAGAGCAGAATTTGCAAATGGCATGACAAACCAGAGAACAAACAGTAGGGTTCAAATCCATGGTTTCACAGATGAGAATACTAAGGCAAAAGATAGCATCCCAAGGCCCCCTCAGTACAACGCAGATGCAGGCAGCGGATACGGCAGAGAAGCACCCCCAAAAGCAGACAGGTGCCGGGGGCCTAACGCTCAGAGGAGGAATCATTCAAGTCTGAAACACTCCAGGGCCAGAATATAGGTTTTCTCCTTCCTTGTTGTAGTCTTAAGTCTATACATAAAATATTCACACATCAAGGTGTTAAGGGGTTAAAAGAAAGATTTTTACCTTTCTAAAAGGGATGCTTTCAGTTAGTTATTCCTAATAATGGATTTATATTACAAGACCAATCTTATAAGCAGATTATGATTAGATCTTAAGAATTAATACTAGAGAAAGTCTAGGTCTTAACAACATGACCTTATTATCAGAAGATGTAAGTCACACCTAACCTTGGAAGTTTCTGGACTTTCTAAAGCCTCACTTTTCTCATCTTTAAAATGAGCACAAACTTTCCTTAGATCCTCTTATTATAGGATCAAAGCAGGTAAGCAAATGAGTAGTAGCCACTATTCTATTCTTATCAGGATTATTATTCATCTTTAGAGGGTTCCTTATCTGTCCACAGGAAACAAAAATATGTAATCCTGAGGAATATTGTGAAAATTTCAAAATAATGTATGTAAAACATACCTGACACACAGTAGACCACATTTATTAATTCTCTTCCTCCTGCTATTCTGCTTTTTATTCTGTTATATGTTGGATAGATTTAGTTTCTCTTAATATTATTTCCCCTCTTCTATTTCACAGTTCTTTTACTAAAACAAATAATATCCTTGTAAACTTTAACCAGTAATAGTATAGTTTAAGAAATTATTTCTTCTATCCCTATTTATTCTGATTTGTCCCCCAAATAAGTTCAACCTTTTCACTCACCTTTCCACTATATGCACTGAGTCCATATGTAGTGAGAGACTTTCCTCCAACCAAAACAACATCATCTCCAAATTTATAAGAAGATTCAAGAAGTGATTCAACTGTAAACGGAACTGTTTCCATGCTCTCGCGGTCTCGGTCCCACTGGAAGAGGTCTCCATCCAGGGAAGGAATGATCATCTTATTCCCAAATACCTAAAACAAGAGCTAACTTTTATAAGGACCATAACTATAAAAGGAGTAGTAAGAGCTGGAGTCTTGAGCCTGATGTTCTCTAGCCTCCTGAGCAGCGTAAGAAGTGACACAGTTCACCAACTAAAAGCAGTTTAAAAGAACTGCCAGTCTCTCCTGGGCCTACACGTAATGCTCTAGTATGGTTTTTCTCAAACTCAAGTTTGCCATGGGTGTCCCTTAACAATGAGTAAGTTACCAAGAATTTTGTGATCAAGTGAGTTCAAGAAGAGGTTATTACAGGAGTTCTCATGGTGATTAAGATGCTAATATGCAATATGATTTTCCAATAAAGGGAAGTAAATGCAGTGTTTTTCAGACCTATTTTACCCAGCGCAACTACTTCATAGCCTCAGATCCATGGAGCACAGGTTGATATAAGCAGCGTCCCATCCTTTATTTTATTCACTTTCTCAAATCTGCTATAAGCTGGAAGCCTGGTAACCAATCTTACTGAGTTTATGCTCTCAGTTGTTGTCCTTTTTTTAACAATGTTTATTGAGGGCCAGGTATGATTAGGTTGCTTAGGACAGACCAGTGAGCAAAACAGAACAAAACAAAAAATCAGTGCCCTTGTGCAGCTCAATCTCTGGTGGCAGAAGACAAACAACATGATGAATAATTAAAGAGTATGTTAGGTGATAAAGGCCATAGATAAATGATGACTAGAAAATGTGTACATGGGAGGGGAAGGGACTGTCAAAACGAGCTCAGTGTAGGCCCCACTGAGAAAGCAACACCTGAGCAAAACCTGTACATGGGACAGTTAACCATGCTGATCACTGAGGAACAGTCTTTGCAAAGGCCTTGAAGGTGGAAGTATGCCCTCTGAGGAAGCACAGGGAAAGAAGCAGGCTGCAGAGGCATGCAGAGCAAGAAGAGAGAGAGGACAATGGCTCCAATGGGGTGGTTAGCACTGGAGGTGTTGAAGGTGGTCAGATTTGGGATATAACTGGGAAGTAAAGCCAATAGGATTTCATGGTGGATTCCCTGTACAGAAAGAGCAAAATAAAAGAGTTAATTCTGAAGTTTTTGGCCAAAATCATCTTGTTTCTTGGGAAAAGGTGTTTGTGGCGTTGTGACACTGACATTTTGGTATTTAGAAAAATATACAACTTGACTTACTCCAGCTAATGGCACAACTATTTCCTTAATCATCCAGGCTCACAATTTTGGAAAAAGGGAACGTGAAAGTATACTCAAAAAACAAAACTCCAAACGAATGTTGGTTTTAACTTTTTTTAAAAAAAGAATTTCTCTACATGCCTCTTTGTTCCTTAAGCAGCAGATTGCTATCTTTAAAGGGATACTTCTTGAAAACTCCCCAGCATGCCTGGCTCACACATTCTCCCCTTCCCCCAGCGCTGCCCCTTAGCTCTGGAGTTCTAGGGGGCAGGTTGAAACCACTACCCTAATACCATACACTTCTTTCTTTCTATTCTAGTTCAAATCCTTCTATCTCCTGCCTGAACTATTATAATAGCCTCTTACAGTTCTTAACTGGAAATTTCCTCAAGCTAACCTCTATGTATCTTCTAGATTAATCTCTGAGCTGGAGTTTAGCTTGTTATGACACTATTCAAAAATCTCCAACAGCTTTTCTATTATCTTCTTATTAAAGACCCTGAATCCTAAGCTTGACATTCAAAGTCCTCTAAACATAACCTCAAACAACTTTTTCCTCGCTGTCTTTCACTTTGCCCTACATAGGTGGAAATCGGGCATCAATACTTTAGTGTGATATTCAGTACTGCCCTTGTTCAGTTATGTCACTGTCAATGCCATAAGCCTGGAACACACTCGTATATCAACACTGTCCACTGAAAACCCATCTGGTCTTCAAGCTAGCATCATTTACATTTTTGCTTTGAAATCCAAGAAAATTTTAACAGTGTAAGCTTACTGATAAAAATCTTCCCTTTCCTTAATACTGTAATTTACTTTTTGCTGTAACTATAAATTATAAAATGGGGCACCAATAGTTTCTCAAAAATTGCTTATTGTACCTCTAAGAAGTATTTACCAGGTACATGAATGTGTATTCATCTGTGTCTATATGGTGTTTACACCACAGCTGTAAAAGTAATGCACTCAAATCTAGTGACCAGATCTTGTTACCTAATTCCACTTCCCACAAAGGCTCTAAGGCTCCTGGCTGATTCCAGGGTCGGGGCAGGGTAGGTACAAGGTGAGCCTTTAACATACCATTATTCTAGAAAGTAAGCCTGTGCTCAGAAAAGATGGAAGCATGCCACTGACCAAATCTAGAACAATTTAAACACCAACATAATTAAGTACTGAATTATAAAGCATTGAAAAAAAAAAGGAAATCATGAGTCATACTGATAACAAGTAGATAAAACCAGTAAGATATAGGAGAGAAGGGAGGGCTCTTGCTGCAATAAAATGCCAAGTGTCTGCTGGAAATATGAAGGGAGGGCTGGAGTTGGAGAAGTTAGCATTTTACAACCATCATAGTAAAGACAGCATCAGGCAAAAATGAACAATGGCGTTAAATCTAGGTGGTAAGCTTGATGAGGAGCAGGACATCTGCATTGTCTTTAAGTGTCCCCAGAGACTTATTAGTTGCAAGCAATCAAAAAAACTAGTCACTATATAGTGGAAAAGTCAGACAGTATCTTGACTAAAATGACCAAAATTTACAGCATCAATGAGTGACAGCTGTGAGACCCTAAGAGGACACTATCACCTATACATTTTTCTAAGCCAATACACAGTCTGAAAAAAACAGATTTTTCAAAAAATTAAGGAATACAGGCACAAAATGAGGAAATTCTTCTTTCTGTTAAAGGGCAGAGAGACTGTATTTTTACAAAATATCAATGCCATAAAAGATGACGCCTGCAAAAATCCAGATTAAAGGAGGTCAACATGACAAGTAAATGTACTATCTGACCCTAGACTAGATGCTGTACTAGGGGGTGGAAGACACTGTAAAAGACATTATTATTTATTAGGTCAACTGATGAATTGGAATACGGACGGTCGATTAAAGTATCAATATTGATAGCAGTACTGTGATTGATAATGACTATGTAAGAGAATACCTCCAGTAGGAAAAACACACTGAACAATTTAGGAGAAACAGTTTAAGAGGAAGGGCCAGGATGGGTATTTAATTTATCCTCAAATATTTCAAGAAAAAAAAGCACGTATGGAGGTGCGGGAGAGGAGAAAAAGCAAGAGAAAGAGAGAGCTCAAATGTAAAGCAAACAAGGTTTGGAGTAGGTAAACCTGCATATATAAGGGTTAGTTTTTGTTTTGTTTTGCTTTGTTTTGGTTTTGGTGCTACTTTTATTTGTGCAACTTTCTATAGTTTGAAATTCTTTACAAGTAAGAGGTCAAATAGAAGAGAGGTATCCAGGAGCCTTGCAGGAGCTCTGTAATGAAACTCAGAAGGCCATATCATTAAATCAAAGGTTCATCACAATTCTGGGTAAAGATTCCAACCATTACTCTGTATTGAAAAAACACTTAATTTTTAATAAACTCAAATGACAGCAGTATGTAATACCACCTCATATTACCTTAGAGTTTTAATGTACTATTTTATTGTTTGCTTTTGTATATTTCTTGATATCAGAAAACAGATTTTTCAAAAAATTAAGTTTATCTTTTGTAGAATGTCCAACTTGAAGTTATTAAGAGCAGATTTAGGGCATGGCATAACATACTCTAGTTTAACAGTAGGTAGTATGTAGCCAATATGATTTCCCATTTTTAGTTAATGTAAGTTAGAAAATCAAGTATTTTCTGTTCTCTATCGTCTATGTTATGTTTGGTATTCTCTAGTCTAGGTACTAAAACAGCAAATTCAAATTATGATAAAGTTTAAAATTTGGTGTCAGTTATCTGGTCATGCCTGCAGTAGTTCTAGTCAAGTGCAAGCAGGGAAAGCAGGTAGACATCACTAAAAGAAAGAACAAGCGGAATTAGAGGGTCTGTAGTAAAAAAACAGATAACATTTACTTTGTTTCCTCTTCCATTAACAATCTTTTCCTCTAAAGCACTAGCAGGTCCATAGGGAACACAATGGCTCCTAAGTACAAAAAATGAAAATAAAGACTGTCAAACTAATACATACTTAAATTCATCTTTTCTTTAAGGATGATCTATTTGCTTCCAAGTAGAAAAGAAAACAAACTTACCTGCAATTACAAATACGGTTTAAATAAGAAAATTTGATACAACTGACCATATGGAAAAAAACTGCCTTGTTTGAAAACTTTCATCTTCAACAGCATTAAGTCAATGAGAAGAATGTAAAACCCAAAACAACAACAAAAAAGCCTATGATTCAATACTCAATCATCATGTCATATTTTTGGATCATGATTTTAAAATTTGAATATCTGCTCTTCACTGATTGGCTGCTTATGAGTCATCCACAGGCTGCGGCCCTTTGCGCCAATCTTTGTAAAGGCTCTCAGGCTGCATATGTGAAAGCAGATGGTGCTTTTCCTTGAGAGCCTGCAAGAAGTGATATATGCATGCAGTTCAGGTAGAGAAATGACATCAGCCCTCACAAGAGCATTACCTCACCCTCCCAGCATAGGAATGAGTCACCCGGATAGTCAGCTGCAAATCTCTCGGTAGAAAAAAATGTAGGTTACGATGATGCATTTTCACATTCCACTGAATGGTTTCTGTAAGCAGCTATTTGTTCTGATTTGCTGCTCTGCCTCTCAAACTAATTATTTGACACGCTTCCTCTATCAGTCATTTTCTTAAAAAAATCTCAATTCTGGTTATTTTGTGCTTTTTCCTGTTCATAATTTTAAAATAAAAGGTTTGTCTCATTGGCTAGCAAACTCAGTACCAACAATCCAATCAAGGTCTTTATCCATGCAATCACAAAGCAGTTTAGTCAGGTAATTTAATTTCAATTTCTGAATAAAATCTAATGGCATAACAAATACCAGTGGCGCATGTAATCAGGGACTGCTATCTGAAATTAGAATATGAAAATAATTTTGAAGTGGTAGAAGGGAACTTCAACTGAGAAAATTAAGGAAGGACTACTACCAAACCGAATATAACCAGCAGTAAAAACAAAAATTCACCTATTTGAAAAATAATTTTTACACTTGGTCCTTTCTTCTTTTTCTATGCAACCAACATCCCTACCCACCTCCCACCACTGATATATACTTTGGGGGTATGTTCAAATTTATTTTAACTTGCTACAAAACTTTTGAAATGTAAAATGTAAAGGGACTAATAGAATAATCCCCCATGTACCCATCCCCAGCTTCAACAATTATCAACACTTTGCCAACTGTTTCATCTATTCCCTACCCACCCACTACACATATTGGTTTACTATAATATTCTAAAGCAAATTGCAGACATCATGCCATTTCACCTATAAGCATGTCAGTCTTCATTGCTGAGGAGTAACTAGTTTGCCAATATTACATGCAACAGAATTAACAGTATCCTTATAATCATCTAATATTCAAATTTCCCTGATTGTCTCAACAATATACTATATAACTGGTTTGTTCCTATAAGGAGCTCAAACTCCACACATTACACTTGATTTTTTTCCCCCACAGGAGCCCCTTTCACTCCCTTTCTCATGCATTGATTTACTTGAGGAACCAGATGATTCATCCTATAAAATGTCCCATAGTCTGTATTTTGCATATCATTAAACTTATTCCTTTATTCCCTGTATTTCCTGAAAAGTGTGTTTAGACCTGGAGCTCTGATCTGATGCAGGTTCAGTTTCTTGGCTAAGATGATTTCATAGGTGGTGCTGTATGCTTCCTATTATATTAGAGGTCAGCAAGTTACAGCACAGAGGCTGAATCCCATCCACCTTCTGTTTCTGTACATAAAGTATTAGAACACAACCATGCACTTCACTTATGTATTGTCTATGACTGTTTTCCCACTACAAATGCAGAGGCCATATGGTCCACAAAGCCCAAAACATTCACTAACCCTTAACAGAGAGGTATGCCAACCCCTGTGTTATGTCTTATTTGCTCCCATTTATCAGTGGATTTGGGAGAGTCAGCCTGGTCTCTCCATTTTAAAGTGTTCCACCAACTTTTTTACCATTTTAGTATACAGTGATGATCTATTCCAATAAAGGGAATAAAATAATGATTTTTAATTCTATCATTCTTCTTGCATTTATTAGCTAGAATTTTTCCATAAAGAACAACTCCTCATTCAACTTTGGAAACTGTGTTTGCATACACTAGCATTTTCTCAAGTAGTCACTAGATGTTACACACTTTCAAATCCAAAAAACTGTGTCCAGAGTGTCCCCTAACCAAGAAAGAGGGACAGGGAACACACTGGCCCTGATAGTTACAAAAGCCAAGTCCCAGGTAAAAGATAAGAAGCAGTAAGAGTCAAAATGGAGAAGGGGAAGAAACAGAGAAAAAAGCATGTGGTAAAGCCAACTCATGGAGAGCAGAGATACAGAATAATGAGAGACTCAGGGAAGTGGACAGACAAAACAACTATCCCAGGATATTCACAAGGGGCACACATCTCTGTCCCACCTCAAGGACTCCAAGCATCTCTAAGGTAATACAATAACTAATGCTTCCAATGATGATCTCAAAGAGTTAACAGAAAGATAAAATCCACTCAGACTGGGAAAATGTAAAATGTGTGAAAACATTCCACTGAAAGGGTTAAATTGTTGACTTTTTATTATCTGGAAATTCCCTTTTCCAGATTAAGTACTTCCTTGCCATGCTAGTTGTTTAGCAAACCAAGCTGGTGAGGCAACAGCAGGCGTCCAACATATGAAATGGAGACGTGTCCACAGGGAGATAATTGTCCCTCATCCAGACCCATTGCTGGGTCCCTGACTCCACTAGCCACTCACTACATGACCCTGGACAAAAACAAACACTTTACCACTTTACAAAATTCCTCATATTAACATATTGCACTTAATTCTCAAAATCATTCTCCACAGCTATTTGAAAATAGCTTTGGTCCCCAAACTACTGATTAATGTTTCTACTACTTTGGGGGGCTGCAGGCACCTGCTTTTTCCCACTCTTTTTCCTGTTCTCTCAATTCCTCCATAGTCAAAACGGAAAGAGGTTTTGACACTCTCTTTTGCTGTGAGATTTTCAACAAGACTCTGATGAACCAAAGGGTTGTCTCAGTGAGGCATCTGTATTACAAGTCAGTTATCTCTAACTGTGGAAGTATTTATATTTATAAACATTCTTAAAAGTATTCACACCACCTAGCAGTTGGGGAAATATGGAAGAAAGCAAGAAAATCCCTAAGATTCTGCTAAACCCTACCCCCCTCATACTGTACTGACCAGCCCAAGTGTGTATGAACTGTAGGGAATGGACTGGACGAGGAACAGGAGGCATAAGTAGTACAGCTGGGATGATGGTTTGGACTGGGGTGGTGACGGAGGAAATGAGTGAAGTGATGGATTCAAAGAAGTTCAGAAGAAGTCTTCATGGAATTATGAGACCAAAAGAGGATTTAGTAGCAGATTAAGAACAGGTATAGAAAAGAAGAACATGAGTTTGTTCACATATGGTGAGTTTGTAGTGACTGGGAACTACGAACAGAGATGGTAAGGAAGCGTTTGCCTATATGCGTCTGTCTGGGGCTCACAGTGAAAGGTCTGGGCAGAGGAGAAAAACCAGAATTGTTAGTCATGGGAAGTGAGAGGAGCAATCACCTTGGAAGAGACTGTAGGGTAGGAAGATGACCTACAAACTTCTAGATTTTTTAACATTTTAAAATTTAGGTAGAGTGGCAAGTCAGAGAAAAGTAAGAGGAAAAAAGTGCTCCAGGATTTTAGGGGTTTTCCTGCTTTCTTCCACATTTCCCCAAGTGCTAGTTGGTGTGAATACTTCAAGAATGTTTATAAATATAAATGCTAACACAGTTAAAGGTAACTGCCTTATAGTGCAAATGCCTCACTGAGTCAACCCTCTGATACACCAGAGTCTCATTGAAAATCTCACAGCAAAAGAGAATGCCAAAAACCCTTTCTGTTTTGATCATGGAGGAATCTCTCTCACTTAAAATCCTTTGATGGTTTCCCATGGTTCAGGACAAAATCCAAAATGCTTGAAGTACCTTACTAGGCCCTGTATGACCTGGCCCTGGCCTCCCTCATTGGGCTCGTCTCTACTGCTCTCCCCGAACCCTCATCTTGTTGCCATCCTCACCCTCTTCTGGCCCTCTGACTACGCATCATGATACTTCCCGCCTTAGGGCTTGATACAGGCTATTTCTTCTCCCAGGGCAGTCTTTCCCCGCCTCTCTGCTCATCAGCCTAGGCAGCTAGCTCCTGCTCTCATGATCTTGGTTGTAAACATCATTCCTTCTGAAAAGCCTTCTCTGGCCTCCCAGCTCAGTAGTAGGTCAGGTATCCTTGTTAAGTGGCTCTTAATTCTGCCCTTCCTCCAGGCAGTCACCACAACTCAATTACAGCATTTACACAATAATTATTTCATATCTGTCTCCCCAACTGGCTCCACACAGTGCCATGTAAGTTCACGAGGGCAAGGATCTCCTGTGTCCTGGGCATTGCTACATCCCAGCGCACAACCCTGCAAGATCCCCCCACCCCTTAAAGGTGAGTTCAGTTGTGGATATGTTGGGTTCGGGTCCTCTGACACTCCCATTAGGTCTGTTTAACAGGCAGTTAAATAACTCACAATGCGCTGAGCTGCAGTTGGCTATATATATGATGTCTTTGAGTAATTATTCTTTATAAGCACAGGAAGAATTACAATTATTAATATGGAAAATGCATATACTTTAGAAAGTATTGAAGTATTTCAGAAAGCATGAAATACTGGAAAGAAAGCAAAGAGTAAGTCTGAGGTCCTAGGATTGAGTTTCAGCTTTACTACATCAGGCAAATCTGTGAACCATTTTGAGACCCAGTTTTCTCACCTGGAAGTAGGGATTATAAGAACATTTTACAAGGCCATGGTAAGGATTAAATAAGAAGGGGTTGATATCAATTTGCAAACTATAAAATGCCATTCAAACAATAGTTGTAGTGCAGATGTAATGATCTAGGAGAGCTATATTGAACCTCTAATGTAACTGTGTGTGTGTGTGTGTGTATGCATGTATATTTATTAAAGAAAAAAGTTAAAAACAAAAATATAAACTCTTAATCTGACTACCTATAAATTCATCATTAGCCTTCTTTTGTTCTCTATAAGGAAACGTCAGAAAATATCTATGGTTCATTAACACCAAATTTCAAAAATTTCAGAAAAGCTTTTAGAATTCAAATAGCTGTTCCAAAAGTAAACTCAATAACAGAACAGAAAGCTTAATTATGCCATCTCAAGTATTCTTCCCCAAGCCTGGGCTTACAGCACACATTTAAAAACAAAGCCTCAAAACTAAATAAAGATGAATTCAATGTAAAAGTTAAATATATCAAAATGTTACGACTCTCTGATTTAGCAGAAATCTCTACCAGCCCTAAAAGTCCCCTTTGATTATAATATAGAAGTTCTCAAGGATCATGCAACAATATTCAAGGAACATACAAATGCTAACAATATTAAAGACATATTTTTTACATTTTAATTCTTCAGAAGAGATACATTATGTACAGAACACAAAATGGTAACTCTTAAGCCAAAATGAGCAACTGACCAGACTACTAAATGCCAGAATTGACTATTTGTGATTTTAAAGGAAAAAAAAACATGTTCTAACATTGTTGTGTTAAGGAAATACTTTTTAAAATTTTCTTTAAAACAATGAAATTGCTGGATAGAGGAAAGGCTTATCTGCCAAAATCAAAATGTTTCTGGAATCATACCTGAAAAGACTAAGAAAGGGAACAAACATGATGGTTAACAACTAGTTAGATGATCTAAAGTGAGGGATTATGAGATCTTTCAGTAGATGTGGCTGTAAATTGGAGAAGGTATCCTATGTAACATTCTTAAAAGGAAATGTAGATTTTTTTTTTAAAAAAGGTAATGAAGGAGAGGGAGCCAAGATGGCTGTGTGAGTAGGGCAACGGAAATCTCCTCCCAAAACCATATATATATTTTTTGAAAATACAACAAATACAACTATTCTTAAAAGAGAGACCAGAAGATTCAGGGCAACAGCCAGGCTACATCTACATCTGCGAGAACCCAGCGCTTCAAGAAGGGGGTAAGATACAAGCCATGGCCCGGTGGGACCTGAGCATGTCCCCCACCCCAGCTCCCCAGTGGGAGGAGAGGAGTCAGAGCGGGGAGGGAGAGGAAGTCCAGGACTGCTAAACACCCAGCCCTAGTCATCCGCACAGGGAGCACAGACACACAGTACGTGGTGTGCTAGATACAAGGGAATCGGAACAGTAAAATCTGCGAGCGGGTCCCCACAGCTGGAGCCCCTGGGACAAAAGAAAAGCAAGGTTTTTGAAAGTTTTAAAGGGACAGGGGCCTCACAGCTGGACAGAAGCGTCCCGGCACACTCAGCCCAGCGGCTGGGAATCCTGGGGAACTCCAGGCCCTCTAGCCCCTTGGGCGGCAGTGCAGCTCTGAGGCCCCTCACGGGATAAACAGCCTCCTGCCTGTTCCCCCTCTGGCATGGCCCCGCCATAGCGGAGCAGCAGCCTGAGACAGGTCACACCCATAGCAGCCATGCAGAGCTTCCTCCACAGTGGCCTGGGCAAGAATCAGAGACCCCCGTCTGCACGCAGCTGCCCAGCACAAGCTGCTTGGGGTCGCTGTTCTCCCAGGAGAGGAAGACGACGAGCAAGCAGGAAGGGACTTTGTTCTCCCAGCTGACACACACGCCAACTGCCCACGACTACCTCTATCGCCGTGAAAAGGCAGAAGAATTTGATCCAGACAAGAATCACACAGACATCCTCCCCTGAGAGGGAACCTGGGGAGATAGACCTAACCAATCTTCCTGAAAAAGAATTCAAAATAAAGGTCATAACCATACTGATGAACTTGCAGAGAAATATGCAAAAGCTAAGGAGGAGAATACAGAAATAAAACAATCTCTGGAAGGGCTTAAAAGCAGAATGGAAGAGGGGCAAGAGGACGTTAATGGAATAGAAATCAGAGAACAGGAAAGCAGAGAGAGATAAAAGGATCTCCAGGAATGAAACAATATTAAGAGAACTGTGTGACCAATCCAAATGGAACAATATTCGCATTATAGGGGTACCAGAAGAAGAGAGAAAAAGGGATAGAAAGTGTATTTGAAGAAATAATTGCTGACAACTTCCCCAAACTGGGGGAGGAAATAGTTGCTCAAAAAACAGAAGCACACAGAACTCCCAACACAAGGGACCCCAGGAGGGCAACACCAAGACACATAACAATTAAAATGGCAAAGATCAAGGACAAGGACAGAGTATTAAAAGCAGCCAGAGAGAGAAAAGAGGTCACCTACAAAGGAAAACCCACCAGGTTATCATCAGACTTTTCAACAGAAACCTTACAGGCTAGAACAGAATAGCATGATATATTTAATGCAATGAAACAGAAGGGCCTTGAACCAAAGATACTGTATCCAGCATGATTATCATTTAAATGTGAAGGAGGGATTAAACAATTCCCAGACAAGCAAAAGTTGAGGGAATTTGCCTCCCACAAACCACCTCTACAGGGTATTTTAGAGGGACTGTTCTAGACGGGAGCACTCCTAAGACTAAACAGATGTCACCAGAGAAAATAAAATCACAGCAAAGAAAGCAGACCAACCAAATACTAACTAAAGGCAAAAAATAAAATCAACTACCCAGTAAAAGAAGTTAAAGGAAACACGAAAGAGCACAGAATAAAACAACCAACATATAAAGAATGGAGGAGGAGGAATAAGAAGGGAGAGAAGAAAAGAATCTCCAGACAGTGTATATAACAGCTCAATAAGTGAGCTAAGTTAGGCAGTAAGATACTAAAGAAGCTAACCTTGAACCTTTGGTAACCACGAATCTAAAGCCTGCAATGGCTATCAGTACATATCTTTCAATAGTCACCCTAAATGTAAATCGACTGAATGCACCAATCAAAAGACACAGAGTAATAGAATGGATAAAAAAGCAAGACCCATCCATATGCTGCTTACAAGACACTCACCTCAAACCCAAAGACATGCACAGACTAAAAGTCAAGGGATTGAAAAATATATTTCAGGCAAACAACAGAGAGAAGAAAGCAGGGGTTGCAGTACTAGTATCAGACAAAATATTCAAAACAAAGAAAGTAACAAGAGATAAAGAAGGACACTACATAATGATAAAGGGCTCAGTCCAACAAGAGGATATAACCATTCTAAACATATATGCACCCAATACAGGAGTAACAACATATGTGAAACATATACTAACAGAATTAAAGGAGGAAATAGAATGCAATGCATTCATTTTAGGAGACTTCAATACACCACTCACTCCGAAGGGCAGATCCACCAGACAGAAAATAAGTAAGGACATAGAGGCACTGAACAACACACTAGAACAGATGGACCTAACAGACCTCTATAGAACTCTACATCCAAAAGCAGCAGGATACACATTCTTCTCAAGTGCAAATGGAACATTCTCCAGAATAGAGCACATACTAGGCCACAAAAAAGAGCCTCAGTAAATTCAAAAAGATTGAAATTCAACCAACCAACTTTTCAGACCACAAAGGTATAATACTAGAAATAAATTGTACAAAGAAAGCAAAAAGTCTCACAAACACATGGAGGCTTAACAACATGCTCCTAAATAATCAATGGATCAACAACCAAATCAAAACAGAGATCAAGCAATATATAGAAACAAATGACAATAACACAAAACCCCAACTTCTGTGGGATGCAGCAAAAACAGCCTTAAGAGGGAAGTATACAGCAATCCAGGCATATTTAAAGAAGGAAGAACAATCCCAAATGAATAGTCTAAAGACACAATTATCGAAATTGGAAAAAGAAGAACAAATGAGGCCTGAAGTCAGCAGAAGGAGGGATATAATAAAGATCAGAGAATAAAAAAATAAAATTGAGAAGAATAAAACAATAGAAAAAATCAATGAAACCAAGAGCTGGTTCTTTGAGAAGATAAACAAAATAGATAAGCCCCTAGCCAGACTTATTAAGAGAAAAAGAGGATCTACACACACCAACAGAATCAGAAACAAGAAAGTAAAAATCACAACTGACCCTCAGAAATACAAAGAATTATTAGAGAATACTATGAAAACCTACATGCTAACAAGCTGGAAAACCTAGGAGAAATGGACAACTTCCTAGAAAAATACAACCTTCCAAGACTGACCAAGGAAGAAACAGAAAATCTAAACAGACCAATTACCAACAACGAAATTGAAGCGGTAATCAAAAAACTACCCAAGAGCAAAACCCCCGGGCCAGATGGATTTACTGTGGACTTTTATCAGACATACAGAGAAGACATAATACCCATTCTCCTTAAAGTTTTCCAAAAAATAGAAGAGGAGGGAATACTTCCAGACTCATTCTATGAAGCCAGCATCACCCTAATACCAAAACCAGGCAAAGACCCCACCAAAAAAGAAAATTACAGACCAATATCCCTGATGAACACAAATGCAAAAATACTCAACAAAATATGAGCAAACTGAATTCAGAAATACATCAAGTGGACCATACACCATGATCAAGTGGGATTCATCTCAGGGATGCAAAGATGGTACAACATTTGAACATCCATCAACATCATCCACCACATCAACAAAAAGAAGGACAAAAATCACATGATCATCTCCATAGACACTGAAATGCATTCAACAAAATTCAAAATCCATTCATGATAAAAACTCTCAACAAAATGGGTATAGAAGGCAAGTACCTCAACATAATAAAGGCCATATATGAAAAACCCACAGCCAACAATCATACTGAACAGCGAGAAGCTGAAAGCTTTTCCTCTGAGATCAGAAACAAGACAGGGATGCCCACTCTCCCCACTGTTATTCAACATAGTAATGGAGGTCCTAGCCATGGCAATTAGACAAAACAAAGAAATACAAGGAATCCAGATCGATAAAGAAGAAGTCAAACTGTCACTATTTGCAGATGACATGATATTGTACATAAAAAACCCTAAAGACTCCACTCCAAAACTACTAAAACTAGTATCTGAATTCAGCGAAGTTGCAGGATACAAAATTAAATTAACACACAGAAATCTGAGGCTTTCCTATACACTAACAATGAACTAATAGAAAGAGAAATCAGGAAAACAATTCCATTCACAATTGCATCAAAAAGAATAAAATACCTAGGAATAAACCTAACCAAGGAAGTGAAAGACCTATACCCTGAAAACTACAAGATACTCTTAAGAGAAATTAAGGAGGACACCTACAAATGGAAACTCATCCCATGCTCTTGGCTAGGAAGAATTAATATTGTCAAAATGGCCATCCTGCCCAAAGTAATCTACAGATTCAATGCAATCCCTATCAAATTACCAACAGCATTCTTCAATGAACTGGAACAAATAGTTCAAAAATTCATATGGAACCACCAAAGGCCCCCAATAGCCAAAGCAATCCTGAGAAGGAAGAATAAAGTGGGGGGGATCTCACTTCCCAACTTCAAGTTCTACTACAAAGCCACAGTCATCAAGACAGTTTGGTACTGGCACAAGAACAGAGCCACAGACCAGTGGAATAGAATAGAGACTCCAGACATTAACCCATACATTTATGGTCAATTAATATACGATAAAGGAGCCACGGACATACAATGGGGAAATGACAGCCTCTTCAACAGCCGGTGTTGGCAAAACTCGACAGCTACATGTAAGAGAATGAAACTAGATCATTGTCTAACCCATACACAAAAGTAAATTCGAAATGGATCAAAGACCTGAATGTAAGTCATGAAACTATAAAACTCTTAGAAAAAACATAGGAAAAAATCTCTTGGACATAAACATGAGCGACTTCTTCATGAACACACCTCTCCGGGCAAGGGAAACAAAAGCAAAAATGAACAAGTGGGGCTATATCATCTGAAAAGCTTCTGTACAGCAAAGGACACCATCAACAGAACAAAAAGGCATCCTACAGTATGGGAGAACATATTCATAAATGGCAGATCCGATAAAGGCTTGACATCCAAAATATATAAAGAGCTCACACACCTCAACAAACAAAAAGCAAAGAATCCAATTAAAAAATGGGCAGAGGTGCTGAACAGACAGTTCTCCAAAGAAGAAATTCAGATGACCAACAGACATATGAAAAGATGCTCCACATCGCTAGTCATCAGAGAAATGCAAATTAAAACCACAATGAGATGTCACCTCACACCAGTAAGGGTCGCTACCATCCAAAAGACAAACAACAAATGTTGGTGAGTTGTGGAGAAAGGGGAACTCTCCTACACTGCTGGTGGGAATGTAAATCAGTTCAACCATTGTGGAAAGCAGTATGGAGGTTCCTCAAAGAGTTCAAAACAGAAATACCATTTGACCCAGGAATCCCTCTTCTAGGAATTAACCCTAAGAATGCAGCAGCCCAATTTGAAAAAGACAGATGCACCCCTATGTTTGTCGCAGCACTATTTACAATAGCTAAGAAATGGAAGCAACCTAAGTGTCCATCAGTAGATGAATGGATAAAGAAGATGTGGTACATACACACAATGGAATATTATTCAGTCATGAGAAGAAAACAAATCCTACCATTTGCAACAACATGGTTGGAGCTAGAGGGTATTATGCTCAGTGAAATATGCCAGGCAGAGAAAGACAAGTATCAGATGACTTCACTCATGTGGAATATAAGAACAAAGGAAAAACTGAAGGAAGAAAACAGCAGCAGAATCACAGAACCCAAGAATGGACTAACAGTTACCAAAGGGAAAGGGACTGGGGAGGATGGGTGGGAAGGGAGGGAGAAGGGTGGGTGGAGAAGAAAGGGAGCCTTATGATTAGCATGTATAATGTGGGGAGGGGGCATGCGGAGGGCTGTGACACACAGAGAAGACAAGCAGTGATTTTACAGCATCTTACTACACTGATGGATAGTGATGTGGGGGGGACTTGGTGAGGGGGAGAGTCTAGTAAACATAATGTTCCTCATGTAATTGTAGATTAATGATACCAAAAAATAAATAAATAAACAAACAAATAAAAGGTAATGAAGAAGAAGAAAAATTCTGAAGTCATTTGGTATTTATTATCAAAGATTATGAATTAATGCCCCAGAACAGTGACCAAGTAGATAATATTGTTTCACTCTTGCTTTCTTTAACCTATAGTCAACCTATAGAACAGAATACCTCAAGGAAAACTGATAATACACTTTAAGAATACTTTTTGCATTCATGATGAAAAACACAGATTTCAGTAACTGCCTTCACATAGATTAATATGCATGCATAAAGTTGATAAACAATGTGCATGAGAAGTCAGTTTCCTAAAAAATAGGGTCAAATCAATTTCTCACTTGGCAATATGCATGCTGGAGTAAATTGGTTTATTTTACATCATGGCTTTCAGCCATGCTAAGAGATTAATAAAAGAAAATTAAATCAATCAAAGCATTGTTTCATTTCTACAATTAAAAGAGAAGCAATTAACCTAAGCAGTTATTTAAGTCTTGGCTTGCTACATGATTGACAGTGACTCTTCCTATAAGCCGCCATCTTAGATGGCAGAGCCAGGCTCAAAAGTCTATGTACAAATAAAAAACCACAAAATGATCAGACATCTTTCAGTGTAAGTTGCAGAAATCTTTAAAAGAGATTTACAGATCCTCTTTTAATAAAGTAATATTCAAAAGGGTCTTTTAATGGACTCTCGTGAACAAGAGTGAACAAATGTCTGATGCGTGGTGGGGAGGAGGCTGGGAAGCTTCCAGCATTATAGCTGTTTCTGCACCTGTCTGAAACAGAAAGGCAGTCCCTTGGGGAGAAACAGGACTAAAATAAAACAAAACCCCAAACTCTAACTATAGACTTACAATAGAGTTGTTTTTTCTTTTTAAGAGGTGAGAAAAAAAAAACAGACAACTGAAACAAAAAACAAATATGATATCTCTGAATAAAGATAAAGGTATTATCTAAGGACAGACTAGTTATGTATACACAATTAAAATACGCATTTTAAATAAAAAAAAAGGAAGGTCTTATATTTATGAATGTGTTCTAAAACAAAGAGAAGTAGAGGTTCAAGGATATTATATCAGCTTTGATTGGATGAAGTGTGATCCAAAATGCTGTCTGGAGACCCCCAAGAAAAACTATACTCATATGTTTCAAAACAAAAATTTGAGACAGTCAATGAGCAATCATAGCCAAACCTTAGTGCTTTCTCAAGGCTGGCTCAGCATATAAATTGCTAGAGGAAAGAAAATCAGTTTTCACCTCAGGTGGTCCTGAAAATTAAAAGCGAAATTCTTAGCTACTAAAAAAAGTATTAGGCTTAAAACCTAGGGCATATCTGTTAAAACTAACAGAAGGCACCTTAGGTTCATCGTTTATTCTAACACACACACACACACACACATACACAGCACACACACAGTTTCAGCTTGGTTTATATCAGTGTTCTTTTGAGGAAGTCTGCAAATATCTAGTTAAGAGGAAAGAGGAGCAAATTAGATCTTCTTGAGCTACAATTCATTCTCAAAATAATGTAAAACACTTGCTATTAACGGAACCATGAATCTCTCTTATCCTCTGGGAATTTATTTGTTCATTGATGTAATTAAAACACCACTAAAGCAACACAGTATACTATTTGATACGCCTTTTGGATTGGAAAAGTTTAAGGACAACAGCAGAGCAGGCCAGCAGACAATGAGCTATGCACCTAATGATTTCAGTAATTTGTGTTTTAAGAAGAATTTTACGTGTGTTAAAAAAATGTGTGGGGGGAGAAGTTCAAAAATCCCTCTATATGGTGTTTCACGTCTGATTTCTGAAGTTAGATTCAGTCCAATCCCATCACTATACAGAGAAGGAATTAAAGCTCTATTAAATTAAATAATTTAACTAGGTCATAGAGCCACTTAATGGAAGAATCATAACTAGAACTCAAGCTCCTGAATCTGAGTCCCTCCTCCACAATGCCTCACAGCCTAACAAGCTCCTGCAAGGCTTCTACTCTATTATTCCCATGAGAGTACATGTGATCCATAACCATCTCTCTATCACTAATAACTTAAAAATTGTTATACAGTCTACCAAATTCTTTATCTTTCTGTTTCTCTTTAGATTAATAAGTAATTTTAATAATTGCTACACAGAGAATATATCTTCTCTGGCCTTAATCTGTCTTATCTTCATACTAATCTTGATGACAGCTTAGAGAAACTGATAGTCTAATACAGGAGTTCCCAAATGAAGCCATGGGTCTATTTATTGTCACTTGGGTGGCTTCTGCTGTTATCACCACACCACTCAGTGCTTTCTGCCTGCTGTACTTGCCCCTCCTCCCAACACTACTAGGGATCTTCATGAAATACTGTATCCGATGCATTCAGAAAGGTATCATTACTCTATTCATCCTATTCAGGGCATTTCAAATAGCATTTTCTTGATCCTCTTTTTGTGGTATTTTTCTCAGCTTCTGAGCATAATTTCTACATGCTGAACAACACATTCCTTGCTGAATAACAGATGACCCAAAGCTCACAATACGTTCTTCTTGTTAATGTTCATAATCTTACAAATATTCTTATAATACTTTTATTACATATATACCAGACTAGCAATTCTTGAAGTGTAGTCTTTAGACTCTTTCAGAGGAGCAGAGGGTCAGTTTCATAATAAGGTGTTATTTGCCTTTTTGCTGTGGTGATATTTGCACTGATGGTATAAAAGCACGGTGACTAAAACTGCTAGAGCCTTAGCACAAACCAACCACCAAACTAGTTTCACCGTCACACACTTGTAGCAAAAAAAAAAAGAAGAAAAAGGTCTCACTCAAGAATGTTCTATCAAGCAATAAAAAGTATTGATCTCATTAGGTTGGGAGCATCTTACTACTCTGCATGACTAGTGAAGAAGTAAGCATCAAGCCCTCCTGCCACATAGTGAAGCAGCTCTTGAAAAGCACTTGTGGGACTGAGTTTTGAGCTGAACTAGTGGCTTGGTTCACAAAGTTCCAGTTTTTCTTGAAAAAATGAGAAAAAAGCTATGGTTATAAGACTTGGGTATTTGGCAGACATTTTCTCAAAAATGAACAAAGTGAACCTCTCACTTCAGAGAAAACAAACCTTATTTGTGTAAAATTCCAGTTTTCTAGTGAAAATGAGGATCTTGGAAAATCTCTATCTACCAATGTGAGCTTGAGAGCTTCCTAGCCCTTAAAGACTCTTCTGATGAGATCAGTGGTAAGAGGAACAAGTTTGATTTTTAAAATATTCTATAAGGAAATCCGTCAACGTTTGGCAGATCTGTGCAATTCAATCAGTATTTTCCAAATGATGTTAGGAAATCATGCACAAGCAAAAGATAAACAAATGTATGTTAATGGAACAGAGTACAATATGTTCACTGATACAGTTTCAGATTCCACAGTACAACTAAACTTTAAGAAACTTCCACTTGTTTTGGTATACTATCAAAAAATAATGACCCAGTCATCTGGAAAGGCTACTAAAATACTCTTCCTTTTTCTAACTACATATATGTATGTGCCTGGATTTTCTTTGCATATAGTTCAGCCAAAACAATAATGCAACATACTGAATGAAGAAGCGGGTATGAAAATCCAATGGTCTTCTATTACACTAGAAATTAAGGAGATATGCAAAAAATGTAGAACAATGCCATTTTTCTCATTAAAAGTTTTTTGAATTAGAAAATACTTATCCTTCATAAAAATGTGTTATTTCTGCTATCATGCAATAGGTTCACTTTTAAAGATGATTTAATAATAAAT
This sequence comes from Manis javanica, assembly GCF_040802235.1. Taxonomy (NCBI): domain Eukaryota; kingdom Metazoa; phylum Chordata; class Mammalia; order Pholidota; family Manidae; genus Manis; species Manis javanica. The sequence goes on along the minus strand of NC_133156.1, from coordinate 168,631,223 downwards.
CTTTCTAAAATTTATTGTTTTTATTTTTAATATGGTTTAAGTATAGATACAATAAACCATAGGAAAAAAAGCTCTTTGGAGCACTCCATAATTTTTAAGAATGTAAAGGGTCCTGAGACCATAAAGTTTGAGACCCACTGCACTTGATGAACAGCCTGTGTTTGTAAAGGGGAATGCACAGAAGACAGGGAAAGGGCTCCAGAGTAGACACAAGGAGGACAGGCAAGCAAGCGTGGGTTCAAGCTCAGCTTTATCATCTAGTTGGTCTGACACTTCCAACAAAAATCTTCTTTGAGCTTCAGTTTCCTCTTCTACAAAATGATACCAACATATCAACCCTCAGGAGGATCACTGTGAGGATTACACTGTGAGTGAAGTATATCCCGTATATATGTAATTCAGTCTATAACATAATATTGGGAACAATGTTGTCATTAGCATATCGACAAAGTAAATCCAGTCTCAAGAAATGATCCCAAGGAATTCGGGCAGCAGTAAAATCTAGTAAACTAATTTTACCACAGATGGTTCAGTACCTTTAGATCACTCTGTTTTTTTTTATAAAATGGAAAATTAAAATCTAGATAATGCAAAGAGGTCTTAGTGCAGGAGCTTATTGTGTAAAGGTGATACAGTGAAACTTTTTGAATGTGCTTGCAATTCAACTCTTCAAAACATTCTATCCAAAGGATCTGGGGGCGGAGGTGGGTGGCAAGCAGGACACTTGAAACAAGAGAGCTCTAATAAGTCACAGAAAGTCGTATGGACTAGGGACAATGAGAAAGATGAACTGTAGTTTAAAAAAATAGTTAATAAATTTAATTGCTATTTGCAGGAAAACCTTCACATATGACTAGCTGCTCATAATTTAAACACACTCAATAGCACGCAGGTTATTACAAGTATCTGCATTTTACTTTGTCATGCCATGCAATTTATCTTTTGTGTGTATGTATATTTTAGTTTGCAAACACAGACATGCTTTGCACCACTACAACACACTGTAATATTACCTCATATGTAAATAGCTTACCATCTTCTGATTTTGCTGATCATCTTTTATGTCTAGTTTAAAAATAAAGCAAAACATGCATACACAAGTATAACCCAGCAGGACATAAATACATGAATGTCTAGCTTGAGTAGTGGCTCATTTGAATATTGTACCTGACTCAAGTTCATGTAATTTACAATTAAATTGCTATTTGTATTAAAAATTCAAAATACAAAGAAGTTCATCATTTTTGATAGGTATTTCCAGTATACCATCTGATAAATAGCAGGTACTCAGAAAGTCTCAGCAGGGCTTCTCATACACAGCCCACATGGAGGCTGGGCAGTGCCATTTCCCTAAGCACCTGGCTGGGTGCGCCAGACAAGAGTCCAGACTGGGTTCACTGGAGAGCAGATGGGGCACTGGTAGCAGTTTTCCCATCCAAAAATTCCATCACCAATGATCAGATCATTCTCAAGCCTCTCAGTTAGGTTTTGTCTTTTCCAAACTTGATCCCAACTAGGAAGCTTTTTGAAAGGGAATGACTGATGATGAAAGGAAAAATGAATCCCCTAGGGCGCATCCCAAAGGAACAACCCGACAAGGCAGAAGGCTGAGGGTATTCTGGAAAGCAAAGGGGAGTTGCCTCCACGTCAGCACTCACAGCTCAGAAGAGGGACTTACTTGAAATGACTTAACAATAGAACAAGGCTCCAGAAAAGGAAAGAAAGAGAGACTTAATCTAGCAGAGTCCAGACTACAGGTGAGGAAAACAAACTTCTCTCATTTAATGGCCCCCACCCCCCACCACTCATCAAGGCAGGCATGTCCTCACTTCAGATGACAACACTGAAGGACTGAGGGTCTAAGTCTCTTTGAAAGCTAGGTCTCTTTTTTTGCAAATAATCAAATTTGTCTAAAATTGTATCTCAAGAACATTTCAGATGATTAATGCTTATAATTAAGATGGACACTTGAGGGAAAATGTTGGAAATAACTTAGGGGATTTTGCAGCATGTATTTCTAACTATCAAAACACAGTTAAATTACTGACATGTGTTTTACCATTCTTAGAGACCCTGTGAGGACAATAATAACAAGGGGAAGAAATGATGCTCATGTTACAGCTCAGATACTGAGCTGTACTGATACAGCAGGTAGTGTCCCAGTTACTCATTTATATGTTTAACTCACTTAATGCCCAAGACAATCCTAACTCACATCATTTTACAGGAGGGGAACTGAGGAACAGCAAAGTTAAGTACTTGCCCCAGGGAGACACTGCTTGTAGGAGGCAGAGAACCCTCATGCCTAGGCCATTGGGCCCTGAGCTGCAGCGTTTCAGCAAATACATACTATTAATATCAGCAGCTGCTCATTATAACTGAGTTTTTCTGTCAACATTTAACAGAAAAGTCTTACCTCTGGTTTGCTGAGGCTGGATGAAACCAAGGAACCGGATCCCACGTCCAAATCCCACTGCTTTTTCCCATGATTCTCAGGATCCAAGGCAGCAATTCGCCCATCTAAAGTGCTGATGATCACCAATGACCTGTGAATTTAGAAATTAATAAGACAAAGTTGAACAGGTATCTAAAAAATATTGGGCACTTACTCCATATACCTGACAGAAAACCAGGCCCTCCCCAGGCCTCTATCTGTAGTACAGAAGGGGCGGTAATGCATGGAACAATCTGATCCTGAGGATTTTTAGAGAGAAAAACCCCCCTTTTCACAACACTTACAGTCTTGCCAACACTCTCTGTCTTATGCCTACCAATTGAAAGATACCTCTGTTTATATCACTTATGAAAAGCCCCAGACTCCCCTCTCCCCGTTCTCACCCCCATACGGAACTCAGCCTTCCCTGCTCTGTCCTCTTCTGCCTTTCCCCAACTCCTGAAAGCCTGCCCTCTGAAACACCATTTTCCCTGAATTCACTTATCTTCCTGCTCTAATAGAAACCCGGCTTTTCCTGAGGACACTGCTTTATAAGCAAAGAGAACTTTTTTCTCTATAACTGTTGACTACTGGGCCCGGGGATGGTGTGGGTGTACTCCATGCACCTCCTTGCCATTTTCTTTCTCCCCTCTCTCTAAAAAGCCTCAGGATCAGATTGTTCCATGCATTACCCCTCCTAGTAACTGTGTACCAGTCCTTGGGTCACGAGTCCCATTTCTTGAGGGTTTTAGCTCTTGGTTTACTATCACTATTATTATACTCTTTGGGTTTTCATTATCTGCCTGCCTTGCGTCAACCACACCCATGGCGGGACCCTAGCCTTGTCATTACCAATCACCATGACTTTCCTGCTCCTTGGAAACTTCAAGCATCCCACGCCCAGCCACCAAGCCCTCTTTTCAGCTCATTTTCTCCACTTCCTTGACTCCAATAAATTTCTGACCTCACCAGAATGTGCAGGCTATTGATCCTATCCCTTTTACTATACCTTCACTGCCATGATGCCCTCACTTCTTTCTTATCCAGTTTAAACTCCACAATCCTTCACTTGAAGCACCTCTTTGCTTGTAACATAACTTCCCATCCCCTCTCACATGTCACAGTACTGGCAGAACTCCAGCCCTGGTTAAATCCAATTTTCTGCCTTTTCTCATTTTTTATCTTTGCAGATGCAATGTGGCTGAAAAAAAAATAACCAGGCTGACTGGTTTCACTTCATCATAAATACCAACCTCAAAAGAACTATTAATGATGCTTGACAAGCATAACACATTTCCTAGTCCATCTACTCTCCCACCGTCCTAGGTTAACTACCTCATAGCTCCTTTCTCCTCAGACTTCTGACACTAGCTCTTTCAAACTCATGCATCTCAAGCACTGTGCTGCCTAAATAGGCATTTACTGAGGAAAACAAATTTTATCCCATTACCTCTTTCCACTTATCAACATCTTCCCATGAATTCTATCTTCCCTCCTATTACTGCAGGTGAATCTCCATGCTCCCATCCATCACCACACTTCTGTGCAAACTACAGATTTCCATGTGTGAGTCCAGCTTTTGTCAATCTCTCCTGCTCTTGTGTCAATATTCCCTCTCTACCAGAGCATTCCCCTTAGCATTCAAATGCTCTCGTATTTCCCTCAACTTAATAACCAAACCAGAAAAAAACAGAATGAACCACTCTCCTCACTCGAGCTTTTACTTCATTCCTGGTCCCCTTTGGAACTAAACTCCTCAAAAGGGTTGTTATATACTCTGTCTCCAAATCCTCTTACCCTCTTCTGTCTTGAACTATTTCTAACCAAGTTACTGCCTCCACCACTCCACTGAAGAGGTTCTTGCTGGAGTCACCAATGACCTTCACGTTGAAAAATTCTGTGATCCGGCTCTGGTTTGTTTTACCATCGCAGGCATCCGACCAGTTTTCCTCCCTCCAAGAAATACTCTTCATGTGGTCTCCAGAATACTCTCCTACACCATCCTCTCTGGATTTTTTTCCTCTTAGTTTTTTGCTACTCTTTCTCAGCTTCACTTTCTGGTTCCTCTTAATCTCTTGTATCTCTTAAATATTCTCTACCTACATGTTCTTCTTTTGATGGTCTCATCTAGTCTCATATTTTAAAATACCATAATACTATCTATATGCTTACAACTCCCAAATTTTACCTCTGGTTCCAGGCCTCTCCCCTGAACATATGCACAAAATAAGTATATGTGTGTCTTATGGGTATATAAGAACAGATTTAATAAGTCATTTGTAGTTTAATACCTTAGCTATTAGTTTCCACTGGAAATGTATCATGTATCTGCTCTTTCTGCATTTAACTGGGTCAGAGATTCCACTTTCTTTTTTAAGAAAGGTAGTTTTAGATTATGAACTACTATATTTACAGACTATAAATTTGAGCAATAATTAAGAAGAAATACAAACCTGTAGGCAGGAACAAGGAAGTACACCACTCTCTTAACTGTTTTTAATACTTACTGTAATCTGGTTCTTAGATTTGAGTGGGGTACCCTTAAGTATTTTAACCCTCTTAATGAGGATAACAGTAAATCCCCTAGTAAACCCTGTCAGGTATCAAAAAAAAAAATTCCTAAGTCTTCTCATCTGCTACAAGCTGGCAGTAATATTCACTGTGGGCTCCTTCCCAAGCATGTCTCTGGCAGGGAGGTACCCCTTCTTCTGTGGCTGAAACTGAGCAGCACCACCAGGGCAAAAATGATATGCTGTGTTTTAGACTATCATATCTAACCACATTCCAAAAGACATGATCATCAACATACTATCGATTTAAGAAAAGCATCAAGTAGACAAATATTGCTGTAAAACAAAGTCCTCAGGCTGAATGCACAGATAATCAGAGGGCAGCAATAAGAAATGGCATTTAGAACAACCATCAATTAGAGATGAAAAATAAAGACTCCCCCATCCCCAAATAGGAACAATATAAGGCCATTTATCTCCCTATGATCTACTGGCTCTATTTTGAGGTTTCTACTATTAACAAGATGCAAAACCCTAAGCTTACTCAAGAAGTGAAGGAACTGCAGAGGCCACATTTCCAGTGGGAAGAAGCGGAGCTGTGAAGTCAGACCTGTGTGCACAGCTCCCTGGCTCTGCTCTTTCTTCTGCTCATGGCTTTGTTTCACTTGCTTTTTTTTATAGGTAAAATCAGCTATTTCACCTCATTCAGCATAATTCACATTCGCCTGATCATAAAAATAATCTGGAGTCTTTGTTGGAAATCAGTAAAGGTTCACAGGTCCCATCCCCAGAGGGGGCCCGGGAGAACATAACTCAGCAAGTACTCCAGAGGAGTCTGGTGATAAGACCAGTTTGCAAACACTGACTTACCTCAAAGGGCTATTTACAAAGAGCAAAAACAAAAATAACCTATAACCTAGATGAAGAAGGCCTATTGATTAACTGTCCTGTCAGTAAACTCTTGAAATTCTCTCTCTCACTTAGACCTGGCTTTCCTCTAAAAGGCATTGTTTGGATGATTCAACAGCATCATCTTACCTATAACCCGATTCTTTGAAGCCACTCTTGAGAAAGGTTTTCAGTGACCTTCTCCTAGTTGCCAGGCCCACTCTCCTCATCCAGTTTGCCCTCACAGCAGCTGCAGCTGAGACAGCAGCTGGCCCCTCACTCTAGACATTTTCCTTCCACTGGTTTCTAGGGCCCATCCCCACCGCCGTCTCATCCTTCCTGCTCTCAGTCTCCAGCAGGCCGGCCATGGCGTTCCAGCTTTAGCCAGTGCCCACAGCTTCACCTGCAATGTGACAGCTCCCGAACCCGTGCAGTACTCACACATCTCTGTCTCTCCCCCAACTCTAGTTGTGCATTTTCAGCAGGGCATACTTGTATCACCATAGAGCATTCAAAAAGATCTCTCTCCCTCATCCTTCCCCATTCGCACATCTTGTAACACTTAAATCAGACATCAACTCTACCTTCTCCTTCGTGCTCTAGACAACAGTCATGCACTCTTGATCCTATTTATGAAACTTCTTTTAAGTTTTTCCTTCTTCCACATTACCAGTGCCCTTGTCCTAGAACAGATTCTCATTTCTCAAAAGAACACCTGTAACGGCCTGACATATTTTCCTGCCTCAGATCTCTTTCCCACAGTTTTGTTTCTGTAATAGAGATCGGATGCACTCCTAAAGCTCCCTGAGCCCCATGAATAATGGCTACACTGCATGGTATGGCCCATAAAGCCTTTCCTCTAATCTAGCATAATCCTCCCACCAAGTTCCTAACCTTTTAAACAAGGTTCCCGTTTGTTTATTATTTGTCTCACATCTTAAATGATTTCATTTGCTCAATAAACATCACTTCTAATGAATTCCCCCATCTCTAGAGGAAATATTAAGTACCAATCAAAATATTCAGGATTCCTGGAAAGAAGTAGCTAAGATTAGCATTTTTAAGCTTGATATTCTAGTTTAAAGCCAAGAAACTTGCCTTTTTAATTAGCCCTCTCCTCACTGAATCCGACTTCCATTGATACTGACAATCTCATGATACCCATTTGTACTTCTGCAGACCCATAGGTGTCTGGGTGGCCTCGCTTGGGAACCACTGCTCTGTGACCTGCTGCCCTGACTGACCTAGACATGTCACACTCAAGGACTCGCTCACTTGATACCTCCATTCTCTTCCCAGTGACACTACTCTTATGTACTTATCATCCATTCTAGTGCAGTTAATTCTTTAACACAATGATCTCCCTGTCAGACTTGGGACTCCAGGACAAGCCCAGCAGTCCATTTATCTGCCCTTAGCATCCATGAGTGCCAAGTGCCTAGTGAAATGCAATTGGTGTTTGTTGTATGAACAAATGTTGGTAGGGCAGACACTACTATTCATATCTTTAAAAAAAGAGGTTGAGAAAGATATGAAAAGATGTGACTTACCTAAGGTCATGCACCAAAGAAGTGGTTTTTGACAGAAGCATGAATTAAGGCTTCTAACTCTAATTTCAGCATTCTGTTAACTGTACGAAACAACTAATATATTGCTATCATGTGCAACCTTCATTCACTCCAGAAATTTCATCAAGATGCCATTTATCCTGTTATTGTTCTGATTATACCCTCAACTGAGCAGAAATGACCTTTTGCCACCATGAATACCCAATTTAAAAAAACTATTTGCTCTACTATTTACAACAGCCAAAATATGGAGGCAACCTAAGTGTGCATCAGTAGATGAATGGATAAAGAAGATGTGGTATATATACACAATGGAATATTATTCAGACATAAGAAGAAAACAAATCCTACCATTTGCAACAACATGGATGGAGGTAGAGGGTATTATGCTCAGTGAAATAAGCCAGGTGAAGAAAGACAAGTACCAAATGATTTCCCTCATTTGTGGAGTATAACAACGAAGCAAAACTGAAGGAACAAAACAGCAGCAGACTCAGACTCCAAGAAGGGACTAGTGGTTACCAAAGGAAAGGGGCCAGGGAGGTGGGTGGAGAGGGAGAAGGGGTTTAAGGGGCACTATAATTCGCAATCACAATATAGGTAGGTCAAGGGAAGGCAGTACAGTACGTAGAAGACAAGTAATGACTCTATAGCATCATATAGAAGACATAGTAATGACTACACTGATGGCCAGTGACTGCAACAGGGGAGTGAAGACTTGATAATATGGGTGAATGTTGAAACCACAATGTTGTTCATGTGAAACCTTCATAAGATTCTATATCAATGATATTTTTTTTTTTGAGAGGGCATCTCTCATATTTATTGATCAAATGGTTGTTAACAACAATAAAATTCTTATAGGGGACATCAAATGCACAGTCGTTAATCAACCCCAAGCCTAATTCTCAACAGTCTCCAATCTTCTGAAGCATAACGAACAAGTTCTTACATAGTGAATAAGTTCTTACATGGTGAACAGTGCAAGGGCAGTCATATCACAGAAACTTTCGGTTTTGATCACGCATCATGAATTATAAACAATCAAGTCAGATATGATTATTTGTTTAATTTTTATACTTGATTTATATGTGAATCCCACATTTCTCCCTTATTATTATTATTATTATTATTTTAATAATTTGCTGAAGTGGTAGGTAGATGCAAGATAAAGGTAGAAAACATAATTTTGTGCTGTAAGAGGGCAAATGTAGATGATCAGGCCTGTGCCTATAGACTAAGTATTAATCCAAGCTAGACAAGGGCAACAAAACATCCACGGATGCAGAAGATTTCTCTCAAAACAGGGGGGGTGAGGTTCTAAGCCTCCCCTCTGTTGATCCCCAATTTCTCTCTTGATGGCCCCCCTGCGATTGTGCCTGTCTTAGGTTGTTCCTCCCTTGAGGAATCTTACCCGTCTCTGGCTATCCAGTCATCTTCCGGGGCCATACAGGGAAATGTAAAGTTGGTAAGTGAGAGAGAAGCAATATTGTTTGAAAAGGTTAGCTTTTTACTTCTTTGCAGATTTATGCCCTGTGGCTTCTATGCCCAGCATTTGTCTTGAGGTACCTTTACCACTTGGAAGAACTATGATACTCGGTAATTTTCGATATGAGGCACGAATTCTACTAAAGGGTTGTAATTAGGAAGGAAGAAGAAAAGCTATAGAAGTAGCAGATGGAAGAAAACATGGGAAGATTGATTATTTCTTTGACATATCTTCTTCTAGAGTAACATAAGCATGTATAGGTTTTAAACTACTAATTAAATTGTGCACACACATTAACATAACAGGAATACAGCTACATAACAAAAGCAGACCTACAATTAACAGCCATATCCAGTGAAACCAAGAAAACCAGTTAGGTACCCTAAGCATTTGTGAAAAGTTATCCATGTATATCAATGATATTTTAATAAAAAAATTTGCTTTGACTTAAGTCACTCAGAATACCTGACTATTTACAATTAAAGTTATCAGTTTCATAAATATATGCTGAATTCTTTAATACAATAATTTTAAAGGAGGCTTGCTGCATATAGAAATTTACCATGTGAAAGAAGCACATGACAGCTTATATCAATTAAACATTACACACTTAATCTATTAAGTTTCTGTATTAACAACTGCTTATATTAAAATTGCACCTGTCCTTTCTTGGGGGAAAAAAAGGGCCACAAAGTTAAAATACAATTTGGTTAAATGTGTTTTTTTGATGTAACCAAAAAAACACTCCATCAAGGAGGCATATATTCTTGTTCAAAAACAAACTTACTAACTGGACTCTGCTTCTTAATACTTACTTACTAAGTGAATCTTCAAATCAAACCTCCTTTATTTAAACATGTCACAAGACTAGCCATGTCCTAAACCAAAACAAATATAATGTCAAAAATTACCAACTACACTTTATAACGCTATCATATCAGCTAGACCTTAAAGAAATACAATCTACATTTTCAGTGTTGCACACAACATGAGAGTGTTGGGTATCCTTTTCCTATTAGATGAAAATATTTCTGGTAGCACTTTTTATACTTGATTCTAGTAAACACTTTTAATCACAATGGTTATTCACAAATAGAATAGGGTGAAAAAAATAAAATTAACTGCCACTTCATAATTATTTCTGTAGCCTACAAGTTCTCCTTTTTGTGTTTTAAAGTATTTTGTGATAAAAATGTACAAGCAGCTCCTCTCTTAAAAAAAAAGGCAAAGAGCGAATGGAGTTCCCAGGCAGCATTTAGGGAATGAAGAACCCTGTCAAAGCTAAGGCTCACAGCAGCTGATAAAGCCAGTTTTTGCAACATGCCTGTGAGTGTACAGGCTGCTGAGCTCCAACAGAGAACAGTCTCCTTAATCCTGTCACAGACTGTATCCAGAGTGCAGGTGTCAGTTACGACAGTTGCAGAGAGGAAGGATAGTCCATTACTCACTTGATGTATTGATTTTGGCTTACAACTCGCCTTGAACATAATGCATAAATTCTTCTTTAAAGGTTATTGTTAGTTAGCTTTAAAAGTCTGGGGTCAGTTAAGTGAGCAATGTTGCAACCATATGACTGAGTTCCCTTTCAACACTGTTCTGACATTCTATTATTCAATGGTCATATTAGTGAAAAAAAAAAAAAAGAAAAAAAGCTTGATTATGCATCTGGAAATCTGAGGAAGACCAGATTTTTGTACCATTGATTCACATCATATCAGTTTGTGAAAAGAGAGTGAGGAGAGAGAAATAAAAAAGCATTAAATTCTCTTACATTTGCAAAGTATTTCCATATTATCTCATAAATCCACAAAAATTCAGTTCACAGATGGACAAATTAAAGAAGTACCACAGATTAACGTCAAATTTAGTAATGCTTTTGTTAGAGGGGTATTAGAGGCAGAGGAGAAGGAATAAATAATCTACGATGTAGCGTGGCAGTTAAGATGAAACTAGGTCTCTCCAACTTGTGAGGCTGTCAGTTGTTCTCAATACCAAGATGCCCAGCCCACTGCAAGAACCCCATGTAACACTTTGCAATTTGCTGTCTGGGTGGGACTCAGAAAACTGGTAACTTGTAACTTTTGCCAACTGCACAAACTTAAAAGTGAGGTGAGATTGTGACTTTCTTCCTAGCTTTCTGCAGTTGCCATTCCATTTAAATTCTAACTAAATGTAATGGTTAATAGAAGCAGAACTAACAAGACTGCTAATTCACATGCTTGAAATACAGCGAAAGGAAATCAATGAAACCTCCATCAAGAGGAAAAAAAAACGAACCAGCAAGTTTCCTATTCTTGAGCATTAAAACAAAACTCACAAAAATAGAGACCTTAATTCCCCACCTCCCTCTTTCTAAAACAATTTACAAGTACCATACTTCCTCACAGCTGTTTGTGATAAACGCTTAGTTAATTTAAATCTGTTTGCCTAATCCTCCTCCTTAAAACAAACAGGATATTGGTTATTATTATGGAACTGATATTATCTGGGTTTTACTTTTTTTTAAAGAACACTTAAGTTTTATGAACTTTTTCTTTATCTTTTGTTGACTCTTTCAATTTACTTACCCACAGATTCTCAGACTTTCCACACTATCCTAAGCTACTCGGCGGATCCCCCTAAACCCGGGCCTCTCTCCCCCCAACCAATTCTGTTTGCTGAAGTTCACTTAGTCTCTGCCAGGCAAAACTCCTGTATTTTCACTCTCCTTGTTTCTGTGAAAGAAGTGGTCCTCCGGCTTGCCAAGTAGATCCTCTTCAACTACTTTCTCCCCCTCCTCTACTTACGTCTTTTTCAACCTGATCTACAGGCTCCCTCCTCTGAATGTGTAAGATCAGAAGTCTCTGTTGCTAAAACTTGCCTTCCGTCAAGTTTAACAGTAAGGGAAGGAGGAAGTGAGGCTGAAAAGGATGAATCCTTAACCTCTTGCAATCTCAGTACCCTCTACTGCTTTATGTAAATTCTTCAAGTACGCTCATCACCAAATCCCTCATTCTTCTCAGTCCTCACCTACACCTCCAATCTAGCCAGTTGGCATTCTGACTCCTTTGCTGGCTCATCTTCGCTGAAATACAAGGTATTTCCTGAAGTTTTGTCGTAAGCCTCCTCTTTCTCACAGTTTCAGCTGGTGACCCTGACTTCTCTCCAACTTTGGTCACTCACTTCGACTCGCTTATCAAATCTCTCCTGCTGGATGTCCTGCCTGAACCTTTAAGTCACCATGCCCAACAATCTTACCTCTTCTCCCCTGCTCCCCTGAATCTTTCAATTTTCTTGTGTGTGCCCTCACTGTCTGGCCACCCCCTCTCCATCTGGACAGGGGTACCAAGGGAGAAGGAATCAATTCATTTGCCAGGAACCAACATTCGATCTCATATCTCTCAAATCTATCATTGCTGTTCTACATCCAGCCACTTGGTAGTAAACCTCTAATCTGCACTGCTGTAACACTCTCCTTTTGGTACCCTTATTGCATGTTTTCAGAATACAGTATTACTGGAGAAATATTCCTTAAGTAAAATCTTTAACCAGGCCAGGCACTCATGATACTCTACTCAGTGCTTCTCAAACTGTAACATGTATGTGAATCACATGGTGATCTTGTTAAAATGCAGATAACTCAATCAGTGGGTCTGGGTGGTGCTTGATTCTGGATTTCTAACATGCTCCCAAGCTGTTCACATGCTATTAGTTTAAGACTAATATATACAATTTGGTCCCGATGTACTTTTCCAGTCTCATTATCTACTCCTCCCTGCCCAGCACACATGTACGTCTGCATCTCTCATACACAGAAGACACAAACACACACAAATCTTCCCTAAGCATACTTTCCAGCTTCTATACTTCTTGCTGTTTCCTCAAGTCCAGTGTCTGCCATCAGCAATCCCACTCACTTCTCAGAAACCAACCCATTCTGCCACAGACTCTTCTCACCCACCTTACCCACATCACTTCTTCCCCCACCCCTGCTACTGAACACCACAACCACCTTGGGACAGTGACAGCAAATTCACCTTTGCTCTGCACCTGTCATTGTGGATCTCCTCAGCTAATCCTCACTGCTACACTTCATACTCTGCCAGGAGGGCAGAGACTATCTGCCTGATCTCTGTAGTCCCATGGCATCTGGGGCCATTTTAAGTGCCAAAAAGTGCCTGCTGCAGTGGATCTGCATTTTAAGAAAAGTGAAAAGTCTTACTCTACTTCATGTAATTTGAGCAGGTCCTTCAGAAGTTTAAGATAAACAAAAACACTCTTTCAGGAAAGTTCATTCATTAGCAAAACCTATGAAATGTTGTCAATTATTTGCAGCTTAAAAGTGAAAGAATCCACATATATGCATTCAAATAGTGCCTAGAGAACTATGCTAAGGTTCCCAGGTATACACATCAAGGTTCTGGTATTTAACTAAAAATTAAATCTAATTTTTATGATCTAGTATTGCTATATTATAACCTTACAATACTTCCCAATCCAGATTCTAGCCTTCCCTGGTTTATTTACCTACTACTCCTTTTATCACTCCATTTGTACATGGGACATCACTTTTCTTCCCAGGTGTGCTAAGATTAGCTGTCTGCAAAATACTTTACCATTAAAATGCCTTACATGTGTGTTCAGAATTTGAAAGGTGTTTTAAAACGTGTTTCTTGGAGTTACATTTTTAAGGAGGCTAAGCAAACCAAGTAAGACAACTTTGTTAAATGTTTATATGGTAAACCCTCTAAACATCAAAGAAATGCCAAAATTCAAGAACCTACCTATTGCTCTTAAACTTAAGTGTGGTCAAGAATTGTCTGGAGTACTTGATTAACTTGCTGTTTCCAGATTCTTACCCAGAGAAAGTCTGATTCAGTACAGTTGGGTGGGGCCTAGAAAATTGTACAGTTTGTACACTAACCAGCATCCACAGGTGATTCTGGTGCAGATGTTCTGCAGATATCAATTAGAGAAATACTGACTTTCAACCTTGGTCCAGGATCACTACAAGGCTGTGTTTAAAGGGAAATGTAGAAATCGCTTTGTAAAGTCCTTTTCCCAAACAGCTGTCATCCTAGCAGAGACAAGGGGTGATTCACGAAAGAAAAGGAGCGACGTAAAGTTCTTGAGGCCATGAATAAAGCCCGAAAACAATGAAAGAGGTAAAGTGACGTCTTTGCTACCCCTGCGCTCCATTCTCCAGGCATGCCCCAGATACCCTGGAGGACGGTGCTCTTGCCCAGTGAGGACAGGGCGCCCGGGAGCGCAGCGAGACCAGTCACTGGCTCGGGAGCTGGGAAGGCGGCCCCGCGCTCGCCCCCGGTCCCCGGCTCTCCTCCGCCAGCGAGAAGCCTCAGCCGAGGGGTATACCTCTGCCCCGAAGGTCCCTGGCGCGGGTAAAAAAGGAGCCTCCGGTCAGTGGCTTCGGGGCTCAGCCCGCTCCGCTCACCTGCCGCGCGGCCGCAGCTCGGCCTCTTCGTCGGATTCCGGCTCCCTCGGCTCTGGCTCGCCAGCGGCCGCCGGCAGCGCCTCGGCGTCCTCCACCGTCACCTCAGCCACAGCCACGGACCCCGCCGCTGGCACCCGCGCGGCCGACATGGGAGCGGCCGCGGCCCCCAGGCCGAACGCCGTCTCCGCCGTGGGGCGGGGGGCGCGCCTCGTGGTCACCGTCCCCACCGCGAGCCCCAGCAGCAGCAGCAGCAGCAGCAGCGCCCGCGCGAGCCGCCCCGAGCGGGTGGCACGCTCCATCAGCGGCCCGCCCCACGCGCGGGCATGGAGGTGCAGCTGCCGCGGCCCGCCTCTCCCGCCGCTCGGAGCCCCCAACCAAGACGAGGACGCGCTAAGAGCTCCACCGCCACCCGGCCAGCCTGAACAGCCAGCCGCGTTTCCCCAGCCACGTCTTAGCCCGGCCTCTGCCACCGCCACCTGAGTGACAACATCCCTGAGCCATCGCCCATTGAGCAAACTTTCCGCGCATCTCCTCTCGGATTGGTTGCAGCCACCGCCACTCCAGGGACTCAGGCAGGTCCTTGTTGGAGAAGGTGGGCTTTCCCGGATGTCAACATCACGTTTGCCAATCAGATCGTATTGTCGTCTCCTGAGGCCCGGCCTTCTTCCGGACGCAGTTACCAATGAGAAGTGCCCCTCCCTGCAGCCTTCTTGCCTGATTGGTGAGTTAAGTTACGCAGTTCCCGCAATATCTTTCGTGGAGCAGATTGGTCATAGCGGTGGTTTGCCTCGCCTCTCAAAGAGAGGCGCTAGAGGGAACTTGAAGATCATTGGTGAAAGTGGATGCTCCTCAAAGGCTGCTGTAATTTCTTTTTGATTGGTTGGAAGCGGTACTTAATACGTGGCTGATTCTGGATGAGGAGGTTATGGTCCCAAGTGAAAGAAGAGTGGGAGGAGAAGAGTTCCTGGTGGCGAGGAGGTGGCGGACCATAAAGGAGCTGCCTCTGTGGCTCTTCTAAAAGCCTGATCTGTTTGGAAAGGCAAAAGCGAAACAGGCAAAATAAGTGACTACATAAGGCACGTGATTCCTAGCGCTGGAAGGGGTAGAGTGGATTCAGGAAAGGATCCTGCATGCGGCCACCACGACGCTGAGAATTACAGCCTGTGACCTGCAGATGATCCAGGCTATCCCCCCGGCCCCGTCCGTCGTTAAAGCGGAAGAAGCCCAGGCCCGCTGCACTTAACGTAGTTCATCTAAAGTGACATAGCTATTTACAGAATCGTGACTTGGTAACAAGCCTTCTGACCCTGGCTGCCATGCTTTGCACCTCACTATAGGGCTTCAGTAAAGAAAGATAAAACTGTAAAAGGCCAAACTGGAGAAGATTTTAATGTTTTCTTAAGGCATTCAAAATTTTCTCATAGCAGTTAAGGTCACCATGACGACTTTTGACCAGATGACCAAAACAGTGAGTTGTGGGTTTGGAAGATGCACCCATCAGCAGTGAATTCAAAGCAATAGCGTCAACGCTGAGACTAGTTGAGAGGCTGAAGCTGAGACACATGCTCCCATCAAAACTCGGTTAAGATTTTTTAAGATACTAGCATGTGAACATGCTCATTTTTCTGTCCCAAAGCAAAACAGGAAAAGCCTGGCTTCCCCTCCACTCCTACCAGGTTTTCTAGCTCCTCAGTTCAGTCAAACTCTACAATGTTCTAAGCTCCCTATCTTTAGTTCCTCTTATCTCCTTGTCAAACACCCTGCAGCCAGGCTTTCATGCCCACAACTGCTCTTGCTGAGGCCACCACTGGCTGCATTCAAAGGACAATTCTGTCTTATCAGGCTACATTTAACCCAGTAACTCAGTCTTACCTCTGTAAGACATTTTTCACTCATCTTCTGCTTCCCCATTAGCCAAGTCATAACCCTCATTAGGCTTCATTGTAACTTAATTATTCTTTAAAGGCCTTATTTCCAAGCGTGGTTACAATCTGAGGCACTGGGATTAACAACTTCATATATATTTGGAAGAAGGAGGACACAATTCAGCCCATAAGGCCCAGATACTCACAAGACTTGTTCCCTCACTTCCTTTGAGGCTTTGTTACCTTTCCAGTGAATCCTCTCCTAACCAGGCTTTTTAAAATTGAAAACTCCCCCTGGCTTTAGTTATTTCCTTAGACCTTAAATACTATAATTTATATATTTGTTTTGTTTATTGTCTGTCTCCCTCCACTTCTATATATGCTCTATGAGGATTTGCTCACTGATCTATTCCAAAAGGCTAAAATAGTGTTAGGTATTTAGTAAGCATTTAATAAATAGTTGTTGAATGAATGAATGAATGAATAAATTAAACAGGACAGAGAGAGAGACAAATGGAAAGAAAGAGATTGTAGTTGCTGTAGCTAGAACGTGGTGATGAAGGAAACAAGATCCCAGAATATCTTGAGGAAACAGGGGAATGCCTTCCACATTGAAAGAAGAGATTAGAAAGTGGAGATTAAGTTATTGTGAAATGAAGAGAAAAATAGATGAGAGAGCTCAAACTAGTTGATCATTAATTAGTCAACAAAACAGAAAATAACATCTCCCACCTAACTGAAAAATATAATAGGTAATATGAAGACAGTATCAGAAAACTAACATCAGATGAAAAACAATTGTTGGCTACTTGTAATGGTCTGCTTGAAATAAGCTAGTGTATATATTTTAGCGAACCCAGTCTTCATGGTTTGGTAACTTTTCCAAAAAATGATCATGGCATGAACAATAATTTGAACTAATGAACTAGGAGTCTGCTTGCCACCTGTAAATGATATGAAAGTTTCATTTATTTCTCTATTCATTAGTATTAAGAGAGTACTATAGGAATAAAGATATGAACAAAGCAGACATAGTCCCTGCCCTTCTGAAGCTCAACATCTATCTAGTTATTGAGACCACTTTAATAATCACACGTATATTTATGTTGTGAAAATAAAGATAAGTGCTATGATGTAAAAGGCACTGACAGCAGAGCAAAGTGGTAGAAAACCCCAGTAAGGAGAGTCAAGCTTTATTTTATACTCAGGGAAATAACATGCAAATATTTCCATTTTGGAAAAGGAAGAAAAGTCCTGAGTCATAGTCAGCTTTCTGGGAAAAAAATTGAAGGAGGGAAGAGAGAATCTGTCAGGTTTAAGACAGTGTGGAGGGTCATGGTGACTGCACTGGGATCTGAGTCTGAGAACCTCAGGGAGGTGTAAGTAAAGTTGGGACCAGGCATGAGAGCTGATTGATGTGTCTGAGCCAGGAAAAGAAACTGCTGCTTGGGTGTCTGGCCAAGTCTTCCAGGTTTAGAATTAAGGTTCTAAAACTGAGCTTGGTCCAGAAAGTTAGGAAAACAGGTCAGAGATTTGGAATCCTAGGCTCAATCCATTAACAGAGAAAGTCTGTATCTGCTGAGATTATATTGATTGTACATAACAAAAACCTGCTATATAGTGTTTGAAACATGTAAGGGACTTATTTTTCTTACTGAGGCAACAGTTTCAATTATGTTATATTTAGTTATGCTCCTTCTATTTTTCCATTCTTCATCTATGACTTTTGTTCTTCAGGAATATCATTTCATGATGTCAGAACAGCACTCCAGCATCATTTCTTTATTACAGGTAGGGAAAAGGGGAATAACAAAAGACATGTACCACCTGAATTTGACCAGTGTCAGAACTTTCCTAGAAGCCTCATGAGGGGACTTCTACTTATATTTCACAGGCCAACACTGTGTCACCCTGAGCTGCAAGGGAGGCATGCTGCCACTCCAGACAAAACTGGGGTTCTGCTAATGAGGATGAAGGAGAAAATTTTAACCTGTGTTTTTGAAGTATGATCCCTGAATAAATTGTACCTATAGAAAGTGCATGCTTGGATAAGTTTCAACAGGTGTAAACACCATAGAAAGGTTAACAGAACATTCCTATCACCTCCAAGAGATTCCTTATGTCCCTTCAGAGGGGACCCTTCTTTTCACCCAGTTGCCAGCTAATCATTGATCTCTTCCATCACAGTAGACTTTTCTAGGATTTTAATAAGTGTAGTCATACAGTATATACTCTTTTGTGTCTGGCTTCTTTTATTCAGTGTAACATTTTTAAATCCGTGCATGTTGCATGTAGCAGTACTTAATTTATTTTTATTCCTGAGTAGTATTTTACTACATAAGTACCACATTTGTTTATCCATTCACCTGTGGTGTGCACTGGGATATTCCCAATTTTTGGCTATTACTAATAAAGCTGCTATGAACATCCAAGCACAAGTCTTTGTGTAGGCAGAGGCTTTTATTTCTCTTGCATAAATACCTAGAAGTTGAATAACTGGCTTATGTGGTTGATGTCTGTTTAACTTTATAAGAATCTGCCAAACAATATTCATGCTCCAGTTAGATTAGACAACTCCCAGGTGAAGGGTGTGAGAGTATAAATTTTTGTTGTTTTAACCACTGCATTTCGGATGGTTTCTTACACAGCATTATTATGGTTATAACGACTGCTACAGCACTGCATATTTCACTGTGTGCCCAACTTTCTTGGGTGCTTACCTGAATAAACTCTTCCATTTATAAATGTTTTGAACAGAAATTTCACAAAAGAAGGTATGTAAATGTCCAATAGGCCAGTGTTTCAAAGTGGTTCCACTTTATACCCCCACCAGTGATGTATGAGAATTCCAATTGTTCTAGACCCTCACCAACACTTGGTTTTGTCTTTTTGCTACTCTAGTGGGTATGCAGTGGTATTTCATTGTAGTTTTGGTTTGTATTTCCCTGATGATGATTTTGAGCACCTTTTAATGTGCTAGGGAAAGGAGGTAATTTTATTCTTGCAGGTATATGCAATTTTTCCAATTTGGAGGAGAGACATTGATTAGCCATGGAATTTGCTCTGTGCTCTGGGACAACCCGCTTCTCCCTAAATCTCATGGTGTGTTCCATGTCACTTGCACCAGGTGTTTTTTGTCATTTGTGCCAGGTGTACTCTGAGGTCATTTTCCCCTGGGGTTCTCGGTGGTCACTTACACCAGGTATTTTCTTTGCTCACTTTAGTTCCATTTTTCTATAACATCATGTTTATGTTCTCTTTTGAGAATATTTATACATTTTTACATTTAAAAAAATCTAAACAGTGAGGTAGAATAAATAAACACAAGTGCAAAGTATCATTTTATATCACCAACCAGAGATGAAATTATTTCTCATGTGGGACCACTAGTATATTCTTAATGGCCAGCAAGTACAGAATAAGATTATTTATTTTTTATTTTGTGTTTTTATTTGGATGATTTTTTAAATTAAATATAATCATAGGATCACCTGGCTAAACCTTTTGGGCATTTCAGGCCCAAGCCTGCCTATGTGTCTACCAAATAACACCAAGTAATACTATTTTAATGTCACAGGCAACACAGAAAAAAAATAGCTGCATATTTGCACATAAAAGATTTGTTACTGTCAAATAAAACCCAAAGGATGTGGTGTCCTCTGACAGTAAGTGTTTCACGTGGTTCAAATAAAGAAAAGTGGTGGGAAAATCAAATCATCACATAGCATGTAATTTTCTAAGTGGGCCAGACTGAAAACTGTATCTTAGCTGGGAGTATTTGGACAAGTGCTTCCAGCTCTGACGTAAGAGCTGGTTTTACAGCAAACATCTCACTAAGAATGACTGTAAAGTTCAATTTTTATAAAAACCAAAACCAAATCTTTCAAAGTATCAGAAAGCAGCCAAGGCATCTAGGACTTGAGGAAGAATGGAGAAAAAAAAGAAAGTGCAATGACATCAGAATAACAATCTCCATCATTTCCCACCTTGAGACATTTTGCTGAATTGTAAGTTACAGAGGCCAAGCAAAAGGTGCAGCTTAGAGAGCTTTTAGGAGTCTGACAGGGCTACCAAAACAAGACACGGAGCTCAGGGCCAGCAAGAAAGCCAGGATTGGAAAGGCTTAGATCCCAGGGAAAAGACAGTTATTAAAAAGTGAGCTGATACTCCACTCCCACTTTTCCCATCAAGACATTTGCTGATTCCTGAGCCTTGTAGGTAAGAGATCAAAAGTCCAAGCAGAAAGAGGCAGATAAGAAGCTAAAAAGTGAAACAGACTCATTTTTCTGAGAAGCAAAAATTGGAAGTCAGGACCCAGCAAGAAGTCAGAGCTCTGAAAAATACCTCCAGGCTTTCAGCTGAGATTCCAAATGGACTGTGCATAGAACTAAGAACAAAGTGGAAATAAATTAGCCTCAGAAAACCTCAAGCCGGTCTCCAAGTACCACATTGTCTAATGGGATTAGGGTGATCTGCCCCTACTCTTTCTGCCAGAAGAAAATTAAATTATTTCTGGAGAAGGAAAACATCATGTATAACTTTGCAATTATTCATACACATTGTCTAGCATTTAAGGAAAAATCTGCAAGTCATGTCAGTAAATAGAACCATGTGAGAGAAAATCAGAAGAAAAAAATAGAAATAGATCAGATCCATTGGAGATTGAGATCTTGGTGATATCAACATGGGCTATAAAATAATTCTGATTAGTATCCTAAACACATTTGTTTCCTCCATGTCATTTCATGATTTGATACATAGCTCATTTCTTTTTAGCACTGAATAAAATTCCATTGTCTTCAAGTAGCACAGTTTATTTTTCCATTCATCTACTGAAAGACATATTGGTTGCTTCCAGGTTCTGAAAATTATTAATAAAGCTGCTATAATTGTTCTTGTGCAGGGTTTTGTGTGGACATGAGTTTTCAACTCCTTTGGTTAAATACCAAGGAGTACAGTTGCTGGATCGAAAGTTAAGAGCATGCTTAATTTTCTAAGAAACCACCAAATCGTCTCCCAAAGTGGCTATATTATTTTGCATTTTCCACCATCAATTGTTGAGAGTCTCTGTTGTTCCATATCTTTCCCATCATTTAGTGTTGCCAGCATTTTGGATTTTAGTGTTCTAACAGGTACGTGGTGGTATCTCACTGTTGCTTTAATTTGATTTTCCCTAACAACATAAAATTTGTTAATGTTTTCATGTGCTTATTGTCCATCTGTATTTCTTCTTTGGTGGGGTGTCTGTTCAGGTTCTTTACCCATTTTCTGATTGAGTTGTTCATTTTCTTACTGTTGAGTTTTAAGTGTTCTTTGTATATTTTGGATAACAGTCCTTTATCAGAAATGTCTTTTGCAAATATTTTCTCCCAGTCTGTGGTAAAGTTGATTTCAAGGCAAGAAATATTACTAGACATAGACTGTCATTGCCTAATCATAAATGGGTTGACCACTCTCTCTTTCCCAACATGGCAGCCTCAGCAAAAAAGAGTAAGTAGGGGAAGAGTAACTCCTCAATACACCTTTTTGGCCGAGGATGGGGTACTCTTGGAGGAAGCAAATGTCCCCAAACCAGTCAGCTGGGTTGATGAAACAGAAGCCCTAGGAGATGTTTCAACCACTTGGCACACTAATGACCATGTGTACAGGGCTCATCCAATTGACCATTCCACCCTGCCCACTGCTCTGCTAGCTATTCAGAAACCCTGTATTGAACAGATTACCTTCCAAATAGCTACCCTACCCTACTTTTCTAGGGAACCTATATATGATGTGACAGAAGGCTCCATTAAGAAATTTTTGTTTTTTAATTGAAGTATAATTGATATACACGCTTATATTAGTTTCAAGTATACAACACAGTGACTCACCAGTTACCCACATTATTAAATCCTCGCCCCAACTGGTACAGTTACTATCAACAAAGAAAGATGTTACAGAACCATTGGCTATATTCTCCATGCTATACATACTACCATCCCCGTGACTAACTTGTATTACGATTGAGGATTTTTGTGCCCTTCTATCCTCTCACCCTCTGCACCCTCCTATCCCAACCTCTCCCCCTTGGTAACCACCAGTCACTTCTCAGTGTCTGTAAGTCTACTTCTATTTTGTTACTTTTTTTGTTTTTCATTTTTAGATTCAACAAATAAGTGAGATCATAGGGTAGTAGTTGTCTTTCTCCAACTGGCTTATTTCACTTAGCATAATACCCTCTAGGTCCAACCGTGTTGTCACAAATGGTGGGACTTTTCCTTTTTTATGGCTGAATAATATTCCATTGTCTACACACACTACCTTTTCTTTATCCATTCATCTATAGATGGACATTTTGGTTGCTTCCGTATCTTAGTTATTGTAAATAATGTGGCAGTAAACATAGGGGTGCATATATCTTTTTGAATTAGGGATTTTGTTTTCTTTGGGCAAATTCCTAGAAGTGGGATTACTGGGTCTTATGGTATTTCTATTTTTAGGTTTTTGAGGAAACTGCATACTGCTTTCCACAGTGGTTGTAACCAATTTACATTCCCACCAGTAGTGTAGGAGGGTTCCCATTTCTCCACATCCTCACCAACACTTGTTATTTCTTGTTTTTGGATAGTAGCCATTTTAACTGATTTGTGATAACTCATTGTGGTTTTGATTTGCATTTCTCTGGTGATTAGCAATGTGGAGCATATTTTCATGTGCCTGTTGTTCATCTGTATTTCTTCTTTGGAAAAATGTCTGTTCAGGTCCTCTGCCCATTTTTTAACCAGGTTACTTGTTTTTTTGCTGTTGAGTTGTATGAATTCTTTATATATTTTGTATGTTACCCCTTATCAGATAAATCATTTGTGAATATATTCTCCCATACTATAGGTTGCTTTTTGTTCTGTTGATGGTGTCCTTTGCTGTACAGAAGATTTTTTAGTTTGATGTAGTCCTACTTGTTCATTTTTGGTTTTGTTTCCTTTGCCTGGGAAATGTGTCCAGAAAAATATTACTCATGCTTGTGTTCAGGAGACTTTTGCCTATGTTTTCTTTCAAGAGTTTCATGGTTTCATGTCTTATATTTAGGTCTTCAATTCATTTGAGTTTACTTTTGTATATGGATTTAGATAGTGATACTGTTTCATTCTCTCACATGCATTTGTCCAGTTTTCCCAGCACCTGATATTGAAGAAACCATCTTTCCCATTGTATATTCATGGCTTCTTTATCATATATTAATTGACCATATATGTATGGGTTTATATCTGTACTTTCTATGCTGTTCCATTGATCTATGGGTCTGTTCTTGTGCCAGTACCAAATTGTTTTGATTACTGTAGCTTCATGGCATAGCTTGAAGTCACAGAGCATAATGCCTCCCAGTTTCCTTCTTTCTCAGAGCGGCATGGGCTATTTGGGATCTTCTGTGGTTCCCAATGAATTGTATAATGAGTTGCTCTAGTTCATTGAAAAATGCCATTGGTATTTTGGTAGGGATTGCATTGAATCTGTAAATTACTTGGGGCAGGATGTCCATTTTGATAATATTAATTCTTCCTATCCATGAGCATGGGATAGATTTCCATTTATTAGTGTCTTTAATTTCTCTCAGTTTTTTATTGTTTTCAGAATACAGGTATTTTCACATTTTTGGTTAGGTTTATTCCTAAGTATTTTATTCTTTTTGACGCAATTGTAAATGGAATTATTTTCTGGATTTCTCTTTCTGCTAGTTTGTTGTTAATATGTAGGAATACAGCAGATTTCTGTGTATTAATTTTGTATCCTGCAACTTTTCTGAATCCAGTTATTAGTTCTAATAGTTTTTTAGTGGAGTCTTTAGGGTTTCCTCTATATTGTGTCATGTCATCTGCAAATACTGACAGTTTTACTACTTCCTTACCATTTTGGATGCTGTTTATCTCTATCTTGTCTGATTGCCATGGCTGAGACCGCCAATACTATGTTGAATAAAAGTGGTGAGTATGGACATCCTTGTCCTGTTCCTGATCTTAGAGGAAATGCTTTCAGCTTTTTGCCATTGAGTATGGTGTTAGCTGTGAGTTTGTCATATATGGCCTTTATTACATTGAGAAAAAAATACCAATTTTATTGAGTTTTTATCACAAATGGATGTTAAATATTCTCAAGTGCTTTTTCAGCATTTATTGAAATGATCATAGTTTTTTAATCGCCTTTTTGTTAATGTGGTGTATCACGTTGCTTGATTTATTAATTTTGTACCGTCCTTGCATCCTTGGAATAAATCCCACTTGGCCATGATGGATGATCCTTTTGATGTATTTTTTAAATTGGTTTCCTAAAGTTTTGTTGAGGATTTTTGCATCTATGTTCACCAGGAATATTGGTCTGTAATTTTACTTCTGTAGTGTCTTTGTCTGGTTTTGGTATTAGAGTGATGTTGGCCTCAGAGAATGAGTTTGGAAATATTCCCTCCTACTTTTTAGAATACTTTAAGAAGGATGTGTACCAGCTCTTTAAATGTTTGGTAGAATTCAGCTGTGAAGCCATCTGGTAAAGGATTTTGTTTTTTGGAATTTTTTGACTACCAATTAAATTTCATTACTGGTAATTGTTCTGTTCAGATTTTGTTTCTTCCTAGGTCAGTCTTTGAAAGTTGTATTTTTCTAGGAATTTGTCCATTTCTTCTAGGTTGTCCAATTTATTGGCATATAATTTTTCATGGAATTCTCTAATATTTCTTTGTATTTCTGGGCTGTCAGTTGTGACTATTCCTTTTTTGTTTCTGATTTTTGTTTATTTGTGTTCTCTTTTTTCTTGATATGTCTGGCTAGGGGGTTGTTTATTTTGTTTGTTTTCTCAAAGGGTGAGCTCTTGATTTCATTGTTTTTTCTATTGTTTTATTCTTCTCTATTTTATTTATTTCTGCGCTGATCTTTATTATGTCACTCCTCCTACTAACTCTGGTTTTCATTTGTTCTTCTTTTTATAGTTTCTTTAATTGTGAGTTTAGACTGTTTATTTGGGATTGTCCTTGTTTTTTGAGGTAGGCTTTTATTGCTATGTACTTTCCTCTTAGAACCACTTTTGCCACATCCCACATATTTTGAACTGTTGTATTTTTGTTTTCATTTGTCTCCATGTATTGCTTGGTTTCTTCTTTGATTTGTTCATTGATCCATTGATTATTTAGAAGAATGTTGTTTAGCTTCCATGTGTTTGTGGGGATTTTTTGTTTTCATTGTGTAATTTGTTTCTAGTTTCATGACATTGTAATGTGCAAAGATGCTTGATACAATTTCAATGTTTTTAATCGAGGTACTTTTTGTGTCCTAATATGTGATCTATTCTGGGGAACATTCCATGTGCACTTGAGAAAAATGTGTATCCTACTGCTTTTGGGTAGAATGTTCTGTACATTCATATCTGTTAAATCCCTCTGATCTAGTGTGTTGTTCAGTGTCTCTATTTCCTTACTTATTTTCTGTCTAGTTGTTCTGTCCATTGATGTAAGTGGCATGTCAAAGTCCCCTAATGTGATTGAATTGCTGTCTATTTCTCCCTTTAGTTCTGTTAGTACTTGTTTTACATATTTAAGTGCTCCTATGTTGGGTGCATAGATATTTATAATTATTATATCCTCTTGTTGGACTGATTCCTTTAGCATTATGTAATGTCTTTCTTTGTCTCATTAGTTTCCTTGTTTCAAAATCTAATTTTGTCTGATAAAAGTTCTGTTATTCCTGCTTTTTCTCCCTATTTTTTGCATGAAATATCCTCTTTGATCCCTTTACTTTCAGTCTATGTGTGTCTTTAGGTCTGAAATGAGTCTTTTATAGGCAGCGTCTAGATGGGTCTTGTTTCTTTATCCATTCTGCCACCCTTTGTCTTTTTACTGGTGCATTCAGGCCATTTCATTTAAGGCAGTTATTGATAGGTATGTAGTTATTGCCTTTTTATTAATTGTTTTCTGGTTGTTTTTGTAGTTCCTTTCTGTTCATTTCTTCCTCTCTTATACTCTTCTCTTGTAATTTGATGGTTTTCTGTAGTGCTATAATTGTATTTCTTAAAAATTTTTTTTTTCATATCTATTATAGGCTTTAGGCTTGTGGTTACCATAATAAGGCTCATAAACAGTTTCCTAAATATATAACAGTCTCTATTTGGTCACTGTATTTCAAACACATTCTCCTTTTTATTCTTCTTTCTCCTCCACACTGTATGTATTAGATGCTGTAATCTGCATTTTTTGTGTATCCCTTGGCTGATTTTGTGTATATTTGATTTTACTACTTTTTTAAAAATTGATGCTTGCTTAGTAAGTAACTTGTCTACTACCTTTACTGTAGGTTTATTTTCACTGATGAAAAATACTTAGGCTTAAGAACAGAAATCTCTTTAACATATCCTGTAAGACTGGTTTAGTGGTGGTGAATTCTTTTAACTATTGTTTATCTGGGAAACTTTTAATCTCTACTTCAACTCTAAGTGATAACATTGCTGGGTAAAGGATTCTTAAAAGTTTTTCTGTTTCCACACGTTAAATATTTCATGCCACCCCCTTGTAGTCTATAAAGCTTCTGCTGAGAAATCTTCTGATAGCCTTAGGTGGTTGCCCTTATATTTTCTGCCTCTCCTGGCTGGTTTCAATACCCTCTCTTTGTCATTTTAATTATTATATATTTTAATGTTGTATTTTTGGGGTTCCTTTTGTTAGGGGCTCTCTGTACCTCCATGACCTGAATGTCTATTTCCTTCCCCAGATTGAAGAAGTTTTCAACAATTATTTCCTCAAAGAGACTTCTATCCCTTTGTCTTTCTCTTCTCCTTCTGGTACCCCTATTATGCAAATACTGTTTTGTTTGGATTGGTCACACAGCTCTCTTATCATTCCTTCATTCCTAGAAATTATTTTTCTCTCTGTTTCTCAGCTTTTGTGTGGTCCTGTTCTCTAATTTCCATCTCAATGATTGTCTCCTTTACTTGCAGCAATCTATTATTCATTCTCTCCATTGTATATTTCATTTCAGTTTCTGTACTCTTTAGCTCTGAGTGTCTCTTTTTCAAATCTTCTCTTTGTGGAAGTCCTCCCTCAGATTGCCAGTAGTTTCCCACAAATCAGTGAGCACATTTGTGACTATTATTTGGAAATCTTTATCAAGAAGATTGATTATTTCCATTTCATTTAGCTCTCTTTCTGGTGTCTTATCCTGTTCTTTTGTTTGGAACATATTCTTTTGCCCTTCATTTCGTCTGGGTTTCTGGGTTCTTCTTTTGTATTAGATAGATTTGCTACAACTCCTGGTCTAGAATGTAATGGCTTTATGAAGAAGGCATCCTGTGGTGCCCAGAAGCTCAAGACTCTTTGCTCACCTGTGCCTGGTTTTCCTTTTGCAGTGGAGCTGCAGTTGCCATTGGTGGGCTGTGGGTGGGGCCACCTCTCTGCCTGTCTGCCAGCAGTAGCTGTTCTCAGTCTTCCATGGCTGGCAGCTCTCTTCAGCCAGACTTTTGTGAGCTTGGAAGCAGTGCTCTTGTTGGGATCATTGTGGGTGGGCTGTCCTCTACCTGCCTGGATGGTGGAGGGGAAGAAGGGGATATGCAGGTGAGTGTGGCACAGGGGCTGGGATGCCCTCAAGGAGGAAGGAGCACTTAAAACTGGCTCTCACAGGCACCTCCCCAGATGGGCTAAGAGAGGAGCAGGAAAGCCTCTCTCCACCTACCAGGCAGCAAAGTCTGGTGCAACTGGGCTGAGGTAGCATTGTCTCCTTGCCCTTTCTCCTACAGAGAGAGCTCCATCTAATCTCTGCCCTTTTGTACCCTTCTTGCTGCTGGTAAATCTTTCAAACTGCCACCTCTGTGTTGAGTCTCAGTGGGACTGACAGAGCATGCCTATTCTCCACAAGCAGCAGAAGTCTCAGCCTCCCAGAGTACCCCAACTCTCTATGGTGTCAAGCCCCATTAATTACCAAAGCCCAGTGCAATGTGGGTTTACGTTACCACAGAAGATCTCCAGGACAGGTGTGCAGAGTTCCTGAGTGCTTATGCTCTCCCTTTCTGTTCCTCTCCCTCCCACTTGTGGGCTGAGATGGGCAAAGGTCTTGGGTCATGCTTGATCACAACTCTGTGACTTTACTCTTCTCAATGTGGTCTTCTCTTCTTCACCAGGTGTAGATCATCTGTTCTGCACTCTTCAGGTTGTTTTCACTGTTAGTTGTTTTTGGTGTAGTTGCTTCATTGGTGTGTATATGGGGAGAGGTTTCTCCTTGCCTTCCTACTCCACCATCTTTTTACTGGCAGTCTAAGAAATTATTTAGAGGATTAAATATCAGTGCAGTGTGTTTACCATGTGAACCTAGCAATCCAGAGAGGTTGAAAGATTTGGTTATTCTGAGTTTGAGGACCTGAGCTTAGATTCCTTGCTCAGAGCCATGAGCCTCAAATGAGGAGTCTCCAGGCCATAGGGAAATTCCAGTGGGTGGTGTTGATGAAACACAGGATAATGACAGGAAGGATTGTTCTTTCAGTGGAGATAGAAATTGGGATTCTGACAAAACGGATACAAACTGGAGGGCCCATCTTGCAACAGACAGCTTTGATGACTACCCGCCTAGAAGAGGTGATGATAGTTCTGGGGACAAGCATCAAGATCATTATGACTGCGGTCAATATTGTAATGGGTGTCAGGATGCAGTATCTTGATGGCTTACAACAGGATATGGATTGATATGGGGTGGGGATGGCTGTGATGACTGAGGCAGCAGAGACTGTGACAAAGGTAGGCAGTGGCACAAGTGTATTTGGTAGTGCGTACTGTAGAGATAATGACTAGAGGAGAAGGGGGCCATGAAGACATATGACAGACAGATGATCCAGTCATGGAGCTCCAGCAATTATTACTCTTGGGATGACAATAGGCATGATGAAAAGGGTCCTCCCCAAAGACCCAGACTGAATCTAAAGCCTTAGAATACTCCTAAGGAAGACAATTTCTTGGCTAGCTCCTTGTATTTCATTCCAGCAACCTTTATTTGTGGAGGGGCAAAGCCTGTTGACAAAGCTGATAGAAAAGGAGAAGCACAGCTACAGAAGGAATAGGAGAAATTACAGCATCCACTGGATGAGCTAAACTTAGAATGTCAGCCTCAGCAGAGATACCCACAATAGCAAAGGGAAGAAACTCAGGAAACAGAACCATCGAGGACAGGAAGTAAGTCATCACAGGACTGGGACCTCAGCCACATCTTGCAGAAGTGCATGAAGGAGAGAGAGTGTGAAGTCCCTAGAAAATGAAATGCTCAATTAGAAGAAAGTCTGTCAGTTTCCACCCTCTAAGCTTCCCAAACCCAAATAGCCTCTAAAGGTAATGTTAGCCTCTCTACTGAAGAACACCTTGGTAAGCAAATCTCTAACCCTCCTGCTCTATCTCAAAGCTTAGGCACAGACACTCAGACACAGGTGGAGTAATTGTGGCTCAGCCACCGGCAGAAGGACCACAAGGAAAGATGAAAATTAAGAAGATGGGGTGAATGTGCCAAAAGGTCAAAGTAGAAACTCCAGCCATAGTCCAGGAGATGCAGGGAACAAAAATCACTGGAGGGAGTCAGGTAAGAAAGAGGGCAAAAAGAATCAAGAGCCCTGATCTGCACCTGAGCCAAAGAAACCTGAAGAAAATCCAGCCTCCAAGTTCAGTTCTGCAAGTAAGTATGCTGGTATCTCTATTGATGGTGAGAGGAAAAGGAGAGAGATTACACCCCAAACACCTCTACATCCTGTGCTTATTCTTAGTCTCTCTCCACCCTGAAACATTTGAGAAAAAAAATCAGACCTCTATTCAGAAAATACAAAATACAACTCACCATCTTCTTGGGAGAAAAAAGGATCAAGCTTCCAGGATGATTTAACAGCTCTGGGACTACAGCATTTTCTGGGATTTGAAATTTTCTGCTTTAAAACAGGGAAAGTTCTGTGCAAACTGGGATATGTTGGTCATCTTTTATAGTGGCAGTAGGCCAGGAATCCTGTGTGTCAAAGTAAGCCCTGAGCTTTCTTGTAGTCTCTGATCTGCGCATTTCTGTCCTTCTTCCAACACACTGCCAATAATCTAATATAAGGCTCTGGTGCCTGCCTGGGCCTTGTCTTTGCAACCACACAGGCTATTCATCTACTGTCCTGGCAGTCAGACTCAATCTGTCTCTTATGCTATGACTTCTAATTCTTTTTCTTTTTTAAAGGTATTATTGATATACACTCTTATGAAGTTTTCACATGAAAAACAATGTGGTTATTACATTCACCCATATTATTGAGTCCCCTCACCCCATACCCCATTGCAGTCACTGTCCATCAGTGTAGTAAGATGTATGGCTTCTAATTCTTTCAGGACTATGACTTAGTACTTTGGAAAAAGGAAAGAGAATGAAGGAAAACATGCATACATATTTTTCTTTCTATCTCTATCTCTGTACCTACATATCTCTTGAAGAAGAAAACTGGTCATGGGGTTGCCTCTGGGAAAGCACACAGGGTGTCCAAGTCACAAAGGTGGGAGGATAGAAGGGAGACTTCATCCTGTTTTAGCAGGTTGAGCTCAATAATTCACACACCGTATGATTAACCTATTTAAAGTATACAATTTGATGGTTTTAATATATTGATAGAATTGTGCAACCAGGAGGGAGACTTTTAAATATATATTCTTCTGTATCTTTTGAACTAGGAACATTGATAGTATATCAGTGACTACACTTTAAATTAATCAACTAGTTAACAGCAACAAAAAGTTGCTATTGCCCTTTTGGCCCATGATACAATTGGTCAAGAGTCTATAAACTGACTTGGTGTTTTCTGCTTGTTTCATATGTTCATTCAATTCTTCAAGAAATATTTTATTTTACTGAAGTACATACAATAAACTGCATAAACATTAGAGTTCAGCTCAATGAATTTTGACATATGTACATTCATGTAATAACTGTCACCCAGATCAAGATATCAAACATTCTAATTTTTTCCCCTTCACCTATTTCACCCATCTGCCTATACACCCCCTCCATCATGGCCACCACTAGTCTATTCTTTGCATTTATGAGTCTGTTTTTGTTTCTTCAACAAATATCTTAAGTTCCTAGGCTGCAGATGACCTGCAAGGCACTTGAGATTTCATACTCAGAAAATACTCTTGTCCTCAGAAGCATACAGGGTTTATCTGATCTGTTCCTAGAAAAACTGGTAGCTCCTTGGAGGAACACTTGATCTAAAATCCCTTTGGCCTTCTCTACTACCCCTCAGATAGTCGGGGACACACATTTGGTGCTTATATAATAGATGCAGTGGAAAATGAAAGGAACACCCCAAACAGAAAGACTGACCCTTCAAGGTTTGGGTAACCTTTATTGTCAACAGTCAGAGAATGAAAGGGAGCTCCTCTGAAGGCCATGCCCTGGGATCAGGCCTTCCTCCTCTTCGCTGCCCAGGGGCCCTACCTCTTTGCAGAGCATTGATTTCAGCATCGCACTTGGTCAGTATTTTCAAGCACTCGTCACTAAGCACGGCATCCCAAGTTAATACCATATACAAGGGAGTGATCTCACATTTGGTTTCATAGCTCCCTCCAACTTGGAACAAGTCAGAACATTTTTTAAAAGGTGTTTATGTTTATCTTCAGTGTTCTTTCTTAGTTCCACAGTGAACCTATGTTAGTTGCATATTTTTCAAGTTGGAAATAACTTACAACTTAAGGTTTTCTGCAAGAAGCCTTCCTTGACTCCTACCCCACCTCCCTGTGGTAGCTTAGGTTCTCCTCTCTTAGTTTCCATAAAACCATGCTTACCTCTAGCATAGCACTTACCATAAGGTATTTTAATCACCCATTTAATTACCTGCCTCCCCCTTAGACTGATTTCCTTAGGGCAGGTGCTATGCCTTTCATAAGTGAGTCCTTAGGGCCTTGCATGGGGACTGGTGCACAGAGCAGATTTCATCCTTCCACCTCCCCTAAGTGTCTTGCCTTTAACATCCCAAATGAGCCAACAACTAATTCCACATATATACTCAGAGAACCCAAAGAAGACCTATCTTCAATCAACCAACATGTCTTACTAAGCCCTAAGTACCCAATGCTATGCAATGAATATGAGAAAATAAAAATGCCAGAGGGACATGATAGATACATCATGTCAGGAATGGTGGGGGTCAAGGCAGGTGCACAGGCATATTATTTAGCTGAGAGCTATATGCCTCTAGAATGAAAGGTAAAAGGCAGGCTGGAGTGGGAAGGGAGTTGCAACTGGAGCTAGATCTTGAGACAAGATACAAATTGGGAGATGGGAAGGCAAGTGAATCACTGATTTGGAGGCCAAATTGGTGGAGGAGGGACAGAGCACATACAAACAAAAGCTTATACAAATTGATTAGGTATACTTGGCAGAAGGGAACGGAGGAAGAGGGCAAGAAGCAAAAGTGGGAAGGGGTCAAAAAAGAAGGTATAAGAGAAATAACCATTTAAATAATACCGGTTTTTATATTTTATTAATGGATAGGTGGTCCTTTCCAGCATTCCATGCAGTGTAGTTCTGAAGGGCTTGAGAAGGGAGAAATGACATCTACTTTCCCTTTAGTGTGCTGGGATTCAGCTTTGACTGCACTTGGATCACTAGGAGAGCTTTAAAAAATACAGACGCCTGGATCCCAACTTCTGAGTGTCTGATGTAATTAATTGGGCATCAGACTGGTTAAAATCTCCCAAGTGATTTTTTTCCAGTGTTTTTTTTTATTGTGGTAAAACACACAACAAAAGAAGTACCATCTTCTCCATTTTTAAGGATATAGTTCAATGGTATTGAATACATTCATAATGCTGTGTGATCATCACCACTAGCCATCACCAGAATTCTTTTCATCTGGTGAAACCAAAACTGTGTACCAATTAAATAATAAAACCCATCCCACTCTCCCAGCCCCAGGAAATATCATTCTACTTTCTGTCTCTATGATTTTAGACTACCCTAAGTACTCATATGAATAGAATCATATATACTTTAATTTTTGTGTCTGGCTTACATCAATTAGCATAATATCCTCAAGGTTCATCCATGTTATAGTGTGTGTTAGCAGTCCCTTTTTAAGGCTGAATAACATTTCATTGTATGTATATACCACATTTGTCTTATCTTTCATCTATTGATGGACACTTGGGTTGCTTCTGCATTTTAGCTGTCATGAATCATGCTGCTATGAACATGGGTGGACAAATACCATTTTGAGATTTGTTTTCAGTTCTTTTGTATATTTACCCAAAATGGAATCACTGGATCATATTTAGTTCTATTTTTAATTTTTTGAGGATTCTCCATGCTGTCTTCCACAGTGGCTGCACAAATTTACATTCCCACCAACAGTGCACAGGGTTCTAATTTCTCCCCATTCTTACCAAAACTTGTTTTTTTCTGTTTTGTTTGTAGCCATCCTAATGGGTGTGAAGTGGTATCTCACTGTAGTCATTTTTATTTTGGTATCATTAATATACAGTTACATGAACAACATTGTGGTTAATAGATTCCCCCCATTATCAAGTCCCCACCACATACCCCATTACAGTCACTGTCCATCAGCATAGTAAGATGCTGTAGAATCACTACTTGTCTTCTCTGTGCTATACTGCCTTCCCCATGCCTTCCCGCTACACTATGTGTGCTAATCGTAATGTCCCTTATTCCCCTTCTCCTTCCCTTCCACCCAGCCGCCCAGTACCTTACTCTTTGGCAACTGTTTGTCCATTCTTGGGTTCTGTGAGTCTGCTGCTGTTTTGTTCCTTCAGTTTTTGCTTTGTTCTTATGCTCCACAGATGAGTGAAATCATTTGATATTTGTCTTTCTCTGCCTGGCTTATTTCACTGAGCATAATACCCTCTAGCTCCATCCATGTTGTTGCAAATGGTAGGATTTGTTTTCTTCTTATGACTGAATAAAATTCCATTATATATATGT
Source organism: Manis javanica (assembly GCF_040802235.1). Taxonomy (NCBI): domain Eukaryota; kingdom Metazoa; phylum Chordata; class Mammalia; order Pholidota; family Manidae; genus Manis; species Manis javanica. The sequence continues at coordinate 168,597,093 of NC_133156.1, read as the reverse complement.
ACCGTATCTTTTTTATCCATTCATCTACTGATGGACACTTAGGTTGCTTCCATTTTTTGGCTATTGTAAATAGTGCTGTGATAAACATAGGGGTGCATATGTCTTTTTCAAACTGGGCTGCTGCATTCTTAGGGTAAATTTCAAGGAGTGGAATTCCTGGGTCAAGTGGTATTTCAATTTTGAGTTTTTTGAGGAACCTCCATAGTGCTTTCCACAAAGGTTGAAATAATTTACATTCCCACCAGCAGTGTAGTAGGGTTCCACTTTCTCCACATTCTTGCCAACAATTGTTGTTGTTTGTCTTTTGGATGTTGGCCATCCTAACTGGTGTGAGCTGATATCTCATTGTGATTTTAATTTGCATTTCTCTGATGATTAGCAATGTGGAGCATCTTTTTATGTGCCTGTTGGCCATCTGAACTTCTTCTTTGGAGAAGTGTCTGTTCAGTTCCTCTGCCCATTTTTTAATTGGGTTATTTGCTTTTCGTTTGTTGAGGTGCATGCTCTTTATGTATTTTGGATGTCAACCCCTTATCAGATATGTCATTTATGAATATATTCTCCCATACTGTAGGATGCCTTTTTGTTCTATTGAAGGCGTCCTTTGCTGTACAGAAGCTTTTTAGTTTGATAGAGTCCCACTTGTTCATTTTTGCTTTTGTTTCCTGCACCTGTGGAGATATGTTCCTGAAGAAGTTCATGTTTATATACAAGAGAGTTTTGCCTATATTTTCTTCTAGAGTTTTATGGTTTCATGACTTACATTCAGGTCTTTGCTGCATTTCGAGTTTACTTTTGTGTACGGAGGTAGACAGTAATTCAGTTTCATTCTCTTACATGTAGCTGTCCATTTTTGCAAATACCAGCTGTTGAAGAGGCTGTCATTTCCTCATTGTATATCCATGGTTCCTTTATTGTATATTAATTAACCATATATGCTTATGTTAATATCTGGACTCTCTTTGCTGTTCCTCTGGTCTATGGGTCTGTTCTTGTGCCAGTACCAAATTGTCTTCATTACTGTGGCTTTGTAGTAGAGCTTGAAGTTGGGAAGTGAGACACCCCTGTTTTATTCTACCTTCTCAGGATTGCTTTGGCTATTGGGGGTCTTTTGTGGCTCCATATGAATTTTAGAACTATTTGTTCCAGTTCATTGAAGAATGCTGTTGGTATTTTGATAGGGATTGCATTGACTCTGTAGATTGCTTTAGGGAGGATGGCTATTTTAACAATATTAATTCTTCCTGCCCAAGAGCATGGGATGAATTTCCATTCATTAGTAGCCTCTTTAATTTCTCTTAGGAGTGTCTTGTAGTTTTCAGGGTATAGGTCTTTCACTTTCTTGGTTAGGTTTATTTCTAGGTATTTTATTCTTTTTGATGCAATTGTGAATGAAATTGTTTTCCTGATTTCTCTTTGTGGTAGTTCATTGTTAGTGTATAGGAATGCAACAGAATTCTGTGTGTTAATTTTGTATCCTGCAACTTTGCTGAATTCAAATATTAGTTCTAGTAGTTTTGGAGTGGATTCTTTAAGGTTTTTTATGTACAATATCATGTCATCTGCAAACAGTGACAGTTTGACTTCTTACTTACGAGTCTGGATGCCTTTTATTTCTTTGTGTTGTCTGCCATGGCTAGGACCTCCAGCACTATGTTGAATAAAAGTGGGGAGAGTGGGCTTTCTTGTCTTGTTCCCGATTTTAGAGGAAAAGCTTTCAGCTTCTCACTGTTAAGTATGATGTTGGCTGTGGGTTTGTCTTATATGGTCTTTATTATGTTGAGGTACTTGCCCTCTATACCAACTTTGTTGAGAGTTTTTATCATGAATGGATGTTGAAGTTTGTCAAATGCTTTTTCAGCATCTATGGAAATGATCCTGTGGTTTTTGTCCTTCTTTTTGTTGATGTGGTGGACGATGTTGCTGGATTTTCGAATGTTGTACCATCCTTGTATCCCTGAGATGAATCGCACTTGATCATGGTGTATTATCCTCTTGATGTATTTTTGAATTCGGTTTGCTAATATTTTGTTCAGTATTTTTGCATCTATGTTCATCAGGGATATTGGTCTGTAATTTTCTTTTTTGGTGGGGTCTTTGCCTGGTTATTAGAGTGATTCTGGCTTCATAGAATGAGTTTGTAAGTACTCCCTCTTCTTCATTTTTTGGAAAACTTTAAGGAGAATGAATATTATGTCTTCTCCAAATTTCTGATAAAATTCAGCGGAAAATCCATCTGGTCTGGGGTTTTTTTTCATGGGTAGTTTTTTGATTACCGATTCAATTTCATTGCTGGTAATTGGTCTGTTTAGATTTTCTGTTTCTTCCTGGGTCTGTCTTGGAAGGTTGTATTTTTCTAGAAAGTTGTCCATTTCTTCTAGGTTATCCAGTTTGTTAGCATCTAGATTTTCATAGTATTCTCTAAGAAATCTTTGTATGTCTACGGTGTGTGTCATGATTTTTCCTTTTTCATTTCTGATTCTGTTTACATGTATAGATTCTCTTTTTTTCTTAATAAGTCTGGCTAGAGGCTTATCTATTTTGTTTATTTTCTCAAAGAACCAGCTCTTGGTTTCATTAATTTTATCTATTGTTTGTTCTTCTCAATTTTACTTATTTCTTCTCTGATCTTTATTATGTCCCTCCTTCTGCTGACTTTTGGCTTCATTTGTTCTTGTTTTTCCAGTTTTAATAATTGTGTATGTAGACTATTCATTAGGGATTGTTTTTCCTTCTTTAAATAGGCCTGGATTGATATATACTTACCTCTTAGAACTGCCTTTGCTGCATCCCACAGAAGTTGGGGCTTTGTGCTGTTGTTTTCATTTGTCTCCATATATTGCTTGATTTCTGTATTAATTTGGTCATTGATCCATTGATTATTTAGGAGCATGTTGTTAAGCCTCCATGTGTTTGTGAGCCTTTTTGTTTTCTTTGTACAATTTATTTCTAGTTTTATACCCTTGTGATTTGAGAATTTGGTTGGTACAATTTCAATCTTTACACTTGAAAAGAATGTGTATCCTGCTGCTTTTGGGTGTAGAGTCCTGTACATATCTGTTATATCCATCTGTTCTAGTGTGTTGTTCAATGCCTCTGTGTCATGTCCTTACTTATTTTCTGTCTGGTTGATCTGTCCTTTGGAGTGGAGTGTTGAAGTCTCCTAGAATGAATGCATTATATTCTATTTCCCCTTTTAATTATGATAGTATTTATTTCACATATGTAGGTGCTCCTGTGTTGGGTGCATAGATATTTTAATGGGTATATCCTCTTGTTGGATTGATCCCTTTATCATTATGTGATGTTCTTGTCTCTTGTGACTTTCTTTGTTTTGAACTCTATTTTGTCTGATACAAGTACTGCAACACCTGTTTTTTTCTCCCTATTAGCTGCATGATATATGTTTTTCCATTCCTTCCCTTTCAGTCTGTATATGTCTTTGGGTTTGAAGTGAGTCTCTTGTAGGCAGCATATAGTTGCGTCTTGTTTTTTTAATCCATTCAGTGACTCTATGTCTTTTGATTTGTGCATTCAGACCATTTACATTTAGGTTGATTATCGATAGGTATGTATTTATTGCCATTGCAGGCTTTAGATTTGTGGCTACCAAAACTTCCAGGGTAACTTCGTTACTATGTAAGATTCTAACTTAACTCACTTAATATGGTATTACAAACACAATCTAAAGGTTCTTTTTTCCCTCCTTTTCTTCCTCCTCCATTCTTTATATATTATGTATCATATTCTGTACTCTTTGTCTGGTAACAGCTATTTAACCTTAGGAATACTTCCATCTATATACTTCCCTCCAAAATACATACACTGTAGAGAAGGTTTGTGGGAGGTAAATTCTCTCAGCTTTTGCTTATCTGGAATTGTTTAATCCCTCCTTCAAATTTAAATGATAATCTTGCCAGAGAAAGTATTCTTGGTTTGAGGCCCTTCTGCTTCATTGCATTAAATATATCATGCCACTCCCTTCTGGCCTGTAAGGTTTCTGCTGAGAAGTCTGATGTTAGGCTGATGGGTTTTCCTTTGTATGTGATCTTTTTTCTCTCTGTGGCTGCTTTTAATAGTCTGTCTTTATACTTAATATTTGCCATTTTAATTATTATATGTCTTGGTGTTGTCCTCCTTGGGTCCCTTGTGTTGGAAGATCTGTGCACCTCCATGGCCTGAGAGACTGTCTCCTTCCCCAGACTGGGGAAGTATTCAGTAATTACCTCCTCAAAGACACTTCCTATCTCTTTTTCTCTCTCTCTTCTCCTGGTATCCATATAATACAAATATTGTTCCGTTTGGATTGGTCACACAATTCTCTCAGTATTCTTTCATTATTAGAGATCCTTTTTTCTCTCTGTGCCTCAGCTTCTTTGTTTTCCTCTTCCCTAATTTCCATTTCATTTGTTGTCTCCTCCATCATATCTAATCTGCCTTTAATACCCTCTATTGTGCTCTTCAGCAATTGGATCTCTGTCCTAAATTTGTTCCTGAGTTCTTAAATCTTTTTCTGTACCTCCATGAGCATGTTAATGATTTTTATTTTGAAATCTCTTTCAGGAAGATTCATGAGGTTGATTTCACTTGAATCTTTCTCAGGTGTATTCATAATTTTGCTTCAAACCATGTTCCTTTGACGTTTCATAATTTGTCTGTGGCGCCCTCTAGTGCCCAGAAGCTCTACTATCTGGAGCTGCTCAGTCCCTGGAGCAATGTCGGGGGTCGCAGGGGAGCTGTGTTGGTGGCTGGGCAGTGGAAAGAGCTGTTTCCTGCTTCACAACAGCTATGCCTGTCTCCACTGCCAGAACTAGTGGGCGGAACACACAGGTGTAAACCTCTATGGTTTGTGTTTGTAGCTGCTGTAGGTGGGGCTTCCCTCTGGCTGGCCTGACACCAGGGCAGGGGTTGCTGGTGTGTGAGCATGAGCCAGGTGCAGGCTAACTGAGAGGAAGACACAGCAGTATAAGGTTCATGCTCCCAGAGCAGACTTCCAGTGCTAGGTGTTCAGCAGTCCCAGGCCTCCACTTCCTTCATGCTCTCTTTCTCTCTGCCAGTGAGCTGGGTTTCGGGAAGAGCTTGGGCCCTGCCAGGTCACAGCTTTGGTACATTATGTGTACCATGAGGCCTGCTCTTTTCTCCAGGTGTATGCAGTCTGGTGTAGGTTTCTTTCCTGTTGCTCTTTCAGGATTAGTTGTATTAATTATATTTTCATTTTATATGTGATTTTAGGAAGAGGTCTCTGTCTCAACTCTCATGCTGCCATCTTTAATCCAATCCTCTTTTTGATGTATTTTTGAATTTGGTTTGCTAATATTCTGTTGAGTATTTTTGCATCTATGTTCATCAGGGATAGTGGTCTGTAATTTTCTTTTTTTGTCTTGTCTTTGCCTGGTTTTGGTATTAGAGTGATGTTGGCCTCATAGAATGAGTTTGGGAATATTCCCTCCTCTTCTACTTTTTGGAAAACTTTAAGGAGGATGGGTATTAGGTCTTCACTAAATGTTTGATAAAATTCAGTGGTGAAACCATCTGGCTCAGGGGTTTTCTTCTTAGGTAGTTTTTTGATTACCAATTCAATTTCCTTGCTGGTAATTGGTCTATTCAGATTTTCTGTTTCTTCCTGGGTCAGCCTTGGAAGGTTGTATTTTTACAGAAAGTTGTCCATTTCTTCTAGGTTATCAGTTTATTAGCATATAATTTTTCATAGTATTCTCTAATAATTCTTTGTATTTCTGTGGTGTCCATAGTGATTTTTCCTTTCTTATTTCTGATTCTGTTTATGTGTGTAGACTCTCTTTTTCTTGATATGTCTGGCAAGGGGTTTATCTATTTTGTTTATTTTCTCAAAGAATGAGCTCTTGCTTTCATTGATTCTTTCTATTGTTTTGTTCTTCTCGTATTTTATTTATTTATGCTCTAATCTTTATTATGTCCCTCCTTCTACTGACTGTGGGCCTCATTTGTTCTTCTTTTTCTAGTTCCGTTAATTGTGAGTGTAGACTGTTCATATAGGATTGTTCTTCTTTCCTGAGGTAGGCCTGTATTGCAATATACTTCCCTCTTAGCATGGCCTTCATTGCATCCCACATATTTTGCAGTTCTCTTTCAAGTTATGATTTTAATTTTCCTAATTTTTAATGATTTTCAGCATCTTTTCATTTGCTTATTAGCCATTTGTGTATCTTCTCTGAGAAATGTCTGTTTAAATCCTTTGCTTATTTTTGAATTGGATTGTTTGTTTTTTGATTGTCGAGTTTTAGAAGTTCTCTATATATTCTGGATATTAATCCCTTATCAGATATGTGATTTACATATTTTCTTCCATTCTGTGGGTTGCCTTTTTATTTTATTGATAGTATTTTTTGATGTATACATTTAAAAAATTTTCTTGAAGTCTAATTTGTCTTTTTTTTTTTGTTGCTAGTACCTTTGGTGTCATATCCAAGAGATCATTGCTAAATCTAATATCATGATGCCTTTGCCCTCTGTTTTCATTTAAGAACTTTATAGTTTTAGGTCTTACCGCTAGGTCATTCACCTGTTTTGAGTTGATTTTTGTATATTGTGTTAGGCAAGGGTCCCACTTCATTCTTTCCCTGTGGATATCCAGTTTCCCCAGCACCATTTGTTGAAAGGACTGCTCTTTCCTAATGAATGGTCTTGGCACTCTTGTCAGAAATCATTTGACCATACATGGGAGAGTTAACTCCTGGGCTGTCTCTTTATTTCTATTGGTCTATAGTAGGTCTGCCTTTATTCTAATACCACATTATTTTCATTACTGTAGCTTTGTACTAAGTTTTGAAATCAAGACATGAGAGTCATCCAGTTTTGTACTTCTTTTTCAAGATTGTTTTAGCTATTTAGGTTTGCTTGAGATTTCATATGAATTTTAGGATGGGCTTTTCTTTTTCTGTAAAAAGTGTCATGGGAAATTTGATGGAATTAACCTGACTTTGTAGATCACTTTAGGAAGTATTAATATCTTAACATATTAAGTCTTCCAACCTGTAAATAAGGATGTGCTTCCATTGATTTATGTCTTCTTTACTTTCTTTCAGTAATGTTTTATAGTTTTCATTGTACAAGTTTTTCACCTCCTTAGTGAATTCCTAAATATTTTATTCTTTTTAATGCTATTGTAAATGGAATTTTCTTAATTTCCTTTTTGGATTGTTTATTGTTAGCATATAGAAATGCAACTGATTTTTGTGTGTTGACTTTGTATCCTTCTACTTTGATAAATTCATTTATTGGTTCTAACATGGGTTTTTTGGGTATGTGTGTGTGGAATCTTTAGGGTTTTCTGTGTATATGGTCATGTCATCTGCAAACAGATAATTTTACTTCTTCAAGTGTTTTTGTTGTGCAGGCAGTGTTGAGAACCTCTGCAGGTTGGTCTTGACTCCCGATCACTCCTCCTAATGTGGCTTTCCCATGTGCTGAGTGTGATCTTAGTGTTTAAAGACGTGTATTTGTCATTCAAATGACCCTGAAACTCAAGCCTATAATTTTATCGGGTGTTCATGACAGAAAAAAGCAATCTGTTCCAATGTTGGCTCTATTTGACTTAAAGAATTTATGCATGTGTATACTCTTCTTTGTGGTTTTTAAAACATTTCAAAGAGGATTTTTGAAATCCACCCATTACCTACTCCTCCTATCCCCAAACAGATACCACTTTTATTAGCTTACGAGCTCATCCAGAGCTTCTTTATGCAAATTTAGCTTAAGCAAATATTTATTATTTTCCTGTTTTTTTCACATGTTATATTCTGCATCTTTTTTTAAAATTTGAGAATATTTTGGCATTCTACCCCAAATACCCAAGTTTTTGAGAAACTAGAGGGGTGGATGTGAATTGTATGGCCAAAGGACAGCAGGTCTGTCTTTCTAAGGTTACCAGATTCTGTGGCTTCTTGTACTTCTGCCATCTTGGGATAACTGATCATAAAGCTTTGGGAGAATATATCACTTAGAATTCTTCTGTGGCAAGCCACATAAACCAACTCTACCATTTTAAAAAGAGAGTTTTAAAAGCTGTATTGCTGTTGGAACAATATTGAGTAGTTCACAGAATTAAAGGAAAATTTGAACAATCAGATCTCTGAAAGTATAGTAACCAAGTCAATTTTGAGAGAATCTAGGAAGCAGGACCTAATGGACAGTCTCTTAGAGAGAAATCATCAGGAGAGAACCACCTCAACCATTGTCTTTCCTGGAGTCATACCATCAAAGTTCAGCTTCCTTAGACAGATGAATCTTTGACCTCACTTGGATTATGAGTCCATCCTCAGCTAGAGGAGGGCAGGGCACCCTGGTCAACAGTATCCTCAAGATTGCATTCAGCACGGGAGAGGGGAATGTTCTTACAGGGAAATCAGGGTTTCTCTATCAGCTGCTGGGGTGGATGGATGCTAGGCTGACACAGTAACAAATGTCTAATCTCAGGAGAGGAAGAACTCTGGGATGGGATCTTTGCCTGGCCAATAGTGGAGCTGGAACTCCAGGAAGACTGTGTGGACCTTAACAGGTCAAATCTCCTGAGCTGTAACCTGGGCCCTTGATTTTCTCTTTCACTGGTGTAACCTGAGGAACAAGGGCTATACTAAGGAAATATATGACTGTCCTGCCCTTTCCTGTTCAACAGAGGTTTAAAAACATTAAAAAAATTACAAACTAACAAAAGGGAAGAAACAACATGAAAGATTCCTGGAGAGGAGGGCATGCAGTGGTTCACCATAGTTCAAGGCAAGAGCTCTGTTTCCTGCTCTTGACAAAAAAGTTTCCACCCACTGGCCCAGTTAGGCAAGGTTGTGTTGTCAGTTCCTTAATTCACCTGCACCACCAACTCACATAAGTCTCACTATCTGAGAGACTCCTATTGCTCAGTGAGCAGTTGCACTGTGTTGCTGAATTGTGAGAACACAGAAATAGTTACACTTCTGATCATAAAACAAAAGCATATTAAATGAACTCAGGAGAGTGGATTTATGGAAAATTAAAGAAGTTATTAAACACTGGAATGAGTTATCCAGGAAACTGGGATCTCCTTCGTTGGATATCTCAAAGTACACAATAAAATAAAATTAGAACTAACCAGCAACTTAAAGATGGCTTTTCTGGGTGCCTCCAGGTCAAAGGCATTTTATTCTCTCAAGAGCCATGACATAAAAATAGAAAACATAATGTGTCTTTCGATGACAGTTTTGATGTTTTTTTGGGCACATTGAATAATTCCTGGCTTTCACATTCTGAAGCTTGGTTGCTGAGATTTAGAGAATGGGTGGCTATTATCTTTACTCATTGGTTTCCAGAAAGATCTATAATCTTTGGCACAGTAGTTATGAGAGGCCCAGGAGATAGCATTATTAAGTTCTAATCTTGCCTTATGCACAATCTTACTGGGGCATTGTGCCAAGCTCCTGACTTCTTCCTCAGAATTCATTCTTCAAAATCCATTTGTTTCTCCTTTTTCTCCCTACCTCTTCTCTTCCTATCACTTGTACATTTATTTTAATAAGGCCAATATATTAATGGTATCAGGAAATTAGTTTAATTCTGAGTTATCTATGCACAGTAGGAAAAATAAACACTTACCCATCCCCCCCATTCTATGGTTGCAGGATAATTCTCATTTATTTTCTTAAAAATGAATGCAGTTGGTCATCGAGAAGGCTTATGAAAAGAATTTGAATCAGTGATCCAGAATTAGAAAATGATTCAGTGTTTATGCTATTGCTCATGAGTCAGTCAGTGTTGTTTTTCTGGGAATAACAGAAACAATGAAATGAAAAAATGAAGAAGTTAAGAGATAACCTTGACAGTACCTCTGACCTCAAGGCCATTTGACTCCTCATTCTCATCTGTTTGCACTTCTAATCCTTGCACGCTGATTCTTCCTTGGCAGCATGTGACCAGGTAATACTGTCCATTCTCCTGAAGCACAGTGGGTCTGGGCTGCCCTAGCGGGGGACTGGCCCCTTTGGTTAACTGCCATCTCCTCAGCATCTGTGCACCACCAGGCATAGGCTCTCAACAAATATTGGTGAAATACAAATGAATAAATGAATGACTTGAACCAGCAGTGTTTGCCCAGATTTGCTCTGGAATTGAGACTACAGGGGCCTCCAGTCCTCCCTTAATGCTGAGTTTAGAGTCTCCAAGAAAAGGTGTTTAGTACAGGCCAGTACCATCCGACCCATGAACACCTTCCTCCAACCACTGCATTCTGAGCACGATGATCAAAATAGAGCCCAGCTGACGTGGATGGTCGTCTGCCTGCTAAGTTTGGCCCTCTGCTCTGTCTTTTGGAACACAGCCTTCCCCTCTCGCAGCTGTACTTTGAGGTAAGAAAATGTTTCCCAGCAGTCTGTGGCTTCCTGCAATCCTCCTTTCACTTCGAGAGCAGGTTCCTTGCAGGGCCTGAATTCCAGAAGCAGGTGATGTGTGCTTCTAATACACTCTTCCTGTTGGCATGGTAATTGTGTTTTCAGTAGGGTGACAATCACCTGACCCTGGAGCCCAGCCCCAGTTTCACTCAGAGAGGCCAATAGTGACTCTGATGTGTATCTGTTTTCCTGAAACTGGAAGGTAGCTGTGGCTATGGCCTGGCTGCTGGTGGGTGGGGCCCAGAGGATGGGGCCTCTATTTGCCAGTTTATTCTCTGAGAACTGACAGAAGCTGGCAAAGCAAGGCTGTGAGGTGGAGGCGTGCCCTCCACTTCTCCCTTTGGCCACTTCCTCATGATCATCTACCCCTTTGCTAAATTGGGGAGAGGGGGGGAACTGCCATTAAATTATGAAAATTAATCAAGAAAAACCTTGACCTTAGCTCTGAAAAGGAGGCAGAAAGGAGGGCACTTTTCATACACAGCTGTGGCCTCCCACGTTCCTCAGAATTGTTTTTTTAAGTTAAAAGGCTGAGCACAACATGAACTTCAACATGCAACAGGTAGCTATCGGCAGCCCAGCTAAGTGAGCCCTCAGCTTATTTGGGGGTTGAGCCAATCCTCACCTAAGGATTCTTGGAGGAGGGGAGAGCATCTTCTCTATGAAAGGAAACTTTTGAAGCATAGAAACTTAATAGGCCAGAGATAGAAGGACATCGGGTACCCCAGGCTCTCGTTGAACTCTGTATGGTGGCTAAAAGGGAAACTGTAATTGTTCTCTGCTTAATCAAAGCATATAAACTACCAAAACCATAAAGTAGGAAGCTTTCAGAAAAATCCTTCTGTATCTGAAGATATAAACCCAGCTCTTACAACTGGTTCTCAGTTCTGGTTAAGTTTCACAGACTATAAGCTCACAGAACCTGTGGCTCTTCTTATTTTTTATTTAAATCCAGAAGGCCCTTTCTGCATGCACCCTAGGACACAGGTCTTTATTGAAATAACAAACCCAATAAAGGATTCTTTAGTGAATGGAAGATGGGCATGGATTTGATGGGATTCTGGGAAAGGTAAATTTGGCTGCAGAAGCCATTGCTGAGCAGAAATTGTGACAAAAGTTATGGAGCAGGGTAGATGGTCATAGATCGTAAAGGGCCTCTTATGTCAGACTGAAGATTTGTTCTGCAAGCCAAAGGACAGAGAGGTGGGGCAAATAAACTGAGTAAACCCAACCCAGTCTAGTCCTAGAATCTTCTGGAAAGTCATAAAACACATTTGTTTTAAAGGTTCTGAGTAGTCCCAAGAACTGACGTTACTCTGCTTAAACCAGGGGTGAAAAAAGGGAGAGTATGTTGCCGAGAATCTGATTCCATTTTTCTAGTCAATCTCGTAACAATGAATTTATAGGCAGTTTCTTTACTGTACCAAAGAGTGTCAAACAATTTAGTATTCTGAGGAAGTGACCTCAAAATAAAGTTCCATTGATGGTAATGTTACAAAACCCAATGCCCAATGCTTCTAACAGAAAGTCTGTGTTTCTAGAGATCCTCCTCTGCAAACAGTCCTAGGACGCTCACAGGAATAGTCCCAAAACCCTCCCCGCTTGGCCAATGTGTGGTCCTAGCTACGTGCCTTGTGCTCCCTGGTTTGGAGAACAAAAGGGCTGTAGAAAGAAAACCAGTAACACTGAATGTACCAACATAACATCTGGAATATAAAAAAATTGGAAAATACAAAAAGCTGGGGTCAAAACAGATGTTGGTTAGAAGGAAATAACTGGTAGAGCCAGAGAATTCTTGGGGACATGCTTGATGCCTCCAGAATTCTTTTAAGGACATGAAACTCTCCTATGTGTGAAAGTCCCCCACCTTTGGTTTTGTCTTGCTTTTTGATAGTCAAAATTAGAGACCTTTGAACTAGCATCTAGCCCCTAAGAACTACTGGAGCTATTAAAGGTTTATTTGGGGGATCCTGAAGGAACACCTTTCTACAAGAGTGGGGAGACTAAGAGCCAATATTAAAGAAGGAAGAGTGGGGAGATTAAGAAGGGGAAGCTCCCTTATTTTCTTAGGATCCTATATGAATGGGAGTCTCCCGTATTTGGGTCAAACTATATCTTGTAGTCAAACTACCTTCTCTTTCTTAGCATGTTGTGTCCTAACCTGAGGGACCAAGGAATTATTGCAAGTCTTCTACAAACCTGTGGCTGTAGGCTGAATAAGCAATGTGTCACACACATATGTAGGCTAATCTAATATATACAAATATATTTAACATCATTGAAGAATTTACAGTAGATTTTTAATTATGAGTTTTGTTAGGTCAACAAATACTAGAAAAATAACTAACTACTAACTAGTAGAGACCTGCAAGCTTTATTTTACATAAGTAAAAAAAAGGACCTTCCTACTCCAAGTATTGGGTATCATTGCCCAGTCCTTCTTGAAGTAGAGATTGCTTGTTCCTGCTGATTCCTCTATGATAATGGATCTCATAGGAGGAGTTTGTTTTAAATGAAGTGTCTAAACAAAGGGTCTAAACAAAGGTGGGACCTCATGGCCCAGGGGCCCACACCTCAGGTGGAGATTCTTGGTCTCCGGTCTTATTTGCAGGCCTTGGGTTTTGTTTTTATTAAGACTCCATTCTGTCTTTGATTTGGGTTTATGATAGGGAAGAAGTCCCACTTTGAAGCAGTCTGTGGTAGCAGGATACAAGTAAAAAAAAAAAAAAAGAGAAAAACCCAGAAAATTCTGGACCAGAATACAGGTATTCACCCATTCAACAATCCTATCAATTACATGCCAGGTCGAGTACTAAGCTCTGTGGGGCCTTCAGGAAGCTCACAGTTGAGTGAGGGAGACATGCAAATATATTGGGAACCAAATATAATGATAAAAGTATCACTATGGGTTGTTACCAATTGTCATCACATTGATGGTAGCCTGTAAGTAAAGAAAGGATTCAGTCACGTATCCTTCATTTCTTATACAAACTTCACCTCGGACTAACCAGAGCAGGCAAAGGAAGGCTTATCTTTATAGTCATTGATCTGTTCTCTCAGAGCTTAAGTGTTGCACATGGTATGACTGTACCCCACTGACGTTGGAGGGGAACAACTTTGGTTGACCATGCCTTGTGATGAGCCCAGAATGGACTGAGGTTCACCCAAGGGTGGTTGGGTGGCTCACCCACCTTCCCAGCTGCTGCTGTTCTCAGGCGTTGTCGATAGCACTGCTGTGAGTCATCATCACGGGATGCCTATCTCTGCTGCTGCCCTGGTCCCGCCAGATCAAACATACTGGCAGTTGGCCATGGAGCCCTTGTTGACCGTGAAAACTTGGCACACTCACCGCAGCACATCCATTATTGATTTACAGGCTGTGTGTGAAGTAACTCGCTGGGCTCCGGGCCAGGACCCAGTTTCCTACTCATCTGCCCCACTGTCCTTTTTTCTTTCTAGCATTGCTCATCTAGGTGACAGCTTTCTTGGCCCAGGTGACCCACCTTTGTGTACTCCCCCTAACTTATTTTTAGAATTTATTGGTGGCTTCTCCTTAACCATGGTTACCCAAATGCTCTTTGCTGCGGAATGCAGACCTGTGTAATTCCCACACTTTTTATCCTTAGAGGGGTGTGGATGAGGATTTTGCTGAAGACCAACCATGCCTGGTTAAGTGTTCTCATTAGACGAGCTATCCAGTTCATCACGTCTGTTTGCCCCAAGTTTCATTCCTGAATCACTGTCTGAATGCCAATGCCCAGTCTAAAATGGGGTTCCTAGAAAAGCAGCAGCAGGACCATTTAGGGGACCTGCTAATATTCACTCTCTGAGATTTTGCCTTTGCCACCAAAATTCTCCCCAGCACTGTGCAGCTGGGGATAACCGCAGGCTCTAGTCCTAAGTAAAACCTGATCTTCCCAATGGCCTGGCACTTAGGTGATGTGCGCGTGCCTGCTGGGGGCAGGTGGTGTAAGAGGGTACGCTGTCTGGTCCTGCATACATGCTCCCATTCATTTATTTAAAAAAATTTTTTTTATTAAGGTATTATTGATATACATCTTATGAAGGTTTCACATGAAAAAACAATGTGGTTATTGACTACATTTACCCATATTATTAAGTCCCCACCCATACCCCATTGCAGTCACTGTCCTTCAGTGTAGATAAGATGCCACAGATTCACTATTTGCCTTCTCTGTGCTACACTGTTCTCCCCATGATTCCCCACACCATGTGTACTAAACATAATACCCCTCAATCCCCTTCTCCCTCCCTCCCCACCCACCCTCCCACACCCCTCCCCTTTGGTAACCACTGGTTCTTTCTTGGAGTCTGTGAGTCTGCTGCTGTTTTGTTCCTTCAGTTTTTCTTCAGTGTTATACTCCACAAATGAACGAAATCATCTGGGACTTGTCTTTCTCCACCTGGCTTATTCCACGGAGCATAATATCCTCCAGCTCCAACCATGTTGTTGCAAATGGTAGGATTTATTTTCTTCTTATGGCTGAATAATATTCCATTGTGTTTATGTACCACATCTTCTTTATCCATTCATCTACTGATGGACACTTAAGTTGCTTCCATATCTTGGTTATTGTAAATAGTGCTGCGATAAACATAGGGGTGCATCTGTCTTTTTGAATCTGGAGAACTTGTATTCTTTGGGTAAATTCCAAGGAGTGGGATTCCCGGGTCAAATGGTATTTATATTTTTTGTTTTTTGAGGAACCTCCATATCACTTTCCACAATGGTTGAACTAGCTTACACTCCCACCAGCAGTGTAGGAGGGTTCCCCTTTCTCCACATCCTCGCCAGCATTTGTTGTTCTTAGTTTTTTCAATGCTGGCCATCCTAACTGGTGTGAGGTGATATCTCATTGTGGTTTTAATTTGCATTTTTCTAATGATTAGTGATGTGGAGCATCTTTTCATGTGTCTGTTGGCCATCTGAATTTCTTCTTTGGAGAATTGTCTGTTCATATCCTCCACCCATATTTTAATAGGGTTCTTTGCTTTTTGGGTGTTGAGGTGTGTGAGTTCTTTATATATTTTGGATGTTAACCCCTTGTCAGATATGTCACTTACAAATATACTATCCAATACTGTAGGATGCCTTTTTGTTCTGTTGATGGTGTTCTTTGCTGAACAGAAGCTTTTTAGTTTGATGTAGTCCCATGTGTTCATTTTTACTTTTGTTTCCGTTGCTTGAGGAGATGTGTTCAGGAAGAAGTTGCTCATGCTTATATTCAAGAGGTTTTTGGTTTCATGACTTACATTCAGGACTTTGATCCATTTCGAGTTTACTTTTGTGTATGGGGTTAAACGATAACCCAGTTTCATTGTCTTGCATGTAGCTGTCCAATTTTGCCAACACCAGCTGTTGAGGGGGCTTTCATTTCCCCATTGTATGTCCATGGCTCCGTTATCGTATATTAATTGACCATGTATGGTCGGGTTTATATCTGGGCTCTCTAGTCTGTTCCATTGTTCTATTGCTCTGTTCCCATTCATTTCAAGGACTATAGCAGTTGAATCCTGAGATTCTGCAAGAACTCCCAATAATTTTCAGCTCAGCAACAGCATCAGACTGGACAGAAAGGGGAAGCTAGGGGCTGGGCAGTGAGTGTGCATTCCAGCATGAAGAGCACTGCAGGTGTTTCTCTTCCTTTCCTACCCCTCTTCTCACTCTCATCGCTCCTGATTCTGCCTGCTTTTGGCATAATGTGTGTGGACAGTAGTGTTCTAAGTGCTCAGCATCTACTTTGGGAGAGTCATCCTGGGTCCATGCCACAGTCTCTCCATGAGGTCTCAGGCTGAGGGGCTGTGCTGCTTCTTAGCTGTAAAGTGGGGCATGGGAGCCTGGGGTGAGAGGCTAGTTGAGGAGCTGCCTCTGGTGGCTGCCCTTTCTTTGTACCATGCCCTGTACCCTCAGATGGTGGCTTGGGAGTTCACACCAATCTATTCAAACAGTGGTTTCTCTGCTTCTACTCCAGCTCCCTCAGTCCATTCTCCCCAAAGCAGCCAGGGTTATCTTTCTATAACACAAACCAGATTGTGTCCTGGCCCCTCTTAAGACTCTTAGTGATTTCTCTTTATTAAGACTGAAATCCAAACACCTTACTCCAAGACCATACCTGAGTGCCCTGCCACCCTGGCACACTCACCTCCTACCCTTCTTCCCCTTTCACTCTGCACCAGTTACACTGAGTGTGCTTGGGTTCCACCAACACTTTAAATTTCTCCCCATCTCAGGGCATTGGCACTTGCTGCTCCTCCGTCCACAATGGTTTACCCCGAACTTTGGACAGCTGCCTCTTAATTTAGGGCCCATATCAAATGCTCCTTGCTCAGAGTGGCTCTCTTCTGGCCTTACTGCATTTTCCCAGGTTTTGCTTCTCAGAGCTGCTTATGGACACTATCCCAGGATTCAAAGGGTAGCTCCAGGTCTACCTAAGAGCTGGCAGTGGTGCCCTGGCTGGTAGGCCCCATGACAAGACAAGCAAAGTGACAACCCAGGAGAAGATCAGCCTGGCAGTAGAGGAAGGTGCACCCTAGGTAGGCGGACCAACCATCCTGGCTTGTCTGGGACTAAGGGTTTTCATGCAATGTGGGATTTTCAGATCTAACACTTGGAAAGTCCCAGGAAAACTGGGACATATTGGTTACTCTATGACCCCAGATGTCTTGAGAAGGTACAACAGTTGGTTTGAAATCTAACTGAATCATTTTTGTCCACTTGGACTTGGTGTTTTCAGCTTTGCCCAGGTCATAGAAGTAGGGTTCCCAAGAAGAACAAATACTATTTGGAATACCTTGTATGCTTTATGTAGGAGGGTTTGATAGGAAAACACCTTGCCATCAATACATACACACAACCTAAAAGCAAACGTGCTATAAAACCTGAATGCTGAATATGGGTCTCTGGTCCCCAGCCCTTTGTACAGTATCTGTCATATGAGCTTGATAAATATTTGATACATTATTGAACCAAGTTTAACTGAGAACCTTATTGGATCATATTAAAATCTCAGGGCCAGAACATCTGGAGAAACCGGGCTGTTCTAGCAATTCTTCAGGGAGGAAATAGAAAGACTTCATAATCTAAATGTAGCTGGTTACCATTACCTCTGGGGAACAAATCCAACTTTCAATTGAGAGGATGGTCTGCCACCTGGTGGTAACTCTTAGCATTGCTCCCCGGTAAACCGCAATTAATTCCTGGGTTGAGTGAATTTATAGGGCGTAGAATCACAAAAGGTAGGGTTGGGAGAATCCCTATGCTATGACTGTATTTGTCACCAATAAAATAGAGAAACCTGATGATTTTTTATTTATTTGTGAATTATTTTATATCAGAAATCTCACAATCATGTAAAGAAAAAACATTAAAATGAGTAATACATGAACTAGACATTCTTCAGAGATTATTTCTACAGAGGCTTACTTCAAATTTACTCAGTTGAATTTTGCTTTTTAACACACCTTTTAAAAAATCTAAATTAAAATTGGGTGACAATACCGTTAAAAAACAAAATTTAATTTTTGAAGGTCTAATTGGCTTCATCAAGCTATTCATGAATCAGGAAGCATCCTCTCTATCACCTAGAGAGATGATCCCAGGAATTGTCCAAAAAGGGAGATTTTTATAGATAGATGAGAGGGGCAAAAGTTATTAGCAGAAGCAAAGAAAGGATTGGTTCCGGCCAGGTCATCCTCCCTTAGGAGGAAGAGCAGGGGAATTCTATCATGCAGGTGACATCATCTTCTTTTAGAGGGGTGGAAAGGGCTCACGTGATAGGTTATTTCTTTGGTGCTGGCCAGAAAGTTCCTCACTGACTGTTAAGACTGCATTTCTGGGGGCGGTTGAAACTGCAATAAGGTGAGGTATTATTAAGCCCTGGTTTGGTGTCGGCCCAGGAGAAGTGACTCCATCTGGGGCCTGCTGGTTTTCTTTTTAACAATTGTATATTTAACATTTAAATCTATGAATCATATTGAATTAATTTTTGTATAAACTGTGAAGTTTAGGTTGATGATTTTGTTTTTGCTTTTTTGTTGTTGTTGTTACTGTTTATGGTTATTTGTGGCAGGCTGAATAATAGCCTTCAAAGATGCCTGCATCCTAGAATCTGTGACTTGTGAATGTTACTTATAGAGCAAAAGGGATTTTGCAAATGTGCTTAAGTTAAAGTATTTGAGAAGGGGCAGTTACCCTGGAGTATCCACATGGGCCAGGTGTAATCACAGGGCATCCTAATGAAGGGGAACCAG
This sequence comes from Manis javanica, assembly GCF_040802235.1. NCBI lineage: Eukaryota > Metazoa > Chordata > Mammalia > Pholidota > Manidae > Manis > Manis javanica. The sequence continues at coordinate 168,578,428 of NC_133156.1, read as the reverse complement.
GAGATCAGAGTGAATAGTGGGAAATGTGACCATGGAACCAAGATGTTGGAGTCATGAAGGAAGGTGCCATAAACCAAGAAATGCAGGCAGCCTCTACCAGTCCATGTTTAGTCCTGACAAAGATAGGACTAAAAATTGCTTCTTCTAACTCAACTCTTTATTCTTTCAATTACATAGAACTTCTGTATCATGTTATTTGTCAAATCAGATTTTCAGAAACTGCAAGCAATGGTACAATTTCTGGGTTGCACAGAAATTGTAGCATGCTGATCGTGTGCGTTCATCATCCATCCATCCCTTCATCCATCCAATAACCACTTACTGAGTGCCTACCTTGAGCCAGCATAAAGCCCTGAGGATGCAGGCATGAAAAAACCTTTGCATCAAGGAGCTGCCCTCTAGTGGGCAAAATCAACATAGGTCGATGCTGTGTTATCAGTGTAGTACTGTGGTAAGTGTACTCAGTGCAGCCTGAGCTGGGTGGTAGAGGTAAGTAGGAGTTGCCGGAGAAGATGAAGCCTGGGGGGATGGAGGGTTTGTAGAGAGGACTTCAAGGCTGAGGCACCAGCACTTGCAAAGGTGTAAAGATGTGACAGAACACAGTGCACGAGGGACACTTTGTTGGCTGGCTGTGATTGGTATTTGGGCAGTGAGGGTGCTAGTGAGGGAGGGAGATGCTGAAGGAAATGGCAAGGGTCAGTTCTTGAAAAGCCCCCGCATGCCTTGTTAAAAAGTTTGGAATTTATCGTAAAAACAACAGAGCACTACTGTAAGATGTATAAACAGGGGTAACATGATCAGATTTTTTTTAAATTGCTCTAATGGCTGTGGAAGGGAGTTGAAACTGAGGAAAGGGAGAGAAGTTATGAAAGCATTGTTAGTGATCTAGAACTGATAAATGCCTAAACTGGGAGGGACTGCTGGACATAAAGAAAGGGGGTGGGTGTGAGTTATAAAAGAGGTCGAATGTATAGGGAGACAGTGACTAGATATGGTGAAAAAGAGGACTGTTTCTAAAACCCTAGCTTAGAATTTGTTCATTCATTCACTGCAAAGGTTCCTGCTTTTGGTTGATTAAATCTATCATCTGCAGGGAAATATAGACATTTCCAGCAATCTGGTGTTGGTTCTGATGGCATTGAACTAGAATAGCATTGTCAATCAACTTTCCTTTGCTTTGTATAAAATACCCTGGATGAAAGTTGCCTACAAAAAAATATATTAGTTCCAGCTATTTTTTTCCCTTTGCCACAATGCTCATTCACAGACCATGTCTCTGACATTAGCAGATGGTGACTGTACACAGCAGAGGCCAACCCATCTTAATATTTTATTGATTGTTTAATGTATTTATAACTTCATCTGTTTCCAAGAAGAATTTGGAACAGCCTACTTTGAAAACACAAATATAATAAGGCTGAACACAATGATACAAAGCAAACAAATTTATAGTCTTGGTACTCCCATGCACAAGTTGCCATGTGCTACAGTCAACTTCCCAGCATCCATTTCTTTCTTCCATCCAGTAACAGTACCCTAATCTTCACCCCACCCTTCTTCTCCTTAGTGTAAAGGAGTGGCTAAGGTAACTCTAACTCCTAAAGTATGTGAGGCTCAAACTAAAATCCACATCTACCCGTGTCCCTCTTGGTTCTGAGTGGGCATATTCCCTAAATTGAATGAATTAAAGTAAAACTAAGGGCTTTTGCTCAGAGGGTTGGAGACACATACCTGAAGCTGCTGATCATCACCTTGGGACCATAAACAGAAAGTCCATCTGAGGCTGGAGCCAACATAGAGGAGGCAGAGGCGAGACATGGAGAGTAATCACATCCTAGAAATCTAAATCCTTTGAAAGCTGAGCTGTGGACTACGTGGTGTTGGGAACCAATCAATTCCTTTGTGGCCAGGTTCTCCTTGCCACCCTCCACCCCCTTAACCCGGTTTGAGTTGGGATTTCTGGTCACCCAGAAGCGAACATTTCCTAAGTTGAAGACCTCCCTGGGAGGGGCTTATTGTCCTGGGAAAGTTAAAGCCAGGAAGAACCAACATGGAGTCCAGGGGAAAAGAGATCTGAAATCAGCCCTCGACCCCTGCTTGTTCTGTGCAAAAGGTATCCTTTTCAAAGAGCACATTCATCTGTTACTTCATTAGGTTGGGGTGAGAGGTGTGGGAGGCCAAGTCCTTGGGGGTAATAAGGAAAGGTGTGTTTGCCTTAGGGAAGGAAAGATGCATAGAAGCAGCTTTGGATTTCTCCACAAAATGATGTTGACCCATTCCCTAGAGCCCTCTGCCATAAATATGACTCAGTGCCAATAATGAGAGGTCTTGGAAAGATGCTGGGTGTTTGTAAATTACTGGAGTGAGGCAGCCTCTTAAAGGAACTTCAACCAGACTTGCAAGGCTTTTCTTCCCCCACCTCCACTGTCTGTTTTTTAATATGTAATGAGCTTCCCTAAACACAGTCTCTGTTCAGGGAACTCTGCCTTCTCTGGTCCTACATTACAGAGGGCCCAAAATTGTGTATTTCAAACTGCTGTTGTCCACTACTAGGGGGTGTGAAATGAATTCCTCCTTTTCTACCCACATGGATCTGAAGCCTCTTTCAGCTCCATCCAGAGAAATGAAACCAATGGAACGGACAACCTTGGCCAAAGAGAAAAGGTGAGCTCCTGAGGCTGCTGTGCGGAGTAGGGAACAACCAGCAGGGGTGATGGTAGTGGGTGGCAGGGAGTTCTTTGGTGACAGAACGGGACTGGAAAAGCCGATCACCCAGGAGTGCTGAGTGTGGACACAGCAGGTGAACCAACCTGCCCAGGGTGGGGAAGCCACCCATGAATCCCCACTGAGGATTCTCTAAGGCAGGGTTTCCCCATCTCAGCATTACTGACACTTTGGGTGAGCAAATTCTTTGTGTGTGTGTGACTGGCTGTACAAAAAAAGATGTTTAGAAGCATCCTTGGTCTTGCCTCACTAGATGCCGGTAGCACCCCCAAGTCATGACCATTAAAAATGTCTCCCAGCATTGCCACATATTGCCTGAGGGCAAAATCACACTCCAAGTTGACAACCACTAAAGATTTCAAAGGCAGTTTGATCCTTAAGCAAGGAGTGGTTTCACACAGCAGTAAAGAATTGTTCTTGACACATTTTTTTCAGAATCATGTGGTCTTGGTCAACCAGGAAGACTTAGTTTTGGTAGATGGACTGTGCTATGCTCCCTTTCAGTGTTAAATCTATGGCAAGGTAGTAACACTGATATATTTACCCATGGCTCATTTTGATCACTAGACCATCAGGAATAATGAAGTCTCATCCTCTTCCAAGGACTTAACTATCAGAATTATAAATAGACAATAAACCTGCCACCATAGAAAGGGGATGTGGTGACATAGGCCACAAGTTCAGACTCCCAAGGGCCACCCTAAGGGTGTGAGAGCTGGATGTTGAAGGGATACAGGCTAAGGGGTTGTTAGCTTGAGTACCTATTTATAAATTAGTCTGGCTGCTGACTCAGATTCAGGTAGTCCAAACTCTAGCCTGAGGTGTGGTTGAGCCAGCACTGCTCCAGTTTCTGACAGGACCCTCAAATCCAATGTAGCACCTGCTTTGTGGTCTGTACGGTCTTTCCTGGGAGGCCCCTTTCAAATGAACACGCTGAAGAAAAAGGGAGAGAGCAGGGAAGTGGGGAAAGTAGGGAAGTATTTTCTTGCCTCACTGAAGCCCAGGCTGGCACACAATGGTGCCTAGGTATCTCCCTGGGGAGCCTCTATCTCGGGTTGAGGGACATGCCATGGAGCCCCATTGCCTTTATATCCTCAGGCTGGACCACACTGGGGCCACCAAGGGGATGTAGTGCCTAAGGCCCTCTCTCTCACCTCCAGTGATAATACTGGATGGTGGGCTCTGCCCCTGTGATCCCTCATTCTGGCCCTGAAAACTCTTTCCCAGGGATATTAAGTTCCATGAAAGAGGGAAAATGAGCCCCGTGTGGTTCTTTCCTGAAAGTGAGTAATGTAGAAAGAAAATCAGAATTTTTAGCAGGTTATTATGATTATAAAGTAGGTTGATCTGACCTTTGTGAGATCCCAAAAGTGGTCCAGCACCCCAAAACTGTACTTCCTTCATTTAGTCTTCCCTTATTATAGTTTTTTTCCTTCTTTTTTCCCCTTATTAACCATTTGCCTTAAGGTTCATTGCTACTACTTGTGACTCTGAAGAGAAAAAGCATTATGTGTGTAGTTTATACAAAGTTGAGGGCTATATTGATGGGGGGAGGCAATTAATAAAACTCCATTGAGGTGATTCTATGTCAAACTTTGGTCTCAGAATCACTGAGGATTTGCATCCCAGCTTCACTATGAGCAGTGTGACCTTGAGTAAGGCAGGAATTCTGTGCCTTGTCTGTACAATGGAGATAATAGTACCCTCTTCTTGGCATTAAGATGAAATGTGACTATGCCTGCAAAGCACTTAGCATGATATGTGCCATTATTATCAATTGATATGCAAATGAAGAGTGTCATAAGAACACAATGCTTACACATTCCAAGTGAGACAGGGAAGTGACAGGGGGCAGCCCCTGTCCACTTAAGAGTAGGATACAGGCCCATGGAAAAGGACAAAACCTTGCTGAGGCTTCAGGAATGTAAAGGAAAATAGGATGCTTGTGGTTGAAACAATGTATAGGGAAATTCCACCCAAAACCCAGTGATATGAAACAGTTTGCTGACCATAGTCAGGCAGACATATGAGTTTAAAATAAAAGTGACCTTTTAATGTGATAGTGAAAACAGAGCTAGCACTCTGGAGTAAATCTATACACAACAGATAGCTCATCTCCCTCACTGATGCAACAGGCACAAACCCTTAGCCCTGGGCCCATAAGCAGCAACCTTGCTCCTCCTGACGTGTGCTGTGACTTCTGTACTTTCTTTTCTCTGAATTAAAACCTTTTCTCCTGCTTGCCTACCTTGAGCATTTGCTAAGTTCATTCTTCGACTCCACGAACAAGAAGCTTGGTATCACAGGGATAAGCAGTCTTCAGGCTCAAGAGCCACCAACTGGATTTCAAAATGCCCATGAGAGTCACTGAATGTCATTGGCAGAACTAAGGAGAAGAGGTAAGTGGAGCAGGAATGAGAAATGATCACAGATGGAGAAAAAAAGAGACAAGAAGGGAAGGGATAGTCACAGACAGATAGAATTTTGTAGAACACCACTGACTCCCAAAATATTGAGCCAGATGCTGTGCATTCTATAAGGAATAGACTGTCTCTGCTATCAAGGGACTTGTAGTGTTTTTTGAGTGAGACATTCAAGTGGAAAGAGCAAGATGGACTAGAGAGGACACAGGTGACTGGGAGCACACAGCAGCTAACCCAGCCAGGTGTGCATTCAGAGTAACAAGTAAGGGAGTGGAGTCCTGAACATCTAAGAGTTAGGGTACAGTGTGGGCAAAGACAAGGAGGTAAGATGTGTACAGCAGAGATGGAAATTCAGTATGGCTGCAGTTGGAGAGTGGGATAGAGGTGTGAAATCTGTTACTCAGTCATGCTGGAAGTAGTTGTTGTAGACCGTCTACATGTTAGATCCATGGAGGATGCTGTATGGAGAAAAACAAAGTCCTTTTCCCGGAAATTTTTCTAGAGAGGATAGATGACAAACAAGTACAAAACTAAGCAAACAAATAAATGATCAAGGGAAGTTCTATGTTGGAAGTAAACATAGAGTTTTTTGTAACTGTGTTGGAAGTAAACACTGGGGTAAAGTGATAGAGGATGGGTGGTTGGAAACCCAATTTAGAGTGGTCAGGAAGACTGAGGTGGCATTTCAACTGAGTAAAGGATAAAATGGAACTGGCAATGAGAACGGGGCAGATGGACAGGCAGAGCATGTAAGGTGGTGGGGAAGGCCCAGTTGGAAGGTAAAGCAGAGACTGGCTATTAACATTTGCTCCATCAGCCTTTGGGAAGTGAGTGCCAAGGGGCCTGGAGTTGGAGGAAGGATTGTCACAAAGGAGTTACAGCAAAGGTCACAAGTTTGCCTAAGTCAACAGCAGCGTGGGTCCCAGATATTTTGTCCTGTATATCTTAGCCAGAACATGGTGCTAATTTCCAAATTCTGCCTAAAACCTAGGACTCAGTATCACCTCAACTGACTTTTCCTACTGTAGACTCAGGTGGAGGTCCAGGGGCTGAAAACCTCAGGGACACAGCAAAGAGAATCCATGTGATAAGAGTGATAAAAGTGGCCCATACTGGTGCCTTGCACACGGAAGAGGAAGAAGGCTCAGAGTTTGAAGATGAGTTTGTGGGCAGTTTGAAAGGATTTCACCAAGATGAGTGAGAAGCACAAGAATTAAATGTTTTTAAAGACCCTTCAAGTAATAGGTGTGGCTAGGGTCAGGAAGACATTTTACAGGTAGAAGAGAAAGCTGTTAAGGTCAGTGCAGTCCTTGTTACATTGAGGAAAAATTTTCCTCTGCCCTTCACAGGTTTTTCCAGCTGGTCTAAGAATTAAATTTACATGGGACAGATTAATAGAAAACCATACTTAATTTCATGTATGGAAACAGCCCACATACATGAGTTCAAAGAAAGAAAAGAAAAATGAGGCATATATGCCGTCAAATGATTTAAGAAATAAGGTTAAGAGCCTGGCTTGTCAAAGGGGTTGAGGGCAATTCCCAGGGCAGTAAAAGCAGATGTTTGGTAATCATTTGCTTGCCCTGTCATACAGATGAGTCACTCCGATAACATTTATCCGTGGTAATAACTGACATTCTGGGAAAGAGAACCAATTTAGATTTTTCTATGTAATTAAGGGAGGGACAGAAATTTCTCCACGGCCCACTGGAGCTCAATTGCTTTCAGCTTGAAAGAGTCCACTTGCCAAAGTGGCACATTTGGGGAGTCCTGTTCTGAACCTCTTCATTAAGTCAACAAGGATTGCAGGGTCTCTGCAGGGCACATTCGTACCTGTGGGATGAGGCTCCATCCCCACAAAGCACGCCATACAAAACCGCAAAGTGCAAGGCACCTAAGGCTGGGGATTCTAAACCTGTAGAATGGGACTTCGGGGTTCTAATGATGGTCTTCAGCAGGCGCCAGGCTGCGCATGCGCTTCCTTGGGAAATGAGTCTGGAGAAGTCACTCCCCAAAGGGCCGAGGCGTCTCCAGTAACAGTGACTGCCCTAAGGCCTCTTCCAAGGCCACGTTCTTACTGCTGGGAAAAACAACAGGGTCAGGTCTAACACTCCTTTCTCTCATGCGTGAGCAGACAGAAGGAAAAAAAAAAATCCCTGGGAACTACCCAAGCTTCACATAAACACAGCTCCCTTCAACAGGTGACCGCCGCGGCTGGCCCTAATTGTCCGTCGCCCGGAAGCTCGTCGCCGATTATTTGTGCAGGCAGTCACGGAACATTGTGGGGTTGGTAGTCCAGGCTGGAGCGCGTCTTCGGGCTGTGGAGGCCACAAAACTACATTTCCCAGTAAGTCCCGCGCCGAAGCGGGCTCGGGCTGTGTGCGAAATCCACCAGACTTCCGGACGAGCCAGGGGCGGGACCGTGGCGGAGGCTGGAGCTAGGCGTAGGCATGCAGCGCCCCGGGCCCTTCAGCACCCTCTACGGGCGGGTCCTGGCCCCGCTGCCCGGGCGGGCCGGGGGCGCGGCCTCTGGCGGAGGCGGGAGCTGTTGGGGCCTCCCGGGTTCCCACGTGCAACCTCCCGGGCGCCCGCAGTCCGGAACCCTCGGCCGCACTACTGCCAGCGGCGGGGACGCCAATTGCGTCTGCCCATTCCCCTCCACGATGTCCAAGGCCGAGGAGGCCAAGAAACTGGCGGGCCGTGCGGCCGTGGAGAACCACGTGAAGGTAAGCAGCTTGGCTGGGAGCTCGTGTGCTCGGCGTGATGGTCCCGCGTAGCGTGCTCTGGGCACTGCTTGGTACGCCTAGTTGCTTGCGGGCTGGGACGGCGTGAGAGCGGAAAGGGTGCCCACTTTATCCAGGTTTAGACTGTTCTTCCCTACTCCTTAAAGGCCTTTTAAATGTGGGATCTGTTGGGGCGAGTACCCTAACAGTTAAGCTTTCCAAAGACTCCTTGTCCGGCCGGATAACAGTTTGCAAAGTGGAGTCGTTTGGTATCTGGTGTTTGGAGTGGGGCTGGAATGGACTTATCTTGTGGCTTCCTTATCAACAAAACAGTGAAACAGTGAATTCTGGGGCTGCCGACAGTACTCCACTTATCTTCAGTGTCCTGGGAAGCGGGTGGAGAGCTGTTTTGAAAATTGCTTTGAAACTTCACTCCAGCGAGTTTCTTAATTTGGCGGGCGCCCGCTCCTGAATGTACTCTCTAGAGAAGGCGAGATAGCCAAGGGGGAAGACAAGGGCTTTAAACCTCTTCCTTTTGACTGGGCTGTGTGGATTCTTGAAGTCTGGAGGATGCTGTCTTTAAACAGCGCAGGGATGTTTAGCAATTACTTGGTGAGGTCGTGGCCCCATTTATTAAGGGATGGGTGTGGTGCTGTTAGTGGAGTCTCTTAACCTGAATGGATTTGCTGTCATCAATCAAGTTAATTATCTTAATTATAGTACTTGCGCCCGAGCCACGTGGAGTATCTGCCCTTCGGTGGAGTTTGTTTGGCTTGGTTGGCTTTTTGTCTCTTTTCTGTTTCTTAGAAAGTGGAATCAGATTCCCGTTTCTCCTTCCACCACAGTTCTTTACATTTGTTAATGCTTTAGTGTACAAAGTTAATTTGCACAGAGAAATCTAGCAGCCTGGCTAAGTGGGAGGGGCCGCTGTGGAGGAATGGCAGAGGACCCTGCAGAAGCCGAACCAGTGACTCCTGTTCCAGTGCCCTTCCAGCAGTTCCACGGCTGCTGTGGTCTGGCATAGCTTGTTCCACGTCTGGTTGGCAATGGAGTTTTCTGTGGGAGTTCACAGACATAATGTGAAATGTGTAGTCTGTGTCTGCCTTTGGGATTCACTGCCTCAGCTGCAAAATTGGAACAGTAAGCTGAAACTTCAAAACGCCTAAATAAAGTGAATAATAGAGGAGTAAATGAAATCTGTACAATTAGAAAAACTGCATTTCTTAATTTTCCATCACAATAACATATGATGGCACCTGTTTCCCAAACCTTTGATTGATAATTAAGTATTTGGTTAAAGATATGCAAGTCCCTACCTCAGGTTAGAGCTCCAGCCACATTTTTCCATGAAGTTACCAACCAGATGATCCTGGGGAGATCTCCTATTGGCCTTTTGGGGGTATCTCATCCCAATTGTGTGCACTTTCCCTACCACATTTCTTTCCTGAGATACCAACAACTACTTGAATTTTGTATTTTCTGCTCTTTAACAGAAAATTTAATTTTATTTGAATTACTTCATTCATTTGCCAGGTATTTGTTTAGTACCTAGTCTTTGTCAGGCAGGTGGTGGTTGGACACATTTAGAAGTCTGTCTGAAGGGAGGAGGAGAATCAGGTCCTGGATACTTTACAAACAGGATGACCTATGCAAAGCCACACATTTATGAGCATTGTCAGGGCTTGGCTGCCCTCTGCAGGGGGCATTCTTTGCTCCATCTAAGGCCATGTTTTCCTTGAGCACTTTGTGTCTTGAAATTGTTACTTGGGTAAGTTTATAGAGGTAGGTTATGTGCCAAGCCCTGTTTGTTCCACCTTTGGAATGTCTTAGAGCTGACCTTCCCATTGACCTCCTGGCTTTCCCAGTTTAGGCTGTCCCCGTGGCCAGAGAATAGCAGTTGCCCTTATCTTGTCCCCTCTGCCAACTTCCCAAGTAATGCATTATTGTCTTCTGAAGCTCTCATCTGGTCTTGTCACAGTGGCCCTCAGGTGGCCTCATCCTAACCTCCGTGTAACACATCTGGGGTATCTGTTGTGATCCAGGTACTGAGCCAGGTGGAAGGGGTACGCAGAGAAAAGGCTCTTGTTCTTGTCGTTAAAGTCATGGTTCCTTCATGCTCCTCCCATTCCATTAACTAGAACATTTGAAAAGTCAGACTATTGGCATATGTGTTTATTTTACCATCACTGCCCTCAACCTAGAGTGTTCTTTCTTGTCCTCTCTCCATGCCTGTTAAAATATATGTCCTTCAGGGTTTGGTTCAAAGATTATTTCCTGCTTTCATTTGCATTTCAGCCTCCTTTGGAGGGTAGGGAGGCAGAGGAGATTTCTCCTATTTGATTCTGTAGCACTTTATACCTGTTAGGTGCCTAATGCTGGTGTCTTAGATTCTAGTCATATGTGTGTGTATCTCTTTATTCCCTTGAAGAGTAAGCTCCTAGAGGGTAGTTAACCTTATCTTCATTCCATTTTGGTCACTGTGGGGACTGCCTGGTAAGTGTTCATTGTGTGGAGTATGGACACAAGGAGGTTGTGGGGTTATCAGTGGTCCTTTGCTTAGAATCTCTGGGGTGTAGAGTTTTCAGTTCCCAACATGGCGACTGCTTCTACATGTGGGTGAATGGAGACGTGGAGAATTCTCAGCTGAATATCCTTTGAGTAGCCACCCTTGACTCAGATCTGCCTGATTCTGGGAGTGTAGTTGCCCAGGATTGGTTATCATGAAGGGCCATGTTTTCCTTAATTTCTGTGGCCCCATTTATTCTCTTTGGAGCCTGGACTTTGTTTTTGACTGGCTTAGCTTGAAGACGTTGGTGAGCTGTGGTTCCAGTTGGTCAGCAGAAGAAGCATTTCCAATAAGCCCACTTGGCAAGGTGAGTGAAGTTCCGCTGTTGCATGTATGACATGAGGTTTAGTATTGCCCATTAGAAGGGGCCTGCTTGTCCAGCAGAGCCTGCTTGGCAGCCTTCTGCTCTTGGGCCACCTCGGTTTGGCTTTGGCTAGGACACTGATGCCTGGGCCGGTCATTGGATTCCAGGGTTGCAAGACCACATGACTGAAGAACTTTGAGTCTGGCAGGCCCCTGTGATTCCTGACCTCTTCCAAAAGCCAAGGGAGGAACCTTGCACAGGGCTTGTCTGACTCACCTAAGTTCATCTGTGTGCCTCCTGCCTGCAGGAAGCCTGTGGGAGACAGGAGTGTATGGTAGAGTGTGCTAGTGAGGAATCTGGCTGCTGAACTACTATGTAGCTAGAGCTCTCAGTTCAGGTCAGGTGTGAGGGTCAGGTTGAGCCTGTCTACACACTAGGAAGTTAAGATGTTTTCTCAATACTTAAAGAGTCTTACATGTTCAGATAATCCGCTATTTTGAATGTTTTGTGTTGTGATGTTCCACTTACTTGTCTTGAAGTCCTCACCACGGAGGTTGCCAATAGCCGAGTGACTGTTGGATGCATTACCTTCTTGAGGGCCTCACTGAACGTGGAATTCGCCTAGAACAAGCTCTGTTCTGAGGGCCCTTGGTGTATTTGATGACTTGGGAATTAAGAGCTAGTAAACATGATTTCCATGAGCTGGTACACACAGAGGCTGAGGGGTGAAGCCCTCCACAGGCTTCATCTAGCAGCACTTTTAGTTGTGGGGACCTTAGCATTTGTTTTTTGTAGTTTCCTCTACCTGTTGGTCATTCTTTACTCTTTTCTAGTTTGAGATGTAATCTCATGTTGTAAAGGTCCGTATTATATGTGGGACATAGGGGCTGGCCTTGGGTATTCCTGTGGCCTTTGTCCTGTGGGGAATGAGGAGTGTTGGCACTGTTTGTCCTGAAGGGCCTCCAGAACTTTCCTTCCTCCTGCAAAGTATTAGAAAACAAAATTCAACTGAATACAGTTTGAAGGTTTTATTGGTTTTACTCAACAATTATTGAATCATGCAGTATCCAATCAAACAGATAGAAAGGAACTCTGAGAAGCTGTATGAAATGAAAAGCTTTTATAGGCAGAAGGGAGCAGGAACAAAAAAGTTACACTAGGCAGAAAAACAGATGGCGTATTACAAAGGTTACTTTCCTTTTAGGGGGTGGCAGGGGTCTTAGGCAGATTACCTAACTAGTGCTAGTCAGGCAATTCCTGATTGACTGGCTTAAGATTCCATTTCTGGGAGTGGGAGAGGTGAAACTGTAAGTCAAGACTTGGTTTGGTGACATGGGGCTTAGCATAATAAGCAACTGCAATTTAGTCTCTGTTGTCTTGTTTTTTAATACCCCCTACATCCTATCAGACAAAAAGTTGTGGCTTATTCACACAGAAATGGGCTGCAGATGAACATGGAAAGATTCCTGGCTGATCCCAGGGGGCCATCAGGAAAGGAAAGGCCCTGTGTAAAAACAACAGAGCCTGCGCACAACCTCAGGGCAAAAAGCAGAGGTTTCTGGCTTCAGTGACTTTTCAGACAAACTTAACATCTGCAAGGCAGAGGATTGACCAGAGGTGCCTTCAAGTTGACAGTATCACAGGGAACCTTGGGTATATCAAGCCCACCATTAGAGCTCCCCCAAAGTCAGCAGAAAAAGGGAGAGTCTGAAGTCATCTCCAAATAATAAATCAGGAGATGTCAAGGGATGTCCATTTTGCACAAGCCTGCCTCAATAAAGGAAGAGAGTGAAGGCTTAGTTGTGAAAATGAGAGTCTTCATCTGCAGTAGGAAGCACTTCCTGAGTACAAAGGACAAGAAAGAGGCGTCACACTCCTGAGCTTGCTAGCTCAAGAAAGGGGAAATCGCTGTAAGCAGACGGGCGGCAGAATCGGGGCCCAGCAGAGGTCAGTTAGACCACAAACAGCAAAACAAAGTCAGAACTACAGTCAGGAACCACAGCGGAGCTCAGTTCCTAAGCAACCTCTGGGAGCAGTCTCCCGCCCCGCTAAGGCAATGCAGCGGCAAACCAAAGCCACAGCTGTCATTTATTAGGCAACCTACCAAGATTTATAAATGTTAAGTCAGATCTCACAACAGCCCCTTGGGACATCAACACCAATTATCCCCATTTTAGAGATGAATTCAACACTGTAAAGAAAAACTGAAGGCTTAGAAATGAGCAAAGGAGATGATTGGCTATCCTTTCCTGATTGACTGGCTTAAGATTCCATTTCTGGGAGAGGTGAGTCTTGGTTTGGTGACATGGGAGGACTTAGCATAATTGACTCAATTTCCGGCCTGTTGTCTTGTTTTTAACAAGAGCATTTTCACTATGGGCTTCCTGTTGCCAAATGAGTTCCTTGTTTATCAGCTTCTGGAACACTTAAGAAATTTGACATAAATTGATGTTGCAGCACACTGAACTTCCTGAAATTGCTTGGAATGAGGTAGCCTTCAGGTATGTGATCATCCTAGGGCATGCCTTGACCTCCCACTGGGCCATTTTACAGCTCTGTGGAGAGAGACTTTTAACTTGTACAAAGCTGTTAATGCAAATAATTCTTGACCAGAGAAATGCAGATTAATTGTGTTTTGTGAGGTCCAACTGATAACCTAAAGATAGATCTTATAAATTCATTTTAACATTCCTTGACTACATATAAATTTATGGTTCTTAGGTATTTCCTGTGAACAGGTTGTAACATCTTTTCTAGTTCCCATATTAAAGAAGTTAAAATCTTTTGACATATGTTCATTTTATATCAGTATAAATATCATGATTTAGCCTTTTACAAAAAACCATCCTTTCACAATCTCAGTTACCCCCCTACACAGCCTCACTCTGAATAAGCAACTTCAGGAAGTTCAGTGTGCTACAACATCAATTCATGTCAAATTTCTTAGAGTTCCAGAAGCTGATAAACAATGAACTCATTTGGCAACGGGAAGCCCATAGTGAAACTGCTCTTATGTGAAAAACAAGACAACAGGCCCCAAATGGAGTCAGTTGTGCTAAGTACTCCCATGTCACCAAACCAAGACTCACATCTCCCAGAAATGGAATCTTAAACCAGTCAATCAGGAATTGCCCAATTCACACTAGTGAGATAATCTACCTGAGAGACCCTGCCACCTCCTAAAGGGAAGTAACCTGGCAATAACCAGTCGCTTTTTTGTCTAGCATGACTTCCTTGTTCTGGTTCCCTTCTGCCATGAAAGCCTTTCCTTTTGTATAGTTCCTCAGAGCTCCTTTCTGTAGGTACACTGGATGTTTCCTGATTTGAATTCAGTTTTGCTCAAATAAACTCTTAGAATTTTTAATATGCCTCAGTTTATCTTTTGTTATTTTTTTAATATTTTATTTTGGTATCATTAATCTACAATTGCATGAGGAACATTATGTTTACTAGACTCCCACCTTCACCAAGTCCCCTGCCACATACCCCATTAGTCACTGTCCATCAGTGTAGTGAGATGCTATAAAATCACTACTTGTCTTCTCTGTGTTACACAGCCCTCCCCATGCCCCCCCACCACATAAGGCCCCCTTTCTTCTTCCCCCTGCTTCTCCCTCCCCACCCATCCTCCCCAGTCCCTTTCCCTTTGATAACTGTTAGTCCTTTCTTGGGTTCTGTGATTGTGCTGCTGTTTTGTTCCTTCAGTTTTCCTTTGTTCTTATACTCCACAGATGAGTGAAATCATTTGGTACTTGTCTTTCTCTGCCTGGCTTATTTCACTGAGCATAATACCCTCTAGCTCCATCCATGTTGTTGCAAATGGTAGGATTTGTTTTCTTCTTATAGCTGAATAATATTCCATTGTGTATATGTACCACATCTTCTTTATCCATTCGTCTACTGATGGACACTTAGGTTGCTTCCATTTCTTGGCTATTGTAAATGTGCTGTGATAAACATAGGGGTGCATCTATCTTTTTCAAATTGGGTTGCTGCATTCTTAGGGTAAATTCCTAGAAGTGGGATTCCTGGGTCAAATGGTATTTATATTTTGAGCTTTTTGAGGAACCTCCATGCTGCTTTCCGCAATGGTTGAACTAATTTACATTCCCACCAGCAGTGTAGGAGGGTTCCCCTTTCTCCACAACCTCGCCAACATTTGTTGTTGTTTGTCTTTTGGATGGTGGTGATCCTAACTGGTGTGAGGTGATATCTCATTGTGGTTTAAATTTGCATTTCTTTGATGACTAGCAATGTGGAGCATCTTTTCATGTGTCTGTTGGCTGTCTGAATTTCTTCTTTGGAGAACTGTCTGTTCAGCTCCTCTGCCTATTTTTTAATTGGATTGTTTGCTTTTTGTTTGTTGAGGTACATGAGCTCTTTATATATTTTGGATGTCAACCCTTTATCGGATCTGTCATTTATGAATATATTCTCCCATACTGTAGGGTACCTTTTGGTTTTATTGATGGTGTCCTTTGCTATACAGAAGCTTTTCAGCTTAATATAGTCCCACTTGTTCATTTTTGCTTTTGTTTCCCTTGCATGTGTTCATGAAGAAGTTGCTCATGTTTATGTCCAAGAGATTTTTGCCTATGTTTTTTTCTAAGAATTTTATGGTTTCATGGCTCACATTTAGGTATTTGATCCATTTCGAATTTACTTTTGTTTATGGGGTTAGACAGTGATCCAGTTTTGTTCTCTTACATGTAGCTGTCGAGTTTTGCCAACACTGGCTGTTGAAGAGGCTGTCATTTCCCCATTGTATGTCCATGGCTCCTTTATCATATATTAATTGACCATATATGAATGGGTTAATGTCTGGAGTCTCTATTCTGTTCCACTGGTCTGTGGCTCTGTTCTTGTGCCGGTACCAAATTGTCTTGATTACTGTGGCTTTGTAGTGGAGCTTGAAGTTGCGGAGTGAGATCCCCCTCCACTTTATTCTTCCTTCTCAGGATTGCTTTGGCTACTCGGGATCTTTGGTGGTTCCATATGAATTTTTGAATTATTTGTTCCAGTTCATTGAAGAATGCTGTTGGTAATTTGATAGGGATTGCATTGAATCTGTATATTGCTTTGGGCAGGATGGCCATTTTGACGATATTTTTAATTCTTCCTAGCCAAGAGCCTGGGATGAGTTTCTATTTGTTAGTGTCCTCTTTAATTTCTCTTAAGAATGTCTTGTAGTTTTCAGGGTATAGATCTTTCACTTACTTGGTTAGGTTTATTTCTAGGTATTTTATTCTTTTTGATGCAATTGTGAATGGAATTGTTTTCCTGGTTTCTCTTTCTATTAGTTCATTGTTAGTGTATAGGAAAGCCTCAGATTTCTGTGTATTAATTTTGTATCCTGCAACTTTGCTGTATTCGATATCAGTTCTAGTAGTTTTCGAGTGGAGTCTTTAGGGTTTTTTATGTACAATATCATGTCATCTGCAAATAGTGAGTTTAACTTCTTCTTTACCGATCTGGATTCCTTGTATTTCTTTGTTTTGTCTAATTGCCGTGGCTAGGACCTCTAGTACTATGTTAAATAACAGTGGGGGGAGTGGGCATCCCTGTCTTGTTCCCGATCTTAGAGGAAATGCTTTCAGCTTCTCGCTGTTCAGTATGATGTTGGCTGTGGGTTTTTCATATATGGCCTTTATTATGTTGAGGTCTTGCCCTATATACCCATTTTGCTGAGAGTTTTTATCATGAATAGATGTTGAATGCTTTTTCAGTGTCTATGGAGATGATCATGTGATTTTTGTCCTTTTTGTTTATGTGGTGGATAATGTTGATGGATTTTCGAATGTTGTACCATCCTTGCATCCCTGAGATGAATCCCACTTGATCATGGTGTATGATCCACTTGATGTATTTTTGAATTCGGTTTGCTCATATTTTGTTGAGTATTTTTGCATCTATGTTCATTAGGGATATTGGTCTGTAATTTTCTTTTTTGGTGGGGTCTTGCCTGGTTTTGGTATTAGGGTGATACTGACTTCATTGAATGAGTCTGGAAGTATTCCCTCTTCTTCTATTTTTTGGAACACTTTAAGGAGAATGGGTATTATGTCTTCTCTGTATGTCTGATAAAACTCTGTGGTAAATCCATCTGGCCCGGGGGTTTTGCTCTTGGGTAGTTTTTTGATTACTGATTCAATTTCTTTGCTGGTAATTGGTCTGTTTAGATTTTCTGTTTCTTCCTTGGTCAGTCTTGGAAGGTTGTATTTTTCTAGGAAGTTGTTCATTTCTTCTAGGTTTTCCAGCTTGTTAGCATATAGTTTTTGTAGTATTCTCTAATAATTGTTTGTATTCCTGTGGGGTCCGTCGTGATTTTTCCTTTCTCATTTCTGATTCTGCTGATGTGTGTAGATTCTCTTTTTCTTTTATAAGTCTGGCTAGGGGTCTATCTATTTTGTTCATTTTCTCAAAGAACCAGCTTTTGGTTTCATTGATTTTTTTCTATTGTTTTATTCTTCTCAATTTATTTCTTCTCTGATCTTTAGTATGTCCCCTCTGCTGACTTTAGGCCTCATTTGTTCTTCTTTTTCCAATTTCGCTAATTGTGTCTTTAGACTATTCATTTGGGATTGTTCTTCCTTCTTTAAATATGCCTGGATAGTTTATCTTTTAACAGGAGGAAATGGTGATGTCAGCATCAGGGATGAAAGGAGGAGGGCTCTGCTGTAAATTGCTGCTAGGCACTAGGATAAAGTACAGGTTTGAGGTTCTGGGGTTCTGTTTCTATAAAATGGGCACAGTACTGACTTTGTAGCTATGTTGGTGAATTGCTGTTCATAGTAATTTTATATCTGTAGGAAGTGAACTGAAAAGGGAGTTAAATTGGATATTAATAAGTTTTGCTTTTTCCACCCCATTTTTGGCAGAATAATCAAGTCCTGGGAATTGGAAGTGGTTCTACAATTGTCCATGCTGTGCAGCGAATAGGTATGTTCCTAGGCTGTGTCCTGGATGTTTTGTGTGGGATGATGGAGGTGGGGAGGTGGAGGAGGGAGAGGAAGCAGGGGCACAGGTTTGGCACCTGCCCAGCTGAGCTCCAGCAGTGCACCTGCCTGAGGTTATTTGAGTTTCTGCTTCTGCTCTTCTCTGAGAGGTGTTCTTAGTCCTCTTCAGCCAACTTTGGAGTTTGTTTACAGCCAACCCTGGCTTTGTTTACTCTGCTTGGTTGGTGGGGAGGAGCTGTTTAGGGTGAGGTCTCAATGGAATGTTAATCATCATGAGGGGTCCTGAGTGTGGCTGCATGGACCTGGAGGCCAGCCCTAAGAAGCCTGTGGGTTCCTCAGGCAAGCCCAGGCACACAGGTGGAGGTCAGAGCAGGTGCCCTGTCCATGACCTTGGAGTGGATGTGAGGCGCCTGCTATTGGTGGCTGGTTCCTGCAGCTGCTGACTTCATTCTGATTAGGGTGTTTTTGTGCTTAGGAAAGACTCAGGATCCTATTATCAGCACGGGAGGGCTGTTCAACAGGTTTAACTGCCCAGTTCTTCTTTGTGAGAACAAAGCTCAGAGGCTTGCCTGAAGGCTGATAGCTTCTAGGTGCCAGGGGCAGTGCTCAAGAGACTAAGCCCAGGAACGCTTTGTCTTAAGGACTGGTTTGGTGATGGCGTGATGACTTCTGGAAGCCTTCTCATTGGCCTAATAAGGGCTTTAGTGTTGCACACCTGTCTGCCTTAGCAATGAGTGCGTAGAGGATTTGAGGGTCTAGGAATTGCTTGGGACTCCTAGTGGTATCTAAACCTCCCATGGTCCAGACCCAGTGATTAAAAAGACTTGAAATTTTAAAAAGACTGTTCATGTCCTTACAACTTTTTAATTTTTTAATCAAGTTATCTGAAAAGGTATAATTCCAGAATGATTCAACTTTCTTTAATCACCCTCTGGGGCCTACAAGTGATTATATTTTTTACTAAATATAAAAAGTGAAGTTCCAGCTTTTCCCTGTAAAAGGCATCATAGGAAAGTAGTTTAGACTGTGGGACCATACCACACATGAGCTGTGTAACAACCAGTTACTTTACGTCTGTGTGCCTCAGTTACCATATCTGCCAAAGGAGGATGATAATAGTAACTTACCTTTGGGTTACAATTGCTCCTTTGCTTTGGGTAACTTGCTCCTTCTGTAGTTAGTACTTACCCCCTCAGGCTTTCCAGTGTCCCTGTCTTGTGATGTGTGACTTACATTCAGCAAGCTTTCACCGAGGGGGGGGGACACAGAATGAAGGGCAGCTGTCAGTGGGGGGCAGACCTTTCTTTTTCTGTTGGATCTGGGCAAGTGTATACACTACAAGAAAAATAAAGTGAGGAGAGTGAAAAACCACCAACACAGCTTTTGTCTCCACAGCTGAAAGAGTGAAACAAGAGAAGCTGAACCTCGTCTGTATTCCCACTTCCTTCCAGGTATGTCCTGCTTTCCATTCTGCGCCTGGGCAGTTGCTGCTGAGTCTTGCAGGGCCCCCCCGAGGACAAGGCTTTGGGTTGTGCCCTGGGGTTGATCTAGGTGAGGGAGCCAGGAGCAGGAGAGGAGTTCATTCACTGAGGGTCGCACCTCAGAAGTGTGGTTTTAGGCCTCATGGACTCACTAAGTGACCCTTTCAGTGTATCTTGTATTAGGCACAATGGAGTATGTGCAAGTGACCACATGGTCTCTCTCCTCCAGGAATATTACCTCCCTTTACAGATGAAAAACTGAGGCTAACGCGCATTAAGTGAAATGTTAGTAATGCAAGTATATTATCTGAGTCCGCTGAGGCTAATGCTCTTTTACTGTAAAATAGTAGGGGCTGGTGGAGGAAGGCAGTAGAGCCAGTTAAATATGAGGAAGGACCAGGGGAGAGTAGTCTTTGGGGAGGGAACAGAGGAGAGGTGCTCGGAGCCATCCCGTCTCCCATCTGGCCTTGTGGGACGGGGATGCATATGATCTCTCACTGGATTCTTCACGGTGATGCTGGGCACTGGGGTGAAGCTTGGAGCTGCAGGTGGATGGTGCTCCTGTGGCTCTGTGGGTTTAGACAGCAGGGTTTTAGGAAACGTTCCCAATCCTGGAGGCTCAGCCGGCAGCCTGAAGGTAGCTCTGGTGAAGGGGGAGAGCACTGACGGGCCGAGCGATTCCCCCAGAGCCAGGCGTGTGCCTCAGCCTGTCAGAGTAGGGTGTGGCGGGAGGGGTTCCAGGCAGACAGGATAGTCCGCGCTGTCGTATCTTCCAGGGACCTCTTGGGGACCCCGAACAGGGAGGGTAGGCAACCAGGGAACTGAAGACAAAACCTGAGCTCCTGCTCCAGGCTAGGAACTGATTAATTTCCCATTGCTTCTTTAGCCTTTGAAATCCAGCTTCCCTGAGTTGGTGCTTTAAAGTCAGGGTGGTTGTGGTGGGCTTTCTTGGTCTTTTGAAAAGCTAAGCTTATAATTTTTCCAAGTGGTTTGCTCATCTGTATGTTTCTTATTTAATAAATTATTTTATGTTGCTGTTTATTTTTAATTGAAGTTATACACACATGGATTGAAGAATCAAATAATCCAAGTCTTTTTATTTAAAAAAAAAAGCCCCAACACCTTCTTATCCTTTTCCCCTGACCACCAGCGTTTCTTGCTATTTAGATGGACATACTTTTAAAAACTCTTAGCTGATTGGATATTTGCTCCCGTATTTCAAAACTACATGCTTTTTTGCTATTTAAAAAAAATTTTTTTAACTTGAGTTGAATGGATGAATGGAAGATGAGCATCTGGTCATCTTTACTTCACCTCCTTCTCTACACACACCTTTCTCTCCCAGGCTCCCAGTACAGTAACGTCTTGGTGAGGCCTTATTCGGTGTTTATAGAACTGTGATGTCCAAACTGTGGCTGAGCTGTGACGTGACCTATGATTACTCCTCCTTATCTATCCATTGTTTTGTTTTCCTGAAAGTTCAGTAAATGTTGCCTTGGTTTTTTTCATTTGCTTGGTTGTCTGTGCACTTTATCTGATTCAGCCCCAAACCCATACCCAGGTGGGGCAGTCTCACTTCTTTCCAACCCATCGGTTTCCTGTTCTTGGCCAAGTCTCTGTGGGTCCTCAGGGTGCTAGTGCTATAGCAGCTGCACTTGGCTGATGTCTTTGGGTCCCCCTTCGTAGTCAGGAGGTTTCCTACTCTGCTGTCCCATTTCCCTCCTCACTCTTCCCCACACCGTTTTGCTCTGTTTCCTTTGGTTTTGGTGAAGCACACCCCTTAGGTTAGCTACCCGAGTGTATAGGATGCAAGTTTCCTGACACGTCAGGCATCTGAAAATGTCTGTATTACAGCCTCTCTGAAGTCAGTTATTTTATGAGATAATTCTATGTCAAGTCATTTCTTAGAGGAATTTTGAAGTTACTTCTCTGTTTTCTGGTTTTCAGCTTGCTGTTGAGGAACATGATGTTCTCATTCTTGATCCTTTCTAGGAAGCCTATTTTGTCTCTAGTGTTCTGAAATTGCCCTGTGCTGTGCCTTGGTGTGGGCTTTTTGTCCACTATGCTGCATATTTGCTGGAACATTTCATTCTGCAAATTCACACTCTTCAATTTTGGGTTTCTTCCCTATTATCCCTTTGATTTTATTTCCTTTCTTTTTTCTGGACATTCTTTCTAGGACCCTTATTTATTTATTTATTATTAAGGTATCATTGATATACAATCACATGAGCAACATTGTGTTTACTAGAGTCCCCCCATTATCAAGACCCACCACATACCCCATTACAGTCACTGTCCATCAACATAGTAAGATGCTGTAGAGTCACTACTTGTCTTCTCTGTGCTATACTTCCTTTCCTGTGCCCTCACTATATTATGTGTACAAATCATAATGCGCCTTAATCCTCTTCTCCCTCCCTCCCTCCCCACCCTCCCCACCCTCTTCCCTTTGGTAACCGACACTCCATTCTTGGGTTCTGTGAGTCTGCTGCTGTTTTGTTCCTTCAGTTTTTGCTTTGTTGTTATACTCCACAAATGAGTAAAATCATTTGGTACTTGTCTTTCTCCACCTGGCTTATTTCACTGAGCATGATACCCTCTAGCTCCATCCATGTTGTTGCAAATGGTAGGATTTATTTTCTTCTTATGGCTGAATAATATTTCATTATGTATATGTACCACATCTTCTTTATCCATTCATGTACTGATGGACACTTAGGTTGCTTCCAAATCTTGGCTATTGTAAATAGTACTATGATAAACATAGGGGTGCATATGTCTTTTTGAATCTGGGATCCTCTATTCTTAGGGTAAATTCCTAGGAGTGGAATTCCTGGGTCAAGTGGTATTTCTATCTTGAGTTTTTTGAGGAACCTCATACTGCTTTCTACAATGGTTAAACTAATTTACATTCACACCAGTAGTGTAGGAGGATTTCTTTTTCTCCACATCCTCCCAGCATTTGTTGTTGTTTGTCTTTTCCATGCTGGCCATCCTAACTGGTGTGAAGTGATCTCATTGTGATTTTAATTTGCATTTCTCTGATGATTAGCAATGTGGAGCATCTTTTCATGGGCCTGTTGGCCATATGAATTTCTTCTTTGGAGAAGTGTCTGTTCAGATCCTCTGCCCATTTTTTAATTGTATTATTTGCTTTTTGGTTGTTGAGGCACATGAGCTCTTTATATGTTTTGGATGTTAACCCCTTATTGAATATGTCATTTATGAATATATTCTCCCATATTGTAGGATGCCTTTTTGTTCTATTGAAGGTGTCCTTTGCTGTACAGAAGCTTTTTAGTTTGATATAGTCCCACTTGTTCATTTTTGCTTTTGTTTCCCTTGCCTGGGGAGATATGTTCATGAAAAAGTTACTCATTTTATATTCAAGAGATTTTTGCCTATGTTTTCCTCTAAGAGTTTTATGGTTTCATGACTTATATTCAGGTCTTTGATCCATTCTGAGGTTACCTTTGTGTATGGAGTTAGACAGTAATCCAATTTCATTCTCTTACATGTAGCTGTCTAGTTTTGCCAACATCGTGAAGAGGCTGTCATTTCCCCGTTGTATATCCATGGCTCCTTTATTGTATATTAATTGACCATATATGCTTGGGTTCATATCTGGACTCTCTAGTCTGTTCCATTGGTCTTTGGGTCTGTTCTTGTGCTAGTACCAAATTGTCTTGATTACTGTGGCTTTGTAGTAGAGCTTGAAGTTGGGGAGCATAATCCCCCCTGCTTTATTCTTCTTTCTCAGGATTGCCTTGGCTATTCAGGGTCTTTTGTGGTTCCATATGAATTTTAGAACTATTTGTTCCGGTTTGTTGAAGAATGCTGTTGGTGTTTTGATAGGGATTGCATTGAATCTGTAGATTGCTTTAGGCAGGATGGCCATTTTGACAATATTAATTCTTCTTACCCAAAGCATGGGATGAATTTCCATTTACTAATGTCCTCTTTTAATTACTCTCATGAGTGTTTTATAGTTGTCAAGATATAGGTCTTTCACTTTCTTGGTTAAGTTTATTCCTAGGTACTTGATTCTTTTTGATGCAATTGTGAATGGAATTGTTTTCCTGATTTCTCTTTCTGTTAATTCATCATTAGTGTATAGGAAAGCAACAGATTTCTGTGTATTAATTTTGTATCCTGCAACTTTGCTGAATTCAGATATTAGTTCTAGTAGTTTTGGAGTGGATTCTTTAGGTTTTTTTATGTACAATGTCATGTCATTTCTCTAGAACCTTTACTGTGTCCTTGCACTTGTGGCCTGTTTTACTCTCTGTCTTTTCACCTTTTTCTCTTCCTAGTCCTTCCACTGAGCTTATTTTGCTCTCACATGTTTAATTTCAAGTAGTAATTCTTTTTTTGTTCTTTGAAAGTTTTTTTTTGTATTCTTGTTTTATGGGTTCAATTTTTAAAATTTCTTATCTCCCTGAGGAAGTTAATGATAATTGTTTTAAGATCTTTTTTCTCCTTATATATCTGTGTTATTCCCACTTGTCCAACACCAAATGCAATGGTGTATTTTTTTCCTACATATATGTATATATGTATATATGTATATATATATGTATATATGTATATATATATATATATATATATATATATATATCTATATATATATATATATAAAATAATATTATACACAATAGTAATAGTAGTATAACGCACACCATTTGGGTTCCCGGACCCAATTCCAATGTGTGTAAGTATGTGGGAGGGGGTCTTCCCACACATACTAAACCAAACAATTCTCTAACACTAGGAGGGTGTCTAAAAACTGCACTCTATTCAGATACTATTTGCTCAGAGACAGCACCAGATTCCCCAGGTTTAAGGGCCCATACTACAAGACTGCCCTCTACCCACAATGCCAGACAGCGGTCGCAAGCCCTGGGCTTCTGACCTACTGGCTACAGATTGAAGGATCCCACAACCTCCCCCGGGTATGATTAATTTGCTAGAGCGTCTCACAGAACTCAGGAAAATACTTAGTTTACCCATTTAATAAAGGATACCGTAAAGGATTCAAATTAACAGCCAGATGAAGAGAGACACAGGGCAAGTCCCAAGTAAAGGAGCTTCTATCCTTGTGGAACTTGGGGCCTGGCTTGGTGGCATGTGGAGGCATTCTAGTAGCCCAAGCTTAAAAGCTCTCTGACAGAAACAGGACACAACCAAGCAAAGTAGAGAGAGAGTGATAAGCTCTTCTCAGGGGTTTTTGTGAGGCCTGCATTACGGTCATGATTGAGTAAATCATTGGCCGTTGGCTGATTCAACCTCCAGCCCCTGCCCTTGGTGGGGGTCCAAAAGTCTCTCATTAACTTGACAAAACACCTAGTTCACCTTTAAGACTCTGCAGTGTGTATTCAGCAACTTTCGATGAAGACCACATATACCTGGGAAATACATATTTGGTCCTCTGAATGACCAAGTATGTATTTCTTTTGATTCATTTTATCACAATCTGTTTCCTCAAAGTTATTCTTTATTCTTTGTTGGAGATATAATTTACATACAGTAAAATTTACCCAATTTTGATACACTCATGTAACAACCAACACAGCCAAAATATTGTTAACTTGCTTTGTTTTTTTAAAAAATTATACTCCTGCATTTCTTATATGGCATTCCTTAGCTGTCTGCTTACTTGGAAGACAAGTGGCCTAAGAAGCTGATTGGAAACTAGCCCTCAGGATGAGGGTGTCCTTCACTCTAGGCTTGTATGCCAAGCTCTTATCTTGGGAAACTCCTGATACCAGGTCTTCTGTCCTTGCTCTGAGGGGTCAGATTTCCCTGAGAAGACTACTCAGTGGCCCTTTTCGGAGGAGTGTGCATGCCTCCCTGTGTCCTGGGAGCTGAGGAGGTGAAGAGGGCTAGGAAGGAGACATGTCATCATTCTGGATGTGAACTTGCTCTCAGTTCCCCCATTTTTGCTATACCTGTTGCAGGTGGGAAAGTGTCTACAACATTTTGTAGTAGTTCTTTGGACTCTGGGCTTGATCTTATGACTTGTTTTGGCAATGGCATGGGACTAAGTAGCACACCAGCAGAGGCTTGAAACGTACTGGGGCTTCATCCCTCTAGCTGCTGAAACCATTCTGCCACCAAGTGAACAAGCCCAGGCTGCTCTCCTGAGGATGAGAAGCTAAGCAGCTCCAAGCTTATGACTGAAACCATTCTATACCAGCCAGCCCAGCCTAGAGGCATCCCAGTCAGTCTGCAGAATCATGATAATCAACAAATTCTAGGCCTCTGAGTTTTGGGGTAGTTGCTACACAGCAAAGGTGCACTGGTAGAGTACCCCTGTCTTCTGTGCCTGCAGTCCTGTCCCAGTTCCTGCAGTTTGACCTACTCCAGAAGATAAACACACTGCTTTGGCAGTAGTGGAGAAAGATAATGAGGTTTAACAGATTCTTAAATACTCTTTCATCCCGTCTTCCTTTTTTTACTGCCACCATCATGTCTGCTTCCTGAAGTTCACAATGCCACCGAACTCTGAACCTTTTGGGAGGTTCTGTGCTGTTAATGTGGTTGCTTCTTGACTCTCTCCAGTACTGACTTAAGATTTCTCTTTCTCATTTCTGCCATTTACCAATGTCCATTGTTGTCCATCAGCTTTTAGAAGTTCATTGCTCTTTTCTCCTCTTTTTGGTTTGTTCCTTTATTGTAGTTTCAGGGAGGTTTTGTGGAAGAAGTGAGCTAAATATAGGTGTTGAAATTGCTATCTGCGTTCGGAAGCTTGATCCTGTGTTTTTAAGATAGCATGCTCCTAACCCACAGGTGTTCGTGGTGGCAACTAAGCACAATGGACTGGTCTAGAAAATGCTGGCCGATTCCAGTTGATTAGGTATGGGAGTGATTCACATTTCACAGGACTCTTAAAAATTCACTCCTTCAGAGGTACTGTTTTGTTTTTTGTCCCCTCAAACTCAAACTGCATGTTATAAGCAATGACATGCGCACAGATCCCTCCACTTGGACTTACTTGGGTGATCAAACTCAAAGGTTCATGGTGTACTTATTATGGAATAACCAGCAAGGAATCCTGTGCAGGGCCATGAGGTGGTGGTAACCACTGCTCTCTCCTTTTGTCAGCTGGTTTGAATAGTTAACTATGAGGCATGCCTCTAAAGTAAATGATGCTACCTTTTCCCACAGACATCCTGAATCTTTCCTGGTCTGGTGCTCTCAATTTGCTAAGCTCCTCACTTGTCCATTCTGGAAGTACTGCCATCATATACTCTTTTGAGAGTAGAGGGTTTTTTTTGGCTTATTTTTATTCAATAATATATAGCCTGGAAATCACTGTGTATCAATTCAGACTGATCTTCCTCAATCTTTCTTCATACTGTTAGATTGTTTTTAAAACTTTTCTAATACTTGGTTCTTGTTTACAGAAGTTTTAAAAAAATATTCTATATTACTAGACGTTTTAGGGGTCTAGGTCACTGAGGAACTGTTTGCCTAACGCTGGAACAGTCTTCACTATGTGCTGTTTGCCTCCTTTCAGCCCCCAGTTTGAATTAACTTAGTTTTGCCATTCATGGTACCGGTTGGTGCACCAGATTGGATTTGGGAGTAGGGTTGCTTGATCAGCCCTTGGTGTCTGACACTTAAAATCAAAAGGATTCTGAGAATCCTTGCCACGTGCTCAGAGTTATGCCTGCCTTTTCCTGTCCTCCATAGGCCCGCCAGCTCATCCTGCAGTATGGCTTAACTCTCAGTGACCTGGACCGACACCCAGAGGTAAGAGAGTCAAGCTGCTCTGTGTGTCTCCTTTTTTACGCTGTCCCTTGTTGTGGGCTCTGGATATCTTGTCAAGTCTAGGAGAAAGGTCAGTTAGTCATACTAGCTTTTCTCCTGAGACTTTTTAATATTAAACTTGGCTGAGGTCATGAGGGGAGAGGTTGTTAGTTTCCAGTATATTCCCTGTAGTTTAACCCTGAGTGCTCAGAGTGACTGTCGTGAAGGGGGATTGGACTGTCTCAGGGCTGGACCAAGGCTTCCTTGTACAGAAGTGTAAGATTCAGCTGGCCCGTGATGCTTACCACCAAGTGGAGATAAGAAGCAATAATGTGAGGCAGCCATGGATATTTGAAAACAGATTAACATGAAGTTTTATGGTAAAGAGGGTTAAACACACAGGCAATCCGGAGGGACTGAAGTTGACGAACGTGAGCAGCGCTCATGGCTGGCATTTACTAGCCCTTACAGTATACCAGGTATTCTGCTAAATGGTGTGCCTGTGTTTAACTGTTTAATCTCCAGTCACCTTGAGCCTGGGTGCCATTATGTGTGAAAAAGGCACAGAGAGGGCAAACCATTTGCCTAAGGCCATGCTTTTTGAAGTAGCAGAGCCTGCATATGAATTTGGGTGCTTCTGGCACTAGAGCTGTGTCACTTAGAAGGATTTTGTGGGAAGAGGTAATGTTTGAGCATAGCTGTGAGGGCCACGTGGCAAGGGCAGGAGAGAGCATTCCAGAGGGGTGTAGATGGGAACCATGGGAGCAGTTCCAGGTGAGCATGTGGGCACATGTGAACAGTGCCCTGACTGGCTGGGCTGATGAGGACTGAGAGAATGGGATGCATTGGTGCACAGTGGGAAAGGGGGAGGGGGCAGGGCTGGACTGGAAGAGTGGAGAGGGGCTGCCGCAGCTCAGAAACCAGAGTGGGGAGTGGTACTTGATGGTGTTCCACTGACTTAGATCATCGTGGTACACATGGGCCTCCGAGGGGTTAGTAAAACCATGGGAAGGGCTTGTTGGGAGACTTCTGTGGGCAGAGCCAGGGCAGAGGTTGAATCAGCTATTCAGTGCTGTGAGAAGAGCATTTTGGGCTGAAGGTGGGCGTGGAACCCACACAGAAGAGGTTGTAGCTGTCCAGGCCCCACAGAGCTGTGTGGCACAGCCTGGCCCTGGGGTCAGTACGGGGGAGCAGTGCTGGCCGCAGCTCAGACAAAGGGCAGAACCTGAGAAAGTGGAAGTGACAGTGCTTCTCTGCAGCTCTGCAGCTTTCCACCGCTGCTGTGCCAAGCACCTGCTAAGTGCAGCTTGGACCGAATTTGCACCCTGAAGTTAGCTGTGCTGCTATTTCAAGAAGCTGTATTGAGGCTACCTCATAATTAAGAGTGCCAGGAGTGATGAGAAGTAATATTTTGAAAGATGACAGATTTACCCCTTGGCTGCTCTTCCTACTGGTGGGGCAGCTTCCTCACAGAGGGAGTGGGCAGGCCTAGGCAGGTGCTTTGCTGGGGCCAGAGTGGGGGTGGGGGAGGCTCAGGTAATTTCCACTTCTGGATCATATAGAAGGTGTGCCAACTTTATAATTTCCTTGTGTCTTCTCTGTTCCTCAAAATTGCTTGTGTTTTTGCCACATGAGTACAGATACTTCTAAATCAGTGTTTCTCAGCCCGTTTTCTATTATTTCCCCACCCTCACCACACCCCGGTGAAATTTTCATACATGATATATTGTACATCTATTTCTGTACTTGGGGGTGATGTCACCCACGCTGAGATTGTGTGGTCTCAGTAATTGCATCCTGTTCACAGAGAAGCCCAACACTAAGAACAGGGAGTGGGTAAAAGCTGGACCCAGGTGTGGTTCCTGGGCCCCATATTTGTTTCCTGGTGACCCTAGTAGAACAGCTTAACCTCTCAGAGGCTCCATGTCTTGGTTGGTTTCGTGGGAAGAACTGTATCTAACTAACAGGGCTGCTGGGGTCCTGCTGAACAGTTGCATGTTCAAGCTTTGCCGTGAGCTCTTGGTGGGTTTGTTACCTTCTTTCCCCGCACAGATCGACCTTGCCATTGATGGTGCTGACGAAGTAGATGCTGATCTCAATCTCATCAAGGGCGGTGGGTGAGTTCTGTGGGGACTACATTGCTAGAGTGTCTGCCAGTTCATCCTTAGCAACGCAAAGTGGAATACAGAATAAACAAATTGCCACTGGGACATACGGGAATTTGTCTCTGCATTGTTGATAGCTTATGGCCACAGAGCCAGCTTGGTATTTCTGATTGTGAGTAGCAATCTGGTGACTAGAACCTGGCTAGGTTATTTGGTCTGGGGGCCCCAGTGTGTGATCTTTGCTTTAAAGCTGCTCTTACCTCTGTGAGCAGTTAGTGGTATATTTATTCATTCTTCTGTTAAACATTTAGTGGGTGTTTCTGAAGTGTGATCTGGTGGACAGGGAACAGTGAGTTGAAGAGTAAAGTCCTATTCTGCTGGTTCTGTAATCAAAGTGCCTTTGGAATGACACAAAATTAGTTTAAAATCTGACTCTGCTCTCTTCACTTTATCTGCTTGATAGCAAATAGGGCAGGTTGTGCAAAGCTTGTCCTTCTCAAGTTATATGTTGCCATACTCAGGTGACAGGGCTTCCTGTCACATGCACCTGAGATGGGATTGTGGCCTAATTGGGAACCATTTCTCCCAGACATGGGCTCTTGTTCCCATAATCCATTTACTAGAAGCAGCATGTCTGAGTTGGCTCAGGCTGCTGTAACAAAATACCACAGACTAGGTGGCTTCACAACAGCAGTGTATTTTGCAGAGTTTTGGAGGCTCTTGCCATACAGATGGCTGCCTTCTCTGCATCCTCATGGGGGAGAGAAGTGAGCTCTCTGGTGTCTCTTCCTGTAAGGACATTCAGCTTAGACCAGGGCCTCCCCTCATGGCTTCATTTAATCATAATTACCTCGTGCGAGGCCTCCTCTTTGCACTGTATTCACACTGGGGGTTAGGGCTTCACCATGAATTTTGTGGGGTACACAGTTCAGTCCATTGCACAGCATGAGGGAGTTGGCGATGTTTCTTTAAGAGTTAAAAACATATTTCTCTTTAAGTGCCAGAATTAAGTGGATTTGGGTTTTCTGAATCTGGCCTTAGGTACCAAACTGAGTTTGTGTCTTGCCACTCTGTTCTTCCCATTCGCAGAGGCTGCCTGACCCAGGAGAAAATTGTAGCTGGCTATGCCAGTCGCTTCATTGTGATCGCTGATTTCAGGTACAGTGTTCAGTGTTCTGGGCTGTTCACTGAGGAGGTAGATTAGACCCAAGGCCTCACCCCTTTTTATAGAGGAGGAAGTAGAGAAATGGAAGGACTCTGACTCTGAGCCTGAGGGCTAGGACTTGGCCAGTGTTGGGGACGACTGTGTCTTGCTTTCGTGCTGAAGGCAGGAGTTGCTGTTGCCCATGTCCATTGAAAGAAGGAGGGAACAGCCTGCGCCCTTGCTAACAGGGCACGTCTTCATTTATCAGCCACTCCGTCGGTCCCCGCAGGAGCCTCAGAGGAAGCAGGCCACACCAGGCCCACAGCCGTGACTCAGCACACCTGCTTCCCCAGGGCCACGTGGGACCTGTGTTGTGCTCAGCCTTTGATCAGGCCCTGGGTTCTCCTTCAAGGAGTCTGCTGGAAAGCAGCTGCCCTGAGCATACTGATTTTTAAAAAAATGTATTTACTTATGAAATACAGCTGTAGGATAACATAAATAATAAAGACCTGTATAACCACAAGCCAGTCATATCCAGTTTTAACATTTTTGTCATCTTTACTTCAGATATCTCTTTTCTTAGCTAGTAAAGCAGCCAGTATGTCTGAAGCCCCGTGTGACTGTCCCTGCTCCCTTCCCCTGCCCTCGTACCATATACTCAGCCCTGTCCCTGAATTTGGTGTTTGGCTACTGTACCATTGAGCTAACTTACATGAGGGAGTTGGGGGTGTTTCTTTAAGAGTTAAAAACTGTATTGTACTTTTTTGGCTCTTTCTTTCCAGGAAAGATTCGAAGAACCTCGGGGATCAGTGGCACAAGGGAATCCCGATTGAGGTCATCCCGATGGCCTATGTCCCAGTGAGCCGAGCTGTGACCCAGAGGTTTGGGGGCGATATTGAGCTCCGAATGGCCATCAACAAGGCCGTGAGTGGCCAGGGAGGCTTCGAGGGCAGCTAGGCTCCTGGTGTGGTGTCCCCCTTCCTGCTCCAGTTGTGGTCTCTGCACCTAGACTGGGCAATTGTCTTTTATTTGCTTATTTTTATTCAGTTTGTTGGTTGTTTTTTGGGCGCTGGCTTTCTTAGTTACTCTACTAAGACTCATATTGAATGCAGTGCACATCCTCTGGCAAATGGAGGAGTCATTCTTTTTCTCTGTCCCTTGGGATCTGATGCTCTTCAGGTGGTTTGACCTTTGTACCAGAGGCCAGAGGCCTAGACCACCCAGATTAACAGCTGCTAAAAATGGGCTTTGGGAAGTCCCCCTGGAGCAGAAAGATTTTCAGGTTTCATGATGTAATTTTCTTCTTTCTTCCTTTCTCATTCTGTGGTGAAATGTGACAAGAAATGTGACAGTTTTTGGGAGATGTGAACTCCTCCCCAGTAATACACCTCAGATACTTAGTCCAAATGTTTATCTTCAGCTTGTGAAGTGGGTTGCACAGTACTTTTTTCCTCTTACACTTAAACAAGCAAAACTAGTAAAGCGAAAACTAAATGTAGTTATAGACATAACTACTATTTAAAAAATTTGGAAGATATAGAAAAGAAAGCAAATTATCTGTAATTCTACCTGATGAATTATTTTGATGTGTTATCTTCCTGGCGTTTTTGTGACTTTTAAAAAATCATAGTCCTAATCGTAGTGGTTTTACAGAGCTCTGACTTTGGCTACCTTTGTAACTCCAGGGGGAAGGTGCTGGGGGCTCTCTCTCATAGCTGGAGTTCTTCCAGACAAGAGCCCAGCTTCCTCTTCCTCCCTTTGTGGAGCTCTGTGCTGAACTCCCACTCCTTCTCTGGTCTGCAGGGGAGCCTGAGGTCCCTTGGCTTTTTGACTGTAGCATTCTGCCAACATTTGTGGCATCCTAAATGCTTTTGTCCAGAGCTGTTGAGGAATTCTGGATTAATTAGCTAAAACTACCCCCTGCCTGTTTGCGCTGAGAACCCATCTCTGCTCCCTAATTTTTTCATGGGAGGTGGTGGTGAAATAATGTCATATTTTGTATTACTGGGTACCTACCATGCATCCATGAGAGGGTTGTTCCACATTGGTAGTCAGGTCTGTTGCTGTAGTTTTGGACCCTAGCTAAGAATTGTTGAGCCCTCCCTGTGCTAAATGCTTACCTATATTTTATACCTAAGCTGCCTTGGAAGTATGTATCATTCATCATCCCCTTTTTGCTGAGGAAGCTGAGGCTCACGGGGTTAATGGCTCTCCTGAGATCTGTATCTATATGGCTTCAGGACTCAGATTCTAACTCCAGAGCTTCACATTCCTGCTTCATAGCACTGCCTTCTAGAAAGCACAAGACGAGGCGGGAGATCTGGTTGGATCAGGTTAATTAAGATATTTGTCTTTAGTTACTACCTGCCTCTTTCCCTCTTCCTTTTCCTGCCTTTTTATGCCTACCTCTGCCTACGTCCTCTGTAAATATGGAAAATTATCTTCTAGGGTCCTGTCGTGACGGATAATGGGAATTTTATCTTAGACTGGAAGTTTGACCGGGTGCACAAATGGAGTGAAGTGAACACAGCTATCAAAATGATCCCAGGTAATGTGAGTGGTGGTCACGGAGCATAGAGCCTTCCCCTCCAGGGGCTTGACTGCGGCCTTTTTGATTCTGTGGGTTCTTGTCTTAAGCAGGGGAAAATTGACTTCCTTCTCGTGCTCATTAGATAAATATCACAGGCAGGCTGTGCCAGGTGTTGCAGGGAATCTGTGGAACAGGGAATCTGTCTCAAGGAGAGTTGAAAACCTGGGGGAGCTGTTCCTGCAAGTCAGATGAAATGTGTTAAATTCCACTAAAGGAATACCAAGAGTCCAGAGAGCACATAGGCTGCTGCTTTTGGTGAGTGTGGGGAAGTCCGTGGAGGAAAGGTGGCTTTTGGTCTATGCCTTACCATAGGGTAATGTAGGTACTGCGCTAAGTGTTTAAAAATGTCTCATTTGATTTCCCAATTTTATGAGATACAGAGGAGGACACACATCAAGAGAAATTAAATGATTTTCCTGAGGACTGCAGTGCCAAGATGGGAGCCCTGGGTTGTCTGCCTCTAGATCCTGAGCTTTTAGTCCCACCTTGCTTTGGTGCTGGGTCAAGGACCGGTTGTGTGACGTGAACGCTGGGAGTGGTAGAGAGCCTCTAATGAAGCTTGGACCAGGGCTCTGGGGCCCTGGGTGAAGGCTGGGTGGGCAGTGTAGAGGTGAGTCACGAGTCCAGGCCAGAGGTGGTATCAAGGGCTTATATGAAGGAATTAAAAGGAGGAGGCAGTTGTGAGAGGTGTCAGTCTTAACAATATTGAGAGACTGAAATTCTAATTGGGGATACTCCATGACATGGAATATTCTTGGGCCAGAACTGGCTAATGGGGCAGATAAGGTCAATTTAGTAGATTGTAGTGGCTGAGAGTGGATTCTGGAGCAGTCTGCCTGGGTGGGAATCCTAACCCAGCCTTGCCCTATCAGTGTGACCTTCATACACTTCACAATTCTAGTATCCACCTCATAGGGTTGTTGGGAGGATTAAATTGGTTTAAATGGAGCCCATCACACAAGGGAGTGTTTGTTGGATGAATAAATCCCTAGGAAGAAAGGATACTATCTTCACCATTAATTAAACATACTAGCTTCTAAGTTTTCCATGCTATTGGGAATGAAAGTGGTGTGAATATACGCCTTGCAATAAAGAGGTAGGTCTTCCAACCTTACTATGATCTGTTGACCATCTTTTATTAAGTAAAAAAGGTGAGTTAAATTTTGCTTATTCCCTCACTTAGGGATCTCATTTTAGTGAAAGAACTAAAGAGCCAAGAGGGCAGCAAGAAGAGAGGATGTAGAGGTCACTGTTAGTAAAAAAAAAAAACTTGCCCCTGATGATGCAGACAAACCCAAGGGACCACCCAGGGAGCAGCTCACCCTTGTCAGCCGTTCCTCTGTAGGTGGGTTTCTCGCAGTGCCCACTAGGTGGCTCTGTAGCCCCTGCTCAGATCTTGGCTTATGGAGATACTGAGATGTCTGTCCTTTGTGAGGAAATTTCTCCCGTACTTTGCTCCCCACCTCAGTAAATAGAAGCTGCATCCCAGAGAAGTTCAGTTTTATTAGGAAGTTAAAGTGAAGAAAATTAAAAAAGAGAGGCTAGTATTAAATCATTTAGCATAGTGCCAACAAGGATCATTATGTGGTTTGTTCTTTTCTTGTTCTCTGTTGTCTCTTCCCCATTTGATCCATGATAATACTTGGTGCTGGACCAAAGTCAAGGGAGGAGAAGTAGGGCAAGTTTCATTTGTCCCTGTCGTCCTGCCCTTGTCCCATGTATATTCTTATATGTGAGGACACTTAGAGGGCAGCTGAACAGGTGTGTGGCTGGTCAATCCCTTGGATGTCCACTGGGCTACATCCAGAGCAGAGAGGCTCTGTAGATGGGTCAGAGCCAGTGGGGCTCTGTCCCCCATGTTCTCATTAGCCTCTTTCCCCTTTCCATGTTTGGTGGGCAGGGTGGGTCAGTCACTTGCTGGATCTCAGTGACCTGAGGAGAGGTTGCTCTAAGACCAGACCTTAGACTGCTGCCATTCATCTCTGCTTTTTCTCTGAAGCCTTTTCTGAACCTGGTTTGACTCTCTTGGATCAGCTGGAAGCTGGCACCTCGTATTTCAGAATTTGTGAAAACGATGGGTCTTGAGTGGCCTCTGTGATTGTCTTGGGGTGGCTCCGGTTGTGCAGTGTGCTGGGACCTTTCTGTGCTTGACGGGTAGAGGAAAAGCAGATCTTTTCCTCTACCAAAGGCTGTTCATTGCTGAGAGATGATTTTATTTGTTTATGCGTTGGGGGCTGCCTTTGAAAGTTTTAATTTTATTTATCTTTAATTTATGCTCACAATTACACAAGTAAACAATGAAAAGTCTCTTCCCTCCACTCCACTACCTTTTTCCCTGTCTGTAGGCAGCCAGTGTTACCAAAATTGTATGTCCTTCTTGACTTGGTCTTCATAAATGCAGGTCACCCTCTTTCCCTTTCCACACAAGTGACAGCACACTAGATACTGGATGTTTTGCTCTGTACTTTTTCTCACTATATAATGGTTCCCAGAAAAGCTTCCTCATTCTAACTTTTAAAACAACTGCGTGGCTTTCCATTTTATGGCTACTGCTTATTTTGTTTAACTATTTCTCTGCTAGTGGAAACTTGTTTCCAGTAGTTTGTTAAAAGGGAATTACTAGATCAGCGATGCATGTATCTGACTTTGCTAGATGGTGCTAAATTGCTTCCCATGGATTGTGTCAGTTCACCCTCTACTAGCAATGTGTGCACGTGCATTTTCCCTGCACACTGGGGCCATCAGACTTGTTTCTGATAGTTGAAGAGGATTCTCTCATTGTGGTATGTGTATGTACAGTTGACCCTTGAACGACATGGGACTTAGGGTTGCTGATTCCCGTGTAGTTAGAATCCACGTATAACTTTTGTTTCCCCAGAAATTAACGATTAATAGCCCACTATTGCCTGGAGTCCTTAACAATAACATAGACAGTTGATGAACATGTATTTTGTATTCTCACAATAAAGCAAGCTAGAAAAAAATGTTTTTTTCAGATTGTCACAAATGTCCACAAATTTTCCAATGTATTTGTTGCAAAATGTCTGTATGTAAGTGGACCCACAAAGTTCAGACCCATATTGTTCAAGGTCAACTGTATATGTAAATATTTTTGGTAAAGGTTGCTTACAGTTATAGTTAATTTTCAGTGTTGAACAGTATTCCATAGTATATATGTGTGTGAAAAAAAATGTATGTATAATCTATGCTTGACGGGCATTTGGGTGTTTCCAGTTCTTGGCTGTTGCCTATGTGTTTTGATGACCATATGTGTGCCTAATTGCTGGATCAGTAGGTCTGAATATGTTCAGCTCTAGGAGATGTACTAACAAATGTTTTCTAAAGTAGTTTTGCCCATTTACTCCCATCATCAACATGTGGGAGTATCTGCATCCTAGTCAAATTTCATTACATTCATTCTGGTGAATGAGGAATGGTATCTTATAGTCTTAATTGGCATTCCCTTTTGATTAGTTTGTACATCATTTTTTGTGTTTATAGCCATTTTATATAGCCTCTTTTGCAAAGTACCTCTTTAAATCTTTTGTCTGTTATTTTACTGAGTTGTCTGGTTGATTTGGGGAGTTGTTTATGTATTTTGATGTGGGTTTTTTGTTCGGTGTATGTACTGCAAATATCTTGAACTCTATGGATGAAACTTCTCAGTCTGATAGTGTGATTGAATGTAACTGGAGTGGGGGTTGGAGGAGTCATGGAAAGCCTCTCTGAAATGACACCTTGTCATCTGATATCTGAAGGACAGAGAAGAACCAGCCCCTTGAGGCACTCAAAGATGACTAGCCCCGCAAAGGGAAGAGCATGAGCAAAGACCCTGAGGCAGGGAAAAGCTTGGCACATTGGGGTATAGCAAGATAGCCAAGATGGCAGGGGAGAAAGGGGTTGCAAGAAGAAATAAAATCAGCAGAATTTCTTTTGTTATGTGAGGGAAAGTCTTTGGATCTGTCATTTGTCCAGTGCTGCTAATGGTAGTTGCTCCTACTGACCCTGCTGTCCTTGACTCTCTCCTTGGCCTTGGGAAGCTGACAGTTAATGCTTCTTTCTGCCCTTTGTCCTGCAGGTGTGGTGGACACAGGTCTCTTCATCAACATGGCTGAAAGAGTCTACTTTGGGATGCAGGACGGCTCAGTGAACATGAGGGAGAAGGCTCCCTGTTGAACCTGTGGAGGGGCCTGTGGGGACGCCGAGTCCCCAGCCCTCGGCCGGGTGGATGTGCCTCTCCACGAGCCTTTGCCTTAACGTACCTGTGCCAGATGGGAAGCTGGCAGGATGAGGGGCTGGCAGGAAGCTCCAGTCTTTTGAAGTATTGTTTCTAAGTATCTTTTTAAAAAGAGAAATATGAACATATATATTTTTACTATTATAAATACTCAGTTTTTTTATAAGTAGAACTTGATTTCATGTTTTATATGAAAATTATTTACCAAAAAAAAGGAGGGGACTGTCTCTTAAACTTTTAACTTGAGCCTGCTGGTTAAGCTTCTGAATATTGGGTTTGCCAAGAAATGTAAATAAAAACTTTTCTTTTAACTGGTGAAATATGAAGGGTCCAGCCAGCAGCGATTCCCTGATGCCTTACTGGGAGCATTCGAGTTTACTCTTCCACCGCTGTTCTGTTTTTAGTTTTTGTTGCCATCACGCACAATACCTAGTTACATATTTTACGATGAGGTTTACAAAAGGCTGGCGAGTGTAATAGTTGTGCTGTTAGTGCCTCAGAGTGCAAACCATCAGGGAGAAGATGCAGTGGTGGTTCTGCTGAGATCAGAAGGGCTTCATCGGGATTGCTGCTGCTGGAGGCAATTGGCCAGAAACACTTGCCAGTACTGCCAGAGCACTGCTGTGAAATGTGAACTACCCTGAAGTGACTGTTGTGTTGTTGTTAATGTTTTCCTTTGTTATTACTTGCATGGTTTGGTGGCAGAAGTTGTCATCTTATATTGTTTGAGGATTGAAATAAAAGAGTATGGTGCCACTTTGCTTCTTTGTCTTTAGAATTTACAGTGGTTTTGCAGTAGAAGAGGAATTGATTCTGTTCACGCAGTTTAAATCAGATCTGTAATAGGGGGTAGAATTCACTCAAGAAATCGAGTCCAAGAATAAGTAAATATTTCCTTTATTTCTAAGAGAACTTGACAACAGTTGTATTCTGTAGACTTTTGTCAAACAAGACATTAATTTTCTTTGTAAATGGAGGATAACACAGCTGAACAAAGTCATGAGTTAGCCCCAAGTTTTATATTGGCCAAACGTTTGGTCATGGAAGCTGACCATGAATCCTATGCATAACCGGAATTCCCTCTTTATTCTCTGCACTCTGTAATCTTCAGACAGTGTGCCTGTGGGTAAAATTGCAATATTTCCAGACTCTCTCACCTGGTCTTAGTGCATCTTCGTATCAGTAGGTGTTTCCAAGGGGTGGAAAGGTCCATCTCCATATCAATAGGTGATTACCTGGGGAGTGTGGGCATATTTGGACTGGAGAGGTTGGTTGGGGTCCCTTTTTTGCAGCTGGGTTGTAAGAGATATGGGTGAGCAGAACTGGACGACTGCTTGTAAGCAGTAAATGGGTTTCTCCAACTTTATTTCTCTCTGATTTCGGTTTCAAAGGTAATTTGTCCTGGGCTGGGAACATAGTCCCGCCCCACTCTCCCTCCCCCCACCAGAGTTACAGTGCCTAAGGAGCAGCAGGCTGTCCAGAAGAGCTGGGTTGGGTAAGGGAAGGCCACGATCAGCTCAGTGCTAATTCTAGGTGAGACTCAGGAATCCATCCTGTTGGGCGTTTATACTGAGAGCCCTACTCTCCCCTGGGCTGACTGCACAATACTTGGAACAGTCATTTCCCTAGGCTTGTCCTCTTTTTCGAAGGTTGGGTTATAACTACCATACTTGTTGGCATCTAAATTCCTGCTAAAGCAAGTTGCAGAAAAACAAGTAGTCAAGACTGGTATTACGGAGGCCTGCTTTTCCTTGCTGAATTCCTTATTTCCCTCAAGGTGCTCTTTAAGAACAGTTGCCTCATACTTTGTTAGGAAACCTATTGTTAGGGGTGCTTTATTTTTCTTCAAGACTATTTTGGTCTGGATGATAGGTAATTTTTGCCTAAAATGGACACTAGATCTTAGCTGAAAAAACCCAATAGAACTAATTTTTGAAACAGTCCTTGAAAGCTCTTGTGGCATGGACTAAATTCTGGAATAAAGATAAACAACAGGATTAAACTGGGTTTCTCAAATACACCTGTATGCTCCATATCACATGTAAGTGTTCGGTGGGTTTCCTAGGCATCCACACTTGGGGTCAGACTGCAGTCCCTTTGAGTGTGAACCTGAGGGTTTTTCTTCTCTTGGCGAAAATACCTGCTAAGCTTTAGGCACACGCATGGCAGTTTGTTCTAGAGGTAAATTTTGATTAAAAACTTCAATAAAGTCATTGCTAGATGTGATCTTGGGGGCAATAAGTTGGATGGAAAAAGTCTGCAGGCATGTGGTATATCTGAGAGGCACAGGGCAAGTTTGGTGTTTGGGAAAGGTTTAGAGCCAAGTTAGCTGCCACACTTCTGGGAGACATCAAAGGGGGAAAAATCACTTGTATTTGAATAAAATCTCTGCATTTCTGGTTTCAGCTACAACTCATAAAATTATGATACTCTTCAACAAACTTTTTCTGAGATCCCATCTTGTACCAGTTTCTCGTGGGGTGAGGCCAGACAAGTCCAGTATCCCCTGTGCTCCAAATGCTCCCAGCCTGGAGGAAGAGGCAGGTGGGTTAACAGGAATGCCCTGATGGGGCAACAGTGAAGGAACTGTCGGCATAGTGGGGAGGAGAGGGGCCACGAGGTGGGCAAAGTGGTCATCAGGTGACTGGTGACAGTCTTCCAGCTGCCATCACTTACTATGTGCCAGTTGCTATTCTGGGCCTTTGCCCTGTTAGCTCAGAGCAGCTTTACAGTGTTCTCTTAATTTGCAGAGAGAAACTGAGGCTCAGTTTAAGTAACTTGCTCAGGTCATACACTTGAAGCAGGCCGGACTTCCCTGGCTTCAGGCCTTGTTCCAAATTCAAGGAGGTTGCCGGATTTTGAGACGTTTGTGTTCCTTGATTGTTGTGTCCATTTGTAATGAGTCATAGGTAATTTGTTAAAAGGACTGAAGTTAATGAAATGGTTTAGTGTGTGTGTGGTGGGTGTGTGTGGGGGGAAGTTGGGGTTCCTATGGCCAGGATCCTCACTGAACTTAAACCACCTGATGATGTAACTGTCCTGTTGCTAGGCTACCCCTTCCACACCTTTAGTCAATAAGTTATTATTGCACTATATAGAGAGCTTGGCCCAGTTCTCTGTGCGCAGGCAAAGATGCTAGTGTTCGACCTACCACAGGATAACAAGCTGGGTAATAAACGCTTTCACCCCAAGAACGTTCTACTGTCATTTCTTTGCTCACACTGAATCCAAAGCGAATTTGCCCGGGGCTGAAACTCATTGGCAAGACAGGGGGCTCATGAGTAACCCTGTAATAGTCATTTCTCTTTCTGATGAGCTGTGTTTAGTAGGAGACAGGAGTGGAACTCTGCACAGTGTGGGGCTGGCCATGGCAAATGCCATGTAGAAGGACCCTCAGCTGCCGCCACTGAGTTTCCTCCCCCCACCGCCGCGTGCTGGTTTTCTTTTGCCCTTCTGGCCTGAGGATGTAGGCACAGAGGTAGCTACAGGCATAAGGAATTAGTGTTTATAGCTAAGGACTGTTAATTCCCTTTAGCCAAAGACCCTGCAGGACCACGTAGTTGAACAGAGTTGGTTTTATTGACCCTGAGGGAAGTCGCAGGCCATGAGGAGCCACCAGGTGTTTGAGTCAGAGGGTGATAGGACTCAACGGGTCTGGGCTTCTGTTTGGTGCTCTGGTGGAGGGGCTAGGGCTCATGGATTGTAGATCATCAGGAAGCAGAATTCTGTGATTGGGCATCTTCATTTTTACTAGGAAGGTAAGAAGAATGGAGTGAAGCTAAAGCTGGGATTGGTGAAGTAGCAGCAGCCACTGTTAGGCTAGCAGGTGTCCAGCCCTTTTTGTGGTTTGGGCAGTGTTCATGTTTGGTCTGTGTTGAGACGTGATTATGGAGTCATGTGGTGTTTGGTTTTATCCATCACATTCACTGAGTGGCCTCATCTGGTGGTGTTCTGTGACATTGTTCATGTTGCATGCGAGAGCACAGCACCTGCCTGAGTGCCAGGCCAGCTCAGCAGCACTGAGGCTGTAGAGCCAGGCTGGGTACCAGCTGTTGGGGTCTGGATTTCTCTTTCTCAGGATGTGTTGATCCCAGGGTCCAGAGTGCTGAGCATTCTCTAATCATCTCTTCCCTCCCTTTGATTAGCAGGTATTGAGTACTTGCTGGGTACTGGGCATGGGGATGGAGGAATCAGGCCACAGTTACCCTGTGACATGCCCCCAGCCTTCAAAGACTTCACTGGTGCCATGACAACTGCTGTCCATGCCTGCCTACTCGAACGCCTGAGTGTGCACACTTCCTGCTAACACCTAGTGGCTGATGCAGCTGGATTAAGGATTGCATCAGCCTTCACTCTCCAATGACCTGGTAATCAGGTGAGGTTTTTGACAGAGATTCTGTACCTTTGCTTTTTTAGTAACACAGTTGTATTGCAGGACAGCAAAAACACTCCAGTATAGTCCAGCATTCAAATGTGCCCAGTTGACTGCCACAGATAAACACCTGTAATGGTGTTTTGAGAGGGATGGAGGGATGACGGTTAATTAACATGGGCAGTGGGGTGGGGTGAAATCTAGAGAGGGAGGGAAAGGTCTTTCTGGATAGGCAACCCCAGTGTTGTGTGGACAATGCATTAGGCAGATGGTGAAATGAAATAAATCCAGTGTTGAAACTCATTGTCTCTGTCACATCGTTGAGAACCATCTCTGCTCAGCAGCAGTGTGAGAGAGGAAGCAGCGCCATCTCTTGGAGTGGAAGTCCTGGCTGGCTGCAGCTCTGTCAGCCTTGGCCCTGTGGCCGTAAGCCCCCAAATGTCTCTGGTGACTGAACTTTTTGGAATTTCCAGGTTCAGGAGTATCCCAGCCTGAGTTTCAAACAGACAGTTTGTGGTCATCTTTATTTCAGAAGCTGCTGTTAGTGGAGGGTTTGACCAGTCTCTAGTCACTGATGAGTTCTGAAGGTTCCAGAGCTCTGGTCTGAGTTTAGCTGCACTTGGCCCACATTCCTCTGTGCCAATTGCTGCCCCATTTCTTTGTGAACCTGTGAGAAGCCGTCACAAGGTGAGGCCCACAGGGAGCTGATGTTAGGGCGGCATTCTGCTCCCCTCACAGTGGAAATGTGAGCCCTGAACATAATTGTACAGGTTCTAGTAGCCACGCTCAAAAGGTTCAAAGAAACAGGTGAGATAAATTTTGATAAAATATCTCATTTAATCCAGTATATCTAAAATATTAGTGTTTTAACATGCAATCAGTATTGTACATTTTGTACTAAGTCTACAAAATACAGTATATATTTTACTTCAGTGCAACTTATTTTGGACTAGTCATATTTCAAGTGCTCAACGGCCTCATGTGGTAAGTGGCTACAGTATTGGATAGCACCATTCTAGAATTCAAGGGGACTCTGGTGTTGTCTGGCTTTATAAATGCTCTTTTGACTTGTTGAAGCAAGCCTGGGGTCCTCCCTGTGGCCTTAGACATTTGTAAGAGCCATAAAATTGAGTCAGATGGAGGGATTCAGGGGAAGGGGATGGGTACCTAGTAGCCCTAGTTTGAAGTGAAATCATTTATACTTCATCTGTGCTGTTGACCTTGTAAAATGTCTATAACTCCAGGAAAGAGAACACCATTCTTTCAGCTTCTACGTTGGATGATTATATATATTTTTTTCTGAGAGAGGTATGTATGCTTAAGATAGTAACCTTGATTTGGAACTCTAGTTTTTCCATTTACTGGCTTTCGGAGAAGTTATTTGGCCTCTAAACCTTGATGTCCTTCCTCAGTGTAAAATGGGCATAACAACGTCACCTTTGAGGGTTATTTTGAGGCTTAAGTGAGTTCACACATACCAAGTGTTTAGAACAGTTATTAACCCATAAAGCACTGAATAAATGTTAGCTATCAGACTGCTATGGACCTATATTTTCTAGGTTCCTTGGGCCTCAGGTTTAAGAGCATTGGAATGGACAAAATGGCTTGCTGAAAATAATTGGATGGGAAAACCATGACTTGAGACATAGGTATGTGGAGGCTCACTCTAATTTATATGTGTGATATTTTCCATAATAAAGTTTTTCTTAAAACAACATGCTCACTTTTCTGGAATTTTCTGAAATAAAAAGTTGTTGCAATAATTGTATGTGCCCCTCTGAAGTACCATACAGGTTTACTTGAGAAAAGCATGTGTGTACATTCTGCTTGGGGAAGTCAGGGAAAGCCTCAGAGTAGGTGGTGGTTCAGCTGAAGTTTTAAAAATGTTTTTTAATTAATTTTTTTTCAGGTTTACCAAGATGTAATTCACATACCATCAATTTACCATTTAAAGTGTACAATTCAGTGGTTTTTAGTGTATTCATAGAACTATGCAAATATCGCCAGAGTCAATCCTAGAACATATTTGTCCAATCAAAGAAAAACCCTGTGGCCATTAGCAGCTACTTCCTGTTTCCCCCCTATACCTCCCACTCTCACCCCCGACCCCAGTCCTACACACAAATTCACTTTCTGTCTCTATATAGGCTACTTTTGTGGGCATTTCATATATATGGAATCATACCACATATTATCTCTTGTATCTTGCTTTTATTTAGCATAATGCTCTGCAGTTTCATCCATGTTGTAGGA
Organism: Manis javanica; assembly: GCF_040802235.1. Taxonomy (NCBI): domain Eukaryota; kingdom Metazoa; phylum Chordata; class Mammalia; order Pholidota; family Manidae; genus Manis; species Manis javanica. The sequence continues at coordinate 168,534,795 of NC_133156.1, read as the reverse complement.
TATATTAGTACTTCATTTTCTTTTATTGCCAAAGAACATCCCATTGTATGGATAGACCACATTTTTTTTACCCATTCATCAGCTGATAGACATTTGAATTGTTTCCACTTTTTATGACTAATGCTGCTATGGGCAGTCATGTACAAGTTTTCTGTGGACATATGTTCTCATTGTCTCCTTTCTGTTCCTCCTTTATTATCTTCTTTTGATTTAAATACATATGTTTTAGCACACCATTTTAATTCCTCTGTTTTTTTTTTTTAACTATATATTTCAGTGACTTTCTCAGTGGTTGCTCTGTAGAGCTGCTGAATCTTGAAGGAAGAGTAAAAGACCACCAGGCAGGAAGTTGGGTTGGGGGAACAGCAAGATGGGAAGAAGCAGTCCACGAGTGGGAACAGAATGTGCGAAGACAAGGGTCAGTGAGGACCTGGTGGGTGCAGATAACTTTGAGGGGCTGTGCATGGCTGACAAGTCATGCTGGCTCTGGGGAGGAGTTGAGGGAAGAGAAGGGAAGGCAATAGCCAAATGCTAAAGGGCCGTGTTCACCATAGCTAAGGACTCTGGCTTTGATCCTGACACTGGGGGTTTCAGGCAGTGGGATGGCATGATCAGAATCATTTCTGGCTGCAGGGAGGAGAGTTCAGTGAATGAGGCAGAGTCTGGGCCAGGGAAATAGTTAAGAGTCTATGGAAATGGTTCAGGGGGTCTTCCCAGCTTATTTGGAGACTTAAAGTTGATGGACAGTTTTCTTTCCAGTTTCATGGCATAGCAAGTCTTAGGTTTGAGAGATGTTTCCCTGCCAGGGAAGATTCTCCCTCATGGGTATTTTTTCTGAGGCAGTATGTGTAGTACCGAATGGCAGGAATGTTGACATTTCCTAAGTCCATTTTATTTACATTAAAATGATCTGTTGTTTAAGAATCCCACAAACACAAAGATATATAAAATGGAAATAATATACTTTTGGGGATGGAGACATAATTTTCAATATCCTTAGAAAAAAGTCAGTATATAAAAGGCAGATACACAGAGACAGGAAAAAGGCAGGTACTGAGTTTAACAGATTACTTAGAGGGTCTTCCCAGTATCTATCTAAATGGGGAATTTCTTACCATGGAAACTTGCTATGGGACGTATCTTTCCCTAGCTACTGAAGCTTCAATGTCTGTTCTGTCTGTTCCGTGGCAGCCAGAACATGGACATAGACTTGGCTAAGTGGCTGTTCCTGTCCAGAGTTTGAGGCTTAAGACAGTGTCTCAATTATGTATTGTTGCCTAACAAACCACTTCAAAACTTAGCAGCTTGAAACAACCAGTGCCAGTCACTTGCACACAGTCCTGCCAGCTGGGCAGAACTTGGTGGGGATGGCTCGTCTCTGTAGCATGTGGCTCCAGCTGGGGCAACTGGGCTGAGGCTGGAACATCAGAGGGGGGGTGTGGGCCTCTCGCTTTCCAGGGGCCATCTTGGGCTTCCTCAGAGCATGGCGGCTGGATTCTCAGAAGGGGCGTTCCTGTGGGAGCTCCAAGTCTTCCCCAGAAACTGTAGTGTCGCTCTCACTTCAGTTGCTCAAAACAAGTCAGCCCTGATTCAGAGGTCAGGAAACAGGCTCCACTTCTTGATGAAGGAAGGAATTAATGCAGAGTTTGCAAGTTGTCACAGAGAATGACAGAGACACAAGAAGAGTTTAATGTTCATTCTTCTGGTGGCATCTAGATTTCAGCGGTGAGTGGCAGTAATGCCAGGGGCCACATTTAGGGTGGCAGCATCAATAGTGGCATCGCATTCAGATCATTTTAGGGTGGGGTTCTTGGCCATATGTCCACCTTACCAGGTTCCCTTGGGTCCATCTATTTTCTGAACCTAATTTTCCAGCCTTCCTACCCATTTTGGAGCTACATGATATCCTTTCAATAAATCTCATTTCTGCTTAATTTAGCCTGAGCCAACTCATGTCTGTGTCTAAGAACCATGACTGCTAACCCCAGTCAAGAGAAGAATCACTAAGGACTGTCAGCAAAATAGATAATTTACTAAGGAGGAAATGCACATGATTAATAAACCCCTGAAAAATGCTCCACTTCACTAACAATAAAAACAAAACACATCTGAATTAAAACAGTAACAACCAGATGCCTATTTTTGGCCTATAAAATTATCAAATAAATCAATGTTGTGATCAGAGTGACAGAAGGCATGGTGAGACAAACTCTCTTTGGCCTTGATAGGACTATAAACCTTTCTTCCTGGGGAATTTTTGGTAACATTTACCGAGAAACTTTAAATGGATCCTTCCTTTTCAGTCCTTTCCAGGAATCTGTTCCAGGCAAATACTTAGAAATGTGATAGAAAATTACACACAGAGGTGTTCATATCAAGGATATATTTTAGCAAATATTGGAAAATTGCATAACAGCAAGTCAGTTAAGGTGTGATGTAATAAGGTATTAAGAAAGGTTTGTAAAGAACTAAAGATACAGGAAAACCTTTAGAAAAATAGAATATTATTGAATATTCCAAGTATTAGAATATTGCTAAGTAATAAATTAACCAAAAATTCTTAATTTGACATCATGACCTAGTCAGGAAATCAAACCACTCTAGATGTTTTAGAAGGGAATTTATTATGAGATACACATTGCAGGTGATAGAAGGTCAGAGAAGCCAGTTATTATGTTGAAGCAACCCAGAGGTGAACACCACCAGGAAACCCCTCCACTCCTAAAGCTGGAGAAGGTCATGTAACCAGAACCCAGATGCTTGTCGGGAAGCTAGAACCACAGAGGAGATACGCCACTGCTGGAAAATCCCCCCCAAAGCCAGGAGAGGGACAGATACCTCAGAAACCTTAGTCCTTCATCACGCTAGCCAACCCGTCAGTGCCTCCTGTTAGTCAGATCTGGTCAGAAGCCAGTTAGTAGTGGAGCCAAGGACAGATTTATGATCTAAGAGTAGATAGACAATGGCCACCACAACCACCATCTCAACTAGATAAAAATTGTATGTATTAAATGATAAAAGTGATTACTTATGCTCATGGGGTTTACATATGACTTTTATTTTCATATGGTTTTCTGTGTTATCGAAAAAACCTGAAAATTATTCAAATTAAAAATGGCGAGTGTGTGAGGGGGAGATGCCACATAATATTTTTACATATGTAAGAATGGATGTGATGCAAACAATGGAGTCTTACACACTAGGTCTCATTAAGCTCCAGGCTTTAGTTGGTGGCTCTCCAAGGGCTGGGTGCTCGCCCTACATGGGGCCAGCAGGGGGCACTCCAGCCCAGCACACGAGCCCACTCCTTCTGAGGCAGCCCCTCTGGGATTTCTGGAGGCCATTGCAGAGCAGGGACGTAGGGGAGATGTTGCCCTGTGGGCTAGCCTGGGCTCCCAGAGGTTTGCCTCTGTCAGCCTCCATCTCAGAGCTGCCCTTCCGTTGTAGGCAAGCTATTGCAAGGACTCACGAGAAAGCCCAGCATCACCAGAACTTGAGGCCCCTTCCTTGTCCTTTTTGCGATATTTGGTATGTGTGACTGTTGCACCTCCAGCCTCACTGTATTAATAATGCTCAGCCTGAAGCGACTTGCATGGAGGTGCCAGTGGTCATTGGTTAGAGTTCTCAGCCCCAGGTGTCCTATGAGAATACAAATGCTCTATAAAACCATCTTGGCTATTCCCCAAATAAGAACCTCAAGTTGATGAGTGCAAGCTTCCATCTTTTGCAGTTTCTGCCATTTCTCAAAACATCACACCCAAAGTGATTGTCTCTGAGAGACTAGCACCAGCTAGTTAACTAGCACAGTGTCAGAGGTGGTTAGAGCTGCGTTAGTAAGTGGCCATAGGACATTTCTTTGCAGTTAAGCTGTGTATTATAACTGGCTTCCCTGCTCTCTTACCTTTGCTCTCCTGGGTATACAAGCTTTCCTGCTGCTGAAAGCACAGGCTGGGCTGGGCTGGAATTCCTGCCTGCCCAAAGCTCCTCCATGACCTCTTCAGACAGCTGTTCCCTAGAAATCTACATGTATGTCCTCAGGGGTCACAGGAGATTGTTTTAGGGAGTGGGGGAAGCTTGTCTGGGGGAGAATGGGTCAAACTCTGAATAGCGGACATTGTAAAAATACAATGGGCTCTGATATTGAAGGCAACTGGAGCCACCTTGGCTGCCACTAGGGCTCCCACAGTGAGAATTGCTGACCTGCCTCCTGTACAGAAACTGGGGTAAGAGCTGGGCCCTGGAGTCCCACCCAGGCTGTGTGCCCATCAGTGTGTGTGTGTGTGTGTGTGTGTGTGTGTGTGTTGCTGGCAAATCTAAGCCCTGGGTGTGTGTGTGTGTGTGTGTGTGTGTGTGTGTGTTGCTGGCAAATCCAAGCCCTGGGTGTGTGTGTGTGTGTGTTGCTGGCAAATCCAAGCCCTGGAGTCCCACCCAGGCTGTGTGCCCATCAGTGTGTGTGTGTGTGTGTGTCTGGCAAATCCAAGCCCTGGAGTCCCACCCAGGCTGTGTGCCCATCAGTGTGTGTGTGTGTGTGTGTGTGTGTGTGCCCATCAGTGTGTGTGTGTGTGTGTGTGTCTGGCAAATCCAAGCCCTGGAGTCCCACCCAGGCTGTGTGCCCATCAGTGTGTGTGTGTGTGTGTGTGTGTGTGTGTGTGTGTGTGTCTGGCAAATCCAAGCCCTGGAGTCCCACCCAGGCTGTGTGCCCATCAGTGTGTGTGTGTGTGTCTGTGTGTGGCAAATCCAAGCCCTGGAGTCCCACCCAGGCTGTGTGCCCATCAGTGTGTGTGTGTGTGTGTGTGTGTGTGTCTGGCAAATCCAAGCCCTGGAGTCCCACCCAGGCTGTGTGCCCATCAGTGTGTGTGTGTGTGTGTGTGTGTGTGTGTGTCTGGCAAATCCAAGCCCTGGAGTCCCACCCAGGCTGTGTGCCCATCAGTGTGTGTGTGTGTGTGTGTGTGTGTGTGTGTGTGTGTGTGTGTGTGTCTGGCAAATCCAAGCCCTGGAGTCCCACCCAGGCTGTGTGCCCATCAGTTTGTGTGTGTGTGTGTGTGTGTGTGTGTGTGTGTGTCTGGCAAATCCAAGCCCTGGAGTCCCACCCAGGTGTGTGTGTGTGTGTGTGTGTGTGTGTGTGTGTGTGTTGCTGGCAAATCCAAGCCCTGGAGTCCCACCCAGGTTGTGTGTGTGTGTGTGTGTGTTGCTGGCAAATCCAAGCCCTGGAGTCCCACCCAGGTGTGTGTGTGTGTGTGTGTGTGTGTGTGTGTGTGTGTGTGTGTGTGTGTGTGTTGCTGGCAAATCCAAGCCCTGGAGTCCCACCCAGGTGTGTGTGTGTGTGTGTGTGTGTGTGTGTTGCTGGCAAATCCAAGCCCTGGAGTCCCACCCAGGTGTGTGTGTGTGTGTGTGTGTGTGTGTGTGTGTGTGTGTGTGTGTGTGTGTGTGTGTGTGTGTGTGTGTGTTGCTGGCAAATCCAAGCCCTGGAGTCCCACCCAGGTGTGTGTGTGTGTGTGTGTGTGTGTGTTGCTGGCAAATCCAAGACAGGGTAAAAGAATAATTTCATATAATTTCAGATAGTCTGTCCTTTTGAATCCCTTACCTCCCTCGTTCCCCAACTGAGGAGGTATGCTTTTATTTGAGTGGGTCTTTTTTCCTATAAAAAAGATATAGAATGCTTTACAACTTGATACTTTTCTGTTTTGGGAAATGATTTAAAAATTTAAAGTAAAAGATTGCTTTGGTGAAATATAAATACAGAGATTATATAAGCAACATAATTATTAAGGGTAAAGAGGGTGATGGATGCATTTTTAACTGTGAAAAATAAACAAGGTTTCATCAGTAAACTATTTCAGGCATGAAAAGTTGAGTCTCTGAATAAGCCTTAACTCAGGCTGATAATGCTTGCAAATGTTGATCCTGAAAATTCTTGAGGTACTTTGAGAGCTGACAATTGTGTTCTCTAGGCTGATGCCTCAGATCAGCTCGTTTCCCTTAAGTACAATTTTCTTGGGTTTTATTTAATGCATTCTTATATTTTGTTGAGATGTAATTCACATACAATAAAAATCACAATACATTCTTATTCCTAAAATAGGTCACATTTTATAAGATGTGTGCATATGGAGTTTTACAGTTATGTTTAAAAGTTTTGGGGAGGAAAGATGAATCCTTTTTCTAACTAACCTTGTGGATTTTGTTATCAATTGCACACATGTGGCAAGTAATCATTAATTACAAAGGTCTTTCATTGAGAAAAATAGTTTCTGTGTTCTCTTTTCTAAAGGAACCCCACTGAGTCATTTCTAATTCTGAGTATATATCGGAGTATAAATAATGGCAATGAGTAAATGATCCAAAATAGTTACCACATAAAAGACTGCCTTCTGGAACTTATTTTTCTGAATCACTTTCTGTAATTAAAATAACACTTTTATAATCTGAATTTTATAATAAGGATAATTCTAAATGAAGTTCAATAATTATTTTTCTCTGCAAGGAAAGCTTATGCAACTTGTACCTCTAAGTCAGGCTTCTTGTTATGTCTTTCCTAACATACCAGTGTTTCGTTTCAGTCCACTTCTTACTTAAAAAGATCTACTTTAGAGCTAAAATATGTTAAGAGTTCTTAACCTGGGGGATATGGAGTCGCAGAGGGAAAATTATCTCCCACAAATATTCTTTGTAGTGTTTCGATGTGTTTCCAAGTACATGTGTTACTTGTCCAAAAATTAAATGGAGCAATTTTCAGTAATCAAATCAGCAAAATATTCAGGGCACGGTATATCTTATTAATATGTCTTTGCCCTTTTAAATACTTTCAAGAATGGCACTAGAGAAATGGATGTGAGAAATTAGAGAGGAATGACTTAATTAACTGAAGCATAAATCTGTCCCCAAACATACCCTTGTTAATTTCCTTTAGACAAGGAAATTAACTTCTAACTAACCTTTGGATTTTGTTATCAATTGCACACATGTGGCAAGTAATCATTAATTACAAAGGTGGCTGAGGAGTGATCAGCCCAGAGCCTGGCACCAAACTGGTGCACTGGATGGAGTGGTTCTGGCTGAGTCTAAAAACAAAACAGAGGTTTATTTCTGACTTCACCGTGTGATGTTCCCCCTTTTCCTGTCCTTGAGTATTACTTATTGGAAAAATTATATTTTAACTATGAAAATTTCAAAGGAAGGAAATTTATAATCTTGCAATTTAATACCGTGGTCTTAGTATTTCTGTCAATGTTTCCTGATATTTGTTCGTAAGCATGTAATTTTCACATAGAGTTTATTTTGTCAGGCATATGGAATTCTGCACCTTACTTTAACAAAAGCCTTGCTGAGTTTTCCATGTCACCACAAAGGCTCAGAAACCTCTCAAATGACTATTAGTCCATTAAGTTGACTTTCCGTTATTTCCTTGGCCATTTCTCTTAATGTTGGACGTGTCAGATTTTTCTAATGTTTGGTTTTTAAACTTCTTGAAATACTTAGTTAAAGGGAATAGAATTTTAGTGGCTCTGATCTGTGTTGTAAATTCCTCTTGAAGAAGTTATACTGATTAACAATGCCAATTAAATGTTTCACAAGTGTTATTTTTCAACCATAGGAGGATTATTTTACAGACTTTTCCACACATCTATATCCTCTCTAGCCAGCAAAAAAATAAAAAAATAAAAAAAAATGTTCTCAGGGTGAAATAGGACATATATGTAAGTACACGTATGTTTACTGTGAATGTCTAAACTGCAGTTACTAGATTCTACAGTGATTATCTCACTGAGAAATAACCCACTTGGCTCCAGGCCTCAAATCTGACATTGGTTTCTTTTTGATAGCCTGATTCTGTCAGTTTTGTCACAAATTCTGAAGTGGAAACTTTGACTTTCTGTTTCGTGATTGCAGGTGTCTCTCTGAAAGTGGGACTTGAGGGAAACTGTTCCTACCAGTCTAATTACACAGGACTAAGTAAATACTCAATGTGGAGTCAGCCTGTGAGACCATCACACATGGAGAAAAGTTTAGTTTCATGTTGCGGGCAGAGCTGGAAGGTGCCCCATGTTGCTTTCTTGGCATGAATTCTGCACCATCCCTGGGAGCTGTCGTTCAGAAGGTTGCATACAGTAAGCTTGTCAGGTTTTAAACATTCTGTGTCTGACCGTTACTCATTGTAGTGTAGAATATAAGCAGGAGTTTTTATCCCTCGTTTTATACTATGGCTTATTTCAGACGGGATAAATCACTCAGTCAGCATCACAGAAGGGCAGAATCAGAACCAAGCCCAAGTCTGTTTTCAAATCCAGTGTTGTTTTATTAAGCTTTACTTCCATTTTAGGACGCTTGACTGTTTTAAAACATGCCATGTGAGGGTAGAAATCTCTCAGTCAGTATCCACAGCACAGATGAAGGGAAAACCAGATCAGTCGCCTTGGCAATTTTGTCCATTGTTGACACTCAAAACAGGGTACCCAGAGATTTCTAGATTTCATTTATGTCTCCCTTCTGACTACATTGTTATATAACCTGGGTAATCTCCTACTCTTGCTTTTGAACTCTGTCAGTATGTTCTCAACATCCATGTGGGTGAGCACATGTTTTAGGTAGTAAGTTCCTAACGGTCTGTGGAGGCCTGGCATGAGGCCCACACAGCAGGGGAGTCATACTGCGAGACCCCTTCTCATATTAAAATGCCATTTCCACAGTATAGAGAGCAGATCAGGTTCAGAGAAAGGACCTTAAAAATTGTTCGTGTGGGACCCAGGGCCAAGCCACGCCAAGGTGTGCCACTGTGACATGCAGATTATTTCAGAGTTGAGAGCAATCAAGGCCCAAAAGACTCAGACAGAAATTTTGATTTCCCAGCCTGCAATTGAATAAAAATAATTGAGATAGAGGACATGCTCTAGGAAGAGAGCTGTTGATAGCTTCATTAAACTAGGGGTGGTAGACAGGGAGGGCTGTGGCTGAGTTTGTTAAAATTACTCTCTGTGCCCCCTCATGGTTACTGTGTGACCTAGTGAATATTTAATTATAAAACATTTACTCTTTTCATATTCCTGTGAGTTGCTTCCCTTTTCCTTTTAAGTCTCAGACCCCTTACCCCCTTCTCCTTGGTTCAGGATGACAAACATACCTCATTCTCCCCAACTGTCTTTGGAACCCGTGTCTGTGGCTTCCCTGTACTTATGTAATGAAACCTTGGTTTTTTAATGCTGTTAATCTTGCTCATGTCAGTTTGGTTTCTAGACCAGCTAGAAGGACGTTGAAGGGTAGAGGAGGCTTCTTCCTCCCCAACACAATCATAGCAATTTAGATGTGAAAGGTACCTTCACAGTCATCCTGTCCAAACCCCTCATCTTGCAGACTGGGAAACAGGCCTAGGGATGTGCTCAAGATTGTTAGCAAGGTGGTAGCAAAGAAGGGACCAGCCACCCACCCACCTCTACCCCCTCCTTTTTTTTTAGGAGGAAAAAAACAATTTAATTTTGTGCCCAGGGGAAAACCATAGACATGGGTTCCAAAGACAGTCAGGGAGAATGAGGCATATATGCCATCCTGAACCGAGGCGGAGGAGGTAGGGGGTCTGAGACTTCAAAGGAAAAGGGAAGCAATTCACAGGAATATGACCAGAGTAAATGTTTGATGAAATACTTGATGGGCCCCACAGAAACAATGAGGGGGCACAAAGTGAAAATTTAATAGACTTAGCTATGTCCCTCCCTGTCTCTTACCCCTAGTTTATATTATATTATAGCTATCTATGGTGACAGCTCTCTTTCTAGAGCATGTCCTCTGTCTAAATTCTTTTCATGCACTTGTGGGATGGGAGGTCAATGTTTCTTTCTGAGTCTTTTGAGACTTGATCATAATCTGCCTGCCACAATTCCAGCCCATTGTATTTTAAAGACTGCACAGTAAGCAAAAGGTGTTTGCTCTTCACCAAAAGGGGAGCAGACAAAAGCAAAAATGCCCTAATTCAGAAATCAGAGGCAAATGATAATTGTAATTACAAGAGCAACAAATTACAATGGTTGTGTCCTTTATAGATTATAATGCTCTTGCACACACAGAAGTATGAATACATAAAATGAAATTCATTTGGTATTTTATGAAATGGATCCTTAATTTACCAGCATTTTGCCCTTTTATCTGGTACTGCAGTAATTTGTTGTGAGATTGTGAGACTTCTGAATTATCAAAGAACGTAGGAAAGAAAGGAAACCAGATCTACTGTTTTTATTTCACTACAGCCGTGATCTTTTAAAATGTATTCCATTTATTTTAACTAGGCAACACATTCTTTAAGGAAGGAACCTAGTGGAATTTTCTGAGGTAACTTAATAAATTGTTACAATCTTCCTAGCCCTGCGTTGGATATTTCTATTTCATCTTTTGCCAAAAACACAGAGTTTGAGGATTTTGATAACTGCACACAGCAGAATTTCAATCAGGTTGTGGTAGAGCAAAGAGATCTAATCATATGGTTCGAACTAAACAGAATCCTTTGAATTTGTGGGGCAGGTTCTTGGCAATTGGAGGTGATGGACAGTGACCTCTGTAGCATTAGAAGGCCTGGGGGTAGGATTGATTACTTACTGTTGGAAATGAGGAAACAACCGTAAACATTTTGTCCAAGCTTTGAAAATTACAAAGAAATGCTCACATGTGGGCTGATAAATATAACAAGAGTAGTTACTTGTACCAAGGCTGTGCACTGTGCTTTTATGATATCTCTGTCCTTGCAATAACCTTCAAAGAGGTGCTCTGCCGTTACTCTTACAGTTACAGACAAGAAAACTTACGCTTCAAGAGTGTTAGTAAGTTGTTCATAGTCAATGAACCAAGTTAGCGGCAGAGCGGGATTCAAGGTTAGGTCTGCCTATAACCTTTCCATTGTCTATAATCAATGGGAAGTCTATAATATTTCCATTCACTTTTATTATTATACCGAAGAAGCTCTAGTCAACATATTTTTTTCTGCTTTTCTTGGCAGTTTATTCCAAAATTAAGCAAATTCCTTTTCCTGGACATGCTGAGTTCTTGACTCCGCTGCCTCTAACCTGTGGCTGGGCCAGACCTCCTCTTGCTTCCCGCTCCCTCTGCTTAATTAACACACAGAGGGTGTGGAGGCTCCACACACGCCAGGGTATTAAACAGTCCCCTCTCTGTGTCTTTGCCTTGCTTTTTCTACTTTTCCCCTTGGTGTTATTGGAACAAGCTCTCTGCTAACTGACTTGGGAATCCTTGGAGGAAAGGCCCCCACCCCCACGGGGGTACGTGTCAGCAACATTTGGCTCCTCCATGTGGCTTAAGCAACCTTGACCTGGACCCTCATGCCAGCCCCGTAGTGGAAACAACCTGTTTTCATTTCTTTTTTTGTCTAGCCCATCGAGCAGGTGCAGGGCTGGGCTCTTAAAATAGAAGACTCTGTTCCGTGTGAGATGGCGCTATGGAAACCCCCGTGCTGCTTCACCTGTTTTTCTGATGAATGAAATGACAAAGCTCTGTCCCCTCATGAGAGCTGACCATCCTAAGAAAGGGTCAGGACTGCAGGTTATGGGTCCCAACAATGGGAAAAAGGCTAAATAAAACTATGCACTATCAATAAGAAAGAGTGATGCATATCATTCAAACATTTAATGCATACATTTAAGTAGAAAAGAGAAGTGCTGTGAAATCACAGCAAGCAAAAGAAGTTGAACATGGAATTGCAGGGACAGTGAGTTACCCCGTCGCTGTCATGAAGGTACACAGAGAAATGTTAGAAAAGAATATGATGTGAGAAATTAACACAACAGATGTGTTAGGATTCTGGATTTATGGATGAATTTCAAAAACATTCTTTTTTGTAGGCTTCTACTTTTAACAATTGACATATATGACATATTTTGAGTAATTTCATACTGAATAATGACTTGGATTGAACATGAAAACAGTGTCAGGGTAAAGCCGCCATTCTTCTCTGGGGCAGGATTTCCTCTCTGGTAATCATTGAGATCTCTGTCTTGAATGACTTGATTTTTTAAAAGAGAAACAAGTACAACAACTCCAGTAGGTTATGGAGTCTTCTATTTACATTTCTATGGCTCTTCTATTTCAAATTCTCTCCAAACTGATGCTGAAGTCAAAGGAAGAGAGAGGCTTTGGGAGCTCTGACTGGAGCTTCAGGTATTTTCCCTGTCCCTTCTTTAGAAAATGCCTGGTTTGCCCAAGAATCAATCAGCCCCAATAGAGGCACATGTCCCTTCAAGAAAAAGCAATATACCAACAGTCAACTTGGCAAATGGACAATTCAGGAGGCGATTTATGTTATATTTTGGCAGGTGGACCCTTCATTGCAAAATAATTCCCTATGAATGTCCCTTAAAAATGTGTTGACTTTTCAGGAACCCATTGCTTCCACACAGTGCCCTACCCTGTAGGTAGTGATATGCACTCAGGGTTGGCTTTTCCAGAGCTTGAGTGGGTGAGTTCTTGTTAAGGGGAAGACTCTGAGGAGGTGCAGCACACCTGGGACCCTCTGTGGTCGACCAGCTTTCACTTTGATTTAAGTCAAATTGCTTCAACCCCTTGCAAGACACTGCAGCCCAAACCAGTTCTATCTGGTCAGTCAAAAAACATGTGATGTTTGTGCCAGGGAATCGGTGGATCAATCATTCCACCAAAATAAAAGTTAACAAAGCAGCACAGCTCAAGTTGCCCTCTAGACTCTCTTGCTGTGTCACGGAAACCTGGGGTTCCTTTCACTCACCAGGTGACGACTTCTCCAGGCCTCCTGCACTAAGTTTGCTTGAGAAGGTAGGGCAGAGGGAGAACTGGGCAGAGACCCTCAAGACCAGGCTTCTAATCTTGGCTCAACTTCAACTACTCACAGTGTTTAGGAAGTCAGGCAACCTCTGGAGGCCTTAGTTTCCTTATTTATTAAAATAAAGAGGGTGGTCTGGCTTTTCTGGTCATTTCTGTCCAGGCCTAGTCATCTATGAATTCACTTTTCAGCAACTTTATTCAGACTTCTTGATTAATTCAAACTAAATCCTGGTGTTCCTGATACTTCCAGTTGGCTGTTCTTAGAGCATTCATGCCCAGGTTGGCTCTCTTCTAATTTTTCTTTGTTTGCACACATTTTTTTCCCCAAAGATTATATTTTGTTTTGTTTCTCTACAAAGACTTACTGAGGGTAGGGCTTGTAACATCCAGGTTCTTACACCTCCTCACAGTGACCTGACCTCTTAGGACCATTGTCAAAACATCATTCTTCTTGGTGACACTGCCCTTCCTTTTAGTGTCTTTGTCATGTGTCTAAAACTTTACTAACTTAAGAGTAAAAAGTTAGCAAAGTCTTAAATAAACCCTGGAAGCTTTATAGATCCTATATTTCTTTTTAGAGTAAATGTTAGAAATAACGATACATTCATTTTTTTTAAAAGGTATATTCTTATAACTACATGAGACTAATAAGTTTTGTCTGGAGAGAAACACACACACACATGTTCTTTCCAGTTGTGAAAGACCAATAACTCCAAGTCATTCAGTACAAGTAAGCTGTCCTTTCCTGTCAACTCAGTGGCTTTTTGCCTCTGGCCAAACATTTGTCCCCAAAAGTGGACTTAGCCTCTCCACTTGAAGTGGAAGCACCCACCATGGATGCACAGCACTGGTGAGAACAGCAGTGGGTGCTGGGTAGGGAATGCTGATGGTGGAACTGGACTGGATTATCTGGGATCCTGAGAAGTGAAGCTTCATTGAAGCTGGCTGGCCCCAGAAGGGACAACCTCCTATAGTTTTCTCCTATAATGCAGTGTTATTTGGAAGTAAAGGCAGCATAGAGCAGGTGTGCTGTACAAGGACAGTAAAATAAGAAGACCCATCCATCCCTGAAGGTCACAGCTGGCAAGTGGACCCCAAGGGCAGCAGGACTCCCCAGGAAGACCCAGACCATCAATCAGATCCAACGGGGCTGCTCTGGGAAGGTGATTATGTGGAGCAGAAGGAGCCATAGGCTTGACATCAGAGGGCAGGTATCTGAGGGTGGGCTTTTCCACTTGGGCAGGTCTCTCTGTCTTTCTGGTCCTGTTTCTTCTTCTGTAAACTGGGGTAATACCACACTCTCTGAGTTGGTGTATTTAAATAATAAACATGACCACACACACAGAAAAACAACCCCTAAAATAGATCTACAAACATTTCAAAGAGCAACAATTCATATTCATTCACTTGTTTATTTATTCAACAAGCACTTACACGACCAGGGTCCTGTGCTTTGTGGAAAACACCACAACTAGCATAACATCGAGCAAATATTGAAGTGCAAAGCTGCTAGTTTAGGTCCTCAAAAAATGGTAGATGAATCATAAACAGACTGTGGAAATAAAGAGTGACTTTCTATGGGTCCTTCAGCTCCTATTGTGATTCTCGAATGTTTAGTGCACAGTTTTCATGATTCTTTATAAGGGACAAAAGTCCCTGGTTTTAGAAGTTTCTTTATTGATGGGAGAGATACATGGGGCTTTCACAAATCAAATACTTACATGATGGATGGTACGCAGTAATGACAGGGAGGTGGGGAATCAAGGGTAGATTCTGGATGATATCACTAGAGTTTCTCTATCACAGGTGATCTTTTGGGGGAGGTGGGATTTTTTTAGGTCAGTTGGAAACAGAATCAATGTCACTGATTTTCATGCATACCTGCAGGTAAATTGCTAGTCATAGTTATGAAGTTAACACGTTTGCCAGTGTTACATTTAACAAGCTATTTGTGTGTTGTTATCCTGGGGGGTGTCATGACAACATGGGTGAAAAGGCTGTTTGCAACCGTCCACTCTCAGATACCTGCCCTCTGATGTCAAGCCTGTGGCTCCTTCTGCCCCACACCATCCCCTGCCTGGAGCAGCCCCGCTGAATCTGATTGATGGTCCGGGTCTTCCTGGACCTGCTGCCCTTGGAGTCCACTTGCCAGCAGTGACCTGCAGGGACGGGTCGTCTTACTCTTCGACTGTCCTTGTATAACAAATTAGAACAAGTGAAAAGGAACTCGTTAAACCTTACTTATAAACACTACAGAATATACTAATTGGAAGAAGTATTGTTTTCTTACATAATAGTTATGGGTTACTGTACTTCTGAGCAATAGTGTATACTAAAAACCGAGGTGGAGGGTGGGGAGAGGCAGCAGGGCTGAGAAACAGTCTAGGCAGAAGCACGTGTCTTTTTTTTTCTTCCCAGTATGAAATATTGGTCTTTTGGGAAATACACCCTCAACCTTAATCCTGCAGCATTTTTATGTTCCATTGTGGTATCAGGTAGGATGGGCTGGAGGGAAATACGCTGAATGGAACTCAGTTCTTAGGCCTGTGGGTGAGGTATTGCATCAACAAATAGTACCTTCACTTTGTGCCTCAGTTTCTCCATCTTTAATATTAAGAGATTTTTCTTGCCTTTACATATCAGACAGATAAAGAGGAGCAGAAGGATCATGATATATAATTGCAAATTGGAGAAAGTGAAGGTTTCAGACCAAATTTAAGAAGGCTTCCTTGTGGAATCACTGCAGGAAGAAAATCCATTGAATGTAGTCATGGAATCCAAGAGCCCCTTAATAATTAAGAATAAGAAAAGATCATGGATTGAGCACATCCTCTATGATATACCCTATACTAAGTGGATATATACAATATTGTATTTAATGTTCACAGGGACACTAAGACAGGTTTTATCAATATACTATTGTCTTACTGTAGACAAAGAACTTAATATGAAGAGGGAGTCAGTTTATAAGAGGTGAGTCCCCATGTCAGAGCTCATCAACCTATGGCTTCCCAGTTAGAAGGCTGGAGCACTGGCATAATTTATGAGGACACCCTTGGTGTCAGGTGAGCCCAGGCTGGCTAGTATTTATACTGAGGACAGTGAATGAATGTATGCATCCTCCCTGACATGCAGTGTGTCTTATGTGCCTCTTCTTTGTGGTTTCATAGGGCTCTCTAGATACCCTGGCCTCCATCTCATTATTCTGTGTTGCAATTTCTGCTAACTTGCTTCCACACTAGGCTGGGACCTCCTTGAGACTGAGAGCTCTATCTTGTTCACTGTGTTATCTGCAGAACATAATACAGAGCCAGGTACATGAAGATGCTAATCAAGGTCTGTGGGATGAATGACAGTGGATATCCATACATTCCATCATACAACAAACTTTTGGCTATAATAGTTAAGGTTGCTTGGTATAGAAGAGCAAACAACTCACCCTGTGACTTGTGTAAGGACCAATGGATGGGTGAATGGATGTGTGGGTGGCTACGTTCATGGATGGAAGGGGGAATAGAGGAGAAGAGAATGCTTATGTCAAGGCTGCTAGGAAGTCCACTGAACTGGGTTCTGACATGTTACTGGGACTCGTCGCTCTCCTTCCCAGCCTCCTATTCATGAAATTGCCAAACTTCTCAGCAAGAATTGTTTCTTCCTGCTCTCAAATATTTCCAGGACCTCCATGGGCCTCATGAAGAACATGCTGGCTCACAGCTTTGTCTCATGCAGTCTGCATGGGTGCTGTTACCACATCAGACCTCTTAGAGGGCTGTGACATGCTGGGCTGAGGCTTTCCACTGGGAGAGCTGTAGGATTGGCGAGGGGGGCAGTGGGACTTGGAGGAATGCTGTCAAACAAGGGCAGGGGCACTGTTACTTCCACCTCAGGGCTGGACACTGACGTGGCCAGGTGCTGTGAGGGCTGCAGGTGCCAGGGCCTTGGGAACCACTGAAAGGGTGTTGGGTGTGCCACCCAGGCCTGGAGTAGGATGTGACTGAAACCAGCAGATGTGCTCAGGGTTCTGTTTTCAGTTCCCCAAAAAGGCCTCCTTGGCCAAAGCAGTGTGACTGTTGCTATGACAGTTGCTATCTTGGTCCCTGGGACTCACCCTCAAAAGGTGGCGTTACTTTTTAACCTTTGGGCCAGTCACCATGAAATTTGGAAATAACTAGACAGGGGTGGGGATGACCTGGGGATGGCCTGGGCCTGGTTCGGCCTGCACACCATGTTGGTGGAAGAGGTTGGGGTCAGCATGAAGAACTCCTGGCTGTCTTAGGCTTAGCTGACTCTCTATTTTTGCTGTAGGTCAAGAATCCTCCTCAGAGATGTCTGCAATTAGCTCATGGCTGCATCTAGTAAAAATGTAACAGGTAGAAGGAACTCTGGCCTCGAATCTCTGTCTCTAAGTGACCAGGCCATGGTGTCCATCTCTGCTCTTTAGTCTCCTTATCTGTTAATGAGAGATTGGAGTCAATGAGAGCTGAGATTCAATGACTCTTTGCCCCTGAAATTGGCAACCATGAATACTAGGTCTTAAGGGACAGCATTCTGTTGTAGAGTGAGGGCCCTTGATCAAGCTGCTTAAGCTTGAAACCTGATTTTTGTAGCTATTGATCGTATGACCTAGGACACAGTATTTACTCTTAGTTTCCTTAAAATACAGTTTACCCATGGGGTTGGAAGATTCAGTGACATGAGCTCTGTCAGTGTAGTGATATCACATCCATTACTAATACTGTATAGAATAAAAATCCTATACAACTTGGTGTATGTTGAGCCACCAGCATTATTACCGAAGGTCTTCTCTGTGTATTTTTTGTTCCCAACATTGACCATCAAAATTTTATTACCATATCATAGATTGGAGGCTGCTCCTCATTTGCTCCTTGAGCTCACTGTGAAATAAAATCTTGTAAATTTTCTTGGAAAAGCAACACATAGAGAAGGAAGACACTTATTCACCATCCAGTCCAACCTTTTTGTTTATTTTAGATGATGTGATTGAGGCCTAACCATTAGAATTATAAACCCATATTACTGAAAATCTTCATAGAATCTGCCATGTGCAAAATGGTGAGAAAGGCATGGTGGTTTGGGCTTAATAACCCTGGTTCAAGTCAAGCTTCTGCCTCTTGTGAGCTCTGTAATCCTAAGCATGTTACATAACCTTTCTTAGCTTCAGTTTCTTCATCCACAAGGCAAGAACGGCTGCTGTGTGTGGTGTGAGAACAAAGGTGGCTGTACAGGGACAGTACTATCAAGTGTCAGCCCCTGTCTTCTGCCTCCCCACTGCATGTCCCTGTCCTCACCATTGTCCCTTTAGTTATTCTATGCAGAGAACCTTGCTGGCTTCAGGATACAATAGGTTTCAGCCAGAGTGAGGAGATAAAACCTTCTCATGAGAGATAAGTAACTACATGGTAGGGGTTATAAGGGTTATTCAAGTCCTGAGAAGAGATTGGAAGGGTAGAAAGGTGGAGAGGGACTAAAGGGGGAGATAAGAGAGAGGAAGAAGACAGGGAGGAGGAAGGCAGGGCCTTATGAATCTGAGAATGGGAAGGGAACACCGTGACGGAATGGGAAGGAGGGGAGGGATAGTGACAGGCAGGGTGTGGGGAGGAATAAGAAAACCTGGGTTTTCTGAGCAGCAGGGGATGTCTGTTTGGGGGCTGTGGGGGTCTTTTCCATGCCAGTGGCCTCTAAGGAGAATTCAGGAGAGGATTTGGTAGGCTGAGCCAAGGGGAGAGGAATGAGCTGTTGGTAAGGGGGGGACTCCCTTGTGAATTTCCTTCTTGTTCTGCCTCCTTTCCTTAGCTTCCCCCTGCCGACAGCCCTTACTTGCTTACTTCAATCTACAAAGTCTTCTTGAACTTCTAAACCTGCACAATCTAAGTGGTGTGCACTTAATGGAGAAGTCACGAACGATTCTCAGCACATCCATGGGGCTCTGCGTGGTGCCAGTGGACACACCCTTGTCTTCTGTTGCCGGGTGAGCCATGCATGTTCCTAGCGGGGGTCCCACCTCCACCTGTGCTCCACCCACCATGTCTCACCTACCCCAGGACATCCCTCCAGCATCTTTCTCTTCTCTCTCCTGCAGCCCTGACTTTTCCTCTTTACTGGGCCGTTCTCATTAGCATTCAGAAATGCTGTCATTTCTCCTTCCAGATACATCTCTCCTTCCTTTTTCCAACTCTTACCTTCAAAGAATTTCCCATACACACTCTCTCCAGTTTCTTTCCTCCCATTTTCTTTTGAACCCTTTTTGATGAGACTTCTGCCCCTGCCATTCTATAGCGACCGCTCTCGTGTCATTCGCTGAAGACCCCCAATCACTAAGTCCAATGGTTTATTTTCATTCCAGTTGACACGGTTGACACCTGATCAGTTTCTTTCTGGTAGCACTTCTCTCTTGTAATGTTTTTTCTCTTGGATTCCAGGACAACAAGACACTTCCTGATTTTCATTCTTCTTTGGTCCTTTTCAGTCTTCTTTTCTGGTTCCTCCTCATCTCACCAGCTTCTTAATGTTGGGGTGCCTCCTGCTCAGCGCTTGGATTTCTCTATCCATGAGCACTTGGTAGGTAGTCTCGCAGTCTGATGGCTTTTAACCATCTGTATGGTGATGACATTACATTTATATTTCTTGAACTGACCTCAGTCTTCCAAATTCCAGGCTCTATATTCAGCTGTCCACCTACCATTTCTGCTTCATTGTTTAATAGACATCTCCATATTAACAGGTCCCAAGGAAGACTGTTAAAACTTCATTAATCAAGGTAGTGTCTATTGGTATAAGGATGGAAAATAGATCATGGAATGGCATAAAGAGCCCAGAAATAGACCCAACCTTATAACTGATTTTCAACAAATGTTCCAAAGCAAGCTAAGTGGGGAAAGGAAAGTCTTTAAAAATAAATAATGTGGGAACAACTGGCTATCCATATAGAAAAGAAAAAATGTTGACCCCTACATGACTTCCTATATATATAGAAATTAGTTCTAGATGGATCAAGATTGAGCTCCTAGTCTTTTCTCCCAAACCTGCACCTTCTGTAAGCTTCCTTATTTCATTCAAGTAACACTGTCCTTATAATTCCTCAGGCCAGAAATCCTGGATCCACCCTTGTCTTCCCTCTCTTTTCCACATCCATATGTCAGCATGTCCTGTTAGTCCTACTCACAAAGGAGCATCTCCTCTAGCTTGGATGATCCTGATGAGCTCCTACCCAGGGCTCCTAGTGCCGCACCTGCTTCCGTCTCATCCCTGACATTTCGTTCTCATCAGGGCACCTAGGGAAATCCGGTTATACATAAATTAGGTGGAATTATTCTTCTGCTCAAATCTGCCAACCTTTATCTCACTTGTAGTAAAAGAAATTCTCCCTGTGACCCATGAGACCCCACACGACCTGCCCCCTCCTCCCTGTCACCCTGTGTTGTGAACACCCCAGGAACACACCCACCTCAGGCCTTTGCATTTACTGTTCCTAATGCCTCACATGTTCTTATCCACTTATCCACAGGACTTGCTTCCTCTCTGCACTGACATCTTCACCTTAATGTCTTCTCCTCAGTGACGCCTTTCCTGATGACCTATCTAAACTTAACAACAGTTCTCTAACAATTTCCTCCCTCTTTCTCTGCTCTAATTTTCTCTTTAGCTCATATCATCCTCTAAGGTGATATATTTTATGTATTAATCTTGTTTATTATTTTTCTGCCAGCTAGACTATAACTTCAGGAATACAGAGAGTTTTATCTGTGCTGTATCTCCAGCATATAAAACAGTGCCTGGCATATTTTAGGCATTCAGTACTTACTGAATGAAGCAGTAAATTGAGGTTCAGGTCCACGGAATATCAGTCGGTACACATTTTGCACTTCCCCAAACCATTCTCCCATCTGATGCTGTTGTTTTATGGGGCTGTCTCAGTCTGTGTATCACCTGACTGTCCTATTAGATTGTAAGAGCACTAATGGCAAAACTGTGGCTTACCTCATAACCTTTATATTCTTCACTATTACTAGCATTGCAGTGGCCATGCGGCAGTAGCTTTCCTACTTCCAAATCCCTACATCATAGGTCATATCAAGTAACTGTGAGTGTTATAACTATATGAGGTCTATCTCTACAAAGTATTTCATATCTTATAGGTTTGAGTCCTAGTATATTTATTCCTGGACAGTTATATAATTATGACTTACAGAGTCCTAACTTCTATGCCCACACATAAAAGAACAAGTGTTGAGAATACTTTCCAGAGGGTAATAGACTAGAAGGAAATAGAATGGTAAAAAGGAATTAATAGCAAACTCTCAGGATATACAGGCTCAGCCTCTTAGCAGCTGGAAAATCTGAAACAAGCGGTTTTCTCATCTGTATAAGGAGGGAGCTGGGCTAGAAAAAACTCTTCTCTTATTGTTTATTTTAAACTTTCTGAAGGTGCTGGGTATGAGTCCAGGGAAACTCCTTCTTACTTTTCTCCATGGGGCAATTTAATGTCAAGTTTCAAAAACCTTTGTGTAAAGCTTGGGACCATTTTCCAGCATTCATTTTGTAGTTTAGGATCTAGATAGCCTTGCCTGATAGAAATATGTGAGCCACATATATAATTTAAAATTTTCTGATTGCCATATTATAAAAGTAAGAAATAAACTGGTAGAATTAAGTTTGATAATATATTGAACCCAATGTTTGAAGTATTACCCTCTCAAGTTGTAATCAACATAGAAATTATTAATGAGGTATGTTATTCATATTTGTTGTACTATATCTTCAAAATTGGATGTGTTTTTGCACTTATTGCCCCTCTCAGTATGAACGAGCCTCATCCCAAGAACTCAAGAGCCGTGTGTGGCCAGTGGCTGCTATATCGGACAGATGGGTCTGGAACAGTGAGTTCTCGCAAGGTTCAAGCATCTTGGCACCGAAAGAATTCTGACTGAAGAATAAGTTCGGAAGCTCCTTGGAAGAAATCAAATAATAGCCAAATCGAGCTACTCCTTCTATTATAATGATGGCTAGCATTGGCACCTCCCCTACTGTATTCTAGGCTGTGTGCTTAGTGCTTAACGTGAATCATTTCATTTAATCCCTATAACGACCTTACAATAAGACCTCCCCACCCCCGCTCTACTTTTTGGTGACAAAAGTCAGGCAATTTGCTATTATGACCTGTGAGCATATTTTCCCAGGCGATTATATACAAACACTGACATGAGGGAAACAGCCTAATAATTTGTCCACTGCATCTCTCCAAGCTCACATTCATGGCTGCCTTGGCCGCTGGTGCCAACTCACTTGGGCTAACCCAGTGGGGAGGGTGCAGGGCCCCTGGCCTGTGTCTTTGAGACCCTGCTTTGGGTCCTCCAGTGGCCACTCTGGCCTCCAACTGAGTTTAGTTAAGTGTTAGGTCTCACCTTACTAACTTTATAACACCCCTCCGCCCCTCCCCCAGCACAGGTCCCCAGCCCAAGAATCACCTTCTATAGGAAGATGAAAGGCTGGACCTGCATATGAGTTCCTGGGGCCTGCGGTTTCTGGAAAAAACAGAGTTGTGAGGTTAGGGGCCACAATTGAAGTGTTAGGTCTTGGAACTGTCAATGCCTGATGCAGGCGCAGTGTAAAACACCAACATCTATGTCCCCTTTCTCTTTCATTCTGTCCTTTGTCCGTCTGCTGTGCTGCTTCCTCCTCCCCCTCCGCCTCCTCATCCCTTCCCGGTTTCTTTCTCTCATCTTCCATTTCCCAAGAAAGGAAAAATTTCTTTACTAATCCTCTCTTCTCTCCGTTTCCCTTTTCTCCAAACTAATATGTTCAATTCGTGGACTTGCTTAGGTACTTGTGGGAATGTGTTAGCACCAACTCTAAGAAACACGGTTAAATCTGAAATATTCTTTTTATAGAAAAAAGTTAGTAGAAAGCTACAGACCATTTTTGAAGCCACAGAGGATCCCACTCTGCTGTATAGATGTTAGCGCTGGGAAAGGACTCTAGGTCCCCAGTCCAGCCCTTTGTCTGACAGATGCGATGAAGGGGCGCCACATGGGCGTGATGAGCCGAGGGCACGTGGGATGGTGCGGGCGGCCCGCAGGAGTGGCCGGCAGACTGCTTGATTCTTGGGACACCAAACATCCATAACTCTTATAAAACCCACTGCCAGCTACCAGGGAGTTTTACTTTCTGTTACTGTGTCTTAGTCTCTCTGTATAATCCATACAGTCCTTCCAAAATGTCCAGGCCATTTCCTGCCACACAGTTGATGTCCAGGACTGCACCGTGGCTGTGGGCACGCTCCCCCGGGAATGACTGCCGTTCAACTGCGCACACCTTGATGTGTTCTGAGGTGCTCTCTCTGCCCTGGAGGGAGGGGTCTGTTAGTGCCAGGCTCTCCAGGTTTTCCTTGACAGATCTTTTCTCATTCTTTCTGTTTCCTCTTCTCTCTCTTCTTGCTTTAATTTCTTCTCTTTTTCCCTTCTTTCTCCTTTTCATCTCCTTCTGCATTTCTGCCTTAGATCTGCCGCGGGGCCTGCGGAGCTTTGGAGCCAGTAACCCGCTGACGCTGAAGATCAAGGGAAGCGTGCCTGTGCTCCTGCAGCAGGCAGTCCTCTTGCAGTGCTGGGTGCGGTCCGGACCGGGCGCTGAGCTCTTTGCATATGCCATCTCTTGTCATCTTCACAATTTTTTACTTATCCTGTGGTTACCACCATTACCTGCATCTTAGAGGTGAAAGGTGAGGTCCATGGAAGTTAAGAAACTTGCTCAGAGTCGTGTAGCCAGTGAACGTAGAGGGGAGGCTTTCCCGCCTGCACAGTTAATTTTCAGAGCCTGAAAGTGCCTGGAGTTCCGCAGGAAGCAGCCGGGATCTCTTGTCTGTCTGGCCTTTAACACACGTTGACCTGAGTGTTCTGGATTCAAGAATATCTCAGACCCATAGCACCCCATTTCTGTGAGTGGATTGACCACCATCTGTGTGGAGCCTGAACACATGCTGGCAGTTGACTTGTCAGTATAGACAGAAGCTGGTTGAGAATCGATTCTCATCTCGGTCATCCCCGTCCTATTAGTTTCCAAGAGCTTCTGCAAGAAAGTATCACAATCTGGGTGGCTTGAAACAACAGAAGTGTATTCCCTCACTGTTCTGGAGGCCAGAGTCGGAAATCAAGGTGGTTCCTGCTTGCGACCCGGAGGGAGAAACCGTCCTGTGCCTCTTCTATGGTGTTTGGTGGCTCCTGGCAATCCTTGACATTCCCTGGCTGCCAGCTGCAGTCTCTGCCTCTACCGCCGCATGGCATTCCACGTGTGTCTGCATCTCCCATCTCCTTCCCAGGTAGGAAAGCAGTCATTGGATTTAGGGCCCACCTTAATCCAATATAACCTCATCCTTTTTATTAATTTTTTTAACGTTTAATTTGAAATAATCACCGCTTCACAGGAAGTTGCAAAGACAGAGCAGAAGGTCTGGTGTGCCCTTCACCCAGTTTCCCCTGATGGTTACTTCTTCTGTAATTATCATCCAATATAGAAACCAGCAATTTGACATTAGTGTCAACTGCATGTGTACTTTTATGCCATCTTAGCACATGCCTAGATACACGGCACCGCCCCTGTCCTCAGGAAGCAGGATTACTCCCTCACCACCAGCTCTCCCTGAGCTGACTCCTTCTTTTGCATGTCTGGGGATTGTTTAATCCCTTCTTCATATTTAAATGATAATCGTGCTGGATACAGTATCCTTGGCTCAAGGCCCTTCTGTTTCACTGCATTAAATATATCATGCCATTCTTGACTCCTTCTGTAGTGACATTTGCTCTCCTTTCCTGCACCATCCCTATAATTTTGTCTTTTCAAGGAGGGCACATAAAAAGGACCATTAGGAATGTTATCTGTTGAGATGGGCTTTTTTCACTCAGTAAATGCACTTCAGAATCATCCAAGTTGTCACAAGCATCATTGCATCATTCTTTTTATTGCTACATTGGAGTCTGTGGTACACATGTATAGCAATTTATTTAGCCACTCACCTATTGAGGAACATGTTGGTTGTTCCTAGTTTTGGCTGTTACATATAATGCTGCTAGGAACAATTATGTACATGTTTTTGTGTGGACATAACTGTTAACTTCTTGGGGATAAATGCCCGCCCAGGTGTGCAATTGCTCCTGGGTCATACGGTAGGTATCTATTTAGTTAGTTTTTTTTCAAGAAGCTGACAGAACTTTTTTCTGGAGTGGCCATACCCTTTTATATTCCCACCAGCAATGTATGAATGAACCAGTTTCACTGCATCTCCACCAGCATTTTGGTATGATCTCATCTTAACTTGATTACATCTGCAAAAATCCCTGCTCCCAGATAAGGTTGCATTTATGGGTACAGGGAGTTGGGACTTGCGCATATCTTTTTGAGGGACAATTCACCCCAGAACACCTATCTTCACTTCCTTGGGTCATGGTGGGTCTGCAGAGGTTTGCTTTATGGGAAGGGGCTTGCTTTAGATTCATAGCCAATCAGAGGATGGGTGAGCATATTTCTATCATTTGAAAGGACATTATTGAGGTTTTCTGAGCTCTACTCAGACCTCCAAAGTTTCAAAGACTTGCTAATGAATAGTCTCAGGAGGTAGGAGGTCAGCATTGCCTTGGTATCCATATTTTCCTGACTACCCTTTCCTGCTGCTCCAGTATTGTCAAGGGAAAGGAGAAAGAAGAGTTGGAAAACTCGAGTATGACTTTACTGAGGGAAAGGGCACAGTCTTAGTTACATCTGTACCTTCAGAGGGCAGGCTGAGGAAGGTGCCAGTCATTGTTTGTTGGATGGGTGAGTAGATGGAAGCAGAGGGCTGAGGGCCAGGTGCCCACACAGAAGTGGTGAGGAAGTCAAAGTTGGTTTTATATGTGTTCCCACCCTCCACACCCCCCGCCCCATTTCCCAAACATAACCTTTCATACATGTCTCCCAACACTGGATCAGTTAATTCTGTCCTGTGAACCCTTGCTAAAGGTCTGTTGCATTCCATTTCTATATATGCTCTACTTAGCAAGATACAAAGGGAAATCCCAGGGGATGGCCTGTGTGACCCTTTGTTCTGGAAGGCAGAGTTGTATATTTCAACGAGGCAGAGTTGAGCAGGTACAGGTTTGATCCTGGGCCCACCACTTACTGGCTGGGTGGCCTTGACCATGCAAATTGGGTGTAAGAAAATTCTCGATGTGACTGTATCTTTAAGTATAATATATATGCAGAAAAGTGCATGGATCATAATTATAAAGCTCAATACATTTTGCAAAGTCTAAACCCAGAAGCCCCTTCAGGTCTTCCCCAGGTACCACCTCACCCTACCCTCTCCCAGAAGAAATCCCCATCCCAATTTCTGATTTTATTTTTTACACAGATTTGAGCTTTATGTAAATGAACACATATAAATGTATCTTTTGTGTTTGGTTTCTTTTGCTGATAGTCATGTGTATGCGATTCGTCTGTGTTGTTGGGTTTAATTGCAGTTTATTAATTCTCTATCTGGAATAGTATTCCAGTGTGTGAACATACCATAAGTTGTTGGTGGACATTTGGATTATTTCCAGTTTTTGGCTTTTATCAGTGAAGCTTCTCTGAAAATTCTTGCATAGGATTTTTGATGGATGACATGTTAATGAACATTTTTAACCTTGAAGGGTAGTGAGAATTAAAGTAGCTTGTGGAAAGCACTCAGTATGGTCTTTGGCAGTTAGGAGGCCCTCAGTACATGTTTAAAAATGTAATGAAGGCGTCATGTTCCATTCAGTTGAAATGGCATAGTGGACTTAAACATTTCCCTATTGCTTATTCATTTAGATTGTTTCCATCGTTTTGGTGTTTTATATAATGTTGCAATGAATGATTCTATAGCTGTGTCTTTCCTCTAAAAAATTGGCTTTGGGTGACTTCTCAGGGCAGGTTCAACTGGATCAAAGGACATGTGACTTTCAGGATTGTCACCCTGGAAAGGACAGTGAGAGCCTGCTGAGGAGGGGAGAACAGGAAGCAAGCCTCTCATGCCATGGCCCCGGGGTGGCAGCCTGCGGGCTTCTTGGAGGAGGGTCTTGCACACAGTCTGGCGGGGTCAAATGGAGGATGAGAGTGTGTTTATAGCAATGCAGTATTTAGTTCCTTAAAAGATAGACTGGGTAATTTGTTCCAATGTGTAACAACCTCTAAATCAGGAAGGAGACAGAAATCACAGGTGCAAAGATTCACTTTATTTATTCGTTTCCCCCAAATACTAGCATGATTAAAGCCAAAGGGGAGGGACACGGGGAGGAGGGCCAGAGGAGGCAGGAGATCGGTCTCTTGTGGGGACAGGGCCAGAGGCCCGAGGCTGGAGGAGGAGCCGGCGGTGGGGCCTGGGGGGCCTCTCTCTCTAACACTCATTCCTGTTGAAGCTCTTGACGAGTGGGGAGCTCAGGGTCTTGTGGATGACCTCACAGGAGTACAGGTTGTGACTCTGATAGTCTGTGCTGGACAGCGTCAGGATGCTGCTCAGGCTGTATGTGTTGTCCTTGCTGTCCTGCTCCGTCTCACTGTTCTGGATGCCGCTGTTCTGGACAACATTGTCCACCTTCCACTTGACACTGACATCCTTGGGGTAGAAGGTATTCAGCGAGCACAAGAGAGAGGCAGTCCCAGTTTGTAACTCATCAGGGGATGGTTGGAAGAGGAAGACGGATGGCTTAGCATCATTCCCTGAGGAAGGAAGCAAGGAAGATGGTGTCTGAGTCCCGCGAATGGGATCATTGTGGCCATGCCCGGAGCTCATAAGGACAGACATGCAATGAGCAGCACGCTTCTGTGTTGGGAGGCCATGAAGCATATTTACAACCCCATGATTTTGAGTTTTTCCCTCAGTCGTTTAGTTGGGACTCCTTGCAGCCATTCTAAGGCCTTTCTGCATGCTTTTCTGACCTTACCTTTCTTCCAGTCAGTGTTCCTTGCTCCCAGCTGTAAACACAGTGCCTGAGGTGAAGGAACAAAGGCCACTTCTCTGACCCCTCAGTTTAGAGGTGAGAACAGGCCCTGGCCCCTCAACCTGAAGATCATTTTCATGTGCCTTTCCTAGGACTGTGCAGTGATATCAGGCTGCCTTCCCCTCCCTGGGCTTCCTCTGGGCATGTTGGGGCCAGATCCATCCTGCAGGAGGGCCCGAAGCTCTGAGTCTGTGCCCGGGTGGGGGTCGGCCTCTTTGCCCTCTGTGACCAGGCCGGCAGCGCTCCCACCCTCACTAAGCCTCAAAGGGAGACCCAGGCCCTGGCCCGGTGGATGTCACCGTATGAGGCAATCAATGTTCAGGCAGACCTGGAGCGGTCAACTGTGATTCTGGCCACCTGCCTGGGAGGAACTGTCTCGCTTCACTTCTGACTTTGAGCAGCTGCCAGGTGTTGTCTTGGAAATCCCCTTCTGTGGGCATTTCAGCCCTTGGGTCAGAGAGCAAGAGTTAAAATAACAAGCCAAGAATCCTTTGCTGGGAGAAGGCAGCAGATAAGTGAACAGGTTTTTATAAAACTGACCCCAATGTTAATGGAGCAGTTCAACCTGAGATACTAACTTTTCAAGTTTTGATATTCTCTTCTCTTTTAACCTTCATCACTAATTTTTCAGAGAATTTTATAAAGTAGCCTTGGCAGCAAAATAATGTGAATTCCAGAAAAAAAGGAGGGGAACTATTCTATGAAGATACTCCTATCTGGGTGAATCTTTGATACCTTTAAAACTTCTATCCTGCATTAAAATATTAAACAATTAGCATATTGGATGTACAAATTCTTACAAGACTTTAAGTGGAGTTTAAAATTCTCTTAAAGGCTCTAAGATAGTTTTAAAATACTTTAAAATACTTAGTTTTAAATAGTTCTAAACAAGTTTTAAAAGAGTTTTAAAACAGTCCTAAGATAGTTCTGCCAATTTTTGCAGAGAAAATTAATTTTTCTTAAGTGTCACTTTTGAGATAGGTAAAGAAAACAAATTACTAAAGTATTTTAGAGGGTATGGGATTAAAATACCAGATTAAAAATTTTGTATCAGAGAATGAAGGTATTAGGAAATACATTTGTATCATTTTTTTAAATGGCATTTATATATAATTAGATATTTTGTACAACTGAAATCCTAGGCAAGCTATTAAATTTTTGAAAACTAAAAACATGTCACAAATTTTTCTTATTTTTCATCAGGTAATATACCTTACTGGTATTTAATGTAAACTCAGTAAAAGTTAACTGAGCAAAACTGCAGTCGCTGGACTGCCTTAAATTAGATTTTTACTGATGAGGATTTTACCTTGGAAGAGTTGCACATGTTGTCTTTGGATGGAGCTTTTATCATTTAAATACATTTGATGAGAGGATATTGAAGTAGTTACATATCATTAAAAAAGAATGGGTTTAAGTTCTCTATAGTCCCCTAATGGAGATTTTCATTAGCGGGATGTAATAAGGAATGTGAATTTTATTTCTGAATTCTCTTAATTAAACAGGCTTCTCCCTGTTTCCCCATGTTAGCTCAGTACCCACCACATTTCTCTGCTCTTCCATTACTGCATTATTTGTATCACTGTGTTAGGAAAGCAGGCTGCAGCGGTTAAGCGGGCTAACGGGAGTTGCCGTGGCCTTTAGCGGCCAGGCGCACTGCCACAAAAGCGCTGTGATCTGGCCACAGAAGTCATTCAATCACGACAAAAGACCACCATGAGGTCCACAGACCACATTAGGTGTGCCATGCCCTCCGTGGCAGTATAAAAACATGGCCAAGTAATGACAAAGAAGTAAAAGAACGTACTCATTAAAATATTTACTATTTTTCTACTAGTCCATGGGTATTTTAAAAACGCAATTATTTTATCTTCCTTCATTTAAACAAATTTCTTCAAAACTTAGCTTTTGAGGACAGCTTTCTACCATTATGATGAAAGAGGAAGTTTAGTTTAATACAGAAATTCAATTTAAAAAATGAAGGTATCTGTTAAGATTTAGAATCTCTTTGAATTTCTCAATATTGACAGTTCTCACTTATTTTAGACTAAAAATGACATTGCTGCTGATTCTCAAGCTACATCTTTTACACGACAGATACATTTTTCTAACTTCTTACTGAGTTTTGGTGCATTCTATTAATGTTTAGTGTTATATAAAATAATTTATCAGACAAAAGGAAGATAGATTGAGAAACACTGAAATAGAAATAGAGAAATAGAAAAAGAGAAATCGTCTGAGAAACACATTTTTCTACTTTTCTGGATCACAGGTAAGCAAAATATCAATTCAATATTTGGCAAAACTCAAAGAAAATCAATTCACTTTTGCTCTTTAGAGTTGCAAGGATTCCTTTTTCATCTACACTATTTTTTTCCCACTTCGTGTTATCTGATTTAGATCAATCTTTTTGTCCATAAATCTATTTCTGGAGCTGAGTTTAACTTTTGAAAGCAGATAAATCTGAAATGCTCTCATGTGCCCATCTCACAAGACTCATACTTAAGCCTTTGAAAGTCAATATCGGCATTTAGACCCACATTCCAGAAGGCAATAGAGAAAAATTACTTACGTTTCATCTCCAGACACGTCCCTTGCCCAAAGGTGTTCCACAGTATGAACTAAATTATTTTCCCCTCAACAAAACCTCTTTTTCCGCTAACCTCATTAGATTGGCAGATGCAGAAAAAAATCTGGCAATTTTGATGCCACGATGACTAACTAGCTCTTTGCTCTTCCTTGTGACAAACTGATTTTTCAGTCCCTTACTCATCTGATTTTCAGAAAAATCCCATTCTCTTCAGAACTGACCTCAATTCATTCCCAAACATGAAAATGTCCCAATTTCACAATTCTGTAAGAAGAAGGCTTAGGAAAGTGCACTGACGTTTGATCTCCAGCTTGGTCCCATGGCCAAAGCTGAGCCATAGTGAGGGGTCTATCGCTGTCCCCTCAACAAAAACCTCCTTCTGAGGCCAATCGTGAGAAAGGCTAATTCAGAGAAAAATCCAACTACTTCTTTCCCATTCTCCCCACAAACCCTTGCTCTCCTCACAAATGCAACAATTTCTGTTTTCTCAGCTTGAATGTTGGCTGTTTTCTGGTTTTCTACTATTTACTTTTGAAGCACCAGGAACAGCTCATTTAGCCACAGTGTCACAAACTTGGTCAAATGACACAAGAGGACAAAAAGCTCACAAATAATTCACAAAAATGTACTTACGTCTGATCTCCACTTTGGTCCCTTGGCTGAAAGTCATCCACAGTGATTCCCCTTCACTTCCCCCTTGCCAAAAACCTGCCCTGTGAAGGTAGCAGGTCCCTGTCCCCAGTTGATATTTTGATTTGAAAATTTTAAAAATTAGTGGCCAGCTAGCCTCCCCAGAACCATTTTCCCTCCCATGTACCTAGACTAGGAAATGACAGGTTTTATCTCCGACATGGAACTAATGAAAACACACAAAAAGGAAAAAAAAAAAGCAAACCAATAAGACCAGAACAGTGAAGAACAAGTTGAAAGAAAATACTCACGTTTGAGCTCCACCTTGGTTCCCTGGCCGAAAGTATACACACAGTTGTTCCTCTTGGCCTCCCCCCAATACAAAAATTGAGTTTCCTTTTCTGAGAACTGAGCAAGGCTCAGTTCAGAACACATAATTATGCTCCCCATGAAATTTCTGAAACTGTCACTTAGACAAGTGATTCTCATGCAGTGACTGAATCTTGCTCCTCATAGAAGATGTATAACTGATTCTCAAGTTTGTTTACAGACTTTCTCTTTGGCCTGGAAGATGTCAGATCCCGGTTCCAAAGAGTCTGCTTATAGAGCACTTCATGGACACAGGGAGCACAAGACACAGACAGGAGGAGAAAGACAGTTTGGATTTTACTCACGTTTGATTTCCAACTTGGTTCCTGCGCCGAACGTAAACCACAGTGGCAGCTCCCCATTGTGTTGCTGTACAAAAACCCAGTTCCCCAAGGAGAAGAACAGCGTCCTGGGTCAGCTGCTGAAGCTTTGCTCTCTCTGCCAGCAGGTGTGGAAGCTGACAGAGAATGTTTTCATAGGTGAGATCTAGAATCCCAGGAAGGGATATATTTATAGCTGGGGCCTGACAGTCCCTTTCTTTAACAATCTTCCATATCTGGACTACTTCTTGTCTATTTATTTATTTGGAAAGTGGACTGAATGTAAACTACAAAGAAAACAAACCAGTTCAAAAAAATTGTACTTCTTTATACCTCCTGGGGTGGGGGCCATTTGTAAATGATAAACCTCTTTCAGTGTAACTATGGAGCTCTTTAGGTTCCCTCAGTTAAGAATTATTGAGGATTGTCTTCCTCTTTGACCCTTTCCTTTGCCACCGTGTTGTTTCAAAAAAGGTGGACTAAATGTATATCAGATCAAGGCCCATGTCTTACTTTGATATTTATTTTGGAATTAAGCTACATATGAAACAAAAACAAAGATCTGTAGAGTAGAAACGTGGAATTTACTTGATCTCCTGTTGTCACAGGACAGATGAGGTCAGAAGGGTCCCACCATGTCTCACTGAGCTGAACCAGGTACAACAGTAAGTTTTACAAGAGAAATTGTAATGGTAATTTTGAAGATTAGGGGTAGGTTTTCTTGATTTTGTCCTAGGGAGCTTTGCTAGTTGCCTTGAGTAGCAAAATCAGCAGCTGATCTCACCAGATGAGGAAAGAGAGGAAAGAGAGAGACCAAACTGCAAGTTTGAAACTGGCAAGTGGAAGTTAAGTGTGCAAATAGTTGACTGGGGACAGTCAACACGGATCCTAAAAAGGATAGAAAGTGATTTTCTGTGCAGAGATATAAGCAATGCCAATCATAATAGCTGACATTTATTGACACTGAGTACCAGACATTGTACATGGATCACCACATTTGATTATCCCCCCAAATCCAGGAACTAGAAATGAATATTATCCCCTATGTTGTAGAAGAGGAAACTTGAGCACAGAGGGGATATCTAACATGATCATAACAGTGAGTGGCAGAGCTGGGATATGAACTTGGAGCATGTGCACTTAATTGATCCAGAGAGTAAAAGTCACCCAGTGAAAGCAGGACATGTGGTAGAAAATGCGGGGGGCAGGAAGGAAAAGGACTTTCCTTAGACTGTATGAGGGTGGGAAATGAGTAGATGAGTGTGCTCAAAGTTTATACTAGACCACTCATTGACATGTGGTTTGAAACATGTGAAAAAATGGAAAAGAACTGAAATCTTCATCAACAGGAGTTTGGTTAAACTAATTATGATAGAGCTTTGCAAAGGAGCACAAAGCAGCCAGTAAGAGGATGAAGTAGGTTTCTCTATAGTCCCATGGAAGGTGTTCGTGAAAATGTGGGCTGCTGAATGGTATGTTTGTATGACCCCATCATCCCATCTTAATGGATATACAGGGATATAAATACAGGCTAATTCCTGAAGGAAATACAATAAGCTGTGCTCGGTAGTTTCTCCTGGGATTACAGAGGTGTGTTGTTGGAGGGGGGAGGAGCAGTGACACTTTCCCTTTCTATCGCTCTGTACATCAGATACATTAGCTGAAGTTTTTAAAATTATGTGAATACATTAACTTTGTGGTTTTCAAAAACAATAAAGCTGTACCAATTTTGATAAAAAGTAACTCTAACATTGTCTAGTAGAATCCTCAATATTCATGTACAATGCATAAATATAATTTTTAAATGATACATGTATGTATGTGTGTGTGTGTGTATATATATATACACACACACGTGCATTGATTTTCTTGGTCAATTAAACACTTTTCTAAAATCTTTAAACTGAGAGTGCATAAAAGACAGGTGTTTTCCTGGTTCTGTGTGGGAGATATTCTTACAAATGTAGGAGATGTGGGGTTGGAAAACAGGAATAAAAAAGCTGTACAAGGGATGTGTGTTCCTGAGTGAGTAGTGGAGATCTAGTGTGAAGAGTACAACTGAATGACTATGATAAGCAGCATTTGCTACTAAGAAAAGATGATTATCATAAGAACCAGTGGGTCAACAACTATTTGATTCATTACACATGGCAGTGATCAATGGGAATGGTTGTCGTGATGTTTGTTCTGACATCACATGGCTCACTCTGAAGTGGCTGAGATCCTGAGATTAATGTGTGTGTGGTTCATGATTCGGAGGCAAAGGATGTCTCAGAAGCATCTGTGAGGCTCTGCTGGGACCTAACCCTTCTACAAAGTGTCCGTGATGGACCTTGATGTGACTGATTTACTGAGAAAGGACAAAGTATCAATAAACTAGTCTGAGAGGTTCTTGGATTTATGAATAAGAGTGATGGAAATAGAAATTTGTTGGGTGGGGAGGATGGACATTCTACTAAACTCATCACAGAAGCTGATTCCTGTGTGGCCCCCAGCAAAGTTAGATTCTTAGAATAAAATTCTAAACTGCTCAGGGAGGAGAGGGAAGGAGGGAGGTGGGAGAAGAGAGACAGACAGACAGACAGACTAATACACACTTATAAGTCTTCCTGAAAACTATTGATAAACAAACTAATCAATGTTTCTCAGGTCTAACATTTTAAGAAACACCACTTTTGCTTTTTATCTGGCACAATTAACCAGCCTATTTGAAGAGGTCTGCCTCACACATAACATGCAGCAAATCGCCCAGGATGTCAGGGACACAATGGCACAATTTGGCTGTTTGCAAGGTTTGAGGGATGGTAGCTTCCCTACCTGGTCTGGAATGCTTGTGTCTGATAATCCATCTTGAAGGCTGTGGTTCAGTATTTTTCCCAGCTCATCAGTCACTGCAGAGTCTGAGGTAGGTGACTTTTTTCACTTAGGTTGACTCCTCCTTAGGATGGTAGTGCCTGTCATTTGTACTGGACTTAAGCTTATATCCCACAGGGTGAGGACAAAATTCTGGAGTCCACGTTCAGGGGTGCCTAGAACCCGAGTGATGGCCGGTCTTCTGGCTAGAGTGCCACAAAGTGATATGTCCTGAATCCCAAGGGGCATGGCTGGCCCCATTAGCTGGGAAGGAGGGAGACGGAGGAAGTCATTTGGGGAGTCGCTGCTTCCTTCCTGCTCTGGAGATGTGTCTGTTTCAACTCATCTCTGAAGAAGGATGTGCTGGGAGAAGCAAAGTCCTGTGCCCAAGCATGTGGTATAAACATGCATAAACTTGCATCAGCGTGACCCAAGATTCTGGACCCATGCTGGAAAATGTAGATCTTAACTTGTTTCCAAGAGGACATTAAGGCTGCAGGTAGATTTTGACATGCTGTTGTAGAACAGGAGCAGCCCTCTTTGGGTTTATTAGCCCTGGGAAGCCCAGCCACCCAGATTTACATAGCGACTGTTGCGGTTTCTGGTTGGTTCTGCACAAGTGATGAGCCCCCGCCCCCTCTGTCTGCCTCCTTGGCCCCCAGCCCTGTGTCCTCTGACCCAGCTGCAGAGAAACCCACCATGGGCAGCTAGTGTGACTGGGCAGCTCTGGATGCAGATGCAACATCGATGAATGCAGGCTTGTTTTTCTACACTTTTTGCCCTCTCTGTTGTCAGAATCCTCAGGTCGCTCATGGACACTCTGCTCCCTCCTGGCTCAGGGCCCAGCGCCTCCCACCCGCTCCTTCATATCTATCCCCGAGTCCCTTGTCTTAGGTAAGGACGGGGCTCTGGACTTCTCCTGCCCACACCCACTGCCTCAGGGCTTCCATATGTATGTCCTGCTCATGTCAGAGGGATGCTCTTCTCTTTCTCTTCCCACTAGCTCTT
The DNA here is from genome assembly GCF_040802235.1 of Manis javanica. NCBI lineage: Eukaryota > Metazoa > Chordata > Mammalia > Pholidota > Manidae > Manis > Manis javanica. Next base: position 168,499,228 of record NC_133156.1, on the reverse strand, counting down.
CTGTTCAGCTCAGGTGGGTCATGTAAACTGGTTACCACTCAACCTAATATTTTGCTGTGGTTGCTTCCTGCCCTGCTCTTCCTGTCTTTGTGGGTTGATTTCTTTACAATAATATCCTTAAAAATCTTTTTTGTATTTGAGTTTTTTTTGTTCTTGTATTTAAACAAGGAAGTACTGTGATTGAACGTGTGTATCTGACCCATTGTCTTCACTTGGACCCTCCTTTCATTGGTCGGTGTTCTAAACGGGGTTGAATTAGGCTGGCTCCTGTCTCTGTCTCCTGTCCAAATCAGCACACATATGAAAAAATTTGTTTAACTAAAAATAGGTTTAATTGAAGTATAGTTGACATATCATATTAGTTTCAGGTGCAGGGCACAGTGATTCAGCAATTACATACCTTATGTTGTGAAATGCTCACCACACTAAGTGTAGTTACAGTCTGTCACCACACAGAGGTATTACAATGTTGCTGACTGTGTTCTGCATGCTCTACTTTGAAGGGCTATTCCTCTGGAGCTGGGGAAAGAAGCAGCAAGCTCCGTCCCTGTTCCTTAACTCCCCCTCCTCAAAGTATCCTGACTGGGGGCTGAGACCTGGAGTTCAAACCTAAGGGGAAGCTAGGAAGAGGCAGGTCAACAGGAAAACAGGCAGGCAAACAAAGGCAAAACAAAACATTGCTTTCAAGCAGTTCCTTTATCAGCTTTTTTTTTTTGAAACCAGTAATTCCTATGCGAAAAAGTCACAGATATGGAATACTTCTCAATTGGTTTAAATTGGCATGACTGTAACCGTGCGCCTGGACAGGAGTGGTCCTCAAAAGAAACCTAGGACCACAACAGATCAGACAGGCTCACCTCTAATCCTTGAACCCTAAGTCTAGAACTTTCACAGTCTTTTAAAGTGAAGAGGAAGGGTACATATTCAGTCAACCCAATAACTGGCTGGGAGTACTACTCACAAGGCGCAGGTGCCAAAATTAGTAACAGTAACAGAGGAGTCCACCAAATGTCAGGCATGTATACCAGGACGTATCAACCAGGGGCCAAAGTGGGCTTACAGAAGTAACCACACACAACTTGTCACTGGCTTGTCTGCCAGGATGTCCTATGTTCCAGTTCCCTGAAATAATATTTTTCACATTCATCATTGTTTCATTTTCCAGGGCATCTCATGAGGGCTCGTGCTCACCATGTGCCTTCAGTGGCTAACAAGTGTCTGGCATAGAGTTGGTGTTCAAAACGTACTGTGGATAAAATGAGAGTTCCTGTGGCCAGGATTCTCACCTGGCTGTGGTTGACCAACTCACTGCACACCTGTGGGGAATACATGGCTGTTGACTCTATAAAAAGAGCTCCCCCAGTGCTCTGGGCATGACACGGTGGCAGGGCTGCAAGGCTGCAGGAGAGCAGAGCAGAGGCTGAAGTGGTGGCAGCACCGAGGACAGAGGCCCAGAGGATGGCTGTGCGGGGCGACTGTGTGGACAGAGGGGCCCAGAGGCAGAGATTGGTTTGCTGCATACAGACTCGCTCTGAGTGAATGGGATTCTAGTGACTATAACCCTTTCGCCCCAAAGAACGTTTTGCTGTCAATTTCTTTGGTCACACTAAATCCATAGCGAACTTGCCCGAGGCTGAAACCCATTGGCAAAACACGTACTTACTGAATAAATGAAGGAAATGAGCAAGGATTGCTCCACAGTTACATGGTACTTGCCGCTTTCGCTTGCCTTGCTCTGGCGCCCTCTGGTGACCATCGTAGGTAGTTTCGGAAGCCAAGAAAACGTTCTGGTGGCAGTGCCTTAAACTGGGGTTGTCTGGGCTGCAGCCTGGACTGAGTAGAAAATAGCGCTAGCGCGTTCTTGGAGGGATTGTGGAGGTTTGCGGATTGTTTGAACGTGAAGAGACAAGTCATGTCTAGCTCCATTCTTTCCAAACAGGAGAAAACAGGGTCCCTAAGAGAGGAAGGGATTTGCTCAAGGCTACAGAGGTGGGGAAGGACTGGGCAGGAAGAGGAACCAGGTGTCCTGTCTTCCAATTAAAGTACTTTCATTACATTTCCTGAAACACTTAGCAAAATCCTTGCAGACCAGGAAAATTATTTGCACAGTTGTCCTCTGGTCCCGTCAAGTCAGAGGGGACATTTTAATGCATTTTCTGAAATGCAGTGAAAGAATGAAAAATGACCCTGTGAAGCCTGAAAATGTTTTTCTTCAGCATGATAACTGCTCTGGGACTTGGGACACCAACCGTCATTTTTAAAGCTGAAATGAGCCTTAACTGTTTGATTTTTTTTTTAGATAAATATTTTTTTATTGAAGGGTAGTTGACACACAGTATTACATTAGTTTCAGGTGTACAACACAGTGATTTAACATTTATATACATGATAATTCTAGGTACCAGCTATCACCATACCAAGTTGTTACAATATTTTGACTATATTCCTTATGCTATACATTACATCCCAGTTACTTATTTATTTTACAGTTGGAAGTGTGTACTTTTTTTTTTTTTTGTGAGGGCATCTCTCATATTTATTGATCAAATGGTTGTTAACTACAATAAAATTCTGTATAGGGGGGTCAATGCTCAATCATTAATCCACCCCAAGCCTAATTTTCGTCAGTCTCTAATCTTCTGAAGCATAACGAACAAGTTCTTACATGGAGAACAAATTCTTACATAGTGAATAAGTTACATGGTGAACATTACAAGGGCAGTCATCACAGAGGCTTTTGGTTTTGATCATGCATTATGAACTATAAACAGTTCAAATATCAATATTCATTTGATTTTTATACTTGATTTATATGTGGATACCACATTTCTCTCTTTATTATTATTATTTTTAATAAAATGCTGAAGTGGTAGGTAGATACAAGATAGAGGTAGAAAACATAGTTTAGTGTTGTAAGAGAGCAAATGTAGATGATCAGGTGTGTGCCTGTAGACTATGTGTTAACCCAAGCTAGACAAGGGCAATAAAACATCCACGTATGCAGAAGATTTCTCTCAGAACAGGGTGGGGGAGGTTCTAAGCCTCACCTCTGTTGATCCCCATTTTCTCACCTGATGGCCCCCCTGCGCTGTGCCTGTCTTAGGTTGTTCCTCCCTTGAGGAATCTTACCCGTCTCTGGCTAACCAGTCATCTTCCGGGGCCATACAGGGAAATGTTAAGTTGGTAAGTGAGAGATGAGCCTTATTGTTTGAAAAGGTTAGCTTTTTACTTCTTTGCATATTTTATGCCCTGTGGCTTCTATGCCCAGCATTTGTCTTGAGGTGTCTTTACCACTTGGAAGAATTATGATACTCGGTAAATTCGATATGAGGCACGAATTCTACTTAAGGGTTATAATTAGGAAGGAAGAAGAAAAGCTATAGAAGTAGCAGACAGAAGAAAACCTGGGAAGATTGATTATTTCTTTGACATACCTTCTTGTAGAGTAACTTCAGCATGTATAGGTTTTAAACTACTAATTAAATTGCACACACACATTAACATAATAGGAGTACAGTTACGTAACCAAAGCATACCTGTAATTACCAGCCATCTCCAGTGAAACCAAGAAAACCAGTTAGGCACCTTAGGCATTTGTGAAAACTTATCTATAATATGGTGAATATTGTCCAACTGAACTTGAACAGTCTGAGAGAAATCAAACAAATTAAAACAACCCATTCCTGGGGACTCTTCACATCCCATATGTTCTTTTAACAGTAAATAGTCTGTAGTTGTAAGATTTTGGAGCGCTACAATTTGCACTTCTCCTAATTCTTGGTTGAATTCCAACAGTTTAGATCCAGTCAAATTTGTTGTTTTGCTGTATGCACAGGCCAGCTTAGATATCTCCTTCTTCATTCCCATGGCAAGTCCTGGAACTGGTGGGATGAGTGCATCCCACCACTCTTGGAGTAGCAGTGCATGGATCTTTGTTGGGGTTTTTTAATGGTCATCTTCTGGCATGAGTCTTCCCGAGAGTGCTGATGTTGGAAGTTCTTTTTCATATCGTGTCTTAGTTCATTTTCAGGGTAGCCGAATTAGGCTTTGATCCTCTGTATAAACACAAACAGACCCTTTGCCTACACTTTTATATGCCCTTTATATCATTGTGTAGAACTCATTGGAGGTCACCACACAGGAACTGCTTTTTTTTTTTATCATTAATCTACACTTACATGACGAATATTTTGTTTACTAGGCTCTCCCCTATACCAGGTCCCCCCTATATACCCCTTTACAGTCACTGTCCATCAGAGTAGCAAAATGTTGTAGAATCACTACTTGTCTTCTCTGTGTGGTACAGCCCTCCCCTTTCTCCCACCCCCCCATGCATGCTAATCTTAATACCCCCCTTTTTCTCCCCTCCCTTATCCCTCCCTACCCACCCATCCTCCCCAGTCCCTTTCCCTTTGGTACCTGTTAGTCCATTCTTGAGTTCTGTGATTCTGCTGCTATTTTGTTCCTTCAGTTTTTCCTTTGTTCTTATACTCCACAGATGAGTGAAATCATTTGCTATTTCTCTTTCTCCGCTTGGCTTGTTTCACTGAGCATAATACCCTCCAGCTCCATCCATGTTGCTGCAAATGGTAGGATTTGCCCTTTTCTTATGGCTGAGTAGCATTCCATTGTGTATATGTACCACATCTTCTTTATCCATTCATCTACCGATGGACATTTAGGTTGCTTCCAATTCTTGGCTATTGTAAATAGTGCTGCTATAAACATAGGGGTGCATTGGTCTTTCTCATACTTGATTGCTGCATTCTTAGGGTAAATTCCTAGGAGTGCAATTCCTGGGTCAAATGGTAAGTCTATTTTGAGCATTTTGATGTACCTCCATACTGCTTTCCACAATGGTTGAACTAATTTACATTCCCACCAGCAGTGTAGGAGGGTTCCCCTTTCTCCACAGCCTCGCCAACATTTGTTGTTGTTTGTCTTTTGGATGGCAGCCATCCTTACTGGTGTGAGGTGATACCTCATTGTAGTTTTAATTTGCATTTCTCTGATAATTGGCGATGTGGAGCATCTTTTCATGTGTCTGTTGGCCATCTGTATTTCTTTTTTGGAGAACCGTCTGTTCAGTTCCTCTGCCCATTTTTTAATTGGGTTATTTGTTTTTTGTTTGTTGAAGTGTGTGAGCTCTTTATATATTCTGGACGTCAAGCCTTTATCGGATGTGTCATTTTCAAATATATTCTCCCATACTGTAGGGTTCCTTTTTGTTCTATTGATGTTGTCTTTCGCTGTACAGAAGCTTTTCAGCTTAATATAGTCCCACTTGTTCATTTTTGCTGTTGTTTTCCTTGCCCGGGGAGATATGTTCAAGAAGAGGTCACTCATGTTTATGTCTATGAGGTTTTTGCCTATGTTTTTTTCCAAGAGTTTAATGGTTTCATGACTTACATTCAGGTCTTTGATCCATTTTGAGTTTATTTTGTATATGGGGTTAGACAATGGTCCAGTTTCATTCTCCTACATGTAGCTGTCCAGTTTTGCCAGCACCATCTGTTGAAGAGACTGTCATTTCGCCATTGTATGTCCATGGCTCCTTTATCAAATATTAATTGACCATATATGTCTGGGTTAATGTCTGGATTCTCTAGTCTGTTCCATTGGTCTGTGGCTCTGTTCTTGTGCCAGTACCAAATTGTCTTGATTACTATGGCTTTATAATAGAGCTTGAAGTTGGGGAGTGAGATCCCCCCTACTTTATTCTTCTTTCCCAGGATTGCTTTGGCTATTCGGGGTCTTTGGTGGTTCCATATGAGTTTTTTAATTATTTGTTCCAGTTCATTGAAAAATGTTGCTGGTGGTTTCATAGGGATTGCATCAAATCTGTATATTGCTTTGGGCAGGATGGCCATTTTGACGATATTAATTCTTCCTAGCCATGAGCATGGGATGTGTTTCCATCTGTTAGTGTCCCCTTTAATTTCTCTTAAGAGTGACTTGTAGTTTTCAAAGTATAAGTCTTTCACTTCTTTGGTTAGGTTTATTCCTAGGTATTTTATTTTTTTTGATGCAATTGTGAATGGAGTTGTTTTCCTGATTTCCCTTTCTGTTGGTTCATTGTTAGTGTATAGGAAAGCCACAGGTTTCTGTGTGTTGATTTTGTATCCTGCAACTTTGCTGTATTCCGATATCAGTTCTAGTAGTTTTGGGGTGGAGTCTTTAGGGTTTTTTATGTACAGTATCATGTCATCTGCAAATAGTGACAGTTTAACTTCTTCTTTACCAGTGTGGATTCCTTGTATTTCTTTGTTTTGTCTGATTGCTGTGGCTAGGACCTCCAGTACTATGTTAAATAACAGTGGGGAGAGTGGCCATCCCTGTCCAGTTCCCGATCTCAGAGGAAAAGCTTTCAGCTTCTCGCTGTTCAATATAATGTTGGCTGTGGGTTTTTCATAGATGGCCTTTATTATGTTGAGGTACTTGCCCTCTATCCCCATTTTGCTGAGAGTTTTTATCATGAATGGATGTTGAACTTTGTCAAATGCTTTTTCAGCATCTATGGAGATGATTATGTGGTTTTTGTCTTTCTTTTTGTTGATGTGGTGGATGATGTTGATGGACTTTCGAATGTTGTGCCATCCTTGCATCCCTGGGATGAATCCCACTTGGTCATGATGTACAATCGTTTTGATGTATTTTTGAATTCGGTTTGCTAATATTTTGTTGAGTATTTTTGCATCTACGTTTATCAGGGATATTGGTCTGTAGTTTTCTTTTTTGGTGGGGTCTTTGCCTGGTTTTGGTTTTATGGTGATGTTGGCTTCATAGAATGAGTTTGGGAGTATCCCCTCCTCTTCTATTTTTTGGAAAACTTTTAGGAGAATGGGTATTATGTCTTCCCTGTATGTCTGATGAAATTCTGAGGTAAATCCATCTCGCCCGGGGGTTTTGTTCTTTGGTAGTTTTTTGATTACCGCTTCAATTTCGTTGCTGATAATTGGTCTGTTTAGATTTTCTGTTTCTTTCTGGGTCAGTCTTGAAAGGTTGTATTTTTCTAGGAAGTTGTCCATTTCTCCTAGGTTTCCCAGCTTGTTGGCATATAGGTTTTCATAGTATTCTCTAATAATTCTTTGTATTTCTGTGGGGTCCGTCGTGATTTTTCCTTTCTCGTTTCTGATTCTGTTCATTTGTGTTGACTCTCTTTTCCTCTTAATAAGTCTGGCTAGAGGCTTGTCTATTTTGATTATTTTCTTGAAGAACCAGCTCTTGGTTTCATTGATTTTTTCTATTGTTTTATTCTTCTCAATTTTATTTATTTCTTCTCTGATCTTTATTATGTCCCTCCTTCTGCTGACCTTAGGCCTCATTTGTTCTTCTTTTTCCAATTTCGATAATTGTGACATTAGACCTTTCGTTTGGGATTGTTCTTCCTTTTTTAAATATGCTTGGATTGCTATATACTTTCCTCTTAAGACTGCTTTTGCTGTGTCCCACAGAAGTTGGGGCTTAGTGTTGTTTTTGTCATTTGTTTCCATATATTGCTGGATCTCCATTTTGATTTGGTCATTGATCCATTGATTATTTAAGAGCGTGTTCTTAAGCCTCCATGTGTTGGTGAGCCTTTTTGCTTTCTTTGTACAGTTTATTTCTTCTTTTATGCCTTTGTTGTCTGAAAAGTTGTTTGGCAGGGTTTCAATCTTTTGGAATTTACTGAGGCTCTTTTTGTGGCCTAGTATGTGGTCTATTCTGGAGAATGTTCCATGTGCACTTGAGAAGAATGTTTATCCTGTTGCTTTTGGATGTAGAGTTCTGTAGATGACTATTAGGTCCATCTGTTCTAGTGTGTTGTTCAGTGCCTCTATGTCCTTACTTATTTTCTGTCTGGTGGATCTGTCCTTTGGAGTGAGTGGTGTGTTGAAGTCTCCTAGAATGAATGCATTGCATTCTATTTCCTCCTTTAGTTCTGTTAATATTTGTTTCAGGTATGTTGGTGCTCCTGTATTGGGTGCATATATATTTATAATGGTTATATCCTCTTGTTGGACTGAGCCCTTTATCATTATTTAATGTCCTTCTTTGTCTTTTGTTACTTTCTTTATTTTGAAGTCTGTTTTGTCTGATACCAGAATTGCAACACCTGCTTTCTTCTCTTTGTTGTTTGCCTGAAATATCTTTTTCCATCCCTTGACTTTAAGTCTGTGCATGTCTTTGGGTTTGAGGTGAGTCTCTTGTAAGCAGCATATGGATGGATCTTGCTTTTTTATCCATTCTATTACTCTGTGTCTTTTTATTGGTGCATTCAGTCCATTTACATTTAGGGTGATTATTGAAAGGTATGAACTTATTGCCATTGCAGGCTTTAAGTTTGTGGTTACCAAAGGTTCAGGGTTCGCTTCTTTACTATCTTACTGTCTAACTTAACTCGCTTGTTGAGCTATTATAAACACAGTCTGATGATTCTTTATTTCTCTCCCTTCTTATTCCTCCTCCTCCCTTCTTCATATGTTGGGTGTTTTGTTCTGTGCTCTTTTTAGGAGTGCTCCCATCTAGAGCAGTCCCTGTAAGATGCCCTGCAGAGGTGGTTTGTGGGAGGCAAATTCCCTCAACTTTTGCTTGTCTGGGAATTGTTAAATCCCTCCTTCATATTTAAATGATATTCATGCTGGATACAGTAGTCTTGGTTCGAGGCCCTTCTGTTTCATTGCATTAAGTATATCATGCCATTCTCTTCTGGCTTGTAGGGTTTCTGTTGAGAAGTCTGATGATAGCCTGATGGGTTTTCCTTTGTAGGTAACCTTTTTTTTTCTCTCTGGCTGCCTTTAATACTTTGTCCTTGTCTTTGATCTTTGCCATTTTAATTATTATGTGTCTTGGTGTTGCCCTCCTTGGATCCCTTGTCATGGGAGTTCTGTGTACCTCTGTGGTCTGAGAGGCCATTTCTTCCCCTAATTTGGGGAAGTTTTCGGCAATTATTTCTTCAAAGACTTTGTATCCCTTTTTCTCTCTCTTCTTCTTCTGGTATTCCTATAATGTGTATATTGTTCCTTTTTGATTGGTCACTCAGCTCTCTTAGAATTCTTTCATTCCTGAAGATCTTTTTATCTCTCTCTGCATCAGCTTCTCTGCATTCCTGTTCTCTGTTTTCTAGACCATTAATGGTCTCTTGCATTTCGTCCATTCTGTTTTGAAGTCCTTCCAGAGCTCGTTTTATTTCTGTATTCTCCTTCCTTAGTTCTTACATATTTCTCTGCAAGTCCATCAGCATGGTTATGACTTTTGTTTTGAATTCTTTTTCAGGAAGACTGGCTAAATCTATCTCCTCAGGTTCCTTCTCAGGGGAAGATGTAGCAGATGCCAAAGCTGTCTGGGTTAGTCTTGTCTGGATCATATTTTTTTGCCTTTTCATGTTGACAGGTGTTATTGACTGTCAGCTGGGAGGGCCAAACTTTTCACTTGCTACTGGCCTTTCTTTATTGGGACAACTGCGACCCCTAGTGGCTTGTGTTGGGTAATTGCGTGTAGGCTGGGTCTTTGTGTCTTGCCTGGCGGAAGTGTAGGAATTTTCCTTTCTGCCTTTCTGTGGGCGTGTTTTGCCTTAGGCTGTTTCTCTGCTTTCGCAGTGCTGGGAGGGGTAATGGACTTGGAGGGGGCTGTTTGGCTGTTTACCTCAGTGAGGGGTCTCAGAGCTGTTGCCCAGGGGGTTAGTGCACCCAGTTTTCCCTGTAATTTCCAGCCACTGGGCTGTGACCTGTGTTGTTTCCGTCTAGCTGTTAAATCCCTGTCCCTTCAAGACTTTCAAAGAGCACTGGCTTTTCTTTGTCACAGGGGCATCAGCTTCGGCACCCGCTCAGAGGTCTTGCTGCCCTATTTCCCTCGTTTCCAGCCCTCCACGCGTGCACTGTGTCTGTGCTCTGGTGCGGGTGGCTGTGGCTGGTTGTTTAGCAGTCCTTGGCTCCCTCTCCCTCCCTCCGGGAGCTGGGGGGAGGTGTGCTGGGGTCCCGCTGGCCGGCCGGGGCTTGTATCTTACCCCTTTCACCAGGCGCTGGGCTCTTGCACGTGTCGATGTAGTCAAGCTGTTGTCCTGTGTCTTCTGGTCTCTCTTTTAGGATTAGTTGTATTTGTTGTATTTTCAAAAATATATATGTTTTTGGGAGGAGATTCCCACTGTCCTACTCACAGCACCATGTTGGCTCCGCCTCCTGTTTGATTTTGTGATTAAGGAAACCAAAGCTCCCTTAATGACTCTGAGGTGGTAGGCACATGGTCAGAGTCTAATTTAGTGATTTCCATTAAATGGCACTGTTTCAGCCAGCCTGCAAATTGCTTCCAATTGGTACAGGTGCAGTTTTTAGCCTGTTGAGTTTATTAATTAAGGGCAATGATAGCTACTCTATAACTATGATCCGAAGCTTGAATGATTTAATGCATTAGAAATTCATTTCACTTGTGTAAAGCTCTAATTAGTGGTGGGTGGGTTTCTGTTCCATGTTGTCCCTTGGGGACACAGGCTGACAAAGGCCATCTTCAGCATCAGGCTTGCCTAGTGAGTTACAAGACTACTGATTATGAAATAAAAATTGATCTCAGAGTCTCTGCCACTGTACTGGGCTGGAATTCCAGACTAGAACGGAGGCTTTGGGATGGGGAGTTTCATACATGATAATTATTTATGCAAAATAAAATATTTATGTAATATGGTTGCCAAAAGATTTTGACTGTTAAGGAGAGCATGAAAGAGAGTGAACACAAACTCTCTAGGTAGGCCATGCAATCACTTTGGTAATGTGGCACCGTGGCATGCTTCCCACATTCTGCCTCTCATCGTGGGATTTGTGATCACATTCTGATCTCCCTGCTGCAGACTGAACAGCTTCAGGTGAGTGGCCTCATCCAGGTACTTCTGTCTCTCCACTGTGCCTTGATACTGAGTACTCTTTACACTGAATTTAGTAAATATGTGTTTTTGGGAAGAGATTGCATCAAAGCTGCCTGGATATATACTTTAATTAGGAAAAAAATCATAATTTTTATGGATTAATCAACAAGTAATATTTTCCTCTTCTTTTTTTCTTTCCTCTGTTTTTTCTTCCTTCTTTTCTACAACTTCATGATGGTATAGCTGGGGTTCAGCGCTGTGCAGATGGTAGTAACATAACATGACGTGTGAGACACCTGAAGGTGGAGAGCCAGGTATCTTACAAAATATTTTCTAGGTGGGTACAGGGCCTCTCCTGCCCAGCGCCTCCACATGGGCTTCATTCCAAGGGGTGCCACAGTCTGTTGACATCTCCCAGAGCAGCAGGGCAGTGACTGAGGTGGGAGACAGAGCATAGCACTGAGACTTACTTGGAATAAGCAAACAGAAAGGAGCTGACAAGTCTAGAGAACCCTTTCTTCTGGACAGGTCTTTTCCATTCCAGGCTTAGCAAAATCACTGTTGATCATTATATCTCGTGGAACTTGACCTCTCATAGTCTGCAGCAGGACAAGATTGGAGTTAAGGGTGGTGGTGAGCCAGCAGGTCTGGAGGAGCTCCAATGTGATCCTGTGTGAGCCACTGTCTTGCTAATGGGTTTCAGCCCCGGACAAATTCACTATGGATTCAATGTGACCAAAGAAATGACAGAACATTCTTGGGGTGAAAGGGTTATATGCAACTTTATTTCCATGGTGGCAGGTCAATCACTAGAATCCCATCCACTCATAGCGAGTCTGCATGCGGCAAACCAGTCTCTGCCTCTGGGCCTCTCTGCCCCTGCAGCCGTCTCAGTCTCTGTCCTTGGCGCTGCCACCACTCTAGCCTCTGCTCTGCTCTGCTGAAGCCTTGCAGCAGTGCCACCATGTCGCCCAGAGCACTAGGCAGAGCTCTTTCTATAAAGTCAATAGCAACATATTGCCCACGCGTGTGTAGTGAGCTAGCTGACCAGGGTCAGGTGAGAATCCTGGCTACAGGAACCTTCACTTTATCACAGCCACATGCTCTGGTCAGCTTTTCCCTGCTCAGGCAGAGGGAAAAAAATACTGGAGGTAAAGTACAAAGGGATAATGTCTAGGGAAGTAGCAACAGACAATACCCATTCTTCTCAGACTCTTTCAAAATACAGAATATGAAAAACAGAGAAAATAGACTGAAAAAAATGAACAGGGCTTCAGGGAACTGTGAGAGCTTAACAGGATTAAACATTTGTGTTCTGGAGTCTTGGGAGGAGAGGAGAAAGGTGGTGGGGGGGAGGGGCGCTGATAATTTGCCAACATTGACAGAAGACATAAACCTAGAGATTTAATAAACTGAGGGAATCTTGTCTAGGATAAAAGCAAAGAAATCCAAGACATATCATTATCAAACTGACAACTAAACTCAAAGGAAAAATCTTCACAACAGTGAGAGAGAACTGACATGTTATCCACAGGGGCAAAACAATTCACGTGACAGTGGATTTCTCCTCAGAAACCATGGAAGCCTTAAGGAAATGCCACATTTTTCAATTGTTGAAAGAGAGGAATTGTAGACCTCATATTCTAGATCAGCTGAACATATCCTTCAGGAGTGAAGGGGAAATCATGACATATTCAGATGAAGGGACAATCATGACATATTCAGATGAAGGGACACTGAGAGAAGTTGTTGCTAGTAGGTCTCTCCTAGAAGAATTGATGTAGGGGGCTTTTGAAACATCAGTGAAATGATAAAAGAGGGAATCTTGGTGTGGATAAAATGAGAGTTCCTGTTGCCAGGATTCTCACCTAGCCTTGGTTGACTAGCTCACTGCACACCTGTGGGCAATACATGGCTGTTGACTCTGTAAAAAGAGCTCCACCCAGTGCTCTAGGCACAACTCAGTGGGGGGTTGCAAGGCTGTAGGATAGCAGAGCAGAGGCTGGAGTGGTGGCAGCACTGAGGACAGAGGCCCAGAGGACGGCTGTGCAGGACAGCTGTGCAGACAGAGGGGCCCAGAGGACGGCTGTGCAGACAGGGGCCCAGAGGCAGAGACCGGCTTGCTGCATGTAGACTCGCTCTGAGTGAATGGGATTTTAGTGACCTGCCACCTGGAAATAAAGTTGGGTATAACCCTTTTACCCCAAGAACATTTTGCTGACATTTTCTTTGGTCACACTGAATCCATAGCAAACTTGCCCGGGGCTGAAACCCATTGGCAAGACCCTTGGAATCAGGAAGGAAGAAAGAACATAGGAAGCAAAAATATGGGTAAAGACAATAGGCTTCCCTTCTGCTTTTGAGTTTTCTAAATTATATTTTATGATGGAAGCAAAATGGTAGCACTGTTTCAAGTGGTTCAAACTGTTGGGAAGTTACCACTGCGCAGTAATGAAGATGCAGGTCACAAAGTGGGTGGCGAGGAACCTGGCTCCAGGGACAGCAGCTCCTTCCCTCAACTCCCTGCCCCCAGACTCCAGGTTCTGTGAGAAGCCTCAGGCCACCAGGCTTCTCCAGTTAGATTCCAGCCACGTGCCACCAAATGAAGTTCTAACAGACAGAACTTTCTCATAGTTCTCTTGGTGTTTTGTGTTGAGGATAATAAATGAATTTGGTCTCTACCTTTCTTCATGTTCAGTCTTTGATTTGGATTTCAAGATTATCTTTCCCCATGACATGATTTCTATTTCTTAGTAAAGCATTTAGTAAAACTGGATGGTGGCTTCCTCTGGCCGATACACTTTTTATCACCTGGGGGATACATGGTGTAGTCGTTTCAACATCAACTTGGGGACTGAATTAGAACCCTGGGTTTGCATTTCGTGAGCTGTGTATGCCTATGTAAATTACTAAGCTTTCCCTAAGCTTTTCCTAAACCTCAAGATTCTCATCTGAAATGTGAGAAAAATCACATCTGTCTTATAAAGATACTGTGAGGAGTACATAAAATAGTATAAGTGAATTCCTTTCCACAGTGCTTGGGCATGTAGTAAATTCTTAGTGTGTACTAATTTTTATTGGTTAGGCCCAGTTACACAGGAAGCAAATTTACAGATGTGGTTGATGAGCAATAGTTTTTTTGGATTATTCTCCTTCACACAGTAACCAGAGTGATCTTAAAACAAACAAACAAAAAAGGAAACCAGATTAAATGATTTCCCTGCTTAAAACTTCATGGATTTCTCCTTGTACTGAGAAATTCCTTGTCACGTTCTCCTAGGTCTGCATCAGGGGTTCCCATCCTTGGCAGCTGTGGATGGAATCTCCCTGGGAACTTTAAATCAACTAGTGATGCCTGGATTCCACCACCAAAGATTTCATGAAACTGGGTGGTGAATGGGCACCAAGATTTGCATGAACTCTCCACGTCATTCTATCGTGATCTGACCCCTCCTTACTGTGTAACTGAATTTCTCACTATTTTCCTCTCCCTTCCTGCTCCAACTACTGGGCCAGGTGCTATCAGCCTCTGACCTATCAGCTTAACAGATTCCACCTCTTATGACTCTGGCCCCTGCTTGGAACCTGGACCCTCTTTCATACCAGGAATCTGGAACTTTGGAGGGTGGGGACTTTAACAATCAGAATCTTCCCTCACTGGCTGTAGTTGGAAACTCATACATCTTCCGGTACTGGTTACAATATCCACAGGGCTAGTTCCATCTTCAGAGTGAAGATGCGTAAGTCCCAGGTATTCAAAAGTCATTCAGATTCTTTGGAGGCCTCATGCAGGGTTAGGCCTAGGGTGAAGCAGGTGAGGCACTTGCCTCAGGTGCAAAATTTAAGGAAGTACCAAAGAAATCCTCTGTATTCCGATTAAAAAAATACTATAATGCAATATTTAAAAATCAAAGTTAATTTTAAAAAATCCATGATGAAAAAAATACCAGAATTTTAAGTAAAGAAAGACCTAGCTTGTGAATAAAGAATTATCAATAGGGACTGTTTTATCTTGTGGTTACAGTGCATGCGAGAGAATTTGATTCTGTGTGCTTTCTTGGGTTGTGTTTCCCAAACTAGAGTGGCAGGGATTTCCAGAAGTATAAAATTTGTGATGAAAATATTTTATATCAGAACAAAAACGGGCCTGTTGTGGAAAGGAATGCAAAATGTTTATGGAGGTTTAAAAGAAATCAAACCCAAGACTGAAGAGCTATTTCCTCAGAAAGCTTTCGGGTAGATCCTAAGAATCTTGAAAGATCTGCCTTTTCTTTATTCTGCCACTAGGTGAGTATGAGAAGCACTGTCATACAGCTTGAAATTAAAGAACATCAGGGTTCAAGACAGTAGAGTTGGTATAACATGCAGATTAGCTTGTTATGTTGTACTTGGCTGCAATTAGGAAGGTGATTTGGAAGAACGGACGAGCACTCGGATTCAACTTGATGAACAAGACTGATGAACTTTGTAAATCACCTACACAAAACTTTTGGCTGAGCCTTTACTTTCTGTGTGAGATGAAAAACTCAGGACAAATGAGGTGTTCTTTCAAGCTTTAATATTCTGAGATATTTTGAAAGACCTGTAATTTGTAGTGCATGACTGTGACCAGCAGAGGGCAGCAAGCACCCATTCATTGTTAAAAGTAACCTTTCAAACTTCACACCCACCTAGTGGGAGTTGCGATCTTACAAATGAAACCATGTTCAAGCCATTTAATAACAACTGACCCTAAATGAGATTTTTCTTACATTACTTTTTGCTACACCTTTAAACTAAAAGTCATTCTTAAAACAATTGCTTGTCTCTGGAGCATCACCCTTCTTGGTTCAGCTCCTACCTCCCTGGCCACTCCCCTTTCTCTTTTGCTGAATCCTTGTCATCACTCTGCATATGACCTGACAGGGCCTAGACCATGTTCATCTATTATACTCATTGCCTACTGACCTCACCCTGTGCCCCAAATTCGCATCTGCATCTGAGTAAAGGAAATGCTAATTGGAGGTCGATCAGGACAAAGCATCCATAATGTCTAAATCAAAGTCCTGATTTCTGCCTCCTCCCCAAAGCTGCTTTCCATCAGATTCCCCATCTCAGTAAATGACATTACAAATTGTCTGGTTGTGGAAATCTAAACATTTTGAGTAGTCCTTGATTTTACTTTTCTCTCACACCTCATGTCCAATATGTCATCACATTTTAATGGTTTTACATTTAAGATATGAGCAGAACCTAAACAACTTTCACTCCTGCCACCAATGGGTCTTTTGAATATATTATCAAGAAAGTAGGCTTGTTCTGGACTAGATATAAATATAAAAGAATGTTACAATGGAATTTTTTTTTGTATTTGTTTTGTAAGATGGTCCCAAGGTCCAATAATAATATAAGTATCAAGTGTCTCTGTAATGAAACACTTTATTTTCTCTCCTCTTATATCATATTTGCGGATGATGGTGGTGCTGGCAGTCATAGAGAATAAGGACCATGCTTACACTACTGATGTTTCACGGATGTTGTAAGGGCAGGAGTGCCCTGTTTAATCCTGGAACTTTTTGAATGTAACCTTTTGGTTATATGCACAAGGCTCAGAAAAAAAGAGTCTGTTGAACATAAACTAATAGATCTTGATGTGCAATAATGGATAATAAAGGGCTCAATTTAGTCATAAATTCCTTGCCGATTGCCCCTAACTGCTGTGAGAAACTCCCTGAGAAGGATCCTACTGCTTTTCCATGGGAATTTATGTTTTCTGAGTTCTAAAGCATTCTAACCACCCAAGAATCCTGCCTCCAAGTAATGTGGTACATTAGTCAAGGTTCTTGTTGCAACACCATTAATAAATATTCACAAATATTAGACAGTAATTTATAATAAGTATATTGGCAAGAGGAACTTAGTTACACTGGGTAGTTCATAGAGACACTGGGAAGGCTGAAGGGAAGGCTTGGGGCTTTGTAGCTGGGAAATGTACCCTGGATGAATGCTGCTGAACTCATCCAGTGATGTGCCTGGAACACTGCTCATGAGCTCGAGACTGCAGTGTGTACTGACATAGCTACTGGTGACTCTGGATATGGCCCTGGGACCTTATCCTGGCTGCTGTTGTTTCCATCAGAAAAAGGAGTTTTCTTTGTTGCTTTCTCCGGTTACAGTGAGGTGAATCTGTAACTCTATAAGGTGGTATACAGAGTGCAATGTGAAGCCATATAATGTCATGGAGTATCTCTTTGGTGTGTCCATTTTACTTGAACGTTTCATGTGAAATGTTTTATATTAAAATGTACATACATAAAGAATAGAAGAGAAAATGCTGTAATTTGTGTTTAAAAATGCAATTCATTTTTGAGTATTTATTTTGTATCCTGCAACTTTGCTTTGTTCTTTAGTTCTAAAAGTTTTGTTTTTGGTTGAATCTTCAGAGTTTTCTACAAAAACAATCATGTCACATGTAAGCAGAGATCATTTTATTTCTTTCTTCTAATCTGAATGCTTTTTGTTTATTTTTCTTGCCTAACTGCTCTGGCTAGGGCTTCTAGTATTATTTTGAATAGAAGCAGTGAGAGTGGGTATCGTTGTTTTGTTCTTGATTTTAGAGGAAATGCTTTCAATTTTCACCACTGAGTATATTAGTTGTGGGTTTTTCATAATGGTCTTTATTATATTGATAATAAATAGTCTAAAAGGACAATAAGAAGACAATGCTGCTTAACATTGCACCACGAAAATTACTTAGGAATAAACTTAACTAAGGTGGTAGAAAACATATACACTGAAAACTATAAAATATTGCTGAAGGAAATTAAAGAAAACACAGATAAATGGAAAGATATCCTATGTTCATGTACTGGAAGACTTCATATTATGAAAAAGTCCATACTACCCAGAGCAAACTACAGATTCAATGCATGTCTGTCAAAATCCCAATGGCATTTTTTTTATAGAAATAGAAAAACAATCATAAAATTTCTATGGAACCACAAAGGACTCTGATATCCAAAATCTCGAGAAAGAACAAAGCTAAAGAATTCATACTTCCTGACTTTAAAACATTATAAAGCTAAAATAACCAAAACTGTATGGTATGGATATAAGGATAGAGATATGTACAAATGGATCAAAAAAAGAGCCTAGTAATAAACTCATGCATGTATGGTCAAATGATTGTTGATAAAATTGCCAGGAACACACAGTGGAGAAATATAGTCTCTTTAATAAATTGTGTCAAGAAAACTGGATATCCACATGCAATAGAGCAAAACAGGAATAACATAATTAGAATCCTTATTTAATACTGTATGTAAAACTCAATTCAAAAAATCAATATAACTGAACTGCAAGACTCTTTGAAGAAAACAGGGGGAGAGCTTCATAACATTGGTGTTAGCACTAGATTTTTGGATATGTCACCAAAAACACAGGCAACAAATGCAAAAATAAGCCACTGGGACTGCATCAAACTAGAAAGCCTGTACTCAGCAAGAGCAACAATCAACAGAGTATAAAGGCGACCTATGCAATGGGAGAAAATATTTGCACACCATATATCTGATAAGGATTAATATCCAAAATACATAAGAAAGTTCTATAACTCAATAACAAAACCAACAAATAACCTGATTAACAAATAGGCAAAGGACATGAATAGGCATTTCTCCACTGAAGACATACAAACAGCCAACAAGTATATGAGAAGATATAATTAATCATTAGGGAATCAACATAATTAATCATTAGGGAAATGCAAATCACAATCACCTTACACCTATTAGGTTGGCTAATAGAAAAAACAAAAAAGTTGATACGTGTTGGTGAGGTTGTAGAGAAATTGGAACCCTTGAACTCTGTTGGTAAGAATGTAAATTTGTGCAGCTGTTACGGACAATAGTATGGAGTTCCTAAAAAAGTTGGAAATAGTACTAAGATACAACCCAGCAATCTAACTTCTGGGTATATATCCAAATGAATTGAAATCAGGGTTTTGAAGAGATTTTTCCACTCTCTGTTCATTGTGGTATTATTAACAATAGTCAGAATATGGAAATGTATTAGGTATGGCACTAAGTCAGGCATCAGCTCGTGAAACGATACAGTATTTTCCAATTTGAACATCTTCGCGGTATCATCAAATAATCATGGTGACAATAATGATACTAGCTAAGTTTTTTGACTCTTGACATCAAAGCAGTCTTTGCAAAGTGCCTTACATATCTTGTATCAGTTAGTTCTTACAACACCCCCACAAGACAGGTATTTTTTTTTTAGTTGCAAGATACTTGACATATTAGTGTCTGGTATACAAAATAGTGCCAATTATGCCCATGTACAAAATGCTCACCACAAGAAGTGTAGTTACCATATAAAGATATTAACAGGATTATTGACCATATTCCCTATGCTGGACTTTTCATCTCATGAATTATTTTATAATTGAAAGTTTGTACCTCTTGATCCCTGTCACCTGTCTCACCCATCCCCCTCACTTCTCCCTTCTGGCCGCCACCCGTTTGTTCTCTGTCTTGATGACTTGGTTTCTCTGTGTGTTTTCTTTGTTTTGCTTTTTAGATTCCATATATCAGTGAAATCACATGGAATATGTCTTTCTCTAACTTATTTCACCTGGTATAATGCCCTCTATAGTCACCAGTAGGAAGATCTTAACCTAAATTTCAAGAGTGGAGACTGTTAGGCTCATATAAACCTTGCATACATGGAGTAAGGATCCTTGCAGGATTGGTTTTCAGCCATAACTTCCCCCACAAATCTTGTTTGTTTCTTTTCCTCTACTATCCTGCAGCGAACTTAGAGCCCTCTGTTCCATTCCCTATGGTTGTGGGATGCATAGGGTCTGGTTTCTCTTTGGTTCATTTACTTGGAGATCAGAGTCCTTGTTGCCCCCAGCTCAAATTAGGTCTGACATGTCTCCCCAAATGAGGAAATTCTGGGCCTATCCTTTATATGTGTGGCCCTGAAACCCAAGGTTAAGTGTTTGTGGTTTTACATTGTATTTAGGATAAAAGTGGCTTCAGTGCTCCAACATTTTCTGGTCACAGATTTAACAGTAATTTGGGCCCAAAGATCTCCATTTTCTTTTTGTCCCTCCTTTCCTTCCCCTCCCTTCTCCCTTCTTTTTTTTTCCCCACGTGTTTTATGATTTCACTAGGATTGTTCATAGGAAGAACGTAGCCTATCATTTCTGGAGACTGAACCCATTTAAAGACATTTTGGATTTGAATAGAAGCTCTTCATTAGATCTTCAAGCTGTTTGTAGTTTTAGAGCCTCTAAAGTTAATCTGAGAGCGTCTGTGTTGACCTCCGTGTCTCTCTCGTCACCCGACTTCACCTCAGTGACAGCGTGTTTGGCTGTGGTTTACAGTGGAGACTTTCACAACCTGTGGCTTATGAAACTCACTTCTCTGCTGACTGACTGCTTTGCATAGACCCCTCCAGGCCCAGAGCAGCTGCTCAGGGTTTATAAAAGGAGCCTTTGCCATGGGAGCTGAGCTGCAGCAGGCAGACAGGGGCAGCAAGATGGTGTCACAGACACAGGTCCTCACGTTCTTGTTGCTCTGGGTCACAGGTGAGGAATTGACAAGTGCCACAATCCTTTTGAAGCAATTAACATTTTCTTAGAGTCAAAACATTCTAAGATATAATGAGAAATACTATTTCCAAAAGAAGCCCAATTTTGTATTGACATGTAATGCCATTAGAAAGCCTATTTTTAAAATGGCATATTTCAAGGTGTGTAGCATAAAGTGGTGTGTATGTGTGTCATCCTTGTCCATTTGTGATTGCAGGTGCCTGCGGGGACATCGTGATGACCCAGTCTCCAGCCTCCTTGGCTATGTCTCCAGGACAGAGGGTCACCATAAACTGCAGGGCCAGTCAGAGTGTTAGCAGCTATGTAGCCTGGTACCAGCAGAAGCCTGGGCAGGCTCCAAAACTGCTCATCTACTCGGCTTCCACACGTGCATCTGGGGTCCCTGACCGGTTCAGTGGCAGTGGGTCTGGGACAGATTTCACTTTCACCATCAGCAGCGCCCAGGCTGAGGATCTGGCTACTTATTACTGCCAGCAGTATTATAGCTATTATCCCACAGTGCTTCAGCCTGGAACACAAACCCCAGGGCCGCAGGCCAGTGCATCTCTGCTGGGCCAGCTGCTTCCTCCCCCAACAGCTTTGAGCACACACATCCCTCTATCTTTCTGAAAGGTCACACCTACTGACTGATTCCTGGCAGTAGGTAGGGCCCAGGAGAAAATTAAGCCAGTTGGATTTTATTGGATCTCTTTTTGCGGGAGATTACTGAAGAACAACGCTCTCAAGATCTCTTAGAGATGCTGTCAGGAGTTGTATCATAGGGACCTGCATGTTGCGAATGGACAGGTCCCCTGAGTGAGCCAGGAAGGTTTGGACACCCTCTCTCAGCGCATGCTGTGAATTATACACCTGGTGGATCAAGTCTCTCTTCCCTGTTCCTACTTGACTAGCACATTTCTATTTTAATTCCTCATTCTCATAGTCCTTCTTTATCTGCAATCGCCCTCCAACTCTGGACCTTCCCAATAGCAAATCCTTGGCCTTTTGAATTCAAAACCTTCTATGTAGCATGAAGGTTTCCTCTCCTGAGTTTTGTTTCCATGGACCCTGTTTTCCAGCCAAGCCTTTCTGGCCACTGTCACTGCAGCTGCTCTCCCACTCTGCCCCTTTGTACCACCCTTTGCTGTTAAGTCCATTTCTTTCCATTGTGCTCATTCTTACAAAGGTGATTCCCTAATTCTTTCAGCTGTCATTCCAGAAGGATCTAGTAGTATTCCTCAGTACCTTTTCTTATCATTCATCAACTTTCTCTTTAAAGCCATCCCTTGGATTGGTGAGTGAAGGAAGTCGTGGCTCTAAGCTGCTATGATCATTCATTATAAAGTCTTTACATGGATGTGTTTCATTTATCTTGTGTTTATATCTAGAAGTAGAATTAACAAGTCACATGGTAACTCTACCTTTAACTTTTAGAGGCACCATCCAGCTGTTTTCCAGAGGGACTGTGCCATTTTCCTTTTGCACCAGCGATGCATGATGTGCAGTTTCTCCACAAGCTCACCACCTCTTATTATTGTTTGCCTCTTTGAGTGCAGCCATTCTAATGCGTGTGAAATGGTGTTGATTTGCCTTCCCTGATGACTAGTGATGTTGAGCACCCTTTCATGGGCTTATTGCATCTGTATATTTTCTGTAGAGAAATGTCTATTCAAATTCTTTGCCATTTGAAATTGGATTGTCTTTTTATTATCAACTTGTAATATGTTTACTATACTGTAAATACTAGAAACTTATCAGATATATGACGTGCAGACCTTTCTGCACTTCTTTGGCTTGTTCTTTCACTTTTTTGATGCATGAAAATTTCTAATTCTTTTTTTCCTTTTGTTACTTGTGCATTACATGTCAAGTGGAGAAATCATTTCTAAATTGAAGGTTAGGAGAATTTACCTCTGTGTTTTTTTGTAAGAGTTTTAGCACATAGATAAATCTTGTTCCAGTTTTTTTTTTGGAGTAATTTTATATTTCCCATGAAATTTGCATTAGAATTCTTTCTTTCTTTTTTTTTTTTTTTTTTTTTTTAAGTCAAAAAAATGAATTTTATTTTACCACTATATAGTCCATTTCCAATGATCTTCATATATTTCTCTAAATCCAAATTGCCAAACAACATCATGTTCTTTTTTCTTCAAGAACTTCTGTAAATACTTCTTGTTGAGTAGTTCTGCTAGCAGTGTATTATCTCAGGTTTATTTGTGAGAAAACATTTTTATTTTCTGTTCCTTAATTTTTTTAAATTACCATATAGCAAAACTGACCTTTTTTTGGGGGTGTGTATCTCAATGTATAGATTCATGTACCAACCAATACAATCAGGAAACAGAATAGTTTTGTCCCCAACAGCCCTCATCCCTTTGTGGCAATTCCTTGGGTTTAGATTACGGGCTAGTTTCCCAGAGGTTATTTCTCAAGCCTGCTTTCTTTTTGGCTCTGTGTCTTCCCTTTGCTCTGTGCTTCAGAAGGAGTCTGTCTCCTGCAGTCGTTCAGTTAGTGTTTCTTTGTTATTTTTTACCTTGTACTTACTAGCCTGTTGGAAGGCAGCAGCCGAGGGTAATATTTCCTGTGCCTTTACATGGCGCTCACCCGCTGTGTCTCTGTTTTCCCATTAGGACAGTCACTGGAACTAGGGCCACGATGACTTCATCTTCACTTACATCTACAAAGACCCTATTTCCAAATAAGTTTATGTTCACAGGTGGCCAGGGGTTAGAACTTCAACATAACTTGTGGAATGTGGAACTCCATTCTACTCACAGTAGCCTCAAAATATGTAAAGCAAATACTGATGGAACTAAAACAAACAAAAACAAAAGCAAAAAGATGAAGCCAAGATCAATATAGGTGATAGTAACATACCATTCTGCTACTGATAAGAATAAGAATACACAAAAAAATCACAAGTCTTGATTAAAATCATCATTAAAACCATGCACCCAACAATAAAATATGCAGTTATTTTTAAGACCACACAGTCTATTAGCCAAAACTGGACAATTGCTGAGATAAATAAAAATTCCAAATGATTAAAAATTTCAAAGCCTTTAATAGAAAGAAGGCTTAGATGTTAACATCTGTTGAAATGCCTTTGGAAACAATGATTTCAAAAGTGTAATAAAAAACAGAATACAGAGACAAGAAGAGAAAAGGAGAGAAAGAAAATAAAATATACTTTCTGATCAGATAGGACTTATGGTACATTTCAGTAGTAAAAAGACAATGGAAATTTCTTTTATGCTGAGGAATTAAGCAGTACACTTCTAAGTGATCACTGGATAAAAGAAGACATGAAAATGGAGATTGGAACAGAAACATAAAAAATAATGAACTGAATGATAATAAAATATGATACATTTAAATTTGTGATACATGTCTCGAGCTACGATTACAGGTAAATTTATAACCCTAAACATGTAGAATATAGGTTACACCTTTACTTCAAGTAGTTCAAGAGAAATTATCAAATGAAATACAGAGACGATAGAAGGAAGGTCCTAATGAGGACTACAACTAACACACTGGAATAAAAATAAATCCATGAAACAAAGAATAAACAAAGGCAAATTATTTTAAAAGACTAAAATTGTTAAACTTGTGGAGGCAATGAACAAGTAAAAAAAGGATGGATGGCAAAAATAACTCCATTGTTAAAAATGAAAACCATCCCAACAGAATCCACAGCCACTTTTTTTTTTTTTTTGAGAGGGCATCTCTCATATTTATTGATCAAATGGTTGTTAACAACAATAAAATTCAGTATAGGGGGGTCAATGCTCAATGTACAATCATTAATCCATCTCAAGCCTAATTCTCGTCAGTCTCCAATCTTCTGAAGCATAACGAACAAGTTCTTACATGGTGAACGAATTCTTACAAAGTGAATAAATTCTTACATGGTGAACAGTACAAGGGCATTCATCACAGAAACTTTCGGTTTTGATCATGCAATATGACCTATAAACCATCAGGTCAAATATGAATATTCATTTGATTTTTGTACTTGATTTATATGTTGATCCCACATTTCTCCTATTATTATTATTATTTTTATTTTTAATAAAATGCTGAAGTGGTAGGTAGATGCAAGATAAAGGTAGAAAACATAGTTTAGTGCTGTAAGAAGGCAAATATAGATGATCAGATGATCAGGTGTGTGCCTATGGACTAAGTATTAATCCAGGCTAGACAAGGGCAGCAAGACATCCACGGATGCAGAAGATTTCTCTCAAAGCAGGGGGGGTGAGGTTCTGAGCCTCACCTCTGTTGATCCCCAAATTCTCACCTGATGGCCCCCCTGCGACTGTGCCTGTCTTAGGTTGTTCCTCCCTTGAGGAATCTTACCCGTCTCTGGCTAACCAGTCATCTTCCGGGGCCATACAGGGAAATGTAAAGTTGGTAAGTGAGAGAGAAGCCATATTGTTTGCAAAGGTTAGCTTTTTACTTCTTTGCAGATTTATGCCCTGTGGCTTCTATGCCCAGCACTTGTCTCGAGGTATCTTTACCACCTGGAGGAATTATGATACTCGGTAAATTCGATATGAGGCACGAATTCTATTTAAGGTTTGTAATTAGGAAGGAAGAAGAAAAGCTATAGATGTAGCATATGAAGGAAACTTGGGAGGATTGATTATTTCTTTGACATATCTTCTTGTATAGTACCTTAAGTATGTATAGGTTTTAAACTACTAACTTTAATTTGCACACACATATTAACATAATAGGAATACGGTGACATAAACAAAGCAAATCTATAATTACCAGCCATCTCCAGTGAAGCCAAGAAAACCATTTAGGCACCCTAGGCATTTGTGAAAATTTATCTATGATATGATGGATATTGTCCAACTGTACTTGAACCATCAGACAAATTAAAGCAGCCCATTTCTGGGATCTGTTCACATCCCATATGTTCTTTTAACCATAGATAGTCTATAGTCATGAGATTTTGGGGTGCTACAACTTGCACCCCTCCCGAATTCTTTCTTTTACATGTGGATATTTAGTAGTCCTGGCACTCACTACCTGTTGAAAAGACTATTGTTTCCCACATTGAACAGTCATGCAAAGTAAATAAAACTTTATTGACACACAGCCATGTTCAGTAATTTACATATCATCTGTGATTGCTTTTGCATTACAATGGTAGAGTTGTGTAGGTGCAAGGACCATGCGGTCCACAAAATCTAACAAAGTTATTGTCTGGTCCTTTATAAAAAGTTTGACAGCCTCCACTATATAGAGGGACATTTTGTTAATCACAGGAGGAAGGGGCTTTCCTCTGAAGTTTTTAGCATCATTTCAGTTCTTATTTTTGCTTATTTGTCTGTATTACAATTAAGGGAACATGAAGACAAAATTTATTGAAGTCTAGTATTTGTTGATAAATTGGCCAGTGATATATTTTTGGAGCCAAATGTAATGAAGCTCTTTTCTTTCATGACTGCAATTTGATCCTTTTTTTCTGAGTGGGTTTATGAAGGCATAATTTATATGTCATAATATTCATCAATCTTAATTGTACTATTCTACAAATTTGAATAAATATATATCTAGTATCACAGTCCATCTTCAGAATACATCCATCATAAAAAATATTTCCTTGGTCTTATTTATAATTAGTCACTGCTTCTTTAGTCAGCCCCAGAAAACAATGAAATACTTTGTGGACATGTAATTTCTCCTTTTCTAGAAATGTTGCATGAATGGAATCATACACTATGTGGTCTTTTGTATCTGACTCCCCTCACTAGGTATATTGTTGGAAGTTTTTCTGTTTTTATTGCTGAGTGATATTACTCCAATTTTCTAACCTCTGCTACAACCTCTGTCTTTCTTCTGCCTGCTCCAAGACAAGGTATGTAGAGAGAGGCAGTTTTCTCAGGATATGTTTTCTGTAAGTGAATTAATGGGAAAATCATTTTGAGCCTTAAGCTTAAGGTCTCAAAAATTTTAATGCAAATCAGACAATTTAATTGTCAGTTGAATTGATACTTAGAATACATGAAATTAAAATGGATATAAATTAGAAATTAATACAATATATGTATGTACTTTGGATTAGATATCCTGGGAGATGTGTTCAGGGACCTGAAAAAAAAACTGTGCTGAGAGTTTAAATTTTAAAATCTTAAAAAGAGAAGTGAAATGATGTAGGACTGAGATTGAGGGAATCCTTGCAGGGAGAATGAGAGCAAAGACACACATCATATGGATGCGGACAGAAAAAGCTCTTTGCATTTTGTCCCCAGGTGATAGTCTTGAGAGTTTAGAGTATCTTTAAGGTTTGCTTTTAAAGACCTTAAAGCCACCCTGCTCTTGGCTGA
This sequence comes from Manis javanica, assembly GCF_040802235.1. Classification (NCBI taxonomy): domain Eukaryota; kingdom Metazoa; phylum Chordata; class Mammalia; order Pholidota; family Manidae; genus Manis; species Manis javanica. The sequence goes on along the minus strand of NC_133156.1, from coordinate 168,472,470 downwards.
GAGGCACGGTGCTGAGCTGCTCTTGTTCCATTTGCCCTGCATACCTGGTAAGAGTGAAAACAATGGAAGAGGGGAAGACAGCTGACAAACACACTTTGCTTCACTGAACTTGATTCAGGCTGTGGAACCTTCTCCTGGGTCTGCGTTTGCACTTCCTTGTAGAATCCAGATTTACCAAGAACTCTGCCAAGTCAGATTAGCAAGAGACCCCCACTCTGCATATCTGATCACCCTGAATAACTAATCGGGTTCCTCACCCTCCCCATCCTCCAGGTGATGTCTGATCAGCCTGGGATGTCTTCAGGATTAACCAGAAGCCCTTAATCTTGGTGTTTCCTCTTAATAATTGTGCATTCATTGACTCTAAAACTTCTCCTTGGCTATAAATTCCCACTTGCCTGTGCTGTTTTCAGAATTAATCCCACCTCTATCCAAAAGTCTATGTAATTTTATTGCAGTATTCCTAAATAAAATCTGCTTTTACTGTTTTGACTGCAGTGAAGCTCTGCTTTTTCTTGACATCATATTTCTTTATTTCTTGGTAGTTGAATTGGACTTGTGTGCGTGTGTGTGTATTTATTTGTATGATTTATTTGAGGGTGCGACCTCGTCTCCTGGAGGCTGCTGGGCACGTAAGAGTGAGGCCCCTTCCCAGGAGGCACTTTCCATGCTCCATGTGGCTTTTCCAAGCACACTAGTGTTGGCCCTTGATTGGTGTGCAGTTCTGACTTGAGCTTTAACAATGAGTTTCGTTCATCTTTCTTTTTACCATCTGCCCAGCAGGGGGAGCCACTAGCACACATCTGTGCAGTCACAGTCAATCTGAGCTTAGGTCCACACTCTGTATGAACGGCCAACTAAGAAACAAGTTCTAAACTCATAATTCATTTGGTACCTCAGGATGTCTCTGAATCTCCAGCTGGGGCACATTTCATCCTCACAGTGAGACCTGGGGAGGCAGATGATGCTCTGATTAATGGCCCTCAACAGAGCATGAAAGCCTCTCCCAGGGTGGGAGCCCCAAACTCCAAGTTTCCCTGTGGACAGTGTTGAGGGGAGTGGGCGACTTGGTGTCTGGAGCTCCTGAAGGATATTTTCAGCTGATCTTTCAGCGGGGCTCTGCCAGCAGGAAGTTCCTGGGACGTGACAGCTCAGCCTTCCCTGTAACAGTCCCACCACCTGCATAACGACTTGGGTGGCCCAGGAATGAGATGGAAACTAGTTCATCTTACTGGAATCCATTGCTTCCATCAACCCTTAGTCAAGAAATATATTGGAGAGGAATTTAGTTACACTGGGTAGTTTATAGAGACACTGGGAAGGCTGAAGAGAAGGCGTGGGGCTTTGTAGCTGGGAAATGTACCCTGGATGAATGCTGCTGAACTCTTCCAGTGATGTGCCTGGAACACTGCTCATGAGCTCGAGACTGCAGTGTGTACTGACATTGCTACTGGTGACTCTGGGTATCGCCCTGGGACCTTATCCTTGCTGCTGTTGTTTCCAGCAGATAAAGGAGTTTTCTTTATTGCTTTCTCTGGTTATGGTGAGGTGAATCTGTAACTCTATAAGGTGGTATACAGGGCAACGTGAAGCCATGTAATACCATGGAGTATCTCTTTGATGTGTCCATTTTACTGGAATGTTTCATGTGATATGTTTTATATAAAAATGTACATACATAAAGAATAGAAGAGAAAATGCTGTAATTTGTGTTTAAAAATGCAACTCTACTTAAAAAAATTTTTTTTCGATCAGTTTTTATTTAATCCTTCATAAAAGAATAAAATTAACCTTCCAAACCATTCTTTTCTGTGTCTTTAACGATTATCTGAAATAGAAGGACCAAAGGCAATGGCCAGAAATCCACTAAACTGTGGCCAAAAATAATGGCTCTCACAGGTATCTCATTTGGGTTGGGTTAGTCAGCCTTCTGCTAATTCTCACAGCCATTGTGCTAGTTTCTGGAACAATGCATCTGCCCCTGACCTTGGTGGGTATCATCTAATAACATGCTATTTTCTTCCTGACCCTTGGAGCTGGGCAAGTGACTTTTCCTGGCATTGTGGGTCATTAGAAGAAACAGGTGCCCAGGAGAACGCTTGTACAATACAAAGAATATTTAAACCCACAATGTCATTTTTCAATAGATATTCTTGTAATTTAGACAGTACCAGGATCACAATATTTATTTATGATGAATCTAAATGATTTGCTCAAGCCTAAGAGCTTAGGACGTGACTTCAATTTTAAAATCAAATAAAGTGTTTGTAGGCTGTACTCTAAAGACCTTAGAGGCAGAGTCAGCTGTCTTTGGGATGGGATAGTGACATTTTGTCCACTATTCTTCAAATTATTTATTGTGTAAATGAGAGAACGTTCCATGATTGAATGTCTTTTAGGTTCCCTGTGTGATGGCTGGATTTACGTGTCCCTTGGCTAGGCTGCAGAGCACAAATGATTGGTCAAACACCCACTTAGATGTTATGGTGAAGGTACTGATGTTACATTCAGATGGTTTTAAGTAAAGCAGACGCCTGTTATGTGGGTGCACCTCATGCAAACAGCTGAAGGCCTTAAGAGCAAAGCTGAAGTTTCTCCAGAAGATGCACTTCTGCCTCAAGACAGCAATCTAGAAACACCACCTGAGTTCCAAGCTGATTGGCCTGCTCTGCAGATATTGGACTCAAGACTGCAACATCAGCTCTTACCTGATTTTCTAGCCTCCCAACTCACCAGGCCTCTCAGTCAAGTCAACCAAAGTCCTTAAAATATCACCCCATGCTCAACCTCTCTCTCTTCTAATAATGACACCAGCTGTAGAGGTTAGGGTCCATCCATGTTGCCTCATTTAACTTTAATCACCTCCTTGAAGGCCCCTTCTCCAAACACAGTCACATTCTGATGTCCTGGGGTTTAGGACTTCAACATATAAATTTGGAGGGAGCATAGTTGAGTCTATAGTACCCCTTTTCCAGGTAACAGTACTGAGGAAGAGTTATTTAATAATGTGCCCCAAGCTACCCCAAGAATTATAAGAAATAGAGTAGAAATCTAGGGAAGCTGTTACCAGTATTTACACTCTTAATGTTTATGAATAAGATAACTGAAAACAATACTTTGTGATAATGGAATTTAAATTGTATTTGATGTTTGGACATTCATAGAAACTAATTTAAAGTAAGTGTTTTTTTCAGAATCTGAGATGTAGTAAGTTCTCAAAATAGTCAATTCTTTTTCTTAAAAATATATTTTGGTATCGTTAATGTACAATTACTTGAACATTATGGTTACTAGAGTCCCCCTACTATCAAGTCCCCACCACATACCCTATTACAGTTACTGTCCATCAGTGTAGTAAGATGCTATAGAATCATTACTTGTCTTCTCTGTGTTCCCCCCCTCTACTTTAGAATAATATTCCATTGTGTATATGTACCACATCTTCTTTATCCATTCATCTACTGACGGACACTTAGGTTGCTTCCATTTCTTGGCTATCTTAAATAGTGCTGCCATAAACATAGGGGTGCATATGTCTTTTTCAAGCTGGGCTGCTGCATTCTTAGGGTAAATTCCTAGGAGTGGAATTCCTGGGTCAAATGGTATTTCCATTTTTAGTTTTTTGAGGAACCTTTCCACATACTGCTTTCCACAATGGTTCAACTAACTTACATTCCCACCAGCAGTGTAGGAGGGTTCCCCTTTCTCCACATCCTTGACAACATTTGTTGCATTTGTTGTTGTTTGTCTTTTGGATAGTGGCCATCCTAACTGGTATGAGGTGATATCTCACTGTGGTTTTAATTTGCATTTCTCTGATGATTAGCGATGTGGAGCATCTTTTCATGTGCCTGATGGCCATCTGAATTTCTTCTTTGGAGAAGTGTCTGTTCAGCTCCTCTACCCATTTTTTTTTAATAGGGTTATTTGCTGTTTGTTTGTTGAGGTATGTGAGGTCTTTATATAACTTGGATGTCAAACCCTTATCGGATATGTCATTTATGAATATATTCTCCCATACTGTAGGATGTCTTTTTGTTCTACTGATGGTGTTCCTTGCTGTACAGAAGTTTCTTAGTTTCATATAGTCCCACTCATTCATTTTTGCTTTTGTTTCCCTTTCCCAGGGAGATATGTTCATGAAGAAGTTGCTCATGTTTATGTCCAAGAGATTCTTGCCTATGTTTTTTCTAAGAGTTTTATGGTTTCATGATTTACATTCAGGTCTTTGATCCATTTTGTGTTTACTTTTGTGTATAGGGTTAGACAGTGATCCAGTTTCATTGTCTTACATGTAGCTGTCCAGTTTTGCCAGCACCATCTGTTACAGAGACTGTCATTTCCCCATTGTATGTCCATGGCTCCTATATCAAATATTAATTGGCCATATATGTTTTGGTTAATGTCTGGAGTCTCTATTCTGTTCCACTGGTCTTTGGGTCTGTTCTTGTGCCAGTACCAAATTGTTTTGATTACTGTGGCTTTGTAGTAGAGCTTGAAGTCAGGGAGCATAATTCCATCCACTTCATTCTTCCTTCTCAGGAGTGCTTTGGCTATTTGGGGTCTTTTGTGGTTCCATATGAATTTTAGAACTATTTGCTCTAGTTCTTTGAAGAATGCTGTTGGTATTTTGATAGGGATTGCATTGAATCTGTTGATTGTTTTAGGCATGATGGCCATTTTGACAGTATTAATTCTTCCTATCCATGAGCATGGGATGTGTTTCCATTTATTGGTATCTTCTTTAATTTCTCTCATGAGTGTTTTGTAGTTTTCAGAGTATAAGTCTTTACTTGCTTGGTTAGGTTTATTCCTAGGTATTTTATTCTTTTTGATGCAATTGTGAATGGAATTGTTTTCCTCATTTCTCTTTCTGCTAGTTAATTGTTAGTGTATAAAGGCATGCAACAGATTTCTGTGTATTAATTTTCTGGGGAGTGTGGGCATCCTTGTCTTGTTCCTGATCTTAAAGGAAAAGTTTTCAGCTTCTTGCTGTGAAATATAATGATGGCTGTGGTTTTGTCATATATGGCCTTTATTATGTTGGGGTACTTGCCCTCTATACCCTACCCATTTTGTTGAGAGTTTTTATCATGAATGGATGTTGAATTTTTTTGAATGTTTTTTCAGCATCTATGCAGATAATCATGTGGTTTTTGTCTTTCTTTTTGTTGATGTAGTGGATGATGTTGATGGATTTTCAAATGTTGTAACATCCTTGCATCCCTGAGATGAATCCCACTTGATCATGATGGATGATCTTTTTGATGTATTTTTGAATTGGGCTTGCTAATATTTTGTTGAGGATTTTTGCAACTATGTTCATCAGGGATATTGATCTGTAATTTTTTTCTGTGGTGTCTTTGCCTGGTTTTGGTATTAGAGTGATGTTGGCCTTGTAGAATGAGTTTGGAAGTATTCCCTCCTCTTCTACTTTTAGGAAAATTTTAAGAAGGATGGGTATTAGGTCTTCACTAAATGTTTGATAAAATTTAGCAGTAAAACCATTTGGTATAGGTGTTTTGTTCTTAGGTAGCTTTTTGATTACCAATTCAATTTCTTTGTTGGTAATTGGTCTATTCAGATTTTCTGTTTCTTCCTGGGTCAGCCTTGTAAGGTTGTTTTTTTCTAGAAAGTTGTCCATTTCTTCTAGGTTATGCAGTTTGTTACCATACAACTTTTCACAGTAGTTTCTCATAATTCTTTGTATTTCTGCATTGTCTGTAGTGATTTTTCCTTTCTCATTTCTGATTCTGTTTATGTGTGTAGACTCTCTTTGTTTCTTGATAAGTCTGGCTGGGGTTTATCTATTTTGTTTATTTTCTCAAAGAACCAGCTTCTGCTTTCATTGATTCTTTCTATTGTTTTATTCTCAAATTTATTTATTTCTGCTTTAATCTTTATTATGTCCTTCCTTCTATTGACTTTGGGCCTCATTTGTTCTTCCTTTTCTATTTTCATTAATTGTGAGTTTAGACTGTTCATTTGGGATTGTTATTCTTTCCTAAGATAGGCCTGTATTGCAATATATTTCCCTCTTAGCACGGCCTTTGCTGCGTCCAACAGATTTTGTGGTGTTGAATTATTGCTCTCATTTGTCTCCATATATTGTTTGATCTCTGTTTTTATTTGGTCATTAATCCATTGATTATTTAGGAGCATGTTATTAAGCCTCCATATGTTTGTGGGTTTTTTTTTCTTTGTGCAATTTATTTCTAGTTTCATAATTTTGTGATCTGAGAAGCTAGTTGGTACAATTTGAATCTTTTTGAATTTACTGAGGTTCTTTTTGTGGCCTGGTATATGATCTGTTCTTGAAAATGTTCCATGTGCACTTAAGAAGAGCGTGTATCCTGTTGCTTTTGAATGGAGTGTTCTGTAGATGTCCATTAGGTCTATCTGTTTTAATACATTGTTCAGTGCTTCTGTCTCTTTACTTATTTTCTGTCTGGTTGATCTGTCCTTTGGAGTGAGTAGTGTTTTGAGGTCTCCTAAAATGAATGCATTGCATTGTATTTCCCCCTTTAATTCTGTTAGTATTTGTTTCACATATGTTGGTGATCCTGTGTTGGGTGCATAGAGATTTATAATGGTTATATCCTCTTGTTGGACTGGCCCCTTTATCATTATGTAATGTCCTTCTTTGTCTCTTGTTACTCTCTTTGTTTCGAAGTCTATTTTGTCTGATACAAGTACTGTGACTCCTGCCTTTTTCTCCCTATTAGTTGCATGAAGTATCTTTTTCCATCCCTTCACTTTTAGTCTGTGTATGTCTTTGGGTTTGAAGTGAGTCTCCTGTATGCAGCATATTGAGGGTATTGTTTTTTTATCCATTCAGTGACTCTATGTCTTTTAATTGGTGCATTTAGACCTTTTGCATTTAGGGTGATTATTTATGGGTATGTACTTATTGCCATTGCAGGCTTTAGATTTGTGGATTCCAAAGGTTCAAGGGTAATTCCCTTACTATCTAACAGTCTAATTTAACTCACTTTGTATGCTATTACAAACACAACCTAAAGTTTCCTTTTTTTCCCCCTCCTTTTTCTTCCTCCTCCAGTCTTTGTATGTTATGAATCGTATTCTGTACTCTTTGTCTATCCCTTGGGTGACATCTATTTAGCCTTAGGAATACTTCCATTTATAGGAGTCCCTCCAAAATGCACTGCAGAGGTGGTTTATGGGAAGTAAATTCTCTCAGATTTTGCTTATCTGGGAATTGTTTAATCCTTCCTTCAAATTTAAATGAAAACCTTGTGGGGTAGAGTATTCTTGGTTTGAGGCCCTTCTGCTTTATTGCATTAAATATATCATGCCACTCCCTTCTGGCCTATAAACTTTCTGTTGAGAAATCTGATGATAGCCTGATGGGTTTTCCTTTGTATGCAATCTTTTTTCTCTCTCTAGCTTCTCTTAAAAGTCTATCTTTATCCTTGATCTTTGCCATTTTAATTATTATATGTCTTGTTATTGTCTTCCTTAGGTCCCTTGTGTTGGGAGATCTGTGCACCTCCATGGCCTGAGAGACTGTGTCCTTCCCCAGATTGGGGGAACTTTTCAGCAATTACCTCCTCAATGACACTTTCCATCCATTTTTCTCTCTCTTCTTCTGGTACCCCTATAATGTGAATATTGTTCCATTTGGGTTGGTCACACAGTTCTCTCAATATTCTTTCATTCTTAGAGATTCTGTTTTCTCTCTGTGCCTCAGCTTCTTTGTATTCCTCTTCTCTAATTTCTAATCCATTTACCGTCTCTTCTACTACACCTAATCTGCTTTTAAATCCCTCCATTGTGTGTTTCATTTCAGATACAGAATTTCTTAATGATTGAATCTCCAACTTAAATTCATTCTTGAGTTCTTGAATATTTTTCTGTACCTCCATAGCATGTTTATAATTTTCATTTTGAACTCTGTTTCTGGCAGATTGTTGAGTTCAGTTTCCTTTGACCCTTTTTCCGGGATTTGTGAGATTTTGGTCTGAACCATGTTGTTTTGACATTTCATATTTCTCTGTGGTGCCCTCTAGTGCCCAGAAGCTCCAGTCTCTGGAGCTGCTCAGCCCCTAGAGTGAGGTTGAGGGTTGTAGGGGAGTGGAGCTGGTGCCTGTGGGGAAGAAGGAGCTTTTTCCTGCTTATTGGCTTCAGTGCCTGTCTCTAATGTCAGAGCCAGTGGGCTGAGCACACAGATGTAAGCCTCCATGCTTGGTGTCACCTGCTATTGTAGGCAGGGCCTCCCTCTGGCTGGCCTGACGACAGTGCAGTGATGACCAGTTTGCAAGCTGGTGCCTGTAGACCAGGAGGGATGTGCTGTAGGCTGTGTGTCACAGTGGGGAGCCTTGGAGATGAGCAACCAGCCAGGGGAATGGAGCACCTGAAGCTCCTCAGAGTTCTCAACCTGCTGGACAGAGTGTGCACAGACAACCTTGTACAGCTCTCCCTTGTCCCATGCCACAAGGTCCATGCAAACCCCTCCCCTTCAGCAGCTCTCTCACTGCTAGGAAACCTCTCAGCCAACCTGCTTTTCCCTTGAGCCAGAGAGGCGGGGTGTGGATCCCATCCTCCACAAATGGCTGGAATCTCAGTCTCTCAAGCACTCCACCTAACTGAGCTGCCCATCCTCCAGAGCACCACACAATATATGTTTCTGTTTGGAAAGCTGACCTCTAGGGCTGGGTGTTCAGCAGTTCTAGGCCTCCACCACTTCCCCGCTCTGTTTCTCTTCTTCCCACCAGTGAGCTGGGGTGTGGGAAGGACTTGGGTCCTGCCAATCAAGGCTTTAGTATGTTACCCTGTGTCATGAGGTCTGCTCTGTTCATGAGGTCTGTATGGTGTCTGATGCAACCTTTTTTCCTGTTTCTGTCTTAGGGCTAGTTGTGTTAACTATATTTTCATGTTCTATGTGGTTATGGGAGGAGTTCTCTGCTTCACCTGTCACGACACCATCTTGAATAAAAAATGCAACTCACTTTTGAGTATTTAGTTTGTATCTTGCAACTCTGCTTTGTTCTTTAGTTCTAAAAGTTTTGTTTTTGGTGGAATCTTTAGGGTTTTCTATGTAAAAGACCATGTCACATGTAAAGAGAAAGAATTTTACTTCTTTCTTATGATTTGAATGCTTTTGATTTATTTTTCTTGCCTAATTGTTCTGGTTAGGACTTCTAGTATTATTTTGAATTGGAGCAGTGAGAATGGGTATTCTTGCCTTGTTCTTGATTTTAGAGTAAATGCCTTCAGTTTTTCACCATTGAGTACATTAGTTGTGGGTTTTTCATATATGGTCTTTATTATATTTAGAATAAGTAATATAAAAGGAAAGAAAGAACACAATGCTATTTGCCATTGCACCACAATAATTACTTGGGAATAAATTTAACTAAGAAAGTGAAAAACTTGTACACCAAAAACTATAAAACATTGCTGAAGGAAATTAAGGAAAACACAGATAAATGGAAAGATATCCTATGTTTATGGACTGGAAGACTTCATACTGTGAAAAAGTCCATACTACCTTGAGCAAACTACAGATTCCATGCAATGTCTATCAAAGTCCCAAAGGCATATTTTAAAATAGAAATAGAAAAACAATCTTAAAATTCATATGAAACCACAAAGGACCCTGATATTCAAAATAATCTTGATGAGGAACAAAGCTCAAGAATTCATACTTGCTGACTTCAAAATAGTATAAGACTACCATAACCAAAAGTGTATGGTATGAGTATAAGGATAGACATATATATCAATGGAGCAAAATAAAGAGCCCAGAAGTAAACTCATGCATATATGGTCATATGATTGCTGACAAAGGTGCCAGGAATACACAATGGACAAAAGATAGTTTCTTTAAGAAACTGTGTCAAGAAACTGGATATCCACATGCAATAGAGTGAAACAGGAATAATATAAATGGAATCCTTATTTAATACTGTATGCAAAACTCAATTAAAAAAATCAATGTAAGAACTGAACTGCAAAACACTGAGAAGAAAACACAGGAGGAAAGCTTTATAACATTGGTCTTAGCATTGGATTCTTGGATATGACACCAAAAACACAGGTAACAAATGCAAAAATAATCCATTGGGACTGCATCAAACTAGATAGCCTGTACTCAGCAAGAGAAACAATCAACAGAGTAAAAAGGCGATCTATGCAATGAAAAAAATATTTAGAAACCATATATTTGATAAGGATTAATAACCAAAATTCATAAGAAAGTCCTATAACTCAATAACAAAACCAATGAACAATCTGATTAACAAACAGGCAAAGGACTTGAATAGGCATTTCTGCAATGAAAACATACAGACAGCCAAGATGTGTATGAGAAGATGCTCAACATCATTAATCATTAGGGAAATGCAAATCCAAAGACTTCATGCCTATTAGGCTGGCTAATAGCAAAAAACAAAACAAAAGTTTGTAAGTGTTGGTGAGGATGTAGAGAAATTGGAACCCTTGAACATTGTTGGCAGGAATGTAAATTTGTGAAGTTGTTATAGACAATAGTATGGAGTTCCTAAAAAAGTTAGAAATAATGCTAACATATGACCCAGCAATCTAACTTCTGGGTATATATCCAAATGAATTGAAATGAGGGTTTTGAAGAGATTTTTGCACTCTCTGTTCATTGTGTTATTGTTAACAATAGTCAGGATATGAAAACAACCCTAGTGTCCACTGACAGGTGAGTGCAGGAAGAGAATGGTGTATACACACAAGGGAATATTATTCAACCTTGAAAATGAAGGAAATCTTACTGTTTGCTACAAATGGATGGACCTGGGAGACACCATGCTACTTGAAATTACTCACCGAAGGGTGAACACTGCATAATTCCTTTTATTTGAGACGTCTAAAATAATGAAATGTACAGAAATAGACAATAAGATAGTGGTTATTAGGGGAGCAGGAGGAGGATATGGAATTGTTGCTAAATGGGTATAAAGCTACAGTTACGCAAGATAAGTAAATTGCAGAGATCTGTACAGCACAGTGTTTATAGCCAACAGTAAGGTCTTGTGCACTTACAGATTTGTTAAGAGGGTAGATCTCACGTTAAGTGTCCTTTCCATAAATAAGAACAACAAAGGGACATATGAAAAAAACTAATACGATATTATATACTTAAAAGTTCATGAAGAGGGTAGATCTCACATTGTCTTCTTATCACATGCAAAAATATTAATAATAAGTGAAGAGAGGTAAATAGTCAAGTTTTTTCAAGTTGGAGAAAGTAGGCAATTATGGTAACATTGAGGATTTAGTGGCATATATTCAAATAAATAAACACTTCTGAAAATTAGAAAAAGATAATTGGAACAGTGAATTTTCTTAGAACCAAACTATAAGTATGCGTTCTGTTACTGTGACATTTGGAGACTCCACAAATGAATAAACGAGTCACAGATGAAAGGAGAGAGAGAGAATGTGTTAGGTTTGGCACTAATGAAGTCAGCTATCAGCTCGGGAAACAATACGTATTTCTCAATTTGAGTATCTTTGCAGTATCATCAAATAATCATCATAACAATAATGATACTAGCTAAATTTTGTTGACTGTTTACTTAACGTCAAAGCAGTCTTTCCTAAGTGCCTTAATATCTTGTATCAGTTAGTTCTCACAACACCCCCAAAAGATGGGAATTTTTTTTTAGTTGCAAGATATTTGACATATTAGTGTCTGGAATAGAAAATAGTGGCAATTATGCCCATGTACAAAATGCTCACCACAAGAAGTGTAGTTACTGTAAAAAGATATTAAGGATTATTGACCATATTCCCAATGTAGACTTTTCATCTCATGAATTATTTTATAATTGGAAGTTTGTACCGCTCTATCCCTGTCACCTGTCTCACCCATCCCCCTCACTCCTTCATTCTGGCCACCACTTGTTTGTTCTCTGTACTGATGACTCTGTTTCTACGTGTGTTTCATTTGTTTTGCTTTTTAGATCCCACATGAAAGTGAAATCACATGGTATGTGTCTTTCTCTGTCTGACTTACTTCACTTAGCATAATGCCCTCTAGGTTCACCAGCAGAAAGATCTTAACCTAAATTTCAAGAGTGGAGAGTGGCAGGTGCACAGAAGCCTTGTGTACATGGAGTAAAGATCCTTGCAGGATTGGTTTTCAGCCATAACTTCCCCCCAAAATCTTGTTTTTCTTTTTTCCTCTCCTTCCCTGCACCAAACTTAGAACCCTCTGTTCCATTCCCTATGGTGGTGGAATGAATAGGGTCTGGTTTCTCTTTGGTTCATTTACTTGGAGATCAGAGTCCTTGTTGCCCCCAGCTCAAATTACGTCTGACATGTCTCCCCAAATGAGGAAATTCTGGGCCCATATTCTATTGTGCTGGCACAGAAATCCAAGGTTAAGTGTTGGCAGTTTCACATTGAATTTAGGATAAAAGTGGCTTTACTGCTTCCAACATTTTCTGGACATAGATTTAACAAAAAGTTGGACCCCAAATTCTCTATTTACTTTTTTTTTTTTTGAGAGGGCATCTTTCATTTATTGATCAAATGGTTGTTAACAACAATAAAATTCTGTATAGGGGGGTCAATGCTCAATGCACAATCATTAATCCATCTCAAGCCTAATTCTCGTCAGTCTCCAATCTTCTGAAGCATAACGAACAAGTTCTTACATGGTGAACGAATTCTTACATAGTGAATAAATTCTTACATGGTGAACAGTACAAGGGCATTCATCACAGAAACTTTCGGTTTTGATCACACATTATGAACTATAAACATTCAGGTCAAATATGAATATTCGTTTGATTTTTATACTTGATTTATATGTGGATCCCACATTTCTCCCTTTATTATTATTATTATTATTTTTATTTTTTATAAAATGTTGAAGTGGTAGGTAGATGCAAGATAAAGGTAGAAAACATAGTTTAGTGCTGTAAGAGGGCAAATGTAGATGATCAGGTGTGTGCCTATGGACTAAGTATTAATCCAAGCTAGACAAGGGCAGCAAAACATCCACGGATGTAGAAGATTTCTCTCAAAACAGGGGGGGTGAGGTTCTGAGCCTCACCTCTGTTGATCCCCAATTTCTCACCTGATGGCCCCCCTGCGACTGTGCCTGTCTTAGGTTGTTCCTCCCTTGAGGAATCTTACCCGTCTCTGGCTAACCAGTCATCTTCCGGGGCCATACAGGGAAATGTAAAGTTGGTAAGTGAGAGAGAAGCCATATTGTTTGAAAAGGTTAGTTTTTTATTTCTTTGCAGATTTATGCCCTGTGGCTTCTATGCCCAGTACTTGTCTCGAGGTATCTTTACCACCTGGAGGAATTATGATACTCGGTAAATTCGATATGAGGCACGAATTCTATTTAAGGGTTGTAATTAGGAAGGAAGAAGAAAAGCTATAGAGGTAGCATATGGAAGAAAACATGGGAGGATTGATTATTTCTTTGACATATCTTCTTGTAGAGTACCTTAAACATGTATAGGTTTTAAACTACTAACTAACTTGCGCTCACATATTAACATAATAGGAATACGGTGACATAAACAAAGCAAATCTATAATTACCATCCATCTCCAGTGAAGCCAAGAAAACCATTTAGGCACCCTAGGCATTTGTGAAAATTTATCTATGATATGATAGATATTGTCCAACTGTACTTGAACAATCTGAGAGAAATCAGACAAATTAAAGCAACCCATTTCTGGGATCTGTTCACATCCCATATGTTCTTTTAACCGTAGATAGTCTATAGTCATAAGATTTTGGAGCGCTACAACTTGCACCCCTCCCAACTCCTGGTTGAGTTCCAACAGTACAGATCCGGTCAAATTCGTTGTCTCACTGTATGCACATGCCAGCCTAGACATCTCCCTCCTCATTCCAATGGCAAGTCCAGGAAACGGTGGGGTGAACGCAGCCACAACCGCAGCATCGCCCGGATCCCTGTGGAGGCTTTTTGATGCTCATCCCCCGGCACGAGTCCTCCAGAGAGTGCTGATGCCGGAAGCTCCTCCTCATATCGTATCTTAGTTCATTTTCTGGGTAGCCAAGCTAGGCCTTGATCTTCTGCATAGAAACAAACAGGCCCTTTGCCCACACTTTGACATGCCCTCTATACCACTGTGTAGAACTCATGGGAGGTCAGCACACAGGAACTGCTTTTTTTTTTTTTATTAAGAGAAAGGAATATTATCAGAAAAGAGTACCTCCATAGCTGATCATCTGACACCCTTTAAGTGATCAACATTAAGGATATTTAAAGCATGCGTTGATCTTTGATTTACCAATAGTTTTATCCTATCAAGGAGTAATCCCCCTTTCCTTTCTTTCTTTCTTTCTTTTTTTTTTTCTATTTCCTTTTTGTCCCTTCCCTTCCCTTCTACCTCTGTGCCTCCCTCCCTCCTTCCATTTTCCTCAGCATGTTTTATGATTTCACTAGAATTGCTGATAGGAAGAACCTAGCCTGTCATTTCTGAAAACTGAGCCCATTTAACGGTATTTTGGATGTAAAATAGGAGCTCTTCATTAGATCTTCAAACTGTTTGTAGTTTTAGAGCCTCTAAAGTTAATCTGAGAGCTCCTGCGTCGACCTCTGTGTCTTTTCTAGTCACCCGACTACACCTCAGTGACGGCGTGTTTGGCTCGTGGTTTACAGTGGAGACTTTCACGATCTGCTGCTTATGTAACTCACTTCTTTGCTGACTGACTGCTTTGCATAGACCCCTCCAGGCCCAGAGCAGCTGCTCAGGGTTTATAAAAGGGGCCTTTGCCATGGGAGCTGAGCTGCAGCAGGCAGGCAGGCGCAGCAAGATGGTGTCACAGACGCAGGTCCTCATGTACTTGTTGCTCTGGGTCACAGGTGAGGAATTCACAAGTGCCACAATCCTTTTGGAGCAATTAATATTTTCTTTGAGTCAAAAAATTTTAAGATGCAATGAGAAACACTGGCTTTTTGTAAAACAGGCCCAATTTTGTATTGACATGTAATGCCATTAGAAAGCCTATTTTGAAAATGGTGTATTTCAAGGTATGTAGCATAAAGTGGTGTGTGTGTGTGTCATCCTTGTCCATTTGTGATTGCAGGTGCCTGTGGGGACGTCATGATGACCCAGTCTCCAGCCTCCTTGGCTGTGTCTCCAGGACAGAGGGTCACCATTAACTGCAGGGCCAGTCAGAGTGTTAGCAGCTACGTAGTCTAGTACCAGCAGAAGCCTGGGCAGGCTCCGAAACGGCTCATCTACTTGGCATCCACCCGGGAATCTGGGGTCCCCAACCGGTTCAGTGGCAGTGGGTCTGGGACAGATTTCACTTTCACCATCAGCAGTGCCCAGGCTGTGGATTTGGCATCTTATTACTGCCAGCAGTATAATAGCTATCCTCCCATAGTGCTTCAGCCTCGAACACAAACCCCAGGGTTATGGGCCAGAGCATCCCTGCTGTGCCAGGTGCCACAGCTTTGAACACACACATACCTCTATCCTTCTGAGAGGTCTCACCTCCTGACTTATTCCTGGCAGCAGGTAGAGCCCATGAGAAAATTCAGCGAGTTGGATTTTACAGGATCCCATTTTGTGGGAGATTACTGAAGACCAATGCTCTGAAGATCTCTTAGAGATGCTGCCAGGAGTTGTGTCATAGGGACCTGCATGTTCCCAATGGACACTTCCCCTGAGTGAGCCAGGAAGGTTGGTCACCTTCTCTCAGCACGTCCTGTGAATTGTACACCTGGTGGATCAATTGTCTCTTCCCCGTTCCTCCTTGACTGGCATATTTCTATTTCAATTCCTTATTCTCATGGCCTTTCTCCTTTATCTGTGATCGCCCTTGAACTCTGGACCTTCCCAATAGCAAACCCTTGGCTTTTCCTATTCAAAACCTTCCACATAACATGCAGCATCCCTCTCCTGCGTTTTCTTTCCATGGACCCTGTTTTCCAGCCAAGCCTTTCTGGCCACTGTCACTGCAGCTGCTCTCCCACTCTGTCCCCTTTTGTACCACCCTTTGCTCTTGAGTCCATTTCTCTCCACTGTACTCATTCTTACAAGGGTGATTCCCTAATTCTTTCAGCTCTTATTCTAGAAAGATCTAGTAGTGTTCCTCAGTAACTTTTGTCATCATTTGTCAACTTTCCCTTTAAAGCCATCCCTTGGATTTGTGAGTGAAGGAAGTCGTGGTTTTAAGTGTGCTATAAGTTAAATTCCTTGGCTAACAGGTAATTAACTTGCCCATTTCAGTGTAAAAGTGGAAGACTCTAGTCATTTCAGTATTGTTCCTTCACCTTCTTGTGAAATAATGTAATTCACATTTAGGAATGATTGCTGCAAATCTGACTGCAAACCTTGTTGGGTAGGAGGAGACATTTAAAATCAATGAGTTATTACTTAGCTATTGTCATGTAATAAACCACCCAGAAATGTGTAGTTGCTTAAGATGGCAGTGTTTTTATTGCTGTCATGCTTATTGTTAGCTCAGTAGTTCTGTTAATATGGGCCGGGCTTGATTGACCTTGGCTGGCTTGCTCATGTATTTGAAGTTGGCTGACAGGTCACCTCCATGCTAGCTGATGTACAAAGGATTGCATTTCTATCTTCTCCTTCCCATTTCTGTAGCTGGCTGACTATCAGCTGAGGCTGTTTAGGTGACTGGCTTCATGTCTCTCCTCATCTGGTAGATGGCGTTTAACTCCGATGGCAGTTGGCAGTGTCTCGAGAGAGAGAGAACACATACTGACTGCTTAAACCTAACCACGAAGTGACATAGTGTCCCACTGCCACATTCTAGGTCAGTGTAATGGATGCCACTGAAGAAGAATGTAAATAGCCCCTGCTTCTTGACACAGGAACTGCAGAGTGACATGGCCTAAAGCACGGTTATGGGGAGGGATAAAGATGGGGACCTGTTTCTGCAATCCTTCCATGCATGGTCATAGAAGGTTACCCAGAGAATATATGACTTAATCGGTGTTTTAATGTATAGATGAAATGAAACATAGGAATACTTCCAGGAAATAGAGTCTTAGTTTGAGGAAACAGCACATTTCTGAGGTAGATCTGTGATCACACATAGAAAAAGAAGGAAAGCAATGTTGCTAAAATGGAGCATGCAAGGGGACAGCAGGGGAAGTAAGATCAAAGGCTACATTGTGTAGGACGCTGTGGGCCTCTCTGTGGACTGGGGTTTTGTTTGAAGGATGTGGTCAGTGGCAGAGCTCTGAATAGGGAAGAGGGAGCTGGTAGTCCCACTCTGATAAAACTCTCCACGGAAACTTTCTCTTATCTGGACACAGGAACAGGGCCTCTACTTACTGCCTGTCACCCTCTGGAGGGCTCAGACCTGATCCCCAGAAGAGACCTGTTTGTCTGGGTCTGACCAGAGAGCTGCCCGGGGCCGACAATGGGGATGTTGGTGCAAATCCCCAGAAGGCTGAGGCGGGGCTGGTGGTGTCGGGTTGTGGTTGCACCTGGTGATGCTTTTGCAGGAGCCCCGGGTGCCTGCCCCACCCAGAGTTGCCCCTGAGGATGTGACCAGGGTCACAGATGTGGTGGGTGTGACCCCCAAACAGCATGTTGACAGACTCTGGTCCTGATTGGGGTGGCTCCTGTGCTTATTATAGTCCCCAGAAGGACCAGGCCCCTGTGAGGTGCAGGCAGCTCTCCTGTGAGGACCCAGAGCAGTTCTGGGAGCCTCAGGTCAGCCAAGGGTCCCTGCGCCTGCGCAAGCTGGAGCCCCTCATCCCAGATGCTCCTTTCCACAGGGATGAGTCTGGGGGTGTGGGGCTGTGACCCAGGAAAAAGAGAACACAGGACTTTCTTTCTCAACTTATCCTCAGTGCATTCAGTCATTGGTTGTTTCAGTGTTCATTAAACCAGCCTGAGAGAGAATCAGACAAAGGTTTGTCATTCTTCCCCATGGTGCCCATTTCCCCCTGAGGGGCCATTTCTCCCTTTAGGCAAATCCTTCATTCTTTTTAGGAATTCTTAAATATTAGTGTCACATGGACATTTCTTGTCGCAGTTGGTTTCCTAGGTGCCTGGCAATGCGGGCCCTCTGAGGGGGTGAGCACCTCACTGTCCTCCCTCCCCCTCCTTCGGTCCACAGAGAGCTGTTGCCTGAGGAGGGAGAAGAGTTGGGTGGTACCAGCTCTCTGTCCCTGGCTGCATCCCAGTATCTCTGGGCTTTTCCAGCTGTGAGGAGAGCTGCCACCCCTCCCTGTGCTGGGTCCCTCTCTCGTCCAGGCACCTGTCTCTGAGGGCTGCACCCTGACCTCCCAGAGCAGTGCGTCAGCCTACCCTCACCTTTGGTTTCCTCAGGCGGAAGCAGATGTGCAGCCCCCGAAAGCACCTCCTATCCTTCTGGAGAAACATGATTCTCTCCAAGACTTCCAGGAGGGGTAAGGTGGGACTCAGTAACAGATCCTTAAAGGGCTTTTCCTAATTTCTATTTGTTGATGGCCATAGTGGTGATGCTTTGTAGAAGAGTCAGTGTCAAAAAGTAGTTTTCAGAAAAATTGGGAGCATCTCTCATCTTGGAATCTCTTCCAGAAACAGGGCTGAGATGGTCCCAGTGTCCTGTCCCATGCCAGGTGCCAGGAGGAGTGCACTCAGTTTGGGGCCCGTGTGACAGCAGACCTTGAGTCGGTCTCACTCTCAGGCCCATGGAGAAGGGAGGTCTTGAGAACGGGAAGTTGGTTCCTGAAGTGAGGTGCCCTGGAGGTGAGGCTGTGTTGTCACCTCCTCTGCAGAGGAGACAGTGACCTCTGCCCCTCCTGAGCCCAGGGCTGACCCTCCCCCAGCTCTGTCCTCCCTCTTTCAGCTCCACTCACCAGCCCCTCCACATCTACCTCAAATGCACTGCATCTGCATCAGGTCCTCAGATACACTGGCATCTGCCTCCTGACTTTCCTCTGCGTTTCAGCTCCTGTTTCTACTAGAACCTGACAAATGGTCTTCTAGATTTGATGGTTGTTCTATGTGAGAAAAACCTGATTATTAGTTAATCTCCATTATTCCTGTTTGACATATGTTTATACTAGTCCATGTCCTAAGCCACTCCTAAGCCGTTAGGTGGGCTGGCTTTGGATCAGGTGACACTCTCTTCCAGTAGAACATTTCAGTTGTTCAGTGTTATTCTTAACTTGAGCTCTGTTTCTGGCCTGTGTTTGTGAAGATCCCACCTGAACCACAAGGGAAATCAACCCTCTGGACGTGTGATCTCAGTTTATCTAGTTCCTGTCTTTTTTAAGAACATTGAAAATATTTGACATATGACACCGTGGAAATTTAAAATGTACTATATTTTGACTTGATATATTTATATGTTGCAATATGATTAGCACCATAGCTGGATAACTCTTTTATCATGTTACAGAATTATCATTTCTTTTTTATGGTGAAAACGTTTTAATATCTAGACCCTCAGCAACTTTGAAGTTTACAACTTTAAAAAAATAATTTTTACTGTAATTGCTAATCTGTGCATTAGCTCCCCAGAGCTTATTTTTTACTAGTTTCAAGTTTTTACCCTCAAACAATTTATCCCCATCCATCAGTACCCTAGTCTCTGCTAACTACTATTCTAGTCTTTGTTTTTATAAGTTCAGCTTTTTAAGATTCCACACATAAGTGAGATCCTAGAGTATTTGTCTTTGTCTGTCTGACTTACCTCACTGAGCATAACACCCTCAAGGTCCATCCATGTTGCTGCAAATGGCAGGCTTTCTTTGTTTCTCATGGCTGAATGATATTCCATTGTGTATATATACACAGCTACTTTATTTGTCGATTGATGGACACTTGACTATTGTGAATAATGCTGCAATTAACACGTGAGTGCATATATCACTTTAAACTCTTGTTTGCATTTCCTTGGGAAATATGTGCAGGAGTGAAATTATTGAATTATATGGTAGTTCCATTTGTAGTTATTTATGGTGATTCTTGTCTTTTTCTGCCCCTTTATCTAATACGTAAGCCCCACCCAATCGCTCTCCATTGTCCATCCTGTTTTCCAATAGTCATAGAATTTATCTAAATCTGATTGTAAGCAGAGTTGATCAGAAGTGGAACTTATTTTTTTGGGGTATAGGAGGGTGAGTAGAAATAAATTAGCTTAAGTAGTAAAATTTGGTAAATACAATATGGTAAATGAAATTTGTGCTGATCCAGATAAGAAATGGAGAAGGAACCCATGTGACTAATAAATGGTTTATGTTGTTGTGGACTCCAACGTGAGGCACCAAAACGCAGGGACTGGCTCTGTGGGGTGTTGGGGGCTCAGGAGAGGCCTCAGGGACCTGCTGGCATTTGGGTTGCCATGGCTACTAGGTCTCTCCCTGAGGAAAGTCAGACAGAGGGAGACAAAGGACAAACAACTGGACTTCTGAGTTAGGTGAGAGATCACGTGCTGCCCAGTGAGCTCCTGTTTGGGGAAAGTTACTGAGAACCCCTTGGGAGGGGTTTGGAGAACACAAAGTATTTGCTCCAGAGAGTAAGCATTTGGGTGGCAGATAAAGGGTTAACTCTTGACCTGTGGGTTGGATTCACAGGGGCTTGTCCTTTCCCCCATGTGTTTGGTTTATGGTGCTGGTAAATAAGTGATCTGAGGCTCAATGCATTGTATTGACTCAGTTTCCTGAAAGAGACCTCAAGGGAAGTCAGCAGAGTTATTCCTGGACTTCTGAGTTCCTGACCCCATCAATATATCAAAGGCACAAAGGAAGGAGCAGAGCTGGTGGTGTGGGAACATGTCACTTACCCCCCTGTCCCTGCAACCCCAGGGGGAGCGTGACTGCCACTGTCGGTGTGCTCTGAGGAGAGTTTTGTCCTATCTATTTGAAATGAATGGCAAGCTTTCAGGAAATTGCAAAAAGAGTGAATACCCTTTTAATCCCTTCCCTTAGCTTCCTCAAATGTTAACATTTTGCCACATTTACTCTCTGATTCTTTCTTCATATACATATGATTTTTTCCTGCCCTGAATCTCTGGAGAGAAAGCTCTGGGCATGCTAACCCAAAATAATTTCCTAATAAAAAATGGCATTCTCTTACATTCACATAGGTCAATTCTCAAATTCAGAAATTACCAGAGACAACCGTGCTATCTAACCCATGGGCTGGCATGGGAATTGGTGTTCTAAATCTTTTTGTTTTTGCAGGATCTTAAACTTCCTTGCTCTCCTTTGTCCCATCACTGCCCAGACTCCAGAGCGTGCCTTTCCCTCCTGTTCATGCTCCACTTCCCTGAAAATGCCGCCTTTCCGTGCTGCCTCACTGCATCCTGGGCACTTAATCGAGCCCGTCCTGCTGCGCCCCTGCTCTGTGACGCCAGAGCTCCTCAGTATTTTCATGAAAAGTGGAATTTCTCTTACAGGTGATTTAAGATCAGTTTTCTGCTCTCCTCTGTATAGGTTTTCCTGTCCTCTCTGGTTTTCTGCACAGACCCGTGGCTCTAGTGATGAAATGGCTGTATTTTTCTACTTTCAGTTGGTTTAGCAGGTATTTTAATGTCTAGTTATGCTAACAAGACAGGTTTAATGTCATCAGTATCTTATTTTCTGGTGATCCGTACAGCTTCTGAAATATGTATGGAGAGATCCCGGTTTGGGCAGCTGTCATTACTGCTTAAATAACCTCTCCGGGTAACTCCTGAAGCACATCCCTCCCGTGGTCATGTGGGACCCTCTCTCCCTGCAGCCCCGTGGATCAGGAGTCCTCGGGCCCCAGAGGTTGTCCCCAGCTCAGGACCAAGATGACGGGGGGCCCCGAGGATGGGGGAGTGATGGATGTCAGGCAGGTGTGTGTCCTCAGGTTTCTTCCAATATTTATGTCACTGCGGAAAATGGCAATTGCTCCTGAACAACCACTGTTATCTTGTCCTCCTGAGGCAGGTGTGGACTTCTGGGTGAGCAGCAAGGGAAAGATGCAGGACTTCCCAGGTGTGTCGGGTCCAGGCTCTCATGAGGACATTTTCTCCGACACGTGCACTAGAAAGCAGACCTTCCCGGAGGCTCAGGATGACCAAGAGGAGGCCCCGTTACTACCCAGAGGACCAAGAAGCGTTCAGCCACTTCTGGATTTGCCCTGAGGTGGTTCAGAGACCTTCAAACTGCAGGTGAGAGGACAGGTGCCGTGGGCATCATCTAACCCCTCCTCGGGCTCTTCAGGTGACACTGGGGTGGCTCTAAGGTGGAAGATGGCTGACAACAGGCTGTGGTGAACTGAACATTGTCCCTAGTACCCTTGGTACTACTGTGTGTTGAGGGTGGGGTGTTCATCTGAAGTAATTATTGATAGGGGGTAAAAGAAGCTCATAATTCAGTTTCCTGTTATCAAGTTCGTCCAGGGCATGTCAGGGTGATCAGCCCTGCCCACGGATGCATTGATTTATTCCTACCAGTCAAAGTCTTAGACAATAGTGAGCAGACAAGATGCTACTGTCTTCATGCCCACATTCTCCTGGGGGAGTCACCAACGGTGATATATAAGCTGCGCAAAAAGATCACAGTCAGCGATATGTGCTGTGAGGGAGATCCGACCAGGCAATGCCCTCACCGGATGGGTGTGAACAAGGGCTTCATGGAGGAGGCGGTCAGAGAGGACCTCTCCACAGAGCCGTCAGCAGGCCACTGGCTGAAACGTGGGCCGGAAGTGGCATGTGTAAGTGTCCAGCAGAGGGAGGGTGCAGGACAAAGGCGCAGAGGCAGGGCCGGGCTTGGCACATCCAGGCAGTGGGAACGCAGGAGACTCAAGGTGGATGCACAAGTCGGAGGAGGATGTGATTCACAGTCCACTGCCCACCCCTGCCGTCTATTAGAGGTGCCACCATGGGACTCCTGAGTAAATCATGAAGGGCAGACTGGACTTCACATTCCTCAGGTCTTTACTTCCAGGGACAGCTAGTATCCAAGATGAGTCTCCTGGGAGACAGGAGATCAGGTCATTAAGTGTCAAATCAGCTAGTAGGAGTCAAATTCTTGCCCCACAACTGAAATTCAATAAATATCTGTCCATGGAATGAGTAACAGCTGTTACTGATATTAAAGCTCATTATCCTCCTTGAATAAAAGGAGCTGCTTCCTCTTTCATGAACCACAGGAGCTCTGGAGAGCTTTGGCTTCCACCCTCACCCCTGAACCTCCCCAGGAGCAGGGAGCCCTGCTACCCCATGCTCACTCCTCCCAGACGCGCTGCTCCAAGGCCTCCCTGGGGGTCCCTTGCTTCTTGGTCACTAGCTGTGTGTTCCTAGATAAAGTGTCTGCATCAGGAGAGGGAGGAGGGACGGACGGGAGCAGGCGGAGGGAGGATGTCCCCCTGGGCTGGAGAGGCCCTGAGCAGACCTGCTCCCAACGGCAGATGGGGGAAGGACTCACTGCCGTGCCTGCTCTGCCTACTGGCGTCTCCTCCCTGGCCTCCTGTCAGCTCAGCCCCACCTGCCAAAGGGCCGTGAGACCCTCAGCATGTCCCTCCCAGAGCTGTTTTCTCACCATAGCCTCGGGAGTGGGGAAAGCCCGGTGGCCCACTCAGAACCCTGTCCCTTTGTTCACACATCACCACCCGTCACTCCCCAACTTCCAGCCCACCCATCCTCCTTCTCTGCTCACTTCCCTCTCTCCACAGCAGTGGGTCCTTAGACCCACTAAAATCTTAGAAAGACAAGTGAAAAGATGTAGGACAGATTGAGTGCACCCTTCCTGGAGAATGAGAGCAAAGACACACACAGAGGTGTGGACAGCAAAGGATCTTCGCATTTTGTCCCCAAGTCATAGTCTTCAGAGCTAAAAGTATCTTTAAGGGATGCTTTTAAAGTTCTTAAAGCCACCCTGCTCTTGGCTGAGAGGCAAGGTGCTGAGGTGCTCGTGCTCCCTGTACTCTACATACCTGGTAAGAGTGAACACAATGCAAGAGTGGGAAGGCAGCTAACAAACACACTTTGCTTCACTGAACTTGATTCCAGCTGCAGAACCTTCTCCTGGGCCCGCGTATACACTTGAGAGTGTGACTAGGTTTCCCCAGCGCTGCTGGGCACTTAAGAGTGAGGCCCCTTCCCAGGGGGCACTTTCCATGTTCCATGCGGCTTTTCCAACGCACTAGTACTGGCCCTTGACTGGTGTGCAGTCTGACTTGAGCTCTAACATGCACAATGAGCTTCCTTCGTCTTCCTTCTCACTACCTGCCCAGGAGGGGGAGCCAGTAGCACACGTCTGTGCGGTCAAGCTCACCACCAGTAGGGTCCATACTCTCTCTACAAACTGGCAACTAAGAAACAAGTTCTAAACTCATGAGTCATTTGGCATCTGAGAATGTCTCTGGGTCTCCAGTCACTGCTGTGAGCATAGGTCTGGGCACATTTCATCCTCACAGTGAGACCTGTGGTGGCAGATGATGCTCAAATTCGTGGTCCTCAGCAGGGCATGAAAGCCCCTCCCAGGACAGAGCCCCAAACACAAAATTTCCCTGTGGACAGTGGGTAGGGGCATGGGCAGCTCAGGGCCTTGTTGCTTTCGGTGGGGCTCTGCCAGCCGGAAGCTCCTGGGACATGACAGCTCTGCCTTCCCCGTAACAGTCCCACTACCCGTATAATGACTTGGGTGACCAAGGAATGAGATGGAAAGTATTCATCTTACTGGAACCCATTGCTTCCACCAACCCTTAG
The DNA here is from genome assembly GCF_040802235.1 of Manis javanica. Lineage (NCBI taxonomy): Eukaryota > Metazoa > Chordata > Mammalia > Pholidota > Manidae > Manis > Manis javanica. Next base: position 168,447,831 of record NC_133156.1, on the reverse strand, counting down.
CCAAGAAATACACTGGAAAAAGGAACTTGGTTACGCTGGGTAGTTCATAGAGAAACTGGAAGGCTGAAGGGAAGGCCTGGGGCTTTGCAGTTGAGAAATGTACCCTTGATGAATGCTGCTCATAAGTTCGAGACTGCAGTGTGTTCTTACATTGCTACTGGTGACTCTGGGTATTGTCCCAGGACCTTATCCTTGCTGCTATTGTTTCCATCAGGAAGAGGAGTTTTCTTTATTGCTTTCTCAGCTTAGAGTGAGGTGAATCTGTGACTCTATGAGGTGGTATACAGGGCAACAGGAAGCCATGTTATACCATGGAGAATCTCTTTGAAGTGTCCGGTTTACTGGTATGTTTCATGCGAAGTGTTTTATATTAAAATCTACATACGTAAAGAATGGAGGAGAACACTGGTGTAAGTTGTGTATAAAAATGCAACTCATTTTTGAGTATATATTTTGTATCCTGCGACTTTGCTTTGTTCTTTAGTTCTAACAGTCTTGTTTTTGGTGGAACCTTAGGTTTTTCTCCATAAAAGATCATATTACATGTAAAAAGAGATAATTTTACTTCTTTCTTCTGATGTGAGTGCTTTTTATTTATTTTTCTTGCCTAATTGTTCTCGGTAGGACTTCTGGTATTATTTTGAATTGAAGCAGTGAGAGTGGGTATCTTTGTGTTGTTCTTGATTTTTGAGGAAATACTTTTAGTTTTTCACCACTGAGTATATTCGTTTTTCATATATGGAGTAGTTTTTCTTTATTATTTTGAGAATAATCTAAAAGGAAAATAAGAACACAATACTACTTACCATTGCACCACAAAAATTACTTAGGAATAAACTTAACTAAGGAGGTGAAAAACATATACACTGAAAACTACAAATGTTGCTGAAGGAAATGAAAGAAGACAAGATAAATGGGAAGTTCTTGGAGTGGAATACTTAATATTGTTAAAATGTACATTCTGCCCAGAGCAAACTAAAGATTCCATTCAATGTCTATCAAAATCCCAATGGAATTATTATTATTATTATTATTTTTGAGAGAGCATCTCTCATATTTATTGATCAAATGGTTGTTAACAACAATAAAATTCTGTATAGGGGACTCAATGCACAATCATTAATCAACCCCAAGCCTAATTCTCAACAGTCTCCAATCTTCTGAAGCATAACGAACAAGTTCTTACATGGTAAACAAGTTCTTACATAGTGAATAAGTTCTTGCATGGTGAACAGTGCAAGGGCAGTCATCACAGAAACTTTCGGTTTTGATCACGCATCATGAACTAAAAACAATCAGGTCAAATATGATTATTCGTTTGATTTTTATACTTGATTTATATGTGAATCCCACATTTCTCTATTATTATTATTATTATTATTATTATTATTATTATTTTTAATATAATGCTGAAGTGGTAGGTAGATGCAAGATAAAGGTGGAAAACATAGTTTAGTGCTGTAAGAGGGCAAATGTAGATGATCAGGTGTGTGCCTATAGACTAGGTTTTAATCCAAGCTAGACAAGGGCAACAAAACATCCAAGGATGCAGAAGATTTCTCTCAAAACAGGGGGGGTGAGGTTCTAAGTCTCACCTCTGTTGATTCCCAATTTCTCACCTGATGGCCCCCCTGCGACTGCCTGTCTTCGGTTGTTCCTCCCTTGAGGAATCTTACCCGTCTCTGGCTAATCAGTCATCTTCCGGGGCCATTCAGGGAAATGTAAAGTTGGTAAGTGAGAGAGAAGCAATATTGTTTGAAAAGGTTAGCTTTTTACTTCTTTGCAGATTTATGCCCTGTGGCTTCTATGCCCAGCATTTGTCTTGAGGTATCTTTACCACTTGGAAGAATTATGATACTCGGTAATTTCGATATGAGGCACGAATTCTGCTTAAGGGTTGTAATTAGGAAGGAAGAAGAAAAGCTATAGAAGTAGCAGACGGAAGGAAACATGGGAAGATTATTTCTTTGACATATCTTCTTGTAGAGTAACATAAGCATGTATAGGTTTTAAACTACTAATTAAATTGTGTACACACATTAACATAATAGGAATACAGCTACATAACCAAAGCAGACCTACAATTACCAGCCATATCCAGTGAAACCAAGAAAACCAGTTAGGCACCGTAGGCAGTTGTAAAAACTTATCAGTGATATGATGGATATTGTCTAACTGAATTTGAATAGTTTGAGAAAAATCAGACAAATTAAAACAACACATTCCTGGGAACTGTTCACATCCCATATGTTCTTTTAACAGTAGATAGTCTATAGTCGCAAGATTTTGGAGCGCTGCAACTTGCACTTCTCCTAATTCTTGGTTGAGTTCCAACAGTATAGATCCAGTCAAATTTGTTGTTTTACTGTATGCACAGGCCAGCTTAGATATCTCCTTCTTCATTCCAATGGCAAGTCCAGGAACCGGTGGGATGAATGCAGCTACAACTGCAACAGCGCCAGGATCTTTGTTGAAGTTTTTTGATGATCATCTTCTGGAATGACTCTTCCAGAGGATGTTGATGTTGGAAGTTCTTCTTCATATCGTATCTTAATTTGTTTTCTGGGTAGCCAAATTAGGCTTTGATCCGCTGTATAAACACAAACAAACCCTATGCCCACACTTTGATATGCCCTTTATACCATTGTGAAGAACTTATTGGAGATCACCCCACAGGAACTGCTTTTTTTTTTTTGAGAGGGCATCTCTCATATTTATTGATCAAATGGTTGTTAACAACAATAAAATTCAGTATAGGGGGGTCAACGCTCAATGTACAATCATTAATCCATCTCAAGCCTAATTCTCGTCAGTCTCCAATCTTCTGAAGCATAACGAACAAGTTCTTACATGGTGAATGAATTCTTACATAGTGAATAAATTCTTACATGGTGAACAGTACAAGGGCAGTCATCACAGAAACTTTCGGTTTTGATCATGGAATATGACCTATAAACCATCAGGTCAAATATGAATATTCGTTTGATTTTTGTACTTGATTTATATGTTGATCCCACATTTCTCCTATTATTATTATTATTTTTATTTTTAATAAAATGCTGAAGTGGTAGGTAGATGCAAGATAAAGGTAGAAAACATAGTTTAGTGCTGTAAGAAGGCAAATATAGATGATCAGATGATCAGGTGTGTGCCTATGGACTAAGTATTAATCCAGGCTAGACAAGGGCAGCAAGACATCCACGGATGCAGAAGATTTCTCTCAAGGCAGGGGGGGTGAGGTTCTGAGCCTCACCTCTGTTGATCCCCAAATTCTCACCTGATGGCCCCCCTGCGACTGTGCCTGTCTTAGGTTGTTCCTCCCTTGAGGAATCTTACCCGTCTCTGGCTAACCAGTCATCTTCCAGGGTCATACAGGGAAATGTAAAGTTGGTAAGTGAGAGAGAAGCCATATTGTTCGCAAAGGTTAGCTTTTTACTTCTTTGCAGATTTATGCCCTGTGGCTTCTATGCCCAGCACTTGTCTCGAGGTATCTTTACCACCTGGAGGAATTATGATACTCGGTAAATTCGATATGAGGCACGAATTCTATTTAAGGTTTGTAATTAGGAAGGAAGAAGAAAAGCTATAGATGTAGCATATGAAGGAAACTTGGGAGGATTGATTATTTCTTTGACATATCTTCTTGTATAGTACCTTAAGTATGTATAGGTTTTAAACTACTAACTAATTTGCACACACATATTAACATAATAGGAATACGGTGACATAAACAAAGCAAATCTATAATTACCAGCCATCTCCAGTGAAGCCAAGAAAACCATTTAGGCACCCTAGGCATTTGTGAAAATTTATCTATGATATGATGGATATTGTCCAACTGTACTTGAACCATCAGACAAATTAAAGCAGCCCATTTCTGGGATCTGTTCACATCCCATATGTTCTTTTAACCATAGGTAGTCTATAGTCATGAGATTTTGGGGTGCTACAACTTGCACCCCTCCCAACTCCTGGTTGAGTTCCAACAGTACAGATCCGGTCAAATTCGTTGTCTCACTGTATGCACATGCCAGCCTAGACATCTCCCTCCTCCTTCTTATGGCAGGTCCAGGAGACGGTGGGCTGGATGCAGCCACAACCGCAGCATCGTCCGGATCCCTGTGGAGGCTTTTTGATGATCATCCCCCGGCACAAGTCCTCCAGAGAGTGCTGATGCCGGAAGCTCCTCCTCATATCGTATCTTAGTTCATTTTCTGGGTATCCAAGCTAGGCCTTGATCTTCTGCGTAGAAACAAACAGACCCTTTGCCCACACTTTGACATGCCCTCTATACCACTGTGCAGAACTCATTGGAGGTCAGCACACAGTAACTGCTTTTTTTTTTTTTAATTAAGAGAAAGGAATATTATCAGAAAAGAGTACCTCCATAGCTGATCATCTGACACCCTTTAAGTGATCAACATTAAGGATATTTAAAGCATGCGTTTTGATTTACCAATAGTTTTATCCTGTTAAGGAGTAATCCCCCTTTTCTTTCTTTCTTTCTTTTTTTTAAAAAATTTTTAATCTACACTTACCTGAAGAATACTATGTTTACTATGCTCTCCCCTATATCAGGTCCCCCCTAACAACCACATTACGGTTACTGTCCATCAGCTTAGCAAAATGTGGTAGTGTCACTACTTGTCCTCTCTGTGTTGTGCAGCCCACCCTCCCCTTTCTCCCTCCCCCCCATGCATGCTAATCTTAATACCCCCCTTCTTCTTCCCCCCCCTTATCCCTCCCTGCCCACCCATCCTCCCCAGTTCCTTTCCCTTTGGTACCTGTTAGTCCATTTTTGGGTTCTGTAATTCTGCTGCTGTTTTAGGAACTGCTTTTTTTTTTAAGAGAAATAAATATTATCAGAAAAATGTACTACCATAGCTGATCATCTGACATCTTTTAAATGATCAAAATTAAGGATATTTAAAGCATGCATTAATCATTGATTTGCAGTTAGTTTTATTCTATGAGGGAGTAATCCTCCTGCTCTTTTTTTTTTGTTATCATTAATCTACAATTACATGAAGAATATTATGTTTACTAGGGTCTCCCCTATGCCAGGTCCCCCCCCCCACAAACCCCTTTACAGTCACTGTCCATCAGCATAGCAAAATGCTGTAGATTCACTACTTGTCTTTTCTGTGTTGTACTGCCCTCCCTTTCTCCCACCCCCCCATCATGCATGCTAATCATAATACCCCCTTTCTTCTTCCCCCTTATCCCTTCCTACCCACCCATCCTCCCCAGTCCCTTTCCATTTGGTACCTGTTAGTCCATTCTTGGTTCTGTGATTCTGCTGCTGTTTTGTTCCTTCAGTTTTTCCTTTGTTCTTATACTCCACAGATGAGTGAAATCATTTGGTATTTGTCTTTCTCTGCTTGGCTTATTTCCCTGAGCATAATACCCTCCAGTTCCATCCATGTTGTTGCAAATGGTAGGATTTGTTTTCTTCTTATGGCTGAATAATATTCCATTGTACATATGTACCACATCTTCTTTATCCATTCATCTACTGATGGACATTTAGGTTGCTTCCATTTCTTGGCTATTGTAAATAGGCTGTGATAAACATAGGGGTGCATATGTCTATTTGAAACTGGGATCCTACAATTTTAGGGTAAATTCCTAGGAGTGGAATTGCTGGGTCACATGGTATTTCTATTTTCAATTTTTTGAGGTACCTCAATACTGCTTTGCACAATAGTTTAACTAGTTTACATTCCCACCAGCAGTGTAGTAGGGTTCCTTTTTTCTGCATCCTAGCCAGCATTTGTTGCTCCTAGTCTTTTCTATGTTGGCCATCCTAATTGGTGTGAGGTGATATCTCATTGTAGTTTTAATTTTCATTTCCCTGATAATTAGTGATGTGGATGGAGCATCTTTTCATGTGCCTGTTGGCCATCTGAACTTCTTCTTTGGAGAGGTGTCTGTTCAGATCCTCCTCCCATTTTTTTAATAGGGTTATTTGCTTTTTGGGCATTGAGGCATGTGCGTTCTTTATATATTTTGGATGTTAACCCCTTTTCGGGTATGTCATTTACAAATATAGTCTCCCATACTGTAGGATGCCTTTTTGTTCTGCTGATGGTGTCCTTAGCTGTACAGAAACTTTTTAGCATGATGTAGTATCATTTATTCATTTGTTATTTTGTTTCCTTTGCCTGAGGAGATGTGTTCAGGAAAAAGTTGCTCATGTTTATACTCAAGAGATTTTTGCCTATGTTTTCTTCTAAGGGTTTTATGGTATTATGACTTACATTCAAATCTTTGATCCATTTCAAGTTTACCTTTGTGTATGGGGTTAGACAATAATCCAGTTTTGCCAATACCAGCTGTTGAAAAGGCTGTGATTTCCTCATTGTTTGTCCATGGCTCCTTTATCATATATTAATTGACCATATATGCTTGGATTTACATCTGGGCTCTCTAATCTGTTCCATTGGTTTATGGGTTTGTTCTTGTACCAGTATGAAATTGTTTTGATTACTGTGGCTTTGTAGTAGAGCTTGAAGTCAGGGAGTGTAATTCCTCCCACTTTATTCTTCCTTCTCAGGATTTCTTTGACTGTTTGGGGTCTTTTGTGATTCCATATGAATTTTAGAATGATTTGCTGTAGTTCGTTGAATCATGCTGTTGGTATTTTGATAGGATTGCATTGAATCTGTAGATTGCTTTTGGCAGGTTGGCCATTTTGACAGTATAAATTCTTCCTATCCATGAGCACAGGATGTAGTTCCATCTATTGGTATCTTCTTTAATTTTGGTCATGAGTGTCTTGTAGTTTTCAGAGTATAGGTCTTTCACTTCCTTGGTTACATTTATTCCTAGGTATTTTATTCTTTTTTGATGCAGTTGTGAATGGAATTGTCTTCCTGATTTCTCTATCTTCAAGTTCATTGTTAGTGTATAAGAATGCAAAAGATTTCTGTGTATTAATTTTTTATCCTGCAACTTTGCTGAATTCAGATATTAGTTCTAGTAGTTTTGGAGTGGATTCTTTTGTTTTTTTTTAATGTACAATATCATGTCATCTGCAAACAGGGACAGTTTAACTCTTCCTTCCCAATTTGGAAGTCTTTTATTTCTTTGTGTTGTCTGATTGCCATGGCTACGACCTCTAAAACTATGTTGAATAAACATGGGGAGAGTGGGAATCCTTGTCTTGCTCCTGATATTAAAGGAAAAGCTTAAAGCTTCTCACTGTTAAGTATAATGTTGGCTATGGGTTTGTCGTATATGGCCTTTATTATGTTGAGTTACTTGCCTTCTATATCCATTTTCTTGAGAGATTTATCATGAATGGTTATTTAATTTTGTCAAATGCTTTTTCAGCCTCTATGGAGATGATCATGTGTTTTTTGTCCTTTTTTTGTTGATGTAGTGGATGATGTTGATGGATTTTCGAATGTTGTGCCGTCCTTGCATCCTTGGGATGAATCCTACTTGATCATGATGGATGATCTTTTTGATGTACTTTTGAATTGGGTTTGCTAATATTTTGTTGAGTATTTTTGCATCTATGTTCATCAGTGATATTGGGCTGTAATTTTCTTTTTTGGGGGTGCCTTTGCTTGGTTTTGGTATTAGAGTGATGTTGGCCTCATAGAATGAACTTGAAAGTATTCCCTCCTCTTCTAACTTTAGGAAAACTTTAAGGAAGTTGGTTATTAGGTCTAGACTAAATGTTTGATAAAATTCAGCAGTGAAACCGTCTGGTCCATGAGTTTTGCTGTTAGGTAGGTTTTTGATTTCCAATTCAATTTCCTTGTTGTTAATTGGTCTATTCAGGTTTTCTGTTTCTTCCTGGGTCAGTCTTGGAAGGTTGTATTTTTCTAGAAGCTTGTCCATTTCTTCTTGGTTATCCAGTTTGTTAGCATATAATTTTTCATAGTATTCTATCATAATTCTTTGTATTTCTGTAGTGTTAATAGAGATTTTTCTTTTCTCATTTCTCATTCTGTTTATGTGTGTAGACTCTCTTTTTTTCTTGATAAGTATGGGTAGGGGTTTATCTATTTTGTTTATTTTCTCAAAGAACCAGCTCCTGCTTTCATTGATTCTTTCAATTGTTTTATTATTCTCAATTTTATTTACTTCTGCTCTGATCTTTGTTTTGTCCTTCCTTCTAATGACTTTGGGCCTCTTGTTCTTCTTGTTCTAGTTTTGTTTATTGTGAGTTTAGACTGTTTGTTCGGGATTGTTATTCTTTCCTGAGGTAGGTCTGTGTTGCCATATAGTTCCTTCTTAGCATGGCCTTTGCTGTGTCCCACAGATTTTATTGTGTTGAATTATTGTTGTCATTTGTCTGCATCGATTGCTTGATCTCTGTTTTTATTTGGCCATTGATCCATTGATTGTTTAGGAGCATGTTAGTAATCCTCCATGTGTTTGTTTGCTTTCTCCTTTTCTTCATGTAATTTATTTCTAGTTGAATACCTTTGTGATCTGAGAAGCTGGTTGGTAAAATTTCAATCTTTTAAAATTTTCTGAGGCTCTTTTTGTGGCCTAGTATGTGATCTTTTCTTTTTTTTTAAATTATTAAGGTATGATGGATATACACTCTTATGAAGGTTTCACATGAAAAAACAATGTGATAACATTACCCATATTATCAAGTCCCCACCCATATCCCAATGCAGTCACTCTCCATCAGTGTAGTAAGATGCCACAGGTACATTATGTGCCTTCTCTGTGCTACACTCTTCTCCCCATGATCCCCCCAACATGTGTACTAAACATAATACCCCTCAATCCCCTTGTCCCTCTGTCCCCACCCGCCCTCCCACACCCCTCCCCTTTAGTAACCACTAGTTCATTCTTGGAGTCTGTGAGTCTGCTGCTATTTTGTTCCTTCAGTTTTTCTTCATTGTTATACTCCACAAATGAGGGAAATCATTTTGCATTTATCTTTCTCCACCTGTCTTACTTCACTGACCATAATGTCTTCCAGCTCCATCCATGTTGTTGCAAATAGTAGAATTTGTTTCTTCCTGATGGCTGAATAGTATTCCTTTGTGTATATATACCACACCATCTTTATCCATTCATCTCCTGATGGACACTTAGGTTGTTTCCATATCTTGGCCTTTGTAAAAGGTGCTGTGATAAACATAGGGGTGCATATGTCTTTTTGAATCTGAGAAGTTGTATTCTTTGGGTAAATTCCAAGGAGTGGAATTCCCTGGTCAAATGGTATTTCTATTTTTATTTTTTTGAGGAACCTCCATATTGCTTTCCACAATGTTTGAACTAGCTTATATTCCCACCAGCAGTGTAGGAGGGTTCCCCTTTCTCTGCATCCTCGCCAGCATTTGTTGTTCTTAGTCTCTTTGATTCTGGCCATTCTTACTGGTGTGAGGTGATATCTCATTGTGGTTTTAATTTGCATTTCCCTGATGATTAGTGATGATGAGCATCTTTTCATGTGTCTATTGGCCATCCGTATTTCTTCTTTGGAGAACTGTCTTCATATTCTTGACACATTTTTTAATCAGGTTATTTGCTTGTTGGGTGTTGAGGCATATAAGTTCTTTATATATTTTGGATGTTAACCCCTTGTCAGATACGTAATTTACAAATGTATTCTCCCACACTGTAGGATGCCTTTTTGTTCTGTTGATGGTTTCCTTGCTTTTTAGTTTGATATAGTCCCATGTGTTCATTTTTGTTTTTGTTTCCCTTGCTTGAGGAGATGGGTTCAGGAAGAAGTTGCTCATGCTTATCTTCAGGAGATGTTTGCCTATGTTGTCTTCTAAGAGTTTTATGGTTTCATGACTTACATTCAAGTCTTTGATCCATTTCGAATTTACTTTTGTGTGTGGGGTTAAACAATAATCCAGTTTCATTCTCTTGCATGTAGCTGTATACGTGATCTATTCTTAAAAATGTTCCATGTGCCCTTGTGAAGAATGTATTCTGTTGCTTTTGTGTTGAGTGTTGTATAAATGTCCATGAGGTCCATCTGTTCTAATACATTGTTCAGTGCCTCTGTGTTCTTACTTATTTTCTGTCTTGTTGATCTGTCCTTTGGAGTGAGTGGTGTGTTGAAGTCTCCTAAAATGAATGCATTGCATTCTATTTCCCACTTCAATTCTGTTAGTATTTGTTTCACGTATGTAGGTGCTCCTGTGTTAGGTGCATAAGTATTTATAACAGTTATATCCTCTTGTGGGACTGACCCCTTTATCATTATGTAATGCCCTTCTTTGTCTCTTGTCTTTCTTTGTTTTGATGTCTATTTTGTCTGATACAAGTACTGCAACTCATACTTTTTTCTCCCTATTGGATGAAATGTCTTTTTCTATCCCTTCACTTTTAGTCTGTATATGTCTGTGGATTTGAGGTGAGCCTCTTGTGGGCAGCATATAGATGGGTATTGATTTTTTATCCATTCAGTGACTCTATGCCTTTTGATTGGTGTATTCAGACCATTTACATTTAGGGTGTTTATTGGTAGGTATGTACTTATTACCACTGCAGGCTTTAGATTCGTGGTTTCCAAAGGTTCAAGGGTAATTCCCTTACTATCTAACAGTCTAATTTAACTCACTTAGTATGCTATTATAAACATAATCTAAAGGTTTTTCTCTCTCCTTTTCTTTCCTTCTCCATTCTTTATATATTAGGTGTCATATTCTGTACTCTTTGTCTATTCTTTGGTTAACTTTGGGGATAGTTGATTTGATTTTATGTCTGCTTAGTGGTTAATTGTTCTACTTTGCTGTGGTTTTATTTCCCTTGGTGACAGCTATTTAGCCTTAGCAATACTTCCATCTATAGCAGTCCCTCCAAAATGCCCTGTAGTGGTGGTTTGTGGGAGGTAAATTCTCTCAGCTTTCATTTATTGAAAACTGTTTAATCGTTCCTTCAAATTTAAATGATAATCTTGGTAGGTAAAGTATTCTTGGTTTGAGGTCATTCTGTTTCATTGCATTACATATATCATGCCACTCCCTTCCCTTCTGGCCTTTAAGGTTTCTGTCGAGAAATATGAAGATAGCCTGATGGGTTTTCCTTTGTATGTTATCTTTTTTATCCCTGTAGCTGTTTTCAGAAGTCTGTCTTTATCTTTGACCTTTGCCATTTTAATTATTATATATCTTGTTGTTGTCTTCCTTGGGTCCCTTGTGTTGGGAGATCTGTGTACCTACATGATGTGAGAGACTATCTCCTTGCCCAGATTTGTGAACTTTTCAGCAATTATATCCTCAATGACACTTTCTTTCCCTTTTTTTCTCTCTTCTTTTTCTGGTACCTCTATAATGCGAATATTGTTTCATTTGGGTTAGTCACACAGTTCTCTCAATATTCTTTCATTCTTAGAGATCCCTTTTTCTCTCTGTGCCTCAGCTTCTTTGAATTACTCTTCTCTAATTCCTATTTCATTTACCATCTCTTCAACTACATCTAATTTGCTTTTAAATCTCTCCATTCTATGTTTCATTTCAGATATGGAATTTCTTAATGATTGTATCTCCATCCTAAATTTGGCCCTGAGTTCTTGAATATTTTTGTGTATGTCCATAAGCATATTTATGATTTTTATTTTGAACTCTCTTTCAGGAAGATTGGTGAGTTCAGTTTCATTTGACCTTTTTCTGGGCTTTGTGAGATTTTGGTCTGAACCAGGTTCCTTTGACAGTTCATATTTGTATGTCGCACCCTCTAGTGTTCAGAAGTTCTAGTCTCTGGAGGTGCTCAGCCACTGGAGTGAGGTCAGTGGTTGTGGTTGCAGGGGAGTGGCACTATTGCCTGGAGACTGGAAAGAGCTATTTCCTGCTTCCTTGCTGCAGTGCCTGTCTACACTTTTAGAGTCAGTGAGCCGAGCACACATGTGAAAGCCTTTGTGCTTTACCTGTGTAGCTGTCATAGGTGGGGCATCCCTCTGGCTGGCCTGACACCAGGGCAGTGATTGCCAGTTTGGGAACTGGGGCTGGTTGGCCAGGAGGAAGGCTCAGCAGGCTACGTATCACAGTAGGGGGCCTTGGAGCTGAGTAGGCAGCCAGGGGGATGGAGTGCCTGAAGCTCCTGGAAGTTCCCCACCTGCTGGGCTGAGTGTGCTCAGACAACCTTGTCCACCTATCCCTTCTCCCTTGGAGTGCCATGCAAACCCCGGCCATTCAGCAGCCCTCTCACTGCTGGGAAGCTCTCAGACCACCCACTTTTCCTTTGTCCCAGAGCAGCTGTATGTGGATCCCTGTCCTCCACAAATGGCTGGAATCACAGTTACCCAAGTATTACACCTGTTTTAGCTTTCCAACCTCACTAATCTCCAGATCACCATACAGTGTAGATTTGTGCTCACAAAGCAGATCTCCAGGATTGGGTTTTCAGCAGTCCTAGGCTTCCATTCACTCCCTGCTCTATTTATCTTCCTCCCACCAGTGAGCTGGGGTAGGGGAAGGGCTTGGGTCCTACCAGATCAAGGCTTTGGTACATTATCTTGTTTGGTGAGGTCTGCTCTGTTCCCCAGGTGTATGCAGTTTCGTGCAGCCTTCTTTCCTGTTGCTCTTTTAGGATCAATTGCATTCACTATATTTTCATATTATACATGATTTTGGGAGGAGTTCTCATTCTTATGTATCATGCCTCCATCTTGAATCTCCACAATAGTTAACTTTTCTTAAAGTTGGAGAAAGTAGAATATTATGGTACCATGAGTATTTAGTGACAGGGATTGAAATAAACACTACTGAAAATTAGAAAAAAACTGATTGGAAGAGTGAATTTTCTTGGATCAAAACTAGACGGATACATTCTGTTACCATGATATTTGGAGACTGCAAATGAATAAACAAGACACAGATGAAAGGAGAGAGCAAGAATGTGTTCAGTTTGGCACTAAGTAAGTCAGCCCTCTGCTTGTGAAAAAATACAGTATTTCCCTATTTGAACCTCTGCGGTATCATCATATAGTCGTTGGGAAAATAATGATATGAAATAAATTTTGTTGTCACTTTACTTGACATCGCAGCAGTCTTTGCTAAGCCTTACACATCTTGTATCAGTTAGTTCTCACAACAGCCCTATAAGGTAGGAATATTTTTTTAGTTCAACTCTAGTTGACATATTAGTGTCTGGTGTAAAAAATAGTGGCAATTATTCCTATGTACAAAATGCTCACCACAAGAAGAGGTGTTACCATGCAAAGACATTAAAGGATTTGTGACTATATTTCCTATGCTAGACTTTGCATCTCATGAATGATTTTATAATTGAAGTTTGTACCTTTTGAACCCTGTCACTTGTCTCACCCATCCCGCTCACTCCTCCCTTCTGGCCACCACCCATTTGTTTTCTGTTCTGATAACTCTGTTTCTACATGTGTTTTGTTTGTTTTGCTTTTTAGATCGCACATATAAGTGAACTCACCTGATATGTGTCTTCCACTGACTTTGTTCACTTAGTATAATGCCCTCTAGGTTCACCAGTAGGAAGATCTTAACCTAAATTTCAAGAGTGGAGAGTGGCAGGCTCATGTAAGCTTTGCATACATGGAGTAGAAATCCTAGCAAGGATTGGTTTTCACCCATAACTTCTCCCCAAAATATTATTTGTTTTTATCCTCTCCTTTCTTGCAGCAAACTAAGAGCCCTCTTTTCTGTTCCCTGTCATTGTGGGAAGAATAGGGTCTGGTTTCTTTTTGATTCATTTACTTGGAGATTAGAGTCCCTCAGGCCCCCAGCTCATTTTACATCCCACATGAGGAATTTCTGAGCCCATCTTCTTTTTCTATGGCTCTGAGACACAAGGTTCAGTTTTTGAAGTTTTGCATTATGTTTCGGATAAAAATGACTTCAGTGCTGCAACATTTTCTGGTTTTAACAAAAAATTGTGCCATAAGTTCTCCATTTTCTTTTTGCCCCTTCCCTTGCCTTCTCCTTCTGTGTCTCTCTCCCTCCTTCCTTCCCTCCCTCCCTCCTTCCTTTTTTTCCCCAGAATGTTTTATGATTTTGCTAGGATTGCTAATAGGAAGAACCTAGCCTATCATTTCTGAAAACTGAACCCATTTAAAGACTTTATGGGTTTAAACTAATGAAGCTCTTCATTAGTTCTTCAAGCTGTTGGTAGTTTTAGAGCCTCTAAAGTTAATCTGAGAGCTTCTACATTGACCTCTTTGTCTTTCTAGTCACACAACCATAGCTCTGTGGTGACATACTTGGCTTGTGATTTGCAGGGGAGATTTTCACAATCCACTGCCTGTGAAACACACTTCTTTGCTCACCGATTGCTTTGCATAGACCCCTTCAGGCCCAGAGCAGCTGCTCAGGGTTTATAAAAGGTGCCTTTGCCATGGGAGCTGAACTGCATCAGGCAGGCAGGGGCAGCAAGATGATGTCACAGATGCAGGTCCTCATGTTCTTGTTGCTCTGGGTCACAGGTGAGAAATTCACAAGTGCCACAATCCTTTTGGAGTGAGTAATATCTTTTTAGAGTTAAAAATTTTTAAGATTTAATGAGAAATACTGGCTATTTCCAAAACAGTTCCAATATTGTATTGATTTGTAATGCTGTTAGAAAGCCTATATTTAAAATGTCATATTTCAAGTTGTGTAGCACAAAATTGTGTGTGTGTGTCATCCTTATCCATCTGTGATTGCAGGTGCCTGTGGGGACATCGTGATGACCCAGTCTCCAGCCTCCTTGGCTGTGTCTCCAGGACAGAGGGTCACCATTAACTGCAGGGCCAGTCAGAGTGTTAGCAGCTACGTAGCCTGGTACCAGCAGAAGCCTGGGCAGGCTCCAAAACTGCTCATCTACTCGGCATCCACCCGTGCATCTGGGGTCCCCGACCGGTTCAGTGGCAGTGGGTCTGGGACAGATTTCACTTTCACTATCAGCAGTGCCCAGGCTGATGATGTGGCAACTTATTACTGTCAACAGCGTAATAGCTATCCTCCCACAGTGCTTCAGCCTCGAACACAAACCCCAGGGTTATGGGCCAGTGCATCCCTGCTGGGCCAGCTGCTTCCTCCCCACACAGCTTTGAAATCACACACATCCCCCTATCTGCCTGAGAGGTCACACATCCTGACTTATTCCTGGCAGTTGGTAGAGCCCATTAGAAAATTAAGCCTGTTGAATTTTACTGGATCTCTTTTTGTAGGAGATTATTGAAGAACAATGCTCTGAAGATTTCTTAGAGATGCTGTTACGAGTTGTGTCATAGGGACTTGCATGTTTCCAATGTAAAGGTCCCATGATTGATCCAGGAAGGTCTGACTGTCCTCTCTCAAAGTGACCAGTGAATTGTACACCCTTGTGGATCAATTATCTCTTCCCTGTTCCTCCTTGACTGGCACATTTCTATTTCATTTCTTTATTCTCATGGTCTTCCTTCTTTATGTGCAGTCACCCTCCAAATCTGGTCCCAATAGCAAACCCATGACCTTGCTTATTAAAAACCTTCCACATAGCATGCAGCATCCCTCCCCTGCGTTTCCTTTCCATGGACCATGTTTTCCAGCCAAGCCTTTCTGGCCACTGTCACTGCAGCTGCTCTCCCACTCTGTCCCCCTTTTTACCTCCCTTTGCTCTTGGGTCCATTTCTTTCCATTGTACTCATTCTTACAAAAGTGATTCCTGAATTCTTCAAGCCACCATTCTAGAAACATCTGGTAGTGTTCCTCAGTATGTTTTCTCACCATTCCTCAACTTTCCTTTTAAAGCCATCTGTTGTATTTGTGTGAGAAGGTAATCATGCCTCTAAGAGTGCTATAAGTTGAATTTCTTGAATTACATGTCATTAACGTGTGATAACATGCAATTGCATGTAAATAACATGTAAACCTCCATTTTGGTGTAAAAGTCATAGTCTCTAATCATTTTAGTGTTTCTTCACCTTCTGTGAAATAATGAAATTTAGCTACAGGAACGATTGCTGCAAACCTGACCAGTCTCCTCTGAACACTAGTCTACATAATTGCTTCTCCCAGTAATTAGACATATAATTAAAGTATTAATATTAAGGTATCTAAGGCATTCATTTCTTCTAGATATGATTTCTGAGTGCATGTTATGTGTCAAGAGCACAAATACCTGCTTTCACTCCATTTGGGATAGACGGACAATACATAGCTTTGTAACTGCTACAAAGAAAAAATAAAGCCAGGGGGTAAACTTTGTTGGCTAAGAGGAGACATTTAAAATTGAATGAGAAATTATTAGCTATTGTAATGTAATAAACCATCCACAAAAGTGTAGTTGCTTAAGATGGCACTTTTTTTTTATTGCTGTCATGTTTATTGTTAGCTGGGTGGTTCTGTTAATATGGGCCAGGCTTGATTGATCTTGGGTTGCTTGTTCATGGATTTGAAGTTGGCTGACAGGTCAACTAAGTGGTAGCTGTTGTAGAAGGCTCGCATCTCTTTCTTCTCCTTCCCATCTGTGTAGCTGGTTGACCATCAGCTGGGGCTGTTTAGGTGACTTGCTTCATGTCTCTCCTCATCTGGTAGATGGCATTTAACTCCGATGGCAGTTGGCACAGTCCCGGGAGAGAGAGTAAGCACATACCACCTGCTGCAACCTAGCCTCGCAATGACCCAGTGTTCTACTGCTACATTCTAGGTCAGTGCAATAGATGTCATTGAAAAAGAAGGTAAATAGCTCCTGTCACTTGATACAGCGACTGTAAAGTGACATGGCCTAAAGCACAGGAATGGGGAGGGATAAAGATGGGGGACCTGTTTCTGCAATCCATCCATGGTCATAGAAAATTACCCTGAGAATATATGACTTAATCGATGTTTTAATGTAGAGAAGAAATGAGCCATAGGAAGACTTCCAGGAAATACAGCCCTTGTTTGAGGAAACAGCACATTACTGGCAGATCTGTGATCACACATAGAAAAAGAAGGAAGGCAATGTTGCTAAAATGGAGCGTACAAGGGGGACAGTGGGGGAAGTAAGATCAAAGGCCACACTGTGTAGGACGCTGTGGGCCTCTCCGAGGACTGGGGTTAGTTTGAAGGATGTGGTCAGTGGGAGAGCTCTGAATAGGGAAGAGGGAGCAGGAGGTCTGGCCCTGAGGGGATTCTCCACCTGGGGACTTTGTCTCACCTGGACACAGGAGCAGGGGCTCAGGATCTGGGATGGTGGTACCACTTGCTCCCTCTCGCCTTCCCAGGGGCTCAGACCCTGTGTCTAGAAGAGACCCATTTGTCTGCCTCTGACTACAAGTCTGACCATGTGTGAAAAGTGGGGAAGGTTGCTGCAAATCCCCAGGAGAATGAAGCGGGGCCGGTGGAGTCGGGTTGTGGTCACACCTGGTGATGCTTTGGAGGAAGCCCGGGGCGCCTGCCTTGCCCAGAGTAGCCCCTGAAGATGTGCCTGGGGTCACAGATGTGGTGGCTGTGACTCCCCCCCCATGGCATGTAGACAGACGTGTGGTCCTGAGGGGCTCGCTCCTGTGCATATAATCCCCAGAGAGCCCGGGCCCCTGTGAGGTGCAGGCAGCTGTCCTGTGAGGACCCAGAGCAGTTCTGGGAGGCTCAGGCCGGCCGAGGGTCCCTGCGCCTGTGCAAGGTGGGGCCCTTCATCCCAGATCCTCCATTCCACAGGGATGTGTCAGAAGGTGTGTGGCTGTGACCCAGGAGCAGGAGAACACAGGATGTTTTCTTCTAAATTTATCCTCAGTGGATTTAGCCCTTGGTTGTTCAGGTGTTCTTTAAACCAGCCTGATCATGAGAATCAGACAAAGGAATTTCATTCTCCCCTATGGTGCCCATTTGGCCTGGAGTGGCCATTTTGGCTGCCTTTTGGATGAAATCTCAGGCAAATCCTTCATCCTTTCTAGTAATTCTTAAATAATAGTGCCATGTCTACATTTCCTGTCACAGTTGGTTTCCTAGGTGCCTGGCAATGCGGGCCCTCTGAGCGGGTGAGCACCTCACTGTCCTCTGTCCCCACCTGTGGTCCACAGAGAGCTGTTGCCTGAGGAGGGAGAAGAGTTGGGTGGCACCAGCTCTCCGTCCCTGTCTGCACCCCAGTATCTCTGGCTTTTCCAGGTGTGAGGAGAGCTGTCACCCCTCCCTGTGCTGAGGTTGCTCCATCGTCCAGGTTTGCACCTCTCAGGGCTGCACCCTCACCTCCCAGAGCAGCACCTCAGCCCAGCCTCACCTTCGGTTTCCTTGGGCAGGAAGCAGATGTGCAGCCCTGAATGTGCCCCCAACCTTATGGAGAGACATCATTCTCTCCGAAGCATCCAGGAGGGGGAGGGTAGGACTCAATAAAAGTTCCTCAAAGGGCTTTTTCCAATTTCTATTTGTTGACCACCTTAGTGGTGATTCTTTGTAAAAGAGTCAGTGTCAAAAAGT
The DNA here is from genome assembly GCF_040802235.1 of Manis javanica. Lineage (NCBI taxonomy): Eukaryota > Metazoa > Chordata > Mammalia > Pholidota > Manidae > Manis > Manis javanica. Next base: position 168,429,514 of record NC_133156.1, on the reverse strand, counting down.
AGTTTTCAGAAAAAGTGGGAGCATCTCTCATCTTGGAAACTTTTCCAGAAACAGGGCTGAGATGGTCCCAGTGTCCTGTCCCATGCCAGGTGCCAGGAGGAGTGCACTCAGTTTGGGGCCTGTGTGACAGCAGACCTTGAGTCGGTCTCACTCTTAGGTCCATGGAGAAGGGATATCTTGGGAACTGGAATTTGGTTACTGATGGGAGGCAGCCGTGGAGGTGAGGCTGTGCTGTCATCTTCTCTGCAGAGGAGACAGTGACCTCTGCCCCTCCCAAGCCCGGGACTGACCCTCCCCCAGCTCCCCCTCCCTCTTTCAGCTCCACTCACCAGCCCCTCCACATCTACCTCAAACGCATTGCATCTGCATCATGTCCTCAGATACACTGGCATCTGCCTCCTGACTTTCCTCTGCCTTTCAGCTCCTGTTTCTACTAGAACCTGACAAATGGTCTTCTAGAATTGATGGTTTTATTTATGTGTGAGAGAAATCTGATTATTAGTTAATATCCATTATTCCTGTTTAACATATGTTTATACTAGTCCATGTCCTAAGCCACTCCTAAGCCCTTAGGTGGGCTGGTTTGGATTAGGTGACACTCTCTTCCAATGCAATATTTCCATTTGTTCAATGTTATTCTTACCCTGAGCCCTGTTTCTGGCCTGTGTTTGTGAAGATGCCACCTGAACCACAAGGGAAATCAACCCTTTGGATGTGTGATCTCAGTTTATCTAGATCTTGTCTTTTAATTTTTTTAATTTTTTAATTTTTTCTTTTGGTATCATTAATCTACAATTACATGAAGAACATTGTGTTTATTAGGCTCCCCCCTTCACCAAGTCCCCCCCATGTACCCTTTCACAGTCACTGTCCATCAGCGTAGTAAGATGCTGTAAAATCACTACTTGTCTTCTCTGTGTTGTACAGCCCTCCCTGTGCCCACCCCCACGCTATACATGCTAATAGTAAGGCCCCCTTTCTTTTTCCCCACCCGTGTCCCTCCCTTCTCACCCATCCTTCCCAGTCCCTTTCCCTTTGGTAACTGTTAGTGCATTTTTGGGTTCTGTGATTCTGCTGCTGTTTTGTTCCTTTGGTTTTCCTTTGTTCTTATACTCCGCATATGAGTGAAATCCTTTGGTACTTGTCTTTCTCCGTCTGGCCTTTTACACTGAGCATAATACTCTCTAGCTCCATCCATGTTGCTGCAAATGGTAGGATCTGTTTTTTTCTTATGGCTGAGTAATATTCCATTGTGTATATGTACCACATCTTCTTTATCCATTCATCTACTGATGGAAATTTAGGTTGCTTCCATATCTTGGCTATTGTAAATAGTGTAGTGATAAGCATAGGGGTGCATCTGTCTTTTTCAAACTGGAGTGCTGCATTCTTAGGGTAAATTCCTAGAAGTGGAATTCCTGGGTCAAATGGTATTTCTATTTTGAGCATTTTGAGGAACCTCCATAGTGCCTTCCACAATGGTTGAACTAATTTACATTCCCACCAGCAGTTTAGGAGGGTTCCCCTTTCTCCACAACCTCACCAACATTTGTTGTTTGTCTTTTCGATGATGGCAATCCTTACTATTGTGAGGTGATATCTCATTGTGGTTTTAATTTGCATTTCTTTGATGACAAGCGATGTGGAGCATCTTTTCATGTGTCTGTTGGCCATCTGAATTTCTTCTTTACAGAACTGTCTATTCAGCTCCTCTGCGAATTTTTTAATTGGATAATTTGCTTTTTGTTTGTTGAGGTGTGTGAGCTCTTTATATATTTTGGATGCCAACCCTTTATTGGATCTGTCATTTATGAATATGTTCTCCCATACTGTAGGATAGTTTCTTGTTCTTTTGATGGTGTCCTTTGCTGTACAGAAGCTTTTTAGCTTGATATAGTCCCACTTGTTAATTTTTGCTTTTGTTTCCCTTGCCCGGAGAGATATGTTCATGAAGAAGTCACTCATGTTTATGTCCATGAGATTTTTGCCTATGATTTTTTTTAAGAGTTTTATGGTTTCATGACTTACATTCAGGTCTTTGATCCATTTTGAATTTACTTTTGTGTATGGGGTTAGACATTGGTCCAGTTTCATTCTCTTACATGTAGCTGTCCAGTTCTGCCAGCACCATCTGTTGAAGAGACTGTCATTTCGCCATTGTATGTCCATGGCTCCTTTATCATATATTAATTGGCTATATATGTTTGGGTTAATGTCTAGAGTCTCTATTCTGTTCCACTGTTCTGTGGCTCTGTTCTTGTACCAGTACCAAATTGTCTTGATTACTGTGGCTTTGTAGTAGAACTTGAAGTTGGGGAGCAAGATCGCCCCCACTTTATTCTTCCTTCTCAGGATTGCTTTGGCTATTTGGGGTCTTTGGTGGTTCCATATGTATTTTTGAACTATTTGTTCCAGTTCATTGAAGAATGCTGTTGGTAATTTGATAGGGATTGCATCGAATGTATATATTGCTTTGGGCAGGATGGCCATTTTGACGATATTAATTCTTCCTAGCCAGGAGCATGGGATGAGTTTCCATTGTTAGTTAGTGTCCTCTTTAATTTCTCTTAAGAGTATTCACTTCCTTGGTTAGGTTTATTCCTAGGTGTTTTATTCTTTTTGATGCTATTGTGAATGGAATTATTTTCCTGATTACTCTTTCTATTAGTTCATTGTTAGTGTATAGGAAAGCCACATACACTTTGTGTTAATTTTGTGTCCAGCAACTTTGCTGGATTCTGATATTAGTTCTAGTAGTTTTGCAGTGGAATCTTTAGGGTTTTTTATGTACAATATCATGTCATCTGCAAATAGCGACAGTTTTACTTCTTCTTTACCAATCTGCAATCCTTGTATTTCTTTGTTTTGTCTAATTGTCATGGCTAGGACCTCCGGTACTATGTTGAATAACAGTGGGGTGAGTGGGCATCCCTGTCTTGTTCCCAATCTCAGAGGAAAAGCTTTCAGCCTCTCGCTGTTCAGTATGATGTTAGCTGTGGTTTTATCATATATATGGCCTTTACTATGTTGAGGTATTTGCTCTCTATGCCCATTTTGTTGAGAGTTTTAATCATGAATGGATGTTGAATTTTGTCAAATGCTTTTTCAGCATCTATGGAGATGATCATGTGGTTTTTTTCCTTCTTTTTGTTGATGTGGTGGATGATGTTGATGGATATTCAGATGTTGTACCATCCTTGCATCCCTGGGATGAATCCCACTTGGTCATGGTATATTTTTGTCTTGATGTATTTTTTATTTCAGTTTGCTAATATTTTGTTGAGTATTTTTGTATCTACTTTCATCAGGGATATTGGTCTGTAGTTTTCTTTTTTGGTTTGGTCTTCACCTGGTTTTGGTGTTAGGGTGATGTTGGCTTCATAGAATGAGTTTGGGAGTGTTCCCTCCTCTTCTATTTTTTGGAAAACTTTAAGGAGAATGGGTATTATGTCTTCTCTGTATGTCTGATAAAATTCTGAGGTAAATGCATCTGGCCTGGGGTTTTTGTTCTTGGGTAGTTTTTTGATAACCGCTTCAAGTTCATTGCTGGTAATTGTTCTGCTTCTTTCTGGGTCAGTCTTGGAAGGTTGTATTTTTCAAGGAAGTTGTCCATTTCTCCTAGGTTTTCCAGCTTGTTAGCATATAGGTTTTCATAGTATTCTCTAATAATTCTTTGTATTTCTGTGGGGTCCATCGTGATTTTTCCTTTCTCATTTCTGATTCTGTTGATGTGTGTTGACTCTCTTTTTCTCCTAATAAGTCTGGCTAGAGGGTTATCTATTTTGTTTATTTTCTTGAATTACCAGCTCTTGGTTTCATTGATTTTTTTCTATTGTTTTATTATTCTCAATTTTATTTATTTCTTCTCTGATCTTTATTATATCCCTCCATCTGCTGACCTTAGGTCTCATTTGTTCTTCTTTTTCCAATTTTGATAATTGTGACATTAGACTATTCATTTGGGATTGTTCTTCCTTCTTTAAATATGCCTGGATTGCTATATACTTTCCTCTTAAGGCTGCTTTTGCTGCGTCCCACAGAATTTGGGGTTTTGTGTTGTTGTTGTCATTTATTTCCATATATTGCTAGATCTCCATTTTAATTTGGTTGTTGATCCATTGACTATTTAGAAGCGTGTTGTTAAGCCTATGTGTGTTTGTGAGCCTTTTTGATTTCTTTGTACACTTTATTTCTAGTTTTATACCTTTGTGGTCTGAAAAGTTGGTTGGTAGAACTTCAATCTTTTTGAATTTACTGAGGCTCTTTTTGTGGCCTAGTATGTGGTCTATTCTGGAGAATGTTCTATGTGCACTTGAGAAGAATGTGTATCCTGTTGCTTTTGGGTGTAGAGTTCTATAGATGTCTATTAGGTCCATCTGTTCTAGTGTGTTTTTCAGTGCCTCTGTGCACTTACTTATTTTCTGTCTGGTGGATCTGTCCTTTGGAGTGAATGGTGTGTTGAAGTCTCCTAAAATGAATGCATTGCATTCTCTTTCCTACTTTAGTTCTGTTAGTATTTGTTTCAGGAATGTTGGTGCTCCTGTCTAGGGTGCATATATATTTATAACGGTTATATCCTCTTGTTGGACTGAGCCCATTATCATTACATAATGTCCTTCTTTATCTCTTGTTACTTTCTTTGCTTTGAAGTCTATTTTGTCTGATACTAGTACTGCAACTCCTGCTGTTTTCTCCCTATTGTTCACATGAAATATCTTTTTCCATCCCTTGACTTTAAGTCTGTGCATGTCTTTGGGTTTGAGGTGAGTCTCTTGTAAGCAGCATATGGATGGATATTGCTTTTTTATCCATTCTATTACTCTGTGTCTTTTGATTGGTGCATTCAGTCCATTTACATTTAGGGTGATTATTGAAAGATATGTACTTATTGCCATTGCAGGCTTTAGATATGTGGTTACCAAAGGTTCAAGGTTAGCTTCTTTACTACCTTACTGTCTGACCTCAGTCACTTATTGAGCTGTTATAAATAGAGTCTGATGATTATTTCTTTCCCTTCTTTTTCCTCCTCCTCCATTATTCATATGTAGCGTGTTTTGTTCTGTGCTCTTTTTAGGAGTGCTCCCATCTAGAGCAGTCCCTCTAAGATGTTGTTTGTGGGAGGCAAATTCCCTCAACTTTTGCTTGTCTGGAAATTGTTTAATCCCTCCTTCATATTTAAATGATAATCCTGCTGGATACAGTATCCTTGGTTCAAGGCCCTTCTGTTTCATTACATTAAATATATCATGCCATTCTGTTTTGGCCTGTAAGGTTTCTGTTGAGAAGTCTGATGATAACCTGATGGGTTTTCCTTTTGTAGGTGACATTTTTTCTCTCTCTGGCTGCCTTTAATACTCTGTCACTGTCCTTGATCTTTGCCATTTTAATTATTATGTGTCTTGGTGTTGTCCTCTTTGGGTCCCTTCTGTTAGGAGTTCTGTGTGCCTCCGTGGTCTGAGCAACTATTTCCACCCCCAGTTTGGGAAGTTCTCAGCAATTATTTTTTCAAAGACACTTTCTACCCTTTTTCTCTCTCTTCTTCTTCTGCTACCCCTATAATGTGGATATTGTTCCTTTTGGATTGGTCACACAGTTCTCTTAATATTGTTTCATTCCTGGAGACCTTTTATCTCTCTCTGCATCAGCTTCTATGCATTCCTGTTCTCTGGATTCTATTTCATCAATGGCCTTTTGAATCTTATCCATTCTGCTTATAAGTCCTTCTAGAGATTGTTTCACTTCTGTAATGTCCCTCCAGATGTCATCCCTTAGCTCTTGTATATTTCTCTGCAGCTCCATCAGCATGTTTATGACTTTTATTTTGAATTCTTTTTCAGGAAGACGGGTTAGGTCTATCTCCTTCTCAGGGGTTGTGATTTGGTCTGTATAAAATTCTTCTGCCTTTTCATGGCGATAGAGATAGTTTGTGGAGCTGGTGCAAGTGATAGCTGGGAGAACATCCCTTCTTGTTGGTTTGTGGCCTTCCTTTCCTGGGAGAACAGTGACCTCTAGCTGGTCGTGCTGGGAAGCTGCACGCAGTTGGGGCTTCTGATTCTTGCCTGGCTGCTATGGAGTTTAGCTCCACGGTTGCTGTGGGCATGAACTGCCTCGGGCTGCTGCTCTGATATGGCAGAGCCACATCAGAGGGGAAATGGCCGGGAGGCTGTTTATCTCTGTGAGGGGCCCCTAAGAGCTTCCCTGCTTTCCAGGGGGTTAGGGTGCCCAGAGTTCCCCGGGATTCCCAGCTGCTGGGCTAAGTGTCCTGGGATCCTTCTGTCCAACTGTCGGGTCCTTGTCCCTTTAAGACTTTCAAAAAGCACTTGCTTTTCTTTGTCCCAGGGGCGCTGGCTATGGGGGCCTGCTCACAGGTCTTACTGTCCTGTTTCCCTAGTTTCCAGCACCTCACACACTCACTGTGTCTGGGCTCTGGTGTGGCAGGCTATGACTGGGTATTTAGCAGTCCTGGGCTCCCTCTCCCTCCACACTCCGACTCCTTTCCTCCTGCTGGGAGCTGGGGTGAGGGGTGCTCGGTTCCCACCGGGCCGGGGCTTGTATCTTACCACCTTCACGAGGTGCTGTGTTCTCGCAGGTCTGGATGTAGTCTGGCTGTTGTCCTGTGTCTTCTGGTCCCTCTTTTAGGAGGAGTTGTATTTGCTGTATTTTCAAAAATATATGTGGTTTTGGGAGGAGATTTCTATTGCTCTACTCATGCCCCATCTTGGCTCCCTTCTCCTAGTTCTTGTCTTTTTTAAGAACATTGAAACATATTTGACATATAACACTGTGGAAGTTTAAAGTGTACAATATGTTGACTTGATACATTTATATGTTGCAGTATGATTAGCACCTGCAAGCTCAGACCAGTAACATGTTACAAAATTATCATTTCTTTTCTGTGGTGAAAACAATTTAAGATCTAGTCTCTTAGCATCTTTGAAGACAGTAGTAGTTTTTATTATAATCTCTTAGGTGTGCATTAGCTCCCCAGGGATTATTTATCTAGTAGTTTCAAGGTTTTACCCTTAAAGTATTTATCCCCAATTCCCCACCCCCATAGCCTCTTGTAACTACCATTCTAGTCTTTGTTTTTATGAGTTCAGCTTTTTAAGATTCCACACATAAGTGAGATCCTAGAGTATTTGTCTTTGTCTGTCTGACTAACCTCACTGAGCATAGTGCCCTCAACATCCATCCATGTTGTTGCAAATGGCAGGATTTCTTTCTTTCTCTCAGCTGAATAATATTCCATTTGGTATATATACCACAGTAGCTTTATTCGTCCATTGATATACACTTGGCTATTGTGAATAATGTTGCAATTAACACGGAAGTGCATATATCACTTTAAACTCTTGTTTGCATTTCTTTTGGAAATATGTGCTATAGTGAAATTACTGGATCATATGGTTGTTCTATTTGTAATTGCTTATGCTGATTCCTGCCTTTTTCTGCTACTTTATTGAATACCCAACCCCCAGCCAATGCTCTCTAGCATTCATTCTATTTTCCTTCTGTCATCAAATTTATCTTTATCTGAATTGTAAGCAGAATTGATCAGAGTGAAATTTCCTTTTCGTAGGATAGAAGGCTTAGGATAAGGGTTAGGCATTAGAAATAAATTAGCTGTAGTAGTAAAATTTGGAAATTGCAATAAGGTAAATGAAATTTGTGTTGATCAAGATAAGAAAGGGGGAAGGAACCCATGTGACTAATAATTGGCTTATGTTGTGGATTCAACCATGAGGCATCAAAATGTAGGGCGTGGCCTTGCAGTGTGTTGGGGTCTCAGGAGGGGCCTCAGGGACCTCCTGGCTTCTGGGTTGCCATGGCTACTGGCCAATTCCTATTTGTGTTCATTTTTCTGTACTGCAATTAAGCAACAAGAACACAAGACTTATGAAGTCTAGTATTTGTTGATAAATTGGCTGATGAGTTTTCTACTATTCCCAGTTGCTGTTGTCTGTGGGTGGACAGAATGCCTTCTCTGATATAAGGCTGATTATTTGTGTGGTTTAATACACTTGTCATCTATATTTTCAGAGCCTAATGTAATGAAGCTCTTTTCTTTCAGGGCTGTGGTTTGATCCATTTTTTAAGTGGTTTTATGAAGACATAATTTATGTCATAATATTCACCAGTCTTAAGTGCACTATTCCATACATTTGAGTAAATATGTACAGTTTTAACATCTACCATCACAATCCATCTTCAGAGTACTTTCATCATGAAAAATATTTCTTTGGTCTTATTTATAATTAGTTACTGGTCCCACAATCAGCCCCAGGAAACCCTGATCCACTTTCTGGACATGTAACTTCTCCTTTTCTAGAGATTTCATGTGAATGGGATCATATAGGATGTGGTCTTTTGTATCTGACTCCCCTCAATAGGCTATTTTTGAAAGTTTGTCCATGTTTATTGCTGAGTAGTATTCCTCCAGTTTTCTAACCTGGCCCCAACCTCTGTCTTTCTACTGCTTCTCCAAGAGAAGGTATGTAGAGAGAGGCAAACTTTTCAGGATATGATTTCTGTAAATGATTCTATGGGAAAATCATTTCCAGGCTTAAGATTTGAGATCTGAAAACTTTTAAGGCAACTCAGACAATTTAATAATCAATTGAATTAATGCTTAGACTACATGAAATTGAAATTGATAGAAATTAGAAAGTAATAGATATGTATATGTCCTTTGGATTGGATATCCTGGGTGATGTATTCAGGGACCTGAAAAAAAACTGTGGTGAGAGTTGAAATTTTAAAATCTTAGAAAGACATGCAAAGTGATGTAGGACTGAGATTGAGGGGACTCTTCAAGGGAGAATGAGAACAAAGACACATATACAGTTGCAGACAGTAAAGGACTTTTGCATTTTGTCCCCCAGGTCATAGTCTTGAGGGCTAAGACTATATTTAAGGGATGATTTTAAAGTTCTTAAAGCCTCCCTGCTCTTGGCTGAGAGGCAAGGTGCTGAGTGCTCTTCCTCTCTCTGCCCTGCATACATGGTCAGGGTGAAGCACAGTGCAAGAGTGGGAAGAGAGCTGGCAAACACTCTTTGCTTCACTGAACTTGATTCAGGCTGTGGAACCTTCTCTTGGGCCCGCGTATGCACTTCCTTGTAGAATCCAGATTTACCAAGAACTCTGCTAAGTCAGTTTAGCAAGAGACCCCCACTCTGCATATCTGATCACCCTGAATAAGTAATCGGGTTCCTCACCCTCCCCATCCTCCAGGTGGTGTCTGATAAGGCTGGGATGTCTTCAGGATTAGCCAGAACCCCTTACTCCTAGTGTTTCCTCTTAATAATTGTCCATTCATTGACTCCTAAACCTCTTCTTGGCTGTAAATTCCCACTTGTTCAGGCTGTTTTCAGAATTAATCCCAACTCTATCCAAAAGCCTATTTACTCTTATTGCAATACTCCTTAATAAAATCTGCCTCTACCATTTTGCCTACTGTGAAGTTCTGGTTTTCCTTTGATGTATGTGACATTTCCTCATTTCTTGGTAGTTGAATTGGATGTGGCTGTATATGTGTTTGTGTATTTGTATGAATTTGCTTGACAGTGTCACCACATCTCCCTGAGGCTGCTGGGCACATAAGAGTGAGGCCCCTTCCCATGGTGCACTTTACATGCTCCATGCAGCTTTTTCCAAGCACACTAGGATGGGCCCTTGACTGGTGTGCAGTTCTGACTTGAGCTCTAACGTGGACAATGAGCTTCCTTCATCTTACTTCTGGTATACAGAGGGCAATGTGAAGCTGTACAATATCATGGAGAATCTCTTTGGTGTGTCCATTTACTTGGATATCTCATGTGAAATGTTTTATATTAAAACCTACATACAAAAAGAATAGAGGGGAAAAGTGGTGTAATTTATGTATAAAAACGCAACTCATTTTTGAGTATTTATTTTGTGTCCTGCAGCTTTGCTTTGTTCTTTAGTTCTAACAGTCTTGTTTTTTGGGGAATTGTCAGGGGTTTCTACATAAAAGATCGTGTCACCTGTAGTTAGTGAACATTCTTGCTTTGTTGTTGATTTTGTATGAAATGCTTTCAGGTTATACCACAGAGTATGTTTGTTTTGGGTTTTTAATATATGGTTTTTATTATATTGAGAATAGGGAAAACAAGAAAACAATACTACTTACCATTGCACCACAAAAGTTACATAGGAATCAACTTAACTAAGGAGGTCAAAAACATATACACTGAAAACTATAAAACATTGCTGAAGGAAATTAAAGAGACACAGATAAAACGGAAAGATATTCTAAGTTCATAGACTGGAAGATTTAATATTGTTAAAAAGTCCATACTACTCAGAGCAAACTACAGATTCCATGAAATGTCTATCAAAATCCCAAAGGCAATGTTTTTACAGAAATAGAAAAAATCCTAAAATTCATATGGAACCACAAAGGATCCTGATATCAAAAAAATCTTGAGAAAGAATAAAGGTCAATAATTCATACTTACTGACTTCAAAACAGTATAAAGCTACCATAACTAAAACTGTATGGTATGAGTATAAGGATAGACATATATACCAATGAAGCAAAATAAAGAGCCCAGAAATAAAGCTCATGTACATATGGTGAAATGATTGTTGACAAAGGTGCCCGGAATGCACAATGGAGAAAGACAGTCACTTTAAGAAATTGTGTCAAGAATACTGGATACCCACATGCAATAAAGAATAGAGCAAAACAGGAATAATATAATGGAATCCTTATTTAATACCATATGCAAAACTCAATTCAAAAAATCAACATAAGAACTGAACTGCAAAACTCTTAGAAGAAAATACAGGAGGAAAGCTTCATAACATTGGTTTTAGCATTGGATTCTTGGATATGACACCAAAAACATGGACAACAAAAGCAGAAATAAGCCACTGGAACTGCATCAAACTAGAAAGTCAATACTCGGCAAGAGAAACAATCAACAGAGTAAAAACGCAACCTATGCAATGGGAGAAAATATTTGCAAACTATATATCTGATAAGGATTAATATGCAAAATACATAAGAAACTCCTACAACTCAATAACAAAACCAACAAATAAACTGATTAACAAATAGGCAAAGGACTTGAATAGGCCTTTCTCCAATGAACACATGCAACAGCCAACAAGTGCATGAGAAGATGCTCAACATCGTTAATTATTAGGGAAATGCAAATCGCAAAGACTTCACGCCTATTAGGCTGGCTAACAGCAAAAAACAAAACAAAAGTCGATATGTGTTGCTGAGGTTCTAGAGAAAATGGAACCCTTGAACACTGTTGGCAGGAATGTTAATTTTTGCAGCTGTTACAGACAATAGAATGGAGTTCCAAAAAAAGTTGGAAATAGTACTAACATATGATCCAGCAATCTTACTTCTGAGTGTATATTCAAATGATTTGATATTAGGGTTCTGAAGAGTTTTTCACTCTCTGTTCATTGTGGCATTGTTAATGAGAGTCAGGATATGGAAACAACCCTGTCAACTCCACTGACAGGTGAGTGCATGAAAAGAATGTGGTGTGTGTATATACAAGGGAATATTATTCAACCTTACATTGAAGGAAATCTTACCATTTGCTACAAATGGATGGATCTAGAAGACACCATGCTAATTGAAATTAGTCATCGAAGGACAAACACTGCTTAATTCCCTTTATTTGAGGCATCTAAAATGATGAAATGTACAGAAATAGACAATAAGATAGTGATTATTAAGGAGCAGCAGGGGAATATGTGGAATTGTTGCTCAATGGGTATAAAGTTACAGTTACACAAAATAAGTAAATTGCAGAGATCTGTACAGCACAGTGCTTATAGCTAACAGTAAGGTCTTGTGCACTTAGAGGTTTGTTAAGAGCGTAGATCTCATGTTAGTGTCCTTACCAGAAAGAAGAACAACAAAGGGACATGTGAAAAAACACAACCAATATGATATTATAAACTTAAAAGTTCATGAAGAGAGTAGATCTTATAATAAGTGAGAGAGTGGTAGAAAAAATAGGTAGTCAACTTTTTTTCAAATTGGAGAAAATAGAAAATTATGGTAACATGTGTTTAGTGGCAGGGATTCAAATAAATAAACACTAATGAAAATAGGAAAGAAAATAATTGGAAGAGTGAATTTTCTTGGAACAAAACTATAAGGATGCATGCTGTTACCATGACATTAGGAGACCATACAAATAAATAAACAAGACACAGATGAAAGGAGAGAGAGAGAATGTATTAGGTTTGGCACTAATTAAGTCAGCCCTCAGCTCATTAAACAGTACAGGATTTGCCAATTTGAACTTCTTCACGGTATCATCAAATAATCATCGTGACAATAATGATACGAGCTAAATTTTGTTGACTCTTTACTTGACATCAAAGCAGTGTCTGCTGAGGGCCTTACATATCTTGTATCAGTTCTCACAACACCCCTATAACATAAGAATTTTTTTAATTGCAAGATAGTTGACATATCAGTGTCTGGTGTAGAAAATAGTGCCAATTATGCCCATGTACAAAATGCTCACCACAAGAAGTGTAGTTACCATACAGAGATATTACAGGGTTATTGACCATACTCCCTATGCTGGACTTTTCGTCTCATGAATGATTGTATAACTGGAAGTTTGTTCCTCTTGATCCCTTCCTCCTGTCTCACCCAGACCCCTCACTCCTCCCTTCTGGCCGCCACCCATTCGTTGAAATCACATGGTGTGTGTCGTCCTCTGTCTGACTTATTTCACTTGGCATAATGCCCTCTAGCTTCAGCAGTAGGAAGAGCTTCACCTAAATTTTAAGAGTGGAGAGCGGCAGGTTCACATAAACCTTCCATACATGGAGTAAAAATCCTTTCAAGATTTGGTTTTGGCCATAATTTCCCCCCAAATATTGTCTGTTTTTTGTCCTCTCCTTTCCTGGGGCAAACTTGGAGCACTCTTTTCTGTTCCCTGTGGTTGTGGGAAGGGTAGGGTCTGGTATCTCTTTCATTTATTTACTTGGAGATTAGAGTCCCTCTGTCCCCCAGCTCAAATTAGGTCCCACATGAGGACATCTTGGGCCCATCTTCTATTGTTCTGGTCCTGAAACCCAAGCTTAAGTGTTTGAAGATTAACACTGTATTTAGAATAAAAGTGGCTTCAGTGATCCAACATTTTCTGGTCGTAGATTTAACAGTAAGTTGGGCCCAACTATCTGCGTTTTCTTTTTGTCCCTTCCTTTCCCTTCTGCTTCCCTCCCTCCCACCCTCCTTCCTTTTATCCCCAAATGTTTTATGATTTCACCAGGATTGCTGATAGGAAGAATATAGTCTAACATTTCTGGAAACTGAGCCCATTTAAAGACATTTTGGATTTGAATAGAAGCTCTTTATTAGATCTTCAAGCGGCAGGTAGTTTTAGAGCTTCTAACATTAATTTGAGAGCTTCTGCAGTGACCTCTGTGTCTTTTCTAGTCACCCGACTACATCTCAGTGATGGCGTGTTTGGCTTGTGGTTTACAGTGGAGACTTTCACAATATGCAGCTTATGAAACTCACTTCTTTGCTCAGTGATTGCTTTGCATAGACCCCTCCAGGCCCAGAGCAGCTGCTCAGGGTTTATAAAAGGGGTTTTTGCCATGGGAGCTGAGCTGCAGCAGGGGGGCAGGCGCAGCAAGATGGTGTCACAGACGCAGGTCCTCACGTTCTTGTTGCTCTGGGTCACAGGTGAGAAATTCACAAGTGCCACAATCCTTTTGGAGTGAGTAATATCTTTTAAGAGTTAAAAAATTTTTAGATGTAATTAGAAATACTGGCTATTTCCAATAGAGGCTCAATTTGTATTGGCATGCAATGCCATTAGACTGTTTTTAAAAGGACATATTTCAAGGTGTGTAGGATAAAGTGGTGTGTGTGTGTCATCCTTACCCATTTGTGATTGCAGGTGCCTGCGGGGACATCGTGATGACCCAGTCTCCAGCCTCCTTGGCTGTGTCTCCAGGACAGAGGGTCACCATAAACTGCAGGGCCAGTCAGAGTGTTAGCAGCTACGTAGCCTGGTACCAGCAGAAGCCTGGGCAGGCTCCAAAACTGCTCATCTACTCGGCTTCCACACGTGCATCTGGGGTCCCTGACCGCTTCAGTGGCAGTGGGTCTGGGACAGATTTCACTTTCACCATCAGCAGCACCCAGGCTGAGGATTTGGCAACTTATTACTGCTACCAGCATTATAACTATCCTCCCACAGTGCTTCAGCCTCGAACACAAACCCCAGGGCCGCGGGCCAGTGCATCCCTGCTGGGCCCGCTGCTTCCTTCTAGCAGAGCTTTGAACTCACACATCCCTCTATGAGCCTGAGAGGTCCCACCTCCTGACTGATTCCTGGCAGTAGGTAGGGCCCAAGAAGAAATTACATCAGGTGGATTTTTTGTATCCATTTTCATGGGAGATTTTTTTTGAAGAACAACCCTCTGAAGATCTCTTAGAGATGCTCCCAGGAGTTGTGTCATAGGGACGTGCATGTTCCCAATGGACAGGTCCCCTGAGTGAGCCAGGAAGGTCGGGCACCCTCTCTCAGCACGTCCCGTGAATTGTACACGCTGGTGGATCAATTCTCTCTTACCGGTTCCTCCTTGACTGGCTCATTTCTATTTTAATTCCTTATTCTCAGGGCCTTCCTTCTTTATCTGCAATCGCCCTACAACTCTGGACCTTCCCTATAGAAAACCCTTGGCCTCTCCTATTCAAAACCTTCCATGTAACATGTAGCATCCCTCTCCTGTGATTCCTTTCCATGGACCCTGTTCTCCAGCCAATACTTTCTGGCCACTGTCATTGCAGCTGCTCTCCCACTGGTTCCCTTTTGTACCACCCTTTGCTCTTGGGTGAGTCTCTAATTCTTTCAGCTGTCATTCTAGAAAGATCTGGTAGTGTCCCTCAGTGCCTTTTGTCATCATATATCAACTTTCCTTGTAAAGCCCTCCCTTGGATTTGTGAGTGAAGGAAGTCATGGCTCTAAGCATGCTATAAGTTGAATTTCTTGGATTACATGTAATTAATTTTAGTGCTGTTCCCTCACCTTCTTCTGAAATAAGGAAATTTAGCTTCAGGAACAATTGCTGCAAACCTGACCAGTCTCCTCTGAACACTAGTATACATAACAGCTTCTCCCAGTAATTAGAAATATAATTGATGTATTGATATTAAGGAATCCATATCATTCATTTCTTCAAGATATGATTTTTGAGTGCATGTTATGTGTCAAGAGCACAAATATCTGCTTTCACTCCATTTGGGAGAGACAGACAATACACAGCTTTTTAAGTGCTACAAAGAAAAATAAAGAAAGCCAGGGGGTAAACCTAGTTGGCTAGAAGGAGACATCTAAAATTGAATGTGGTATTAGTTAGCTATTGTCATGTATTAAAACACCCACAAAAGGGTAGTTGCTCAAGATGGCAGTGTTTTTATTGCTGTCATGCTTATGGTTAGCTGAGCAGTTCTGTTAATATGGGCCACGCTTGATTGACCGTGGCTGGGTGGCTCATGTATTTGAAGTTGGCTAACAGGTCACCTCTGTGCTAGCTGACAGAGGAAGGCTCATGTCACTTCTCCTTCCCATTTGTGTAGCTGGCTAACCATCAGCTGGGGCTGCTTAGGTGACTGGCTTCATGTCTCTCCTCATCTGGTAGATGGCACTCAACTTCCAAGGCAGTTGGCAGGGTCCTGAGAGAGAGAGAAAGAGAGAGAGAGAGAGAGAGAGAGAGAGCACATACCACCTGCTGAAGCCTAGCCTCGCAGTGACACAGTGTCCCACTGCCACATTCTAGACCAGTGCAATTGATGCTATTGAAGAAGGTAAATGGCCCCTGCTTCTTGACACAGCAACCACAGAGTGAGATGGAATAAAGCACGGGTATGGGGAGGCATAAAGATGGGGACCAGTTTCTGCATGCATGCATGGGTGGTCATAGAACGTTACTTTGAGAATATATGACTTAATCGATGTTTTAATGTAGAGAAGAAATGAGCAGTAGGAATACTTCCAGGAAATAGAGTCCCAGTTTGAGGAAACAGCACATTTCTGAGGAGATCTGTGATCACACATAGAAAAAGAAGGAAGGCAATGTTGCTAAAATGGAGTGTGCAAGGGGGACAGCAGGGGAAGTAAGATCAAAGGCCACGCTGTGTAGGACGCTGTGGGCCTCTCTGAGGACTGGGGTTTGTTTGAAGGATGTGGTCAGTGGGAGAGCTCTGAATAGGGAAGAGGGAGCAGGAGGTCTGGCCCTGAGGGGACTCTCCACCTGGGGACTTTGTCTCACCTGGACGCAGGAGCAGGGGCTCAGGATCTGGGATGGTGGTACCACTTGCTGCCTGCCACCCTCCCAGGGGCCTAGACCATGTCTGTAGAAGAAACCTGTTTGCCTGCCTCTGACCACAGGGCTGGCTGTGGGGGGCAGTGAGGAGGTTGCTGCAAATCCCCAGGAGGATGAGGCGGGGCTTGTGGAGTCGGGTTTTGGTTGCACCTGGTGATGCTTTGGCAGGAGCCCAGAGCTGCTCCTGAGGAGGAGGTGGTGGTGACTGTGACCCCCTCATGGCATATAGACACAGGTCCAGTCCTGAGGGGGGTGCCTTCTGTGCTCATAATCCCTGGAGGGCCCGGGTCCCTGTGAGGTGCAGGCAGCTCTCCTGTGAGGACCCAGAGCAGTTCTGGGAGGTTCAGGCCGGCCGAGGGTCCCTGCGCCTGTGTAAGCTGGGGCCCTTCATTCCAGGTGCTCCTTTCCACAGGGATGAGTCGGGGTGTGGGGCTGTGGCCCAGGAACAGGAGAACATAGGACTTTTTCTCTCAAGCTATCCTCAGTGGATTTAGCCCTTGGTTGTTCAGGTGTTCATTAAACCAGCCTGAGATAGAATCAGACTAAGGTTTTTCACTCTCCCCAATGGTGCCCATTTGTCCTGGAGTGGCCATTTCTGCTGCCCTTTGGATGAAATCTCAGGCAAATCCTTCATCCTTTGTAGTAATTCTTAAATAATAGTGCCATGTCTACATTTCTTGTCGCAGTTGGTTTCCTTGGTGCCTGGCAATGCTGGCCTCTGAGGGGGTGAGTACCTCACTGTCCTCTGTCCCCACGTTCAGTCCACAGAGAGCTGTTGTCTGAGGAGGGAGAAGAGTTGGGAGGCACCAGCTCTCCGTCCGTGTCTGCACCCCAGTATCTCTGGATTTTCCATGTGTGAGGACAGTGCTTACTGCTCCCAGGGCGGGGGTTGCTGTAATTCATCAAGGCCCCCACCTCTCAGGGCTGCACCCTCACCTCTCAGAGCAGCGCCTCAGCCCCATCTCACCTTTGGTTTCCTCAGGCAGGAAGCAGATGTGCAGCCCCAAAAGTACCACCCATTCTTCTGGAAAAACATGATTCTCTCCAAGGCTTCCAGGAGGGGGAAGGTGGGACTCAATAACAGACCCTTAAAGGGCTTTTCCTAATTTCTATTTATTGATGGCCTTAGTGGTGATTCTTTGTAAAAGAGTCAGTGTCAAAAAGTAGTTTTCAGAAAAATTGGAAGCGTCTCTCATCTTGGAAGCTCTTCCAGAAACAGGGCTGAGATGGTCCCAGTGTCCTGTCCCATGCCAGGTGCCAGGAGGAGTGCACTCAGTTTGGGGCCCATGTGACAGCAGACCTTGAGTCGGTCTCTCTCTCAGGCCCATGGAGAAGGGAGGCCTTGGGAACGGGAAGTTGGTTCCCAAAGGGAGGCAGCCCTGGAGGTGAGGCTGTGTTGTCACCTTCTCTGCAGAGGAGACAGTGACCTCTGCCCCTCCCGAGCCCAGGGCTGACCCTCCCCCAGCTCTGTCCTCCCTCTTTTAGCTCCACTCACCAGCCCCTCCACATGTACCTCAAACGCACTGCATCTGCATCATGTCCTCAGGTACACTGGCATCTGCCTCCTGACTTTCCTCTGCGTTTCAGCTCCTGTTTCTACTAGAACCTGACAAATGGTCTTCTAGATTTGATGGTTGTTCTATGTGAGAAAAACCTGATTATTAGTTAATCTCCATTATTCCTGTTTGACATATGTTTATACTAGTCATGTCCTAAGCCACTTCTAAGCCGTTAGGTGGGCTGGCTTTGGATCAGGTGACACTCTCTTCCAGTAGAACATTTCCAGTTGTTCAGTGTTATTCTTAACTTGATCCCTGTTTCTGGCCTGTGTTTGTGAAGATCCCACCTGAACCACAAGGGAAATCAACCTTCTCTGGACTTGTGATCTCACTTTATCTAGTTCCTGTCTTTTTTAAGAACATTGAAACATATTTGACATATGACACCATGGAAGTTTAAAATGTACCATATTTTCACTTGATACATTTATATGTTGCAATATGATTAGCACCATAGCTGGATAACTCCTTTATCATGTTACAAAATTATCATTTCTTTTTTGTGGTGAAAACAATTTAAGATCTAGTCTCTCAGCAACTTTGAAGTTTACAACTTTAAAAATAATAATTTTTATTTTAATTGCTAATCTGTGCATTTGCTCCCCAGGGCTTATTTTTTGCTAGTTTCAAGTTTTTACCCTCAAACAATTTATCCCCAGTATATCAGTACACTAGTCTCTGGTAACTACTATTCTAGTCTTTGTCTTTATAAGTTCAGCTTTTTAAGATTCCACACATAAGTGAGATCCTAGAATATTTGTCTTTGTGTGTCTGACTAACCTCACTGAGCATAACGCCCTCAAGGTCCATCCATGTAGCTGCAAATGGCAGGATTTCTTTCTTTCTCACGGCTGAATGATATTCCATTGGGTATACATACACAGATGCTTTATTCGTCCATTGTTGGACACTCGGCTATTGTGAATAATGCTGCAATTAACACGTGAGTGCATATATCACTTTAAACTCTTGTTTGCATTTCCTTTGGAAATATGTGCTCTAGTGAAATTACTGAATCATCCATTTGTAGTTATTTATGGTGATTCTTGCCTTTTTCTGCTCTTTTTCAATTACTGAAGCCCCACCCAATCACTCTCCATTGTCCATCCGGTTTTCCTATTGTCATAGAACTTATCTACGTCTCATTGTAAGCACAATTGATCAGAGGTGGAGCTTTTTAATTTGGAGTATAGAAGGGTGAGGCAGTAGAAATAAACTAGCTTAAGTAGTAAAATTTGGTAAATACAATACGGTCAATGAAATTTGTGCTGATCCATATAAGAAAGGGAGAAGGTATCCTTGTGACTAATAAATTGTTTATGTAGTTGTGGACTCCAACAGGAGGCACCAAAATGCTGGGCCTGGCCCTGTGGGATGTGGGGGTCTCAGGAGAGGCTTTCTGGTTGCCATGGTTACTGGGCCTCTCTCTGAGGAAAGTCAGCCAGAGGGAGACAAAGGACAAACAACTGGACTTCTGAGTTAGATGAGAGATCACGTGCTGCCCAGTGAGCTCCTGTTTGGGGAAAGTTACTGGGAGCCCCTTGGGAGGGGTTTGGAGAACACAAAGTATTTGCTCCTGAGAGAGAAAGCATTTCGGTGACTGATAAAGGGTTAACTCTTGACATGTGTGCTTGGGTTCACAGGGGCTTGTCCTTTCCCCCAGGTGTTTGGTTTATGGTGCCTGGACATAAGCAAACTGAGGCTTGATGCAGCATATTGACTCAGTTTCCTGAAAGAGACCTCAAGGGAAGTCAGCAGAGTTCGTCCTGGACTTCTGAGTTCCTGACCCCATCAATATATCAAAGGCACAAAGGAAGGAGCAGGGCTGGTGGTGCGGGAACATGTCACTTACCCCCTTGTCCCTGCAGCCCCAGGGGGAGCATGGCTGCTACTGTCAGTGTACTCTGAGGAGAGTTTTGTCCCTTCTGTTTATTTGAAATGAATGGCAAGCTTTCAGGAAATTGCACAAAGATTGAAGACCCTCTTAATCCCTTCCCTCAGCTCCCTCAAATGTTAACATTTTGCCACATTTGCTCTCTTATCCTTTCTCCATGTAGATACAATTCTTTTCTCCCCTGAATGTCTGAAAGGTAAGCTCTGGGCATGAAAACACCAAGTAATTTCCTAATAAAAAATGGTGTTTTCTTACATTGCCATAGGTCAATTCTCAAATTTGAAAATTAACAGATACAACCGTGCTATCTAACCCATGGGCTGGCGTGGGAGTTGGTGTTCTGAATCTTTTTGTTTTTGCAGGATCTTAAACTTCCTTGCTCTCCTTTGTCCCATCACTGCCCAGACTCCAGAGCGTGCCTTTCCCTCCTGTTCATGCTCCACTTTCCCGAAAATGCCGCCTTTCCGTGCTGCCTCCCTGCGTCCTGGGCACTTGATCGAGCCCGTCCTGCTGCGCCCCTGCTCTGTGACACCAGGGCTCCTCAGTATTTTCATGAAAAGTGGAATTTCTCTCACAGGTAATTTAAGATCAATTTTCTGTTTTCCTCTGTATAGCTTTTCTGGTCCTCGCTGGTTTTCTGCACGGACCAGTGGCTCTTGTGATGGAATGGGTATATTTTTCTACTTTCATCTGGTTTAGCGGGTAGTTTATGGTGCAGTTATGCTAACAAGATAGGTTTTACGTCGTCAGTATCTTATTTTCTGGTGATCTGCACAGCTTCTGAAATACGTACGGAGAGATCCTGGTTTGGGCAGCTGTCATTACTGCTTAAATAACCTCTCCGGGTAACTCCTGAAGCACATCCCTCCCGTGGTCATGTGGGACCCCCTCTCCCTGCAGCCCCGTGGATCAGGAGTCCTCGGGCCCCAGAGGTTGCCCCCAGCACAGGACCAGGAGGAAGGGGGCCCTGAGGAGGGGTTAGTGATGGATGTCAGGCAGGTGTGTGTCCTCGGGCTTCTTCCAATTTTTTTGTCACTGCGGAAAATGGCAATTGCTGCCGAGTAACCATTGTCATCTTGTCCTCATGAGCAGGAGTGGACTTCCGGGGAGCAGCAAGGGAAATATTTACGGCTTCCCAGGTGGGCTGGGTCCAGGCTCTCATGAGGAATTTTTCTCTGACACACCTGCAGAAGAAAGCAGCCCTTCCCTGAGGCTCAGGATGACCAAGAGGAGGCCCCGTTACTACCCAGAGGACCAAGAAGCGTTCAGCCACTTCTGGATTTGCCCTGAGGTGGTTCAGAGACCTTTAAACTGCAGGTGAGAGGACAGGTTCATTGTGCATCATCGAACCCCTCCTCGGGCTCTTCAGGTGACATTGGGGTGGTTCTAAGGTGTAAGAAGGCTGACAACAGGCTGTGGTGAACTGAACATTGTCCCTAGTACCCTTGGTACTACTGTGTGTTGAGGGTGGGGTGTCCATCTGACGTAATTATTGACAGGGAGGAAAACAAGCTCATAATTCAGTTTCCTGTTACCAAGTTTATCCGGGGTATGTCAGGGTGTTCAGCCCTGCCCACGGACGCATTGATTTATTCCCACCAGTCAAAGTCTTAGACAATAGTGAGCAGACACGATATTGCTGTCTTCATGTCCATGTTCTCCTGGGGGAGTCACCAATGATGAAAGAAAGCAGGAGAAATTGATCACAGTCAGCGGTATGTGCTGTGAGGGAGATCCGACCAGGCAATGCCCTCACTGGGTGGGTGTGAACAAGGGCTTCATGGAGCAGGCGTTCGGAGAGGACCTCTCTGCAGAGCTGTCAGCAGGCCACTGGCTGGAACGTGGGCCGGAAGTGGCATGTGTAAGTGTCCAGCAGAGGGAGGGTGCAGGACAAAGGCCCAGAGGCAGGGCCGGGCTTGGCACATCCAGGCAGTGGGGACGCAGGAGACTCAAGGTGGATGCACAAGTCGGAGGAGGATGTGATTCACAGTCCACTGCCCACCCCTGCCATCTACTAGAGGTGCCACCGTGGAACTCCTGGGTAAATCATGAAGGGCAGACTGGACTTGACATTCCTCAGGTCTTTCCTTCCAGGGATGGCTAATATCCAAGGTTAGTCTCCTGGGAGATGGGAGGTCAGTGACAAATTAACTAATAAGACTCAAATTCTTGCCCCACAACTGAAATTCAATAACTATCTGTCCATGAATCAAATAGAAGTTGTTTTTGATATTAAAGCTCATTATCCTCCTGAAGGAAAAGGAGCTGCCTCCTCTCTCATGAACCACAGGAGCTCTGGAGAGCTTTGGTTTCCCCCCTTGCCCCTGAACCTCCCCAGGAGCAGGGAGCCCCGCTGCCCCATGCTCACTCCTCTCAGATGCGCTGCTCTAGGGCCTCCCTGGGTGTCCCTTCCTTCTTGGTCACTAGCTGTGTGTTCCTAGGCAAAGTGTCTGCACCAGGAGAGGGAGGAGGGACGGACGGGAGCAGGCAGAGGGAGCATGTCCCCCTGGGCTGGAGAGGCCCTGAGCAGACCTGCTCCCAGGGGCAGATGGGGGAAGGACTCACTGCCGTGCCTGCTCTGCCCACTGGCGTCTCCTCCCTGACCTCCCTGTCAGCTCAGCCCCACCTGCCAAAGGGCCGTGAGACCCTCAGCACGTCCCTCCCGGAGTTGTTTTCTCACCATAGCCTCGGGAGTGGGGAAAGCCTGGTGGCCCACTCAGAACCCTGTCCCTCTGTTCACACATCACCACCTGTCACTCCCCAACTTCCAGCCCACCCGCCCTCTTTCTCTGCTCACTTCCCTCTCTCCACAGCAGTGGGACCTCAGCTGCATATCCCTAGCTGCCCACCCCTGTGAACAACGGTCCCCACCCCCTGGCGCCCCCCGAGCTCATCAGCGGTTTTTTTTTTGTTGCTGTTATCATTAATCTACAATTACATGAAGAACTTCATGTTTACTAGGGTCCCCCTTCACCAAGGCCACCCCACAAACCCCATTATAGTCACTGTCCATCAGTGTAGTAAGATGTTGTAGAATCACTATTTGTCTTCTCTGTGTTGCACAGCCCTTCCCGTGCGCCTTCCCACATTATGCATGCTAAACGCATTACCTGCTTTCATCTTCTCCGCCCTTATCCCTCCCTTCCCTCCCATTCTCCCCAGTCCTTTTCCCTTTGGTAATTGTTAGTCCATTCTTGGGTTCTGTG
Source organism: Manis javanica (assembly GCF_040802235.1). Taxonomy (NCBI): domain Eukaryota; kingdom Metazoa; phylum Chordata; class Mammalia; order Pholidota; family Manidae; genus Manis; species Manis javanica. The sequence goes on along the minus strand of NC_133156.1, from coordinate 168,406,505 downwards.
ATACTGCTGCTGTTTTGTTCCTTCAGTTTTTCTTTGCTCTTTTACTCCACATATGAGTGAAATCATTTGGTATTTGTCTTTCTCCACTTGGCTTATTTCACTGAGCATAATACCCTCTAGCTCCATCCATGTTGTTGCAAATGGTAGGATTTGTTTACTCCTTATGGCTGAATAATATTCCATTGTGTATATGTACCACATCTTCTTTATCCATTCATCTACTGATGGACACTTTGGTTGCTTCCATTTCTTGGCTATTGTAAATAGTACTGTGATAAACATAGTGGTACATCTGTCTTTTTCAAACTGGGCTGCTGCATTCTTATGGTAAATTCCTAGAAAGGGAATTCCTGGGTCAAATGGTAACTCTATTTTGACCATTTTGAGGAACCTCCATAATGCTTTTCCACAATGGTTGAACTAGTTTACATTCCCACCAGCAGTGTAGGAGGGTTCCCTTTTCTCCACAACCTCGCCAACATTTGTTGTTGTTTGTCTTTTGGATGGTGGTGATCCTTACTGGTGTGAGGTGATATCTCATCATGGTTTTAATTTGCATTTCTCTGATGACTAGTGATGTGGAGCATCTTTTCATGTGTCTGTTGGCCATCTGAATTTCTTCTTCGGAGAACTGTCTGCTCAGCTCCTCTGCCCATTTTTTAATTGGATTATTTGCTTTTTGTTTGTTGAGGTGCATGAACTCTTTATATATTTCGGATGTCAACCCTTTATTGGATCTGTCATTTATGAATATATTCTCTCATACTGTAGGGTACCTTTTTGTTCTATTGATGGTGTGCTTTGCTGTACAGAAGCTTTTCATCTTGAAGTAGTCCCACTTGTTCATTTTTGCTTTTGTTTTCCTTGCCCTGGGAGATATGTTCATGAAGAAGTTTCTTATGTTTATGTGCAAGATATTTTTTCCTATGTTTCTTTCTAAGACTTTTATGGTTTCATGACTTACATTCAGGTCTTTGATCCATTTTGAATTTACTTTTGTGTATGGGGTTAGACATTGGTCCAGTTTCATTCTCTTACATGTAGCTGTCCAGTTCTGCCAGCACCATCTGTTGAAGAGACTGTTATTTCCCCATTGTATGTCCATGGCTTCTTTATCATATATTAATTGACTATATATGTTAGAGTTAATGTCTGGAGTCTCTATTCTGTTTCACTGGTCTGTGGCTCTGTTCTTGTGCCAGTACCAAACTGTCTTGATTACTGTGGCTTAGTAGTAGATCTGTAAGTTGGGGAGTGAGATCCACCCCCCCACTTTATTCTTCCTTCTCAGGATTGCTTTGGCTATTCGGGGTTTTTGGTGTTTCCATATAAATTTTTGAACTATTTGTTCCAGTTCGTTGAAGAATGTTGTTGGTAATTTGATAGGGATTGCATCAAATCTGTATATTCCTTTGGGCAAGATGGCCATTTTGATTATATTAATTCTTCCTAACCAGGAGCATGGGATGAGTTTCCATTTGTTAGTGTCCTCTTTAATTTCTCTTAAGAGTGTCTTATAGTTTTCAGGGTATAGGTCTTTCACTTCTTTGGTTAGGTTTATTCCTAGGTATTTTATTCTTTTTGATGCAATTGTGAATGGAATTGTTTTCCTGATTTCTCTTTCTATTGGTTCATTGTTAGTGTATAGGAAAGCCCCAGATTTCTGTGTGTTAATTTTGTATCCTGCAACTTTGCTGTATTCCAATATCAGTTCTAGTAGTTTTAGAGTGGAGTCTTTAGGGTTTTTTTAATGTACAATATAATGTCATCTGCAAATAGTGACAGTTTAACTTCTTCTTTACCAATCTGGATTCCTTGTATTTCTTTGTTTTGTCTAATTGCCATGGCTAGGACCTCCAGTACTATATTAAATAACACTGGGGAGAGTGGGCATCCCTGTCTTGTTTCTGATCTCAGAGGAAAAGCTTTCAGCTTCTCACTGTTCAGCATGATGTTAGCTGTGGGTTTATCATATATGGCCTTTATTATGTTGAGGTACTTGCCCTCTATAACCATTTTGCTGAGAGTCATGAATGGATGTTGAATTTTGTCGAATGCTTTTTCAGCATCTATGGCGATGATCATGTGGTTTTTGTCCTTCTTTTTGTTCATGTGGTGGATGATGTTGATGGATATTCGAATGTTGTACCATCCTTTAATCCCTGGGATGAATCCCACTTGGTCGTGGTTTATCATCCTTGTGATATATTTTTGAATTCGTTTTGCTAATATTTTGTTGAGTATTTTTGCATCTATGTTTATCAGGGATATTGGTCTGTAATTTTCTTTTTTGGTGGAGTCTTTGCCTGGTTTTGGTATTAGGGTGATGTTGGCTTCATAGAATGAGTTTGGGAGTGTTCCCTCCTCTTCTATTTTTTGGAAAACTTTAAGGAGAATGGGTATTGTGTCTTCTCTGTATGTCTGATGAAATTCTGAGGTAAATCCATCTGGCCCGGGGGTTTTGTTCTTGGGTAGTGTTTTGAATACCTCTTCAATTTCTTTGCTCATAATTGGTTTGTTTAAGTTTTGTGTTTCTTCCTTGGTCAGTCATGGAAGGTTGTATTTTTCTAGGAAGTTGTCCATTTCTTCTACGTTTTCCAGCTTGTTAGCATATAGGTTTTCAAAGTATTGTTTAATAATTCTTTGTATTTCTGTGGAGTCTGTGGTGATTTTTCCTTTCTTGTTTCTGATTCTGTTGATATGTGTTGATTCTCCTTTACTCTTAATAAGTTTGACTAGAGGCTTATCTATTTTGTTTATTTTCTCAAAGAACCAGCTCTTGGTTTCATTGATTTTTTCTATTGTTTTATTCATCAGTGGTTTTCAGGAAAATTGTCTCAAGTGTTGTTCTTGCACAATGTATAGGAAACCGTAGTCCATGGGCCAAGTCTTGCCTGTGGCTGTGGATCATTTTTTAAAATTAAGGTATTATTGATATACACTCTTATGAAGGTTTCATTTGAAAAAGCAATGCGGTTACTATATTCACACATATTACCATGTTCCCCCTGATGCCCCATTGCAGTCACTGTCCATCAGTGTAGTGAGATGCCGCCTTGTACTCTAAACACCTTCATTGGGATATAATTCTCCTGCTGTACAGTTCACTTAGTTAAGGTATATATTTCAGTGCTTTTCATGTTCACATGTGTGTGCACCTTTCTCCACGGTAGTTGCAGAACATTTTCATCACCTTGAAAAGAAACCTGCACCTTCAGTTGGATCACACCCTGTGTCCCCATTACTCCCCCAGCTCCAGGCACCACATGTCTACTTTTGTCTCCACAGATTGACCTGTCCTGGACCTTTCATATAATGGAATCGTGGAATATGTAGCATTTTGTGACCGCTTCTTTTCCTTTGCATAATACTGTCAAAGTTCTTCAATGTTGTAACATGCATCAGTGCTTCATTTCTTGTTTTAGCTGAATGCTATTCCGCCATGTGGATATATTACATTTTGTTTATCTATTCGTCATTTGAGGGACATTTGGGTTGTTTCCACTTTTGATTTATTTTGAATAATGCTGCTCCCATCATTCATTTTAAAGTCTTTGCGTGGGTATGTTTCATTTCTCTTGTGTTTGTATGAGGATCCAGAATTAACAAGTCACGTGGTAACTCAATATTTAACTTTCAGAGGCACTGCCCAGTTTGTTTCCAGAGGGACTGTGCCATTTTCCTTTCATACCAGTGATGCATGATGTGCAGTCTCTCCACATGCTCACCATCTCTTATTATTGTTTGCCTTGAGTACAGCTATTCTAATGCATGTGAAATGGTGTCAGTTTACCCTTCCCTAATGACTAGTCATTCTGGGCACCCTTTCATGTGGTCATTGCATCTGTATATTTTCTGTAGAGAAATGTCTGTTCATATTCTTTTTCCATTTTAAATTGAATTGTCTTTGTTATCAACTTGTAATAGCTTTAATATATTCTGAATACTAAAACCTTATCAGATATACAATTTGCAGATGTTTCTCCACTTCTGTGAGTTGCACTTTCACTTTTTTGATTGTGTCCTTTGATGCACAAAATTTCTAATTTTCAGGAAGTCCAAATTTTCTTTTCTTCTTTTGTTACTCGTGCATCCCATCTCAAGTCTAGGAAACCATTTCTAAATTGAAGGTTAAGGGAATTTACCTCAATAATTTTTGTGTGAGTTTTAGCACTTACATTTAAATCTTGTTCCAGTATTTTTGCATAATTTTGTCTTTAGTGTAAAATATGTTTTTTTTGCATATGGATGTTTTCGTAGTCCCAGCACCACTCGTTGAAAAGACTATTCTCTCCCACATTGGACCGTCTTGGAATATATGTAAAGCTTTATTGGAACTCAGCCATGCTTAGTAATTTACATGTCATCTATGATTGATAGAGTTGTGTAAGTGCAACAAGGACCATGTGGCCTACAAAATCTAATAAACTTATTGTCTGGTCCTTTACAGTAAGTGTGTCAACCTCCACTATATATAAATTATGCAGTCTTAAACCCACTAAAAAAGGGACATTTTGTTAATCACAGTAGGAAGGGACTTCCCTCTGAAGTTTCTTGCATCATTTCAATTCTTATTTTTGTTTATTGTTCTGTATTACAATTAAGGGAACAGAAAGGCAAGATTTATTGAAGCCTACTATTTGTTGATAAATTGGCCAGTGAGTTCCCCACTATTCGCAATCATTGTCTGTGGGTGGATAGAATCCTCTTTGTGATATAAGGTTGATTATTGTGTTGGTGGATTAATACCTTCCTAATCTATATTTTCAGAGCTGAAGATAATGAAGGTCTTTCCTTTCAGGACTGCAATTTGATCCATCTTTTTTGAGTGGGTTTATGAATGGATAATATATATGTCATAATATTCACCAATCTTAAATGTACCATTCAAGAAATTTGAATAACTCATAGTTTTTACATCTTCCATCACAATCCATCTTCAGAGTACTTCCATCATCAAAAATATTTCCTTGGTCTTATTTATAATTAGTCACTGCTCCCACAATCAACCCCAGAAAACAGTGTTCATTTTCTGGATACATAACTTCTCTTTCTCCAGAAATGTCTTATGAATGGGATCATATAGAATGTGATCTTTTTTATTTGACTCTCCTCACTAGGCATATTTTTAAAGTTTATGCATTTTTATTGTTGGGTTATATTCCTCCAGTTTTTCAACATGTGTCTTTCTATTGCCTACTCCAAGAGAAGGTATGTAGAGAGAGGCAACATATTTTCCGTAAATGATTTTATGGGAGAATCATTTCTAGACTTAAGATTTAAGGTCTCAAAAATTTAAGGCATTTCAGACAGTTTAATTATCAATTTAATTGATACTTAGAATATGTGAATGATACTTGAAATATGGAAAAAAACGGTGCTGAGAGTTGAAATTCTAAAATCTTAGAAAGACAAGTGAAAAGATGTAGGACAGATTGAGGGCACCCTCAAAGGAGAATGAGAGCAAAGACACACACAGAGATGTGGACAGAAAAGGATCTTTGCATTTTTTGCCCAAGTCATAGTCTTGAGAGATAACAGTATTTTTAAGGGATGCTTTTAAAGTTCTTAAAGCCTCCCTGCTCTTGGCTGAGAGGCAAGGTGCTGAGCTGCTCTTGCTCCCTCTGCCCTGCATACCTGGTCAGAGTGAACACAATGCAAGAGTGGGAAGACAGCTGACAAACACACTTTGCTTGACTGAACTTGATTCCAGCCGCAGAACCTTCTCCTGGGCCCGTGTATGCACTTCCTTGTAGAATCCAGATTTACCAAGAACTCTGCTAAGTCAGTTTAGCAAGAGACCCCCACTCTGCATATCTGATCACCCTGAATAACTAATCGGGTTCCTCACCCTCCCCATCCTCCAGGTGATGTCTGATCAGCCTGGAATGTCTTCAGGATTAGCCAGAACCCCTTAATCCTGGTGTTTCCTCTTAATAATTGTTTCTTTATTGACTCCCAAACTTATCCTTGGCTATAAATTCCCACTTGCTTATGCTATTTTCAGAATTAATCCCAGCTCTATCCAAAAGAATATTTACACTTATTGCAATAGTCCTAAATAAAATCTGCTTTTTCCACTTTGACTGCTGTGAAGCTCATTTTTTCTTTGACATATATGACATTTCCTAATTTCATGGTAGTTGAACTGAATGTGTGTGTATATGTGTGTGTGTATTTGTATGAGTTTACTTGAGAGTGTGACTAGGTTTCCCCAGCACTGCTGGGCACTTAAGAGTGAGGCCCCTTCCCAGGGGGCACTTTCCATGTTCCATGCGGCTTTTCCAACACACTAGTACTGGTCCTTGACTGGTGTGCAGTTCTGACTTGAGCTCTAACATGCACAATGAGCTTCTTTCGTCTTCATTCTCACCATCTGCCCAGGAGGGGGAGCCAGTAGCACACGTCTGTGCAGTCAAGCTCACCACCAGTAGGTCCATACTCTCTCTACAAACTGGCAACTAAGAAACAAGTTCTAAACTCATGAGTCATTTGGCATCTGAGAATGTCTCTGGGTCTCCAGTCACTGCTGTGAGCATAGGTCAGGGGCACATTTCACCCTCACAGTGAGACCTGGGGTGGCAGATGATGCTCAAATTCATGGTCCTCAGCAGGGCATGAAAGCCCCCCTCCCAGGACAGAGCCCCAAACTCAAAATTTCCCTGTGGACAGTGGGTAGGGGCATGGGCAGTTCAGGGCCTTGTTGCTTTCGGTGGGGCTCTGCCAGCCAGAAGCTCCTGGGACATGACAGCTCCGCCTTCCCCATAACAGTCCCACTACCTGTATAATGACTTGGGTGACCAAGGAATGAGATGGAAAGTATTCATCCTACTGGAACCCATTGCTTCCACCAACCCTTAGCCAAGAAATACACTGGAAAAAGGAACTTGTTACACTGGGTAGTTCATAGAGAAACTGGAAGGCTGAAGGGAAGGCTTGGGGCTTTGCAGTTGGGAAATGTACCCTTGATGAATGCTGCTCATGAGCTCGAGACTGCAGTGTGTTCTTACATTGCTACTGGTGACTCTGGGTATTGTCCCAGGACCTTATCCTTGCTGCTGTTGTTTACATCAAGAAGAGGAGTTTTCTTTATTGCTTTCTCAGCTTAGGGTGAGGTGAATCTGTGACTCTATAAGGTGGTATACAGGGCAACGTGAAGCCATGTAATACCATGGAGAATCTCTTTGGAGTGTCCATTTTACTGGTATGTTTCATGTGAAATGTTTTATATTAAAATATACACTACATAAAGAATAGAGGAGAAAAGTGGTGTAAGTTGTGTGTAAAAATGCAACTAATTTTTGAGTGTATGTTTTGTATTCTGCAACTTTGTTCTTTAGTTCTAACAGTCTTGTTTTTGGTGGAATCTTTAGGGTTTTCTCCATAAAAGATCATATTACATGTAAAAACAAATAATTTTACTTCTTTCTTCTGATTTGAGTGATTTCTATTTATTTTTCTTGCCTAATTGTTCTGGATAGGATTTCTAGTATTATTTTGAATTGAAACAGTGAGAGTGGGTATCTTTGCCTTGTTCTTGATTTTTGAGGAAATACTTTCAGTCTTTCACCACTGAGTATATTAGTTTTTCATACATGGAGTAGTTTTTCTTTATTATTTTGAGAATAATCTAAAAGGAAAAAAGAACACAATACTACTTACCATTGCACCACAAAAATTACTTAGGAATAAACTTAGCTAAGGAGGTGAAAAACATATGCACTGAAAACTACAAAACGTTGTTGAAGGAAATTAAAAAAGACAGAGATAAATGGGAAGTTCATGGAGTGGAATACTTAATATTGTTAAAATGTCCATACTACCCAGAGCAAACTACAGATCCAATGCAATGTCTATCAAAATCCCAATGGAATTATTTTTATAGAAATACAAAAACAACCCTAAAGTTCATATGGAACCACAAAGACCCTGATATCCAAAAAATTCTTGAGAAAGAACAAAACTCAAGAATTCATACTTAACTGACTTCAAAACAGTATAAAGCTACCATAACCAAAACTGTATGGTATGAGTATAAGGACAGGCATATATAGCAATGGATCAAAATAAGAGCCCAGAAATAAACTCATGCATATATCATCAATGATTGTTGACAAAGGCGCCAGGAATATGCAATGGAGAAATATAGTCTCTTTAAGAAATTGTGTTGAGAAAACTGGATATGCACTTACAATAGAGCGAAACAGGAATAATATCAATGGAATCCTTATTTAATACTGTATGCAAAACCCAATTCAAAAAATCAACATAAGACCTGAACTGCAAAGCTCTTAGAAGAAAGCATAGGCAGAAAGCTTCATAACGTTGGTCTTCACATTTAATTCTTGGATATGACACCAAAAACACACACAACAAATGCAAAAATAAATCACTAGGACAGCATCAAACAAGAAAGTCAATACTCAGCAAGAGCAACAAACAGCAAAGTGAAAAGGTGACCTATGCAATGGGAGAAAATATTTGCAAACCATGTATCTGATAAGGATTAATATGCAAAATACATAAGAAACTCCTACAACTCAATAACAAAACCAACAGATAACCTGATTAACAAATAGGCAAAGGACTTGAATAGGCATTTATTCTATGAAGACATAGAAACAGCCAAGAAGTGTATGAGAAGATGTTCAACATCATTAATCATTAGGGAAATGCAAATCGCAACCACTTTACACCTATTAGGCTGGCTAATAGCAAAAAACAAAACAAAAGTTTATAAGTGCTGGTGATGTTGTAGAGATATTGGAACCCTTGAACAATGTTGGCAGAAATGTGCAGCCCTTACGGACAACAGAATGGAATTCCTAAAAAAGTTAGAAATAGTACTAACATATGCCCCAGCAATCTTACTTCTGGAAATATATCCAAATGAAATGAAATAAATGTTCTGAAGAGATTTTTCCACCCTCTGCTCATTGTGCTATTGTTAACAATAGTCAACATATGGAAACAACTCTGTGAACTCCATTGACAGGTTACTGCATGAAGAGAATGTGGTGTATATATACAAGGGAATGTCATTCTACCTTAAAAATGCAGGAAATCTTACCATTTGCTACAAATGGATGAACCTGTTGGAACTTGAAATTTGTCACCGAAGGGCAAACAATGTGTAATTCCTTTTATTTGCGCATCTAAAATAATGAATTGTACAGAAATAGACAATAAGATAGTGGTAATTAGGGGAGTGGGAGGGGGATATGGCAAATTTTTCTAAATGGGTGTAAAGTTACAGGCACACAAAATAAGTCAATTGCAGAGATCTGTACAGCGCAGTGTACAGCACAGCTAAGGTATTGTGCACTTAGTGATTTGTTAAGAAGGTAGATCTCTTGTTAACTGTCCTTTCCACAAACAAGAATGACAATGGGGCATATGAAAAAAACCCAGTATGATATTATATACTTATAAGTTCATGAAGAGTGTAGACCTTACATTGTCTTACATTATTGTGTCACACACAAAAATATTACTAATGAGTGAAGAGCGTGGGCAAAAAAATCGGTAAATAGTCAACATTTTAAAAAATTTTGGTATCATTAATATAAAACCACATGAGCAACTTTGTGGTTACTAAACTCCTCCCATTATCAAGTCCCCATCACATGCCCCATTACAGTCACTATTCATGAGTGTAGTAAGAAGCTATAGAATCACTACTTGCCTTCTCTGTGCTATACTGCCTTCCCCGTGTCCCCCCATATTAAGGGTGCTAATCGTAATGCCCCTTGTTCCCCTTCACCCTCCCTCCCATCCACCCTGACCAGTCCCTTTCCCTTTGTTAACTGTTAGTCCATTCTTGGGTTCTGTGAGTCTGTTGCTGTTTTGTTCCTTCAGTTTTTGCTTTGTTCTTATGCTCCACAGATGAGTGAAATAATTTGATACATGTCTTTCTCCACCTGGCTTATTTCACTGAGCATAATACCCTCCAGCTCCATCCATGTTGTTGCAAATGGTAGGATTTGTTTTCTTCTTATGGCTGAGTAATATTCCATTGTGTATATGTACCACATCTTCTTTATCCATTCATCTACTGATGGACACTTAGGTTGTTTCCATTTCTTGGCTATTGTAAATAGTGCTGCCATAAACATAGGGGTGCATATGTCTATTTGAAACTGGGATCCTACAATCTTAGGGTAAATTCCTAGGAGTGGAATTCCTGGGTCACATGGTATTTTTATTTTGAATTTTTTGAGGAACCTCCATACTGCTTTGCACAATAGTTGAACTAGTTTACATTCCCACCAGCAGTGTAGGAGAGTTCCCTTTTTCTGCACCCTAGCCAGCATTTGTTGCTCCTAGTCTTTTCTATGTTGGCCATCCTAATTGGTGTGAGGTGATATCTCATTGTGGTTTTAATTTTCATTTCCCTGATAATTAGTGATGTGAATGGAGCATCTTTTCATGTGTCTGTTGGCCATCTGAATTTCTTCTTTGGAGAGGTGTCTGTTCAGATCCTCCTCCCATTTTTTTAAATAGGGTTATTAGCTTTTTGGGCGTTGAGGCATGTGCGTTCTTTATATATTTTGGATGATAACCCCTTGTAGGATATGCCATTTACAAATATAGTCTCCTGTACTGTAGGATAACTTTCATTCTGCTGATGGTCTCCTTAGCTGTACAGAAACTTTTTAGCATGACGTAGTACCATTTGCTCATTTTTTATTTTGTTTCCTTTGCCTGAGGAGATGCATTCAGGAAAAAGTTGCTCATGTTTATATTCATGAGATATTTGCCTATGTTTCCTTCTAAGTGTTTTATGGTATCATGACTTACATTCAAGTCTTTGATCGATTTCAAATTTACCTTTGTGTATGGGGTTAGACAATAATCCAGTTTCATTCTTTTCTATGTAGCTGTCCAGTTTTGCCAACACCAGCTGTTGAAGAGGCTGTCATTTCCTCATTGTTTGTCCATGGTTCCTTTATCACATATTAATGGACCATATATGCTTGGGTTTACATCTGGGCTCTCTAATCTGTTCCATTGGTGTATGGGTCTGTTCTTGTGCCAGTATGAAATTGTTTTGATTACTGTGGCTTTGTAGTAGAGCTTGAAGTCAGGGAGTGTAATTCCCCCCACTTTATTCTTCCTCCTCAGGATTGCTTTGGCTGTTTGGGGTCTTTTGTAGTTCCATATGAATTTTAGAATGATTTTCTCTATTTTGTTGAATCATGCTGTCAGTATTTTGATAGGGATTGCATTGAATTTATAGATTGCTTTTGGCAGGATGGCCATTTTGACAATATTAATTCTTCCTATCCATGAGCATGGGATGTATTTGCATTTATTGGTATCTTCTTTAATTTCTCTCATGAGTGTCTTGTAGTTTTCAGAGTATAGGTCTCTTACTTCCTTGGTTAGATTTATTCCTAGGTATTTTATTTTTTTGATGCAGTTGTGAATGGAGTTGTCTTCCTGATTTCTCTTTCTACTAGTTCATTGTTAATGTATAGGAATGCAAAAGATTTCTTAATTTTTTATCCTGCAACTTTGCTGAATTCAGATATTAGATCTAGTAGTTTTGGAATGGATTCTTTTTTTTTTATGTACAATATCATGTCATCTGCAAACAGGGACTGTTTAACTCTTCCTTGACAATTTGGATGTCTTTTATTTCTTTTTGTTGTCTGATTGCTGTGGCTAGGACCTCTAAAACTATGTTGAATAAAAGTGGGGAGAGTGGGCATCCTTGTCTTGTTCCTGAACTTAAAAGAAAAACTTACAACTTCTCACTGTTAAGTATAATGTTGGCTATGGGTTTGTTGTATATGGCCTTTATTATGTTGAGTTACTTGCCTTCTATACCGATTTTCTTGAGAGTTTTTATCACGAATGGATGTTGAATTTTGTCAAATGCTTTTTCAGCCTCTATAGAGATAATCATGTGGATTTTTGTCCTTTTTGTTGATGTAGTGGATGATGTTGATGAATTTTCAAATGTTGTACCATCCTTGCACCCCTGGGATGAATCCTACTTGATCATGATGGATGATCTTCTTGATGTATTTTTGAATTGGGTTTGCTAATATTTTGTTGAGTATTTTTGCATCTATGTTCATCAGTGATATTGGGCTGTAATTTTCTTTTTTTGTGGTGATTTTGCCTGGTTTTGGTATTAGAGTGATGTTGGCCTTGTAGAATGTATTTGGAAGTATTCCCTCCTCTTCTATTTTTAGGAAAACTTTAAGGAAGTTGGTTATTAAGTCTTCACTGAATGTTTGATAAAATTCAGCAGTGAAACCATCTGGTCCAGGAGTTTTGCTCTTAGGTAGTTTTTTGATTACCAATTCAATTTCCTTGTTGTTAATTGGTCTATTCAGGTTTTCTGTTTCCTCCTGGGTCTGTATTGGAAGGTTGTATTTTTCTAGAAAGCTGTCCATTTCTTCTTGGTTATCCAGTTTATTAGCATATAATTTTTCAAAGTATTCTATCATAATTCTTTGTATTTCTGTGGTGTTCATAGTGATTTTTCCTTTCTCATTTCTCATTCTGTTTATGTGTGTAGACTCTCTTTTTTTCTTGATAAGTATGGGTAGGGGTTTATCTATTTTTTTTATTTTCTCAAAGAACCAGCTCTGCTTTCATTAATTCTTTCTATTGTTTTATTCTTCTCAATATTATTTATTTCTGCTCTAGTCTTTATTTTGTCCTTCCTTCTAATGATTTTAGGACACATTTGTTCTTCTTCTAGTTTTGTTTATTGTGAGTTTATACTGTTCATTTCAGATTGTTATTCTCTACTGAGGTAGGCCTGTGTTGCAATATACTTCCTTCTTAGCATAACCTTTGCTGTGTCCCACAGATTTTGTGGCATTGAATTATTGTTGTCATTTGTCTGCATCGATTGCTTGATCTCTGTTTTTATTTGGTTATTGATCCATTGATTGTTTAGGACCATGTTATTAAACCTCCATGTGTTTGTTTGCTTTCTCCTTTTCTTTGTGTAATTTATTTCTACTTGAATACCTTTGTGATCTGAGATGCTGATTGGTAAAATTTCAATCGTTCTAATTTGCTGAGGCTGTTTTTGTGGCCTAGTATGTGATGTATTTTTTAAAAATTTTTATGGTATGATTGATATACACTCTTATGAAGGTTTCATATGAAAAAATTATGTGATAAAATTACCCATATTATCAAGTCCCCACCCATACCCCAATGCAGTCACCGTCCGTCAGTGTAGTAAGATGCCACAGATCCATTATGTGCCTTCTCTGTGCTACACTCTTCTCCCTGTGATTCCAAGACCATGTGTACTAAACATAATACCTCTCAATCCCCTTCTTCCTCCCTCCCTGCCCACCCTCCCACACCTCTCCCCTTTGATAACCACTAGTTCATTCTTGGAGTCTATAAGTCTGCTGCTATTTTGTTCCTTCAGTTTTTCTTCATTGTTATACTCCACAAATGAGGGAAATCATTTTGCATTTATCTTTCTCCACCTGGCTTACTTCACTGACCATAATGTCTTCCAGCTCCATCCATGTTGTTGCAAATAGTAGAATTTGTTTCTTCCTGATGGCTGAATAGTATTCCTTTGTGTATATATACCACACCATCTTTATCCATTCATCTCCTGATGGACACTTAGGTTGTTTCCATATCTTGGCCTTTGTAAAAGGTGCTGTGATAAACATAGGGGTGCATATGTCTTTTTGAATCTGAGAAGTTGTATTCTTTGGGTAAATTCCAAGGAGTGGAATTCCCTGGTCAAATGGTATTTCTATTTTTATTTTTTTGAGGAACCTCCATATTGCTTTCCACAATGATTGAACTAGCTTATATTCCCACCAGCAGTGTAGGAGGGTTCCCCTTTCTCTGCATCCTCGCCAGCATTTGTTGTTCTTAGTCTCTTTGATGCTGGCCATCCTTACTGGTGTGAGGGGATGTCTCATTGTGGTTTTAATTGGCATTTCCCTGATGATTAGTGATGATGAGCATCTTTTCATGTGTTTATTGGCCATCCGTATTTCTTCTTTGGAGAACTGTCTCTTCATATCCTCGACCCATTTTTAATCAGGTTATTTGCTTTTTGGGTGTTGAGGCATATAAGTTCTTTATATATTTTGGATGTCAACCCCTTGTCAGTATGTAATTTACAAATGTATTCTCCCATACTGTAGTATACCTTTTTATTCTGTTGATGGTTTCCTTTGCTGTACAGAAGCTTTTTAGTTTGATGTAGTCCCATGTGTTCATTTTTGCTTTTGTTTTTCTTGTTTGAGGAGATGGGTTCAGGAAGAAGTTGCTCATGCTTATCTTCAGGAGATGTTTGCCTATGTTGTCTTCTAAGAGTTTTATGGTTTCATGACTTACATTCAAGTCTTTGATCCATTTCGAATTTACTTTTGTGTTTGGGGTAAACAATAATCCAGCTTCATTCTCTTGCATGTAGCTGTATGTGTGATCTATTCTTGAAAATGTTCCATGTGCACTTGTGAAAAATGTGTATTCTTTTGCTTTTTATCGAGTGTTGTATAAATGTCCGTGAGGTCCATCTGTTTCAATACATTGTTCAGTGCCTCTGTGTCCTTACTTATTTTCTGTCTGGTTGATCTGTCCTTTGGAGTGAGTGGTGTGTTGAAGTCTCCTAAAATGAATGCATTGCATTCTATTTCCCACTTTAATTCTGTTAGTATTTGTTTCACATACATAGGTGCTCCTGTGTTGGGTGCATAGGTATTATAATAGTTATATCCTCTTGTTGGACTGAGCCCTTTATCAGTATGTAATGTCCTTCTTTGCCTCTTGTCACTTTCTTTGTTTTGATGTCTATTTTGTCTGATACAAGTACTGCAACTCCTACTTTTTTCTCCCAATTGGATGAAATATCTTTTTCTATCCCTTCACTTTTTATCTGTGTATGTCTGTGGGTTTGAGGTGAGCCTCTTGTGGGCAGCATATAGGTGGGTCTTGATTTTTTATCCATTCAGTGACTCTATGCCTTTTGCTTTGTGTATTCAGACCATTTACATTTAGGGTGATTATTGATAGGTATGTACTTATTCCCATTGCAGGCTTTAGATTCGTGGTTTCCAAAGGTTCAAGGGTAATTCCCTTACTATCTAACAGCCTAATTTAACTCACTTAGTATGCTATTATGAATGCAAGCTAAAGGTTTTTTTCTCTCCTTTTCTTTCCTTCTCCATTCTTTATATATTAGGTGTCATATTCTGATACTCTTTGTCTATTCTTTGATTAACTTTGAGGATACTTGCTTTGAATTTGCGTCTGCTTAATGGTTTATTGTTCTACTTTGCTGTGGTTTTATTTCCCCTAGTGACAGCTATTTAGCCTTAGGAATACTTCCATCTATAGCAGTCCCTCCAAAATGCCACGTAGTGGTAGTTTGTGGGAGTTAAATTCTCTCAGCTTTTGCTTATCTGAAAATTGTTTAATCCTTCCTTCAAATTTAAATGATAACCTTGGCAGGTAAAGTATTCTTGGTTTGAGGTCATTCTGTTTCATTGCATTACATATATCATGCCACTTCCTTCTGGCCTGTAAGGTTACTGTCTGTTGAGAAATATGATGATAGCCTGATGGGTTTTCCTTTGTATGTGATCTTCTTTCTCTCTGTAGCTGCTTTCAGAAGTCTGTCCTTATCTTTGACCTTTGCCATTTTAATTATTATATATCTTGGTGTTGTCTTCCTTGGATCCCTTGTGTTGGGAGATCTGTGCACCTCCATGATGTGAGAGAGTATCTCCTTGCCCAGATGGGGGAACTTTTCAGCAATTACATCCTTAATAACACTTTCTCCCCCTCTTTTTCTCTCTTCTTCTTCTTGTACCCTATAATGTGAATATTATTCCATTTTGGTTAGTCACAAAGTTCTCTCAATATTCTTTCATTCTTAGAGATCCTTTTTTCTCTCTGTGCCTCAGCTTCTTTGAATTACTCTTCTCTAATTCCTATTCCATTTACAATCTCTTCTACTACATCTAATTTGCTTTTAAATCCCTCCATTCTATGTTTCATTTCAGATATGGAATTTCTTAATAATTGTATCTCTGTCCTAAATTTGTCCCTGAGTTCTTGAATATTTTTGTGTATGTCCATAAGCATGTTTATGATTTTTATTTTGAACCCTCAGGAAGATTGGTGAGTTCAGTTTCATTTGAACTTTTTCTGAGGTTTTGAGATTTTGGTCTGAACCAGGTTCCTTTGACAGTTCATATTTGTGTGTCGCACCCTCTAGTGTTCAGAAGATCTGGTCTCTGGGGATACTCAGCCGCTGGAGTGAGGTCAGTGGTTGTGGTTGCAGGGGAGTGCTGCTGTTGCCTGGAGGGTGGAAATAGCTATTTCCTGCTTTCTTGCTGCAGTGCCTGTCTACACTGTTAGAGTGAGTGGGCTGAGCATGCACTTGAAAGCCTTTGTGCTTTATCTGTGTAGCTTTTTTAGGCCAGGTGTCCCTCTGGCTGGCCTGACACCAGGGCAGTGACTGCCAGTTTGGGAACTGGGGCTGGTTGGCCACGAGGAAGGCTCAGCAGGCTACGTATCACAGTAGGGGGCCTTGGAGCTGAGTAGCCAGCCAGGGGGATGGAGTGCCTGAAGCTCCTGGAAGTTCCCAACCTGCTGGGCTGAGCGTGCCCAGACAACCTTGTCTACCTATCCCTTCTCCCTTGGAGTGCCATGCAAACCCTGCCCCTTCAGCAACCCTCTCACTGCTGGGAAGCTCTCAGACCACCCACCTTTCCTTTGTCCTGGAGCAGCTGTATGTGGAACCCTGTTCTCCACAAACAGCTGGAATCTCAGTTACTCAAGTATTATGCCTGTCTTAGCTTTCCAACCCCACTGATCTCCAGATCAACATGCAGTGCAGGTTTGTGCTCACAAAGCAGATCTCCAGGATTGGGTTTTCAGCAGTCCTAGGCTTCCATTCACTCCCTGCTCTATTTTTCTTCCTCCCACCAGTGAGCTGGGGTAGGGGAAGGGCTTGGGTCCTACCAGATCAAGGCTTTGGTACATTACCCTGTTTGGTGAGGTCTGCTCTGCTCTCCAGGTGTATGCAGTTTGGTGCAGCTTTCTTTCCTGTTGCTCTTTTAGGATCAGTTGCATTCACTATATTTTCATATTATACATGATTTTGGGAGGAGTTCTCATTCTCACCTCTCACACCGCCATCTTGAATCTCCACAATAGTTAACTTTTTTTAAAATTGGAGAAAGTAGAAAATTATGGTACCATGTGTATTTAGTGACAGGGCTTGAAATAAACACTACTGAAAATTAGAAAAAAACTGATTGGAAGAGTGAATTTTCTTGGATCAAAACTAGAAGGATACATTCTGTTACGATGATATTTGGAGACTGCAAATGAATAAACAAGACACAGATGAAAGGAGAGAGCAAGAATGTGTTCAGTTTGGCACTAAGTAAGTCAGCCCTCTGCTTGTGAAAAAATACAGTATTTCCCTATTTGAACCTCTTTGCGGTATCATCATATAGTCGTTGGGAAAATAATGATATGAAGTAAATTTTGTTGTCACTTTACTTGACATCGCAGCAGTCTTTGCTAAGCCTTACACATCTTGTATCAGTTAGTTCTCACAACAGCCCTATAAGATAGGAATATTTTTTTAGTTCAACTCTAGTTGACATATTAGTGTCTGGTGTAAAAAATAGTGACAATTATGCCCATGTACAAAATGCTCACCACAAGAAGAGGTGTTACCATGCAAAGACATTAGAGGATTAGTGACTATATTCCCTATGTTAGACTTTACATCTTATGAATGATTTTAGAATTGTAGTTTGTACCTTTTGATCCCTGTCACCTGTCTCACCCATCCCCCTCACTCCGACCTTCTGGCCACCACCCATTTGTTTTCTGTTCTGATGACTCTGTTTCTACATGTGTTTTGTTTGTTTTGCTTTTTAGATCCCCCATATAAGTGAACTCACCTGATATGTGTTTTACTCTGACTTTGTTCGCTTAGTATAATGCCCTCTAGGTTCACCAGTAGGAAGATCTTAACCTAAATTTCAAGAGTGGAGAGTGGCAGGCTCATGTAAGCCTTGCATACATGGAGTAGAAATCCTAGCAAGGATTGGTTTTCACCCATAACTTCTCCCCAAAATATTGTTTGTTTTTATCCTCTCCTTTCTTGCAGCAAACTAAGAGCCCTCTTTTCTGTTCCCTGTCCTTGTGGGAAGAATAGGGTCTGGTTTCTCTTTGATTCATTTACTTGGAGATTAGAGTCCCTCTGTCCCCCAGCTCATTTTACATCACACATGAGGAATTTCTGAGCCCATCTTCTTTTTCTCCTGGCTTTGAAACCCAAGGTTCAGTTTGTGAAGTTTTGCATTATATTTAGGATAAAAATGACTTCAGTGCTCCAATATTTTCTGGTCATAGATTTAACAAAAAACTATGCCCTAAGTTCCCCATTTTCTTTTTGCCCCTTCCCTTGCCTTCTCCTTCTGTGTCTCTCCCTCCTTACCTCCATCCCTCCTTCCTTTTTTCCCCAGCCTGTTTTATGATTTCACTAGGATTGCTGATAGGAAGAACCTAGCCTATCTTTTCTGGAAACTGAACACATTTAAAGACATTTTGGATTTGAATAGAAGCTCTTCATTAGATCTTCAAGCTGCAGGTAGTTTTAGAGCCTCTAAAGTTAATCTGAGTGCTTCTGCATTGACCTCTGTGTCTTTTATTCACACAACCATACCTCAGTGATGACATATTTGGCTTGTGATTTGCAGTGGAGATATTCAGAATTCACTGCCTGTGAAACTCACTTCTTTGCTCACTGATTGCTTTGCATAGACCCCTCCAGGCCCAGAGCAGCTGCTCACGTTTATAAAAGGGGCCTTTGCCATGGGAGCTGAGCTGCAGCAGGCGGGCAGGGGCAGCAAGATGATGTCACAGACGCAGGTCCTCACGTACTTGTTGCTCTGGGTCACAGGTGAGAACTTCACAAGTGCCATAATCCTTTTGGAGTGAGTAATATCTTTTTAGAGTTAAAAATTTTTAAGATACAATGAGAAACACTGGCTATTTCCAAAAGAGGCCCAATATTGTATTGATTTATAATGCTGTTAGAAAGCCTATTTTTAAAAGGACATATTTCAAGTTGTATAGCATAAAGTGGTGTGTGTGTGTCATCCTTATCCATCTGTGATAGCAGGTGCCTGTGGGGACATCGTGATGACCCAGTCTCCAGCCTCCTTGGCTGTGTCTCCAGGACAGAGGGTCACCATTAACTGCAGGGTCAGTCAGAGTGTTAGCAGCAATGTAGCCTGGTACCAGCAGAAGCTTGGACAGGCTCCAAAACTGCTCATCTACTCGGTGTCCACCTGTGCATTTGGGGTCCCCGACTGGTTCAGTGGCAGTGGGTCTGGGACAGATTTCACTTTCACCATCAGCAGCTCCCAGGCTGAGGATGTGGCAACTTATTACTGTCAACAACAGCATAATAGCTATTCTCCCACAGTGCTTCAGCCTTGAACACAAACCCCAGGGTTATGTCCCATGCATCCCTGCTGTGCCAGCTGCTTCCTCCCCACACAGCTTTGAACGCACACTCATCCCCATATCTGCCTGAGAGGTCACACCTCCTGACTTACTCCTGGTAGTTGTTAGAACCCAGCCTGTTGGATTTTACTGGATCTTTTTTTGTGGGAGATTATTGAGGAAAAATACTCTGATGATTTTTTAGAGGTGGTGTTATGAATTCTGTCATAGGGACCTTCATGTTTCCATTGGACAGTTCCCCTGATTGTGCCAGGAATGTTTGACCATCTTCTCTCAACACGTCCCGTGAGTTGTACACCCTTGTGGATCAATTATCTCTTCCCTGTTCCTCCTTCACTGGCACATTTCTATTTTATTCCCTTATTCTCATGGTCTTCCTTCTTTATGTGCAGTCACCCTCCAACTCTGGACCTTCCCAATAGCAAACCCATGACCTTGCTCATTAAAAACCTTCCACATAGCATGCAGCATCCCTCCCCTGTGTTTCCTTTCCATGGACCTTATTTTCCAGCCAAGTCTTTCTGGCCAGTGTCACTGCAGCTGCTCTGCCACTCTGTCCCCTTTTGTACCATCCTTTGCTCTTAGGTCCATTTCTCTCCATTGTATTCTTTCTTCCAAAGGTGATTCCCTAATTCTTTCAGCTGTCATTCTAGAACGATCTGGTAGTGTTCCTCAGTACCTTTTCTCATCATATGTCAACTTTCCCTTTAAAGCCATCTGTTGGATTTGTGCAAGAAGGCAACCATGGCTCTATGAGTGCTATAAGTTGAATTTCTTGAATTACATGTCATTAACATGTGATAACATGAAATTCCATGTAAATAACATGTAATCATCCATTTTGGGGTAAAAGTCATAGAATCTAATAATTTTAGACTTTCTTTTTCACCTTCAGGGAAATAATGAATTTTAGCTACAGGAACGATTGCTGAAAACCTCACCGGTC
The DNA here is from genome assembly GCF_040802235.1 of Manis javanica. Taxonomy (NCBI): domain Eukaryota; kingdom Metazoa; phylum Chordata; class Mammalia; order Pholidota; family Manidae; genus Manis; species Manis javanica. The sequence goes on along the minus strand of NC_133156.1, from coordinate 168,386,053 downwards.
TCTTCTGAACACTAGTCTATGTAACAGCTTCTCCCAGTAATTAGACATATAATTAAAGCATTGATATTAAGGTATCCATGCCATTCATTTCTTCTAGATATGATTTCTGAGTGCATGTTATATGTCAAGAGCACAAATGCCTGCTTTCACTCCACTTGGGAGAGAGGGACGATACACAGCTTTGTAAGTACTACAAAGAAAAAAGAAAGCCAGGGGGTAAACTTTGCTGGCTAAGAGGAGACATTTAAAATCTAATGAGGTATTAGTTAGCTATCGTCATGTAATAAACCACCCAGAAATGTGTAGTTTCTTAAGATGGCAGTGTTTTTATTGCTGTTATGCTTATTGTCAGCTCAGTGGTTCTGTTAATATGGGCCAGGCTTGGTTGACCTTGGCTGGCTTGTTCATGTATTTGACATTCGCTGACAGGTCACCTCCGTGCTAGCTGATGTACAAAGGATTGCATCCCTTTCTACTCCTTCCCATTTCCGTAGCTGGCTGACCATCAGCTGGGGCTGTTTAGGTGACTGACTTCATGTCTCTCCTCATCTGGTAGATGTTCCCAACTTCGATGGCAGGTGGCAGGGTCCCAAGAGAGAGAGAGCACATACAGCCTGCTGCAACCTAGCCTCGTAGTGACACAGTGTCCCACTGCCATATTCTAGGTTAGTGCAATCGATGTCATTGAAGAAGAAGGTAAAAAGCCCCTGCCTCTTGACACAGCGACTGTAAAGTGACATGGCCAAAAGCACGGGTATGGGGAGGGATTAGGTTGGGGGACCTGTTCTGCAACCCATCCATGGTCATAGAAAGTTACACTGAGAATATATGACTTAATCGATGTTTTAATGTAGAGAAGAAATGAATCTTAGGAATACTTCCAGGAAATAGAGTCCTAGTTTGAGGAAACAGAACATTTCTGAGGCAGATCTGTGATCACATGTAGAAAAAGAAGGAAGGCAATGTTGCAAAAATGGAGTGTGCAAGGGGGACAGCAGGGGAAGTAAGATCAAAGGCTACACTGTGTAGGACGCTGTGGGCCTCTCCGAGGACTGGGGTTTTGTTTGAAGGATGTGGTCAGTGGGAGAGCTCTGAATAGGGAAGAGGGAGCAGGAGGTCTGGCCCTGAGGGGACTTTCCACCTGGGACTTTGTCTCACCTGGATGCAGGAGCAGGGGCCCAGGATCTGTGATGGTGGTACCACTTGCTGCCTCTCACCCTCCTGGGGGCCCAGACCCTGTGTCTAGAAGAGACCCATTTGTCTGCTTCTGACTACAAGTCTGACCATGTGGGAAAGTGGGGAGGTTGGTGCAAATCCCCAGGAGGATGAGGCGGAGCCGGTGGACTCAGGTTGTGGTCGAACCTGGTGATGCATTGGCAAGAGCCCCAGGCCCCTGCCGCACCCAGCGTTGCCTCTGAGGATGTGCCCAGGTCACAGATGTGGTGGGTGTGACCCCCACAGTGTTTAGACAGAGGTCTGGTCCTGAGTGTGGTGGCTCCTGTGCTTATAATCCTCAGAAGTCCCGGGTCCCTGTGAGGTGCAGGCAGCTCTCCTGTGAGGACCCAGAGAAGTTCTGGGAGGCTCAGGCCGGCCGAGGGTCCCTGCGCCTGCGCAAGGTGGAGCCCGTCATCCCAGATGCCCCTTTCCTCACGGATGTGTCAGAGAGTGTGTGGCGGTGACCCATGAACAGGAGAACACAGGACGTTTTCTTCTGAACTTATCCTCAGTGGATTTAGCCCTTGGTTGTTCAGGTGTTCATTAAACAAGGCTGTTCATGAGATAGATTCAGAAAAAGGTTTTCATTCTTCCCCATGGTGCCCATTTCCCCCTGAGGGGCCATTTCTTCTGCCCTTTGGATGAAATCTCAGGCAAATCCTTTATCCTTTCTAGTAATTCTTAAATAATAGTGTCACATGGACATTTCTTGTTGCAGTTGGTTTCCTTGGGTGCCTGGCAATGCGGGCCCTCTGAGGGGGTGAGCACCTCACTGTACTCCCTCCCCCACCTGCGGTCCACAGAGAGCTGTTGCCTGAGGAGGGAGAAGAGTTGGGTGGCACCAGCTCTCCGTCCCTGCCTGGATCCCAGTATCTCTGGCTTTTCCAGCTGTTAGGAGAGCTGTTACCCCTCCCTGTGCTGGGTTCAGTCTCTCATCCAGGTTCCCACCTCTCAGGGCTGCACCCTCACCTCCTAGAGCAGTGCCTCAGTGCAGCTTCACCCTCGGTTTCCTTGGGCAGGAAGCAGATGTGCAGCCCTGAATGCACCCCCTACCTTATGGAGAAACATCATTCCCACCAAGGCATCCAGGACGGGGAGGGTAGGACTCAATAAAAGTTCCTCAAAGGGCTTTTTCCTAATTCCTTTTTGTTGACCACCTTAGTGGTGATTCTTTGTAAAAGAGTCAGTGTCAAAAAGTAGTTTTCAGAAAAAGTGGGAGCATTTCTCATCTTGGATTCTTTTCCAGAAACAGGGCTGAGATGGCCCCAGTGCCCTGTCACATGCTAGTTGCCAAGAAGAATGCACTCAGTTTGGGGGCCATGTGACAGCAGACCTTGAGTCAGTCTCACTCTCTGGCACATGGAGAAAGGAGGTCTTGGGAACAGGAAGTTGGTTCCTGAAGGAAGGCAGCCCTGGAGATGAGGCTGTGTTGTCACCTTCTCTGCAGAGGAGACAGTGACCTCTGCCCCTCCCGAGACCGGAGCTGACCCTCTCCCAGCTCCCTCCTCCCTCTTTTAGCTCCACTCACCAGCCCCTCCACATCTACCTCAGACGCACTGCATCTGCATCATGTCCTCAGATACACTGGCATCTGCCTCCGGACTTTCTTCTGCCTTTAGCTCCTGTTTCTACTAGAACCTGACAAATGATCTTCTAGATTTGATGGTTGTATTTCTGTGTGAGAAAAACCTGATTATTAGTTAATCTCCATTATTCCTGTTTGTCATATGTTTATACTACTCCATGTCCTATGCCACTCTTAAAGTCTTTAGATGGGCTGGTTTGGATCAGGTGATACTGTCTTCCAGTGGAATATTTCCAGTTGTTCTATGTTATTCTTAACTTGAGCCCTGTTTCTAGCCTGTGTTTGTGAAGATCCCACCTAAACCACAAGGGAAATCAACCATCTGGATCTGTCAGTTTATCTAGTTCTTGTCTATTTTAAGAACATTGAAACATATTTGACATATAACACTGTGGAAGTTTAAAGTGTACAATAAGTTGACTTGATACATTTATATGTTGCAGTATGATTAGCACCTGCAAGCTAAGAGTAGTATTATGTTACAAAATTATCATTTCTTTTTTGTGGTGAAAACAATTTAAGATCTAGTCTCTTAACATCTTTGAAGACAACAGTATTTTTTATTATAATCTCTAAGGTGTGCATTAGCTCCCCAGGGCTTATTTATCTAGTAGTTTCAAGGTTTTACCCTTAAAGTATTTATCCCCAATTCCCCACCCCCACAGCCTCTTGTAACTACCATTCTAGTCTTTGTTTTTATGAGTTCACCTTTTTAAGATTCCACACATAAGTTAGATCCTGGAGTATTTGTCTTTGTCTGTCTGACTAACCTCACTGAGCATAACACCCTCAAGGTCCATCCATGTTGTTGCATATGGCAGGATTTCTTTCTTTCTCTCAGCTGAATACTATTCCATTTGGTATATATACCACAGTAGCTTTATTTGTCCATCAATGGACACTTGGCTATTGTGAATAATGCCATAATTAACATGGGAGTGCATATATCACTTTAAACTCTTGTTTGCATTTCCTTTGGAAGTATGTGCTATAGTGAAATTACTGGATCATATGGTTGTTCTATTTGTAATTACTTATGCTGATTTCTGCCTTTTTCTGCTACTTTATCGAATACCCAACCCCCAGCCAAATGCTCTCTAGCATTCATTCTGTTTCCCTACTGTCAGCAAATTTATCTTCTTCTCAATTGTAAGCAGAATTGATCAGGGTAAAATTTCCTTTCTGGAGGATAGAAGGCTTAGGATAAGGGTTAGGCATTAGAAATAAGTTAGCTGTAGTAGTAAAATTTGGAAATTGCTATAAGGTAAATGAAATTTGTGCTGATCCAGATAAGAAAGGGGGAAGGAACCCATGTGACTAATAAATGGCTTATGTTGTTGTGGACTCCAACGTGAGGCACCAAAATGCAGGGCCTGCCATTGTGGAGTGTTGGGGGCTCAGGAGAGGCTTCAGGGTATGCCTGGCTTCTGGGATGCCATGGCTACTGGCCAGTTCTTATTTGTGTTCATTTTTCTGTACTACAATTAAGCAACAAGAAGACAAGACTTTTTGAAGTCTAGTATTTGTTGACAATTGGCTTATGAATTCGCCACTATTCCCAGTTGCTGTTGTCTGTGGGTGGACAGAATGCCCTCTCTGATATAAGGCTGATTATTTGTGTGGTTTAATACACTTGTCATCTATATTCTCAGAGCCTAATGTAATGAAGCTCTTTTCTTTCAGGGCTGTGGTTTGATCCATTTTTTAGGTGGTTTTATGAAGACATAATTTATGTCATAATATTCACCAATCTTAAGTGCACTATTCCATACATTTGAATAAATATATACAGTTTTAACATCTACCATCACAATCCATCTTCAGAGTACTTCCATCATGAAGAATACTTCTTTGGTCCTATTTGTAATCAATCATTGGTCCCTCAATCAGCCCCAGAAAGCCCTGATCTACTTTCTGGACATGAAACTTCTCCTTTTCTAGAAATGTCATATGAATGGGATCACATAGAATGTGGTCTTTTGTATCTGACTCCCCTCAATAAGCATATTTTTGAAAGTTTGTCCATGTTTATTGCTGAGTAGTATTCCTCCAGTTTTCTAACCTGGCCCCAACCTCTGTCTTTCTACTGCTTCTCCAAGAGAAGGTATGTAGGGAGAGGCAAACTCTTCAGGATATGATTTCTGTAAATGATTCTATGGGAAAATCATTTCCAGGCTTAAGGTTTCAGATCTGAAAAATTTTAAGGGAACTCAGACAATTTAATAATCAATTGAATTAATGCTTAGACTACATGAAATTGAAATTGATAGAAATTAGAAAGTAATAGATATGTATATGTCCTTTGGATTGGATATCCTGGGTGATGGATTCAGGGACCTGGAAAAAAAACTGTGGTGAGAGTTGAAATTTTAAAATCTTAGAAAGACATGCAAAGTGATGTAGGACTGAGATTGAGGGAACCCTTCAAGGGAGAATGAGAGCAAAGATACATATACAGTTGCAGACAGTAAAGGACTTTTGCATTTTGTCCCCCAGGTCATAGTCTTGAGGGCTAAGACTATATTTAAGGGATGCTTTTAAAGGCCTTAAAGCCACCCTGCTCTTGGCGGAGAGGCAAGGTGCTGAGCTGCTCTTGCTCCCCCTGCCCAGCATACCTGGTCAGAGTGAACACAATGGAAGAGTGCAAAGGCAGCTGGCAAACACACTTTGCTTCTCTGAACTTTATTCAGGCTCCTGACCCCTCTCCTGGGCCCATGTATGCTCTTCCTTATAGAATCCAGATTTACCAAGAATTCTGCTAAGTCAGTTTAGCAAGAGACCCCCACTGTGCATATCTGATCACCCTGAATAACTAATCGGGTTCCTCACCCTCCTCATCCTCCAGGTGATGTCTGATCAGCCTGGGATGTCTTCAGGATTAGCCAGAACCCCTTAATCCTAATTTCCTCTTAATAATTGTCCATTTATTGACTCCTAAACTTCTTCTTGGCTATAAATTCCCACTTGCTCAGGCTGTTTTCAGAATTAATCCCAGCTCTTTCCAAAGCCTATTTACTCTTATTGCAATACTCCTAAATAAAATATGCTTCTACCATTTTGCCTACTGTGAAGTTCTGGTTTTCCTTTGATGTATATGACTTTTCCTAACTTCTTGGTAGTTGAACTGGATGTGGGTGTATATGTGTTTGTGTATTTGTATGCATTTACTTGAGAGTGTAACCACATTTCCCCAAGGCTGCTGGGCACATAAGAGTGAGGCACCTTCCCAGTGGGCACTTTCCATGCTCCATGTTGCTTTTTCCAAGCACACTAGTATGGGCCCTTGACTGGTGTGCAGTTCTGACTTGAGCTCTAAAGTGGACAATGAGCTTCCTTTTTCTTCCTGTTGACCATCTGCCCACAAGGGGATCCATTAGCACACGTCTGTGCAAACTCACCGCCAGTAGGTCCACAATATGTCTATACACTGGCAACTAAAATCAAGTTCTAACCTCATGATTCATTTGTCATCTGACAATGTTGCTGGGTCTCCAGTCACTGCTGTGAGCATAGGTCTGGGGCACATTTCACCCTCACAGTGAGACCTGGGGAGGCAGATGATGCTCAAATTCATGGTCCTCAGCAGAGCATGAAAGCCTCTCCCAGGGTGGGAGCCCCAAACACCAGGATTCCCTGTGGACAGTGGAGAGGGGTGTGGGTGGCTTCAGGCCTGGGGCTCCTTCACACTTGCTTCTGTGTTGCTTTCAGTGGGGCTCTGCCAGCAGGAAGCTCCTGGGACGTGACAGCTCAGCCTTCCCCGTAACAGTCCCACCACCTGCGTATCGACTCTGGTGGTCCCGGAATGAGATGGAAACTAGTTCATCTTACTGGAACCCATTACTTCCACCAACCCTAAGATGAGAGATACGATGGAAAAAGGAACATAGTTACACTGGGAAGGCTGAAGATAAGGCGTGGGGCTTTGTAGCTGGGAAATGTACCCTGGATGAAAGCGCTTGAACTCATCCAGTGATGTGCCTGGAACACTGCTCATGAGCTCGAGACTGCAGTGTGTACTGACATTGCTACTGGTGACTCTGGGTATTGCCCTGGGACCTTATCCTTGCTGCTGTTGTTTCCATCATATAAAGGAGTTTTCTTTATTGCTTTCTCTGGTTACAGTGAGGTGAATCTGTAACTCTATAAGGTGTTTACAGGGCAATGTGAAGCCATACAATATCATGGAGAATCTGGTGTGTCCATTTTACTTGAACATTTCATGTGAAATGTTTTATATTAAAATCTACATACAAAAAGAATAGAGGAGAAAAGTGGTGTAATTTGTGTATAAAAATGCAACTCATTTTTGAGTATTTTGTATCCTGCAACTTTGCTTTGTTCTTTTTTTCTAACAGTCTTGTTTTTTGGGGAATTGTCAGGGTTTTCTACATAAAAGTTCATGTCACCTGTAAACAGAGATAACTCTACTTCTTTCTTCTAATTTGAATGCTTTATAGTAATTTTTCTTGCCTAGTCGTTCTGGCTAGGACTCCTAGTATTATTTTGCATCGATGCAGTGATAGTGAGTATTCTTGCTTTGTTGTTGATTTTATATGAAATGTTTTTAGTTTATATCACAGAGTATGTTTGTTGTTGGTTTTTAATATATGGTCTTTATTATACTGAGAATAAATAATGTAAAGAGAAAACAAGAAAACAATACTACTTACCATTGCACCACAAAAGTTACTTAGGAATCAACTTAACTAAGGAGGTCAAAAACATACACTGAAAAGTATAAAACATTGCTGAAGGAAATTAAAGAAGGCACAGATAAACGGAAAGATATTTTAAGTTCATGGACTGGGAGACTTAATATTGTTAAAAAGTCCATACTACTGAGAGCAAACTACAGATTCCATGCAATGTCTACCAAAATCCCAAAGGCAAAGTTTTTATAGAAATAGAAAAAATCCTAAAATTCATATGGATCCACAAAGGACCCTGATATCAAAAAAAATATTGAGAAAGAATAAAGATCAATAATTCATACTTACTGACTTCAAAACAGTATAAAGCTACCATAACCAAAACTGTATGGTATGAGTATAAGAATAGACATAGATACCAATGAAGCAAAATAAAGAGCCCAGAAATAAAACTCATGTACATATGGTGAAATGATTGTAGACAAAGGTGCCCGGAATGCAGAATGGAGAAAGATAGTCACTATAAGAAACTGTGTCAAGAATACTGGATACCCACATGCAATAAAGAATAGAGCAAAACAGGAATAATATAAATGAAATCCTTATTTAATAACATATGCAAAACTCAATTAAAAAATCAACATAAGAACTGAACTGCAAAACTCTTAGAAAAAAATACAGGAGGAAAGCTTATAACATTGGTTTTAGCATTGGATTCTTGGATATGACACCAAAAACACGGAACAAAAGCAGAAATAAGCCACTGGAACTGCATCAAACTAGAAAGTCAATACTCACCAAGAGAAATAATCAACAGAGTAAAAAGGCAACCTATGCAATGGGAGAAAATATTTGCCAACCATATATCTGATAAGGATTAATATGCAAAATACGTAAGAAACTTCTACAACTCAATAACAAAACCAACAAATAACATGATTAACAAATAGGCAAAGGACTTGAATAAGCATTTCTCCAATGTACACATACAACAGCCAGCAACTGTATGAGAAGATGCTCAACATCGGTAATTATTAGGGAAATGCAAATCGCAAAGACTTCATGCCTATTAGGCTGGCTAATAGCAAAAAACAAAACAATAGTTGATATGTGTTGCTGAGGTTCTAGAGAAAATGGAAGCCTTGAACACTGTTGGCAGGAATGTTAATTTTTGCAGCTGTTGCAGAAAATAGAATGGGGTTCCAAAAAATGTTGGAAATAGTACTAACATATGATCCAGCAATCTTACCTCTGGGTATATATCCAAATAATTTGAAGTCAGGGTTCTGAAGAGTTTTTCACTCTCTGTTCATTGTGGCATTGTTAATGAGAGTCAGGATATGGAAACAACCCTGTCAACTCCACTGACAGGTGAGTGCATGAAGAGAATGTGGTGTGTATATATAGAAGGCCATATTATTCAACCTTAAATTGAAGGAAATCTTAACATTCGCTACAAATGGATGGATCTAGAAGACACCATGCTAATTGAAATTAGTCATGGAAGGGCAAACACTTCATAATTCCTTTTATTTGACGCATCTTAAATGATGAAATCTGCATAAATAGACAGTAAGACAGTGGTTAATAGGGGAGCAGGAGGGGGATATGTGAAATTGTTGCTAAATGGGTATAAAGTTACAGTTACACAAGATAAATAAATTGCAGAGATCTGTACAGCACAGTGCTTATAGCCAACAGTAAGGTCTTGTGCCCTTAGAGGTCTGTTAAGAGGGTAGATCTCATGTTATGTGTCCTTACCAGAAACACGCACAACAAAGCGACATATTAAAAAACAACCAATATGATATTATAAACTTAAAAGTTCATGAAGAGGGGAGATCTTACATTGTCTTCTTACCACACACAATAATAGTAATAATAAGTGAGAGAATGGTAGAAAAAGTAGGTAAATAGTCAACATTTTTTCAAGTTGGAGAAAACAGAATATTATGGTAACATGAGTGTTCAGTGGCAGGGATTCAAATAAATAAACACTAATGAAAATTGGAAAGAAAATAATTGGAAAAGTGAATTTTCTTGGAACAAAACTATAAGGATGCATGCTGTTACCATGACTTTAGGAGGCCGTCCAAATAAATAAACAAGACACAGATGAAAGGAGAGAGAGAGAGAATGTATTGGGTTTGGCACTAATTAAGTCAGTCCTCAGCTCATGAAACAATACAGTATTTCCCAATTTGTACTTCTTCATGGTATCATCAAATAATCATTATGACAATAATGATATGAGCTAAATTTTGTTATCTCTTTACTTGATGTCAAAGCAGTGCTTGCTGAATGCCTTACATATCTTGTATCAGTTTGTTCTCACAACAACCCTATAACAAAGGAATTTTTTTTTAGTTGCAAGAAAGTTGACATATTAGTGTCTGGTGTAGAAAATGGTGCCAATTATGCCCATGTAAAAAATGCTCACCAGAAGAAGTGTAGTTACCATACAAAGATATTACAGGGTTATTGACCATATTCCCTATGCTGGACTTTTCGTCTCATGAATGATTGTATAACTGGAAGTTTGTTCCTCTTGATCCCTTCCTCCTGTCTCACCCATCCCCCTCACTCCTCCCTTCTGGCCGCCACCCATTCGTTGAAATCACATGGTGTGTGTCGTCCTCTGTCTGACTTATTTCACTTGGCATAATGCCCTCTAGCTTCAGCAGTAGGAAGGGCTTCACCTAAATTTTAAGAGTGGAGAGCGGCAGGTTCACATAAGCCTTCCATACATGGAGTAAAAATCCTTTCAAGGTTTGGTTTTGGCTATAACTTCCCCCCAAAATAGTTTGTTTTTTGTCCTCTCCTTTCCTGGGACAAACTTGGAGCACTCTTTTCTGTTCCCTGTGGTTGTGGGAAGGGTAGGGTCTGGTGTCTCTTTGATTCATTTTCTTGGAGATTAGAGTCCGTCTGTCCCCCAGCTCAAATTAGGTCCCACATGGGACGTCCTGGGCCCATCTTCTATTATTCTGGTCCTGAAACCCAAGCTTAAGTGTTTGAAGTTTTACATTGTATTTAGGATAAAAGTGGCTTCAGTGAACCAACATTTTCTGGTGGTAGATTTAAGAGTAAGTTGGGCCCAAATATCTGCATTTTCTTTTTGTCCCTTCCTTTCCCTTCTGCTTCCCTCCCTCCCACCCTCTTTCCTTTTATCCCCAGTGTGTTTTATGATTTCCCTAGGATTGGTGATAGGAAGAACCTCGCCTATCATTTCTGGAAACTGAACCCATTTAAAGACATTTTGGATTTGAAATAGATACAAGCTGTTTGCAGTTTTAGAGCATCTAACATTAATGTGAGAGCTTCTGTGTTGAGCTCTGTGTCTTTTCTTGTCACCCGACTACACCTCAGTGATGGCGTGTTTGGCTTGTGGTTTACAGTGGAGACTTTCACAATATGCAGCTTATGAAACTCACTTCTTTGCTCAGTGATTGCTTTGCATAGACCCCTCCAGGCCCAGAGCAGCTGCTCAGGGTTTATAAAAGGGGCCTTTGCCATGGGAGCTGAGCTGCAGCAGGCGGGCAGGCGCAGCAAGATGGTATCACAAACGCAGGTCCTCACGTTCTTGTTGCTCTGGGTCACAGGTGAGGAATTCACAAGTGCAACAATCCTTTTGGAGTGAGTAGTATCTTCTTAGAGTTAAAAATTTTTTAGATGTAATAAGAAATACTGGCTATTTCTAATACAGGCTCGATTTTGTGCAGGCATGTAATGACATTAGGAAGCCTATTTTTAAAATACAGTATTTCAAGGTGTGTAGCACAAAGTAGTGTGTGTGTGTGTCATCCTTATCCTTTTGTGATTGCAGGTGCCTGCGGGGACATCGTGATAACCCAGTCTCCAGCCTCCTTGGCTGTGTCTCCAGGACAGAGGGTCACCATAAACTGCAGGGCCAGTCAGAGTGTTAGCAGCTACGTAGCCTGGTACCAGCAGAAGCCTGGGCAGGCTCCAAAACTGCTCATCTACTCGGCTTCCACACGTGCATCTGGGGTCCCCGACCGGTTCAGTGGCAGTGGGTCTGGGACAGATTTCACATGTAGAAAAAGAAGGAAGGCAATGTTGCTAAAATGGAGTGTGCAAGGGGGACAGCAGGGGAAGTAAGATCAAAGGCCACGCTGTGTAGGACGCTGTGGGCCTCTCTGAGGACTGGGGTTTGTTTGAAGGATGTGGTCAGTGGGAGAGCTCTGAATAGGGAAGAGGGAGCAGGAGGTCTGGCCCTGAGGGGACTCTCCACCTGGGGACTTTGTCTCACGTGGACGCAGGAGCAGGGGCCCAAGATCTGGGATGGTGGTACCACTTGCTGCCTCTTGCCCTCCCGGGGGCCCAGACCCTGTCTCTAGAAAAGACCTATTTGTCTGCCTTTGACCACAGGGCTGGCTGTTGGGGGCCCTGAGGAGGTTGGTGCAAATCCCCAGGAGGATGAGGCTGGTCTGGTGGAGTTGGGTTGTGGTCGCACTTGGTGATGCTTTGGCAGGAACCCCAAGTGCATGCGCTGCCCAGTGTTGCCCCTGATGATGTGCCCGGAGTCACAGATGTGGTGGCTGTGACCCCCCATGGCACATAGACTGACGTCTGGTCCTGAGGGGCTCGCTCCTGTGCTCATTATTCCCGGAGGGCCCAGGTCCCTGTGATGTGCAGGCAGCTCTCCTGTGAGGACCCAGAGCAGTTCTGGGAGGCTCAGGCTGGATCTCTGCGCCTGCACCAGGTGGAGCCCCTCATCCCAGATGCTCCTTTCCACAGGGATCAGTCAGGGGGTGTGGGGCTGTGACCCAGGAACAGGAGAACATAGGACTTTTTCTCTCAAGTTATCCTCAGTGGATTTAGCCCTTGGCTGTTCAGGTGTTCATTAAACCAGCCTGATCATGAGAATCAGACAAAGGAATTTCATTCTCCCCCATGGTGCCCATTTGGCCTGGAGTGGCCATTTCGGCTGCCCTTTGGATGAAATCTCAGGCAAATCCTTCATCCTTTGTAGTAATTCTTAAATAATAGTGCCATGTCTACATTTCCTGTCACAGTTGGTTTCCTAGGTGCCTGGCAATGCGGGCCCTCTGAGGGGGTGAGCACCTCACTGTCCTCCCTCCCCCACCTGCGGTCCACAGAGAGCTGTTGCCTGAGGAGGGAGAAGAGTTGGGTGGCAGCAGCTCTCCGTTTGTGTCTGCACCCCAGTATCTCTGGCTTTTACAGGTGTGTGGACAGTGCTCACTGCTCCCCGGGCTGGAGGTGCTGTAACTTCATGAAGGCCCCCACCTCTCAGGGCTGCACCCTCACCTCCCAGAGCAGCACCTCACCCCAGCCTCAGCTTTGGTTTCCTCAGGCCAGAAGCAGATGTACAGCCCCCGAAAGTGCCCCCATCCTTCTGGAAAAGCATGATTTTCTCTAAGGCATCTGGAAGGTGGAAGGTGGGACTCAGTAACAGATCCTTAAAGGGCTTTTCCAAATTTCTGTTTGTTGACCACCATGTGGTGATTCTTTATAAAAGTCAGTGTCAAAAAGTAGTTTTCAGAAGCATTGGGAGCGTGTCTCATCTTGGAATCTCTTCCAGAAACAGGGCTGAGATGGTCCCAGTGTCCTGTCCCATGCCAGGTGCCAGGAGGAGTGCACTCAGTTTGGGGCCCATGTGACAGCGGACCTTGAGTCAGTCTCTCTCTCTCAGGCCCATGGAGAAGGGAGGTCTTGGGAACAGGAAGTTGGTTCCTCATGGGAGGCAGCCCTGGAGGTGAGGCTGTGTTGTCACCTCCTCTGCAGAGTAGACAGTGGCCTCTGCCCCTCCTGAGCCCGGGGCTGACCCTCTCCCACTCCCTCTTTTAGCTCCACTCCCTCTTTTAGCTCCACTCACCAGCCCCTCCACACCTATCTCAAACGCACTGCATCTGCATCATGTCCTCAAATACACTGGCATCTGCCTCCTGACTTTCCTCTGCCTTTCAGCTCCTGTTTCTACTAGAACCTGATTTTAAATGGCCTACTGGATTTGGTGGTTGAATTTCTATGTGAGAAAGCCTGATTATTAGTTAATCTCCATTATTCCTGTTTGACATGTTTATACTAGTCCATGTCCTAAGCCACTTGTAAGCCCTTAGGTGGGCTGGTTTGGATCAGGTGACACTCTCTCCCAGTGGAATATTTCCAATTGTTCAATGTTATTCTTAACCTGAGCCCTGTTTCTGGCCTGTGTTTGTGAAGATCCCACATCAACCACGAGGGAAATCAACCCTCTGGACATGTGATCTCAGTTTATCCAGTTCCTGTCTTATTTGACATATAACACTGTGGAAGTTCAAGGTGTGCAGTATGTTGACTTGGTACTTTTTTATGTTGCAAAATGATTAGCACCATACCTAGCTAACATCTGTATCAGGTTCCCAAATTATCATTTCTTTTTTGTGGTGAAAATAATTTAAGATCTAGTTTCTTAGCAACTTTGAAGTTTACACCTTTGAAGTCAACAGTATTTTTTATTATAATCACTAAGCTGTGCATTAGCTCTCCAGGGCCTATTTATCTAGTAGTTTCAAGGTTTTAACCTTAATTATTAATCCCCAATCTCCCAACCCCCTAGCCTCTTGTAACTACCATTCTTGCCTTTGTTTTCGTGACTTCAGCTTTTTAAGATTCCACATATAAGTGAGATACTAGAGTACTTGTCTTTGTCTGTCTGACTTACCTCACTGGGCATAATGCCCTCAAGATCCATCCATGTTGTGCCAAATGGCAGGATTTCTTTCTTTCTCACAGCTGAATGGTATTCCACTGTGTATATGTACACAGCTACTTTATTCATTCATCGGTGGACTGGTGGCTATTGTGAATAATACTGCAATTAACATGGGAATGCATGTATCATTTTAAACTCTTGTATGCATTTCCTTAGAAAATAAATGCAGAAGTGAAATTAATGGATCATATGGTACTTCCATTTGTACTTATTTATAGTGATTTCTGCCTTTTTCTGCTCCTTTATCTAATACCAAAGCCTCACCCAATCACTGTCTAGCATACATCCTGTTTTCTTACTGTCATTGAATTTATCTTCTCTCAGTTGTTAACAAAATTGATCAGAAGTTGAATTTATTTTTTGGTGGATAGAAGGGCCAGGATGAGGGTTAGGCAGAGAAATAAATTAGTTATATTAGTATAATTTGGAAAATACAATACAGTAAATGATATTTGTGCTGATCCAGATAAGAAAGGAGGAAGGAACCCATGTGACTAATAAATGGTTTATGTTGTTGTGGACTCCAACATGAGGCATCAAAATGCAAGGCCTGGCCCTGTGGGATGTGGGGGCTCAGGAGAGGCCTGCTGGCTTCTGGGTTGCCATGGCTACTGGGCCTCTCCCTGAGGAAAGTCAGCCAGAGGGAGACAAAGGACAAACAACTGAGAGATCACGTGCTGCCCAGTGAGCTCCTGTTTGGGCAACGTTACCGGGAGCCCGTTGGGAGGGTTTTGGAGAACACAAAGTATTTGCTCCTGAGAGAGGAAGCATTTGAGTGACAGATAAAGGATTCACTCTTGACCTGTGTGCTTGGGTTCACAGGGGCTTGTCCTTTCCCCTAGGTGTTTGGTTTATGGTGCCAGGACATAAGCAAACTGAGGCTTGATGCATCGTATTGACTCAGTTTCCTGAAAGAGACCTCAAGGGAAGTCAGCAGAGTTCTTCCTGGACTTCTGAGTTCCTGACCCCATCAATATATCAAAGGCACAAGAAGGAGCAGGGCTGGTGGTGCGGGAACATGTCACTTACCCCCCTGTCCCTGCAGCCCCAGGGGGAGCGTGGCTGCTACAGTCAGTGGGCTCTGAGGAGAGTTTTGTTCTATCTATTTGAAATGAATGGCAAGCTTTCAGGAAATTGCACAAAGAATGAAGACCCTCTTAATCCCTTCCCTCAGCTCCCAGAAGTTTTAACATTTTGCACATTTGTTCTCTTATTCCTTCTCCATATAGATATGCATTTTCCTCCCCTGAATGTCTGGAAGGTAAGTTCTAGGCATGCAAGCCCCAAATAATTACCTAATAAAAAATAACGTTCTCTTACATTGCCATAGGGTCAATTCACAATTTAGAAAATGAACTGGTACAACCCATGGGCTGGCCTGGGAATTGGTGTTCTGAATCTTTTTGTTTTTGCAGGATCTTAAACTTCCTTGCTCTCCTTTGTCCCATCACTGCCCAGACTCCAGAGCGTGCCTTTCCCTCCTGTTCATGCTCCACTTCCCTGAAAATGCCGCCTTTCCCTGCTGCCTCCCTGCGTCCTGGGCACTTGATCGAGCCTGTCCTGCTGCGCCCCTGCTCTGTGATGCCAGGGCTCCTCAGTATTTTTCATGAAAAGTGGATTTTCTCTTACACGTGATTTAAGATTAGTTTTCTGTACTGCTCTGTACAGTTTTTGTGGTCATAGCTGGTTTTCTGCACCGACCTGTGGCTCTAGTGATGGAATGGGTGCTATTTTTCTACTTTTTGCTGGCTTAGTGGGGGTAGTTTATGGTGTACTCATGCTAACGAGATAGGTTTTATGTGGTAGTATTTTTTCTTTTTCTGGTGATCTGCACAGCTTCTGAAATATGTATGGAGAGATCCCGGTTTGGGCAGCTGTCATTACTGCTTAAATAACCTCTCCGGGTAACTCCTGAAGCACATCCCTCCCGTGGTCATGTGGGGCCCTCTTTCCCTGCAGCCCCGTGGATCAGGAGTCCTCGGACCCCAGAGGTTGCCCCCAGCACAGGACCAGGAGGAAGGGGGCCCCGAGGATGGGGGGAGTGATGGATGTCAGGCAGGTGTGTGTCCTCGGGCTTCTTCCAAATTTTTTTATCACTGCAGAAAATGGCAATTGCTGCTGAGTAAACAGTGTCGTCTTGTCCTCCTGAGGCAGGTGTGGACTTCCGGGTGAGCAGCAAGGGAAAGAGTCAGGGCTTCCCAGGTACGTCGGGCCCAGGCTGTCATGGGGACTCTTTCTCTGGCACCTGCACTAGAAAGCAGACCTTCCCGGAGGCTCAAGATGACCAAGAAGAGGCCCCGTTACTACCCAGAGGACCAAGAAGCGTTCAGCCACTTCTGGATTTGCCCTGAGGTGGTTCAGAGACCTTCAAACTGCAGGTGAGAGGACAGGTGCCGTGGGCATCATCTAACCCCTCCTCGGGCTCTTCAGGTGACATTGGGGTGGTTCTAAGGTGTAAGATGGCTGACAGCAGGCTGTGGTGACCTGCACACTGTCCGTAGTATCCTTGGTACTACTGTGTGTTGAGGGTGGGGTATTCATCTGAAGTAATTATTGATAGGGGGTAAAAGAAGCTCATAATTCAGTTTCCTGTTATCAAGTTTGTCTGGGGTATATCAGGGTGTTCAGCCCTCCCCATGGATGCATTGATTTATTCCCACCAGTCAAAGTCTTAGACAATAGTGAGCAGACACAATACTGCTGTCTTCACATCCACATTCTCCTGGGGAGTCACCAACAATGAAACAGAAGCAGGAGAAATTGATCACTGTCAGCGATATGTGCTATGAGGGAGATCCGACCAGGCAATGCCCTCACCGGGTGGGTGTGAACAAGGGCTTCATGGAGCAGGCGTTCGGAGAGGACCTCTCTGCAGAGCTGTCAGCAGGCCACTGGCTGGCATGTGTCAGTGTCCAGCAGAGGGAGGGTGCAGGACAAAGGCCCAGGGGCAGGGCCGAGCTTGGCAGGTCCAGGCAGTGGGGATGCAGGAGACTCAAGGTGGACACACAAGTCGGAGGAGAACGTGATTCACAGTCCACCACCCACCCCTGCCATCTACTAGGTGCCACTGTAGGACTCCTGGGTAAATCATGAAGGGCAGACTGAACTTGATATTCCTCAGGATGCTCCAAGGCCTCCCTGGGTGTCCCTTGCTTCTTGGTCACTAGCTGTGTGTTCCTAGACAAAGCGTCTGCACCAAGAGAGGGAGGAGGGACGGACGGGAGCAGGCAGAGGGAGAGTGTCCCCCTGGGCTGGAGAGGCCCTGAGCAGACCTGCTCCCAAGGGCAGATGGGGGAAGGACTCACTGCCGTGCCTGCTCTGCCCACTGGTGTCTCCTCCTTGGCCTCCTGTCAGCTCAGCCCCACCTGCCAAAGGGCCGTGAGACCCTCAGCACGTCCCTCCCAGAGCTGTTTTCTCACCATAGCCTCAGGAGTGAGGAAAGCCCTATGGTCCACTCAGAACCCTGTCCCTCTGTTCACACATCACCACCCGTCACTCCCCAGCCTCCAGCCCACCCGCCCTCTTTCTCTGCTCACTTCCCTCTCTCCACAGCAGTGGGTCCTCAGCTGCACAGCCCTGGCTGCCCACCCCTGCGAACTACGGTCCCCATCTTCTGAGCACACCCTGTGGTATCAGTGATTTTCAGGAAAATTCTTTGAAGTGTTGTTCTTGCACAAGGGAGAACAAATCACAGTCCATGGGCCAAATCTGGCCTGTGGCTGTGTATTATTCTAAACAGCTTCATTTGTATATATTTCTCCTGCCATACAATTCAAGGTATATATTTCAGTGGTTTTGTGTGTTCGCAGGTGTGTGCACCTTTCCCCACAGTAGTTGCAGAACATTTTCATCACCTTGAAAAGAAACCTTCACCTTTAGCTGGATCGCACTCTGTGTCCCCATTACTCCCCCAGCTCCAGGCACCACACATGTACTTTTGTCTCCACGGATTGACCTATCCTGGACCTTTCATATAATGGAATCATGGAATATGTAATATTTTATGACCCCTTCTTCTCCTTTACATAATACTGTCAAAGTTCTTCCATGTTGTGACCTGTGTCAGTGCTTCATTTCTTGTTCTGGCTGAATGCTGTTCTGCCGTGTGGATATATTACACTCTGTTTTTCCATTCATCATTTGAGGGACATTTGGGTTGTTTCTACTTCTGATCTATTTTGAATAATGCTGCTATGATCATTCATTATAAAGTCTTTATATGGATATGTTTCGTTCCTCTTGTGTATGGATCTAAAAGCAGAATTAACAAGTCACATGGTAACTCGATGTTTAACTTTCAGAGGCACCACCCAGCTGGTTTCCAGAGGGACTGTGCTATTTTCCTTTAGCACCAGCAATGCATGATGTGCAGTCCCTTCCCATGCTCACCAACTTTTATAATTG
This sequence comes from Manis javanica, assembly GCF_040802235.1. Classification (NCBI taxonomy): domain Eukaryota; kingdom Metazoa; phylum Chordata; class Mammalia; order Pholidota; family Manidae; genus Manis; species Manis javanica. Next base: position 168,367,467 of record NC_133156.1, on the reverse strand, counting down.
TTTGCCTCTTTGAGTTCAGCCATTCTAATGTGTGTGAAATGGTGTTGATTTGCCTTTCCCTGATGACTGATAATGTTGAGCACCCTTTCATGGGCTTATTGCATCTGTATATTTTCTTTTCAGAAATGTCTGTTCCAATTCTTTGCTCATTTTAAATTGGATTATTTGTCTTTTTATTGTCAACTTGTAAAGCTTTAATATGTTCTAAATATTAGAACCTTATCAGATATATGATTTGCAGACCTTTCTCCACTTGTGAGGATGTCCCAGCACCACTTGTTCAAAAAACTATTCTTTCCCACCTTGAACAGTCTTGGAATGTAAATAAAGCTTTATTGGAGGACAGCCATGCTCAGTAATTTACATATCATCTATGATTGCTTCTGCACTGTAATGGAAGGGTCATGTACGTGCAACAAGGACCATGTGGCCCACAAAATCTCATGAAGTTATTGTCTGGTCCTTTACAGAAAGCGTGCCAATGTCCACTATACAGAGGGACATTTTGTTAAACACAGTAGGAAGGGCCTTTCCTCTGAAGGTTTTAGCATCATTTCAATTTTTTTGTTTGTTTATTTGTCTGTATTACAATTAAGGGAACAGGAAGACAAGATTTACTGAAGTCTAGTATTTGTTGATAAATTGCCTGGTGAGATTCCCACTACTCCTAGTCACTGTTTTCTGTGGGTAGACGGAATCCCCTCTCTGATGTAAAGCTGATTATTGTTTGGGTGGATAATACATGCCTAACCCATATTTTCAGAGCCTAATGTAATGAAGCTCTTCTCTTTCAGTACTGCAATTTGATCCATTTTTTTTGAGTGGTTGAATCAAAAGCATAATTTGCATGTCATAATATTCACCAATCTTAAGTGTACTATTCAATAAATTTGAATAAATATATACAGTTTTTACATCTACCATCAAAATTCATCTTCAGAATACTTCCATCATCAAAAATATTTCCTTGGTCCTATTTATAATTAATTACTGCTCCCACAATCAGCCCCAGAAAAAAACTGATCTACTTTCTGGACATGTAATTTCTCATTTTCTAGAAATGTCTTATGAACAGGATCATGCACTATGTGGTGTTTTGTATCTGACTCCCCTCACTAGGTATATTTTTTAAGGTTTTTCCAATTTTATTGGTGAGTAATATTCCTCCAGTTTCCAACCTGTGCTCCAATCTCTGTCTTTCTACTGCCTGCTTCAAGAGAAGGTATGTAGAGAGAGGCAATCTTCTCAGGACATGTTTTCTGTAAATGATTTTATGGGAAAATCATTTCTAGAGTTAAGATTTAAGGTCTCAAAATTTTAGGCAATTCAGTCAATTTAATTATCAATTGAATTGATATTTAGAATACATGAAATTAAAATTGATAGAAATTAGAAATTAATAGAATATATGTATGTCCTTTGGATTGGATATTCTGGGAGATGCATTCAGGGAACTGGAAAGAAAACATGCTGGGAGTTGAAATTTTAAACCTTAAAGAGAAAAGTGAAATGATATAGGACTGCGATTGAGGGCACCCTTCAAAGGAGAATGAGAGCAAAGACACACACAGAGATATGCACAGAAAAGGATCTTTGCATTTTGTCCCCAGGTTGTAGTGTTGAGAGCTAAGAGTATCTTTAAAGGATGCTTTTAAAGGCCTTAAAGCCACCCTGCTCTTGGCTGAGAGGCAAGGTGCTGAGCTGCTCTTCCTCCCTCTGCCCTGCATTCCAGGTAAGAGTGAAGCACAATGGAAGAGTGGGAAGACAGTTGGCAAACACTCTTTGCTTCACTGAACTTGATTCAGACTTCTGAAACTTCTCCTAGGTCCACATATACACTTCCTTGTAGAATCCAGATTTACCAAGAATTCTGCTAAGTCAGTTGAGCAAGAGACCCAGACACTGCATATCTGATCACCCTAAATAACTAATCAGGTTCCTCACCCTCCCCATCCTCCGGGTGATGTCTGATCAGCCTGGGATGTCTTCAGGATGAGCCAGAACCCCTTCATCCTAGTGTTTCCTCTTAATAATTGTCCATTCACTGACCCCCAAACTTATCCTTGGCTATAAATTCCCACTTTCTCATGCTGTTTTCAGAATTAATTGCACCTATAACCAAAAACCTATTTGCTCTTATTGCAAATAAGAGCTCTTAAATAAAATTTGCTTTTACCACCTTGACTACTGTGAAGCTCTAGTTTTCCTTTGACATACCTCATATTTCCAGATTTCTTGGTAGTTGAATTGGATGTGTGTGTGTGTGTGTGTGTGTGTGTGTGTGTGTGTGTGTGTATGTTTATTTGTATGAGTTTATTTGAAGTGGGAGCATGCCCTTTCGAGGCTGCTGGGCACTTAAAAGTGAGACCCCTTCCCAGGAGACTCTTTCCATGCTACATGTGGCTTTTCTGAGCACACTAGTATTTTCACTTGACTGGTGTGCTGTTCTGACTTGAGCTCTAAGGTGGAGTATGAGCTTCGTTCATCTTCCCTTTGACTATCTGTCCAGGAGGGGGAGCCGCTAGCACATGTCTGTGCAGTCAAACCCACCAACAGGTCCACAATCTCTGTATGAACTGGCAACTAAGAAACAAATTCTAAACTCTTGATTCATTTAGCATCTCAGAATATCTCTGGGTCTCCAGTCACTGCTGTGAGCATTGGCCTGGGGCACATTTCATCCTCACTGTGAGTCCTGGGGTAGCAGATGATGCTCAAATTCATGGTCATCAGCAGAGCATGAAAGCCTCTCCCAGGGTGGGAGCCCCAAACACCAAGTTTCCCTGAGGACAGTGGGGAGGGGCGTGGGTGGCACCAGACCTGGGGCTTCTGAACACTTGCTGCTCTGTTGCTTTTGGTGGGGCTCTGCCAGCAGGAAGCTCCTGGGACGTGACAGCTCAGCCTTCCCCATAACAGCCCCACCACCTGCGTAACTACTCAGGTGGCCCAGGAATGAAATGGAAACTAGTTCATCTTACTGGAATCCATTGCTTCCACCAACTCTTAGTCAAGAAATATATTGCAGAGGAATTTTGTTACACCAGGTAATTTTTAGAGATACTGGAAAGGCTGAAGGGAAGGCGTGGGGCTTTGTAGCTGGGAAATGTACCCTGGATGAATGCTGCTGAACTCATCCAGTGATGTGCCTGGAACACTGCTCATGAGCTCAAGACTGCAGTGTATACTGACATTGCTCCTGCTGACTCTGGATATTGCCCTGGGACCTTTTCCTTGCTGTTGTTGTTTCCATCAGAAAAAGGAGTTTTCTTTATTGCTTTCTCCGGTTACAGTGAGGTGAATCTGTAACTCTATAAGATGTATAACAGAGAACAAATTGAAGCCATATAATACCATGGAGAATCTCTTTGGAGTGTCCATTTTACTGGAATGTTTCATGTCAAATGTTTTAAATTAAAAGCTACATACATAAAGAATAGAAGAGAAAAGTGGTGTAATTTCTGTATAAAAATGCAACTCACTTTTGAGTATTTATTTTGTATCCTGCAACTTTGCTTTGTTTAGTTCTAACAGTTTGGTTTTTGGTGGAATCTTTAGAATTTCTAGAACACTAGAAGTTACTAGTATAAGAACATATAAGTATGTATATGTATAAATGGAGTGAAATAAAAATCCCAGAAATAAACTGATGGATATATGGTGAAATGATTGCTGACAAAGGTGCCAAGAATACAGAATAGAGAAAGATAATCTCTTTAATAAATGGTGTCAATCCAATGGATATCCACATGTAATAGAGTGACACTGGAATACTGTAAATGAAACCCTTATTTTACACCATACACCAAATTCAATTCAAAAATCAATGTAAGAATTAAACTGCAAAACTCTTAGAAGAAAACACAGGGAGAAAGATTCATAACATTGGTCTTAGTATTGGATTCTTGGATATGACACCAAAAATACAGTCAACAAATGCAAAAATAGGCCACTGGGACTGCATCAAACTTAGAAAGCCTGTACTCAGCAAGAGAAACAATCAACAGAGTATAAAGGCGACCTATGCAATGGGAGAAAAAATTTGCAAACCATATGTCTGATAAGGATTAATATCCAAAATACATAAGAAAATCTCAATAACAAAAGCAACAGATAACCTGATTCACAAATAGGCAAAAGACTTGAATAGGCATTTCTCCAATGAAGACATACAAACAGCCAACAAATATATGGGAAAATGCTCAACATCTTTCATCATTAGGGAAATGCAAATCACAAAGACTTCACACCTATTAGGCTGGCTAATAGCAAAAAACAAAACAAAAGTTTATAAGTGTTGGTGAGGATGTAGAGAAATTGGAACCCTTGAAAACTGTTGGCAGGAATGTCTATTTGTGCAGCTCTTATGGACAATAGAATGGAGTTCCTAAAAAAACTAGAAATAGTACTAACACACGACCCAGCAATGTTACTTCTGGGTATATATCCAAATGATTTGAAATCAGGGTTCTGAAGAGATTTTTGCATTTTCTGCTCACTGTGGTATTATTAACAACAGTTAAGATATGGAAAGAACTATGGTGTCCACTGACAGGTGAATGCATGAAGAGAATGTGGTGTATACATACAAGGGAATAGTATTCAACCTTAAAAATGAAGGAAATCTTACCATTTGCTAAAAATGGATGGACCTGGAAGACACCATGCTACTTAAAATTAGTCACCAAAGGGCAAACAGTGCTTAATTCCTTTTATTTGAGGCATCTAAAATAATGAAATGTACAGAAATAGACAATAAGTTAGTGGTTATTAGGGGAGCAGGAGGGGGATATGTGGAATTGTTGCTAAATGGGTATAAAGTTACACTTATACAACATATGTAAATTGCAGAGATCTGTACAGCACAGTGCTTATAGCTAACAGTAAGGTCTTCTGCACTTAGAGGTTTGTTAAGAGGGTAGAGCTCATGTTAAGTGTCCACCAACAAGCACAACAAAGGGACATATTAAAAAAACCTGATATGTTATTGTATATTTTAAAGTTCATGAAGAAGGTAGATTTTACATTGTCTTCTTACCACACACAGTAATATTAATAATAAGTGAAGAGAGTTGGAGAAAAAATAGGTAAATATTCAACTTTTTTTCAAGTTGGAGAAAGTAGAAAATTATGGTAACATGAGTATTTAGTGGCAGGGATTCAAATAAATAAACACTATTGAAAATCAGAAAGAAAATAATTGAAGAGTGAATTTTCTTGGAGCAAAACTATGAGGATACATTCTGTTACCATGACATTTGGACTCTGTGCAAATGGATAAACAAGACACAGATGAAAGGAGAGAGAGAGAATGTATTAGGTTTGCCACTAATTAAGTCAGCCCTCAGCTCGTGAAACAGTACAGTATTTCCCAATACGAACCACTTTGCGGTACCATCAAATAATCACTGTGAAAACAATGATACTAGCTAAAGTTTGTTGATTCTTTACTTGAGGTCAAAGCAGTCTTTGCTAAGTGCCTTACATATCTTGGATCAGTTAGTTGTCACAACACTCCCATAAGACAGGAGTTTCTTTTCAGTTGAAATCTAGTTGATGTATTAGTATCTGGTGTATGAAATAGTGGCAATTATGCCCATGTACAAAGAACTTACCATAAGAAGTGTAGTTAAAGTACAAAGATATTATAGGATTATTGACTATATTCCTTATGCTAGACTTTCATCTCATGAATGATCTTATAACTGGAAGTTTGCACCTTTTTATCCCTGTCACCTGTCTCACTCATCCCCCTCACTCCTGTTTGTTCTCTCTCTGTCCTGATGACCCTGTTTGTGTGTGTGTTTTGTTGATTCTACTTGTTAGATCCCACATATAAGTGAAGTCACATGGTATGTATCTTTCTCTGACTTATTTCACTCAGCATAATGGCCTCTAGGTTCACCAGTAGGAAGTTCTTAACCTAAATTTCAAGAGTGGAGACTGTCAGGCTCGTAGTAACCTTGCATAAATGGAGTAGAAATCCTTGCAAGGATTGGTTTTCAGCCAAAACTTCCCCCCAGAATCTTGTTTGAATTTTTTCCTCAGCAAACTTACAGCCCTCTGTTCTGTACCCTGTGGTTGTGGGAAGGGTAGGGTCTGGGTTTCTCTTTGGTTCATTTACTTAGAGATTAGAGTCCCTCAGGCCCCCAGATCAAATTAGGCCCAAATGTCTCCTCAAAAGAGGAAATTCAGGGCCCATCTTCTATTGTTCTGGCCTTGAAACACAAGCTTAAGTGTTAGCAGTTTTACATTGAATTTAGGATAAAAGTGGCTTCAGTGTTCCAGCATTTTCTGGTCATAGATTTAACAAAGAACTGGCCCAAAGTTCCCCATTTTCTTTTTTGCCCCTTCCCTTCCCTTCTCCTTCCGTGTCTCTCTCCCTCCTTCCCTCCCTCCCTCCTTCCATTTAACCCCACATGTTTTATGATTTCACTAGGATTGCTCATAGGAAGAACCTAGCCTATCATTTCTGGAAACTGAACCCATTTAAAGACATTTTGGATTTGAATAGAAGCTCTTCATTAGATCTTCAAGCTGTTTGTAGTTTTAGAGCCTCTCACACTAATCTGAGAGCGTCTGTGTTGAGCTCTGTGTCTCTCTCGTCACCCGACTACACCTCAGTGACTGCGTGTTTGGCTCGTGGTTTACAGTGGAGACTTTCACAGCCCACGACTTATGAAACTCACTTCTCTGCTAACTGCTTTGCATAGACCCCTCCAGGCCCAGAGCAGCTGCTCAGGGTTTATAAAAGGAGCCTTTGCCATGGGAGCTGAGCTGCAGCAGGCAGGCAGGGGCAGCAAGATGGTGTCACAGACGCAGGTTCTCACATTCTTGTTGCTCTGGGTCACAGGTGAGAAATTCACAAGCGCCACAATCCTTTGGAGCAATTAATATTTTCTTAGAGTCAAAGTATTTGAAGATACAGTGAGAAATACTGGCTATTTCCAAAACAGGCCCAATTTTGTATTGACGTGTAATGCCATGAGAAAGCGTATTTTTAAAAGGGCATATTTCAAGGTGTGTAGCATAAAGTGGTGTGTGTGTGTGTCATCCTTATCCATCTGTGATTGCAGGTGCCTGTGGGGACATCGTGATGACCCAGTCTCCAGCTTCCTTGGCTGTGTCTCCAGGACAGAGGGTCACCATTAATTGCAGGGCCAGTCAGAGTGTTAGCAGCTACGTAGACTGGTACCAGCAGAAGCCTGGGCAGGCTCCAAAACTGCTCATCTACTATGCATCCACCCGGGAATCTGGGGTCCCCGACCGGTTCAGTGGCAGTGGGTCTGGGACAGATTTCACTTTCACCATCAGCAGTGCCCAGGCTGAGGATTTGGCATCTTATTACTGCATGCAGGGTAACAGCTATCCTCCCACAGTGCTTCAGCCTCGAACACAAACCCCAGGGCCGCGGGCCAGTGCATCCCTGCTGGGCCAGCTGCTTCCTCCCCGCACAGCTTTGAATGCACACATCCCTCTATGAGCCTGAGAGTTCACACCTCTTGACTTATTCCTGGCAGTTGGTAGAGCCCAGAAGAAAATTAAGCAACTTGGATTATTCTGGATTCCTTTTTGTGGAAGATCATTGAAGGACAATGGTTTAAAGATATCTTAGAGATGCTACCAGGAGTTGTGTTGTAGGGACCTGCATGTTCCCAATGGACAGGTCCCCTGAGTCAGCCAGGAAGTTCGGGCACCCTCTCTCAGCGTGTCCCATGAATTGTACACCTGGTGAAACAATTCTCTCTTCCCTGTTCCTCCTTGACTGGCACATTTCTGTTTTAATTCCTCATTTTCACTGACTTCCTTCTATATGTGCAATCACTCCCTAACTATGGACCTCCCCGATAGCAAACCCTTGGCCTCTCCTATTCAAAACCTTCCATGTAACATGCCGCTGCCCTCTCTTGAGTTTTCTTTCCATGGACCCTGTTTTCCAGCCAAGCCTTTCTGGCCACTGTCACTGCAGCTGTTCTCCCACTCTGTCCCCTTTTGTACCACCCTTTGCTCTTAGGTCCATTACTCTCCATTGTACTCATTCTTACAAGGTGATTATCTAATTCTTTCAGCTGTCATTCTAGAAAGATCTGGTATTGTTCCTCATTGCCTTTTCTCAAAATTTCTCAACTTTCCCTTAAAGACATCTGTTGAATTTGTGAGTGAAGGAAATCGTGGCTCTAAGCATGCTGTAAATTGAATTCCTTGGGTAACAGATACTTAACTTGCCCATTTCAGTTTAAAAGTGGAAGACACTAGTCATTCCAGTGTTGTTCCTTCATCTTCTTGTGAAATAATGAAATTGAGCTCCAGGAATGATTGCTGCAAACCTCACCAGTCTCCTCTGAACACTAGTCTATATGAGATCTTCTCCCAGTAATTAGAAATACAATCAAAGTACTGATATTAAGGAATCCATGCCATTCATTTTTTCACGATATGATTTTTGCGTGCATGTTATGTGCCAAGAGCACAAATATCTGCTTTCACTCCATTTGGGAGAGACAGACAATCCACAACTTTGTAAGTGCTACAAAGAAAAATAAAGAAAGCCAGGGCTAAACCTTGTTCACTAAGAGGAGACATTTAAAATCAAATGAGGTATTAGTTAGCTATTGTCATGTAATAAACCACCCACAAAAGTGTAGTTGCTTAAGATGGCAGTGTTTTTATTGCTGTCATTCCTATGGTTAACTGAGCGGTTCTGTTAATATGGGCCAGGCATGATTGACCATGGCTGGGTGGCTCATGTATTTGAAGTTAGCTGACAGGTCACCTCCCTGCTAGCTGATGTACAATGGCTCGCATCTCTTTCTTCTCCTTCCCATTTCTGTAGCTGGCTGACCATCAGCTGGGGCTGTTTAGGTGACTGGCTTCATGTGTCTCCTCATCTGGTAGATGTTCCCAAGTTCGATGGTAGGTGGCGGGGTTTGAGAAAGAGAAAGAGAGAGAGAGAGAGAGAGAGAGAGAGAGAGAGCACATACAGCCTGCTGAAGCCTAGCCTCGCAGTGACACAGTGTCCCACTGCCACATTCTAGACCAGTGCAATCAATGCTGTTGAAGAAGGTAAATGGCCCCTGCTTCTTGACAGGAACTGCAGAGTGACATAGCCTAAAGCATGGGTACGGTGAGGAATAAAGATGGGGACCTGTTTCTGCAATCCTTCCATGTATGGTCTTGCAAGATACTCTGAGAATATATGACTTAATCGATGTTCTAATGTAGAGAAGAAATAAGCCTTAGGAATATTTCCAGGAAATAGAGTCCTATTTGAGGAAACAGCACATTTCTGAGGCAGATCTCTGATCACATGTAGAGAAAGAAGGAAGGCAATGTTGCTAAAATGGAGCGTGCAAGGGGGACAGAAGGGGAAGTAAGATCAAAGGCCACGCTGTGTAGGACGCTGTGGGCCTCTCCGAGGACTGGGGTTTTGTTTGAAGGATGTGGTCAGTGGGAGAGCTCTGAATAGGGAAGAGGGAGCAGTTGGACGGACCCTGAGGAACTCTCCCCCTGGGAACTTTCTCTTATCTGGACGCAGTAGCAGGAGACTACTTGCTGCCTGCTACCCTCCCGAAGGGCTCAGACCCTGTCCCTAGAAGGGACTGGTTTGTCTGCCTATGAGCACTGTGGCGGACAGCCAGAAGGCTGGTGCAAATCCCTAGGAGGACGCGGCGGGGCAGGTGGAGTCGGGTTGTGGTCGCACCTGGTGATGCTTTGGTGGGAGCCCTGGGCACGTGCCCTGCCCAGAGTTGCCCCTGAGGATGTGCCCGGGGTCACAGATGTGGTGGGTGTGACCCTCCACAGCCTATACACAGACGTCTGGTACTGACGGGGGCGGCTCCTGTGCTTACAATCCCCGGGGGGCCCGGTCCCCACTAAGATGTAGACAGCTCTCCTGTGAGGACCCAAAGCAGTTCTGGGGGGCTCAGGCCGGTCGAGGGTCCCTGCACCTGCACAAGGTGGAGACCCTCATCCCAGGGGCTCCTTTCCACAGGGATGAGTCTGGGGCTGTGGGGCTGTGAATCAGGAACAGGAGAACCTAGGACTTTTTCTCTCAACTTGTCCTCACTGGGTTCAGCACCTGGTTGTTTCAGTGTTCATTAAACCAGCCTGATCATGAGAATCAGACAAAGGTTTTTCACTCTCCCCCATGGTGCCCATTAGGCCTGAAGCAGCCATTTATCCTGCCCTTTGGATGAAAGCTCACACAAGTCCTTTATCCTTTCTAGTGATTCTTAAATAATAGTGTCATGTCGACATTTCTTGTCGCAGTAGGTTTCCTTGGGTGCCTGGCAATGCGGGCCCTCTGAGGGGGTGTGCACCTCACTGTCCTCCCTCCCCCGCCTGTGGTCCACAGAGAGCTGTTGCCTGAGGAGGGAGAAGAGTTGGGTGGCACTAGCTCTCCGTCCCTGTCTGCACCCCAGTATCTCCGGCTTTTCCACATATGTGGACAGTGCTGACCGCTCCCTGGCCGGGGGTTCGCTGTAACTTCATCAAGGCCCCCACCTCTCAGGGCTGCACTCTCACCTCTCAGAGCAGCGCCTCAGCCCAGCCTCACCTTCGGTTTCCTCAGGCAGGAAGCAGATGTGCAGACCCCGAAAATGCCCGATCCTTCTGAAGAAACATGATTCTCTCCACTTCCAGGAGGGGGAAGGTGGGACTCAATAACAGCTCCTGAAAGGGCTTTTCCTAATTTCTATTTGTTGACGGCCTTAGTGGTGATTCTTTATAAAAAAGTCTGTGTGAAAAAGTCATTTTCAGAAAAATTGGGAGCGTCTCTCATCTTGGAAACTTTTTCAGAGACAGGGCTGAGATGGTCCCAGTGTCCTGTCCCATGCCAGGTGCCAGGAGGAGTGCACTCAGTTTGGGGCCCGTGTGACAGCAGACCTTGTGTCCGTCTCACTCTCAGGCCCGTGGAGAAGGGAGATCTTGGGAACGGGAATTTGGTTCCCGAAGGGAGGCAGCCCTGGAGGTGTGGCTGTGTTGTCATCTTCTCTGCAGAGGAGACAGTGACCTCTGCTCCTCCCGAGCCCGGGGCTGACCCTCCCCAAGCTCTGTCCTCCCTCTTTTCGCTCCACTCACCAGCCCCTCCACATGTACCTCAAATGCATTGCATCTGCATCAGGTCCTCAGATACACTGGCATCTGCCTCCTGACTTTCCTCTGCCTTTCAGCTCCTGTTTCTACTAGAACCTGACAAGTGGTCTTCTAGATTTGATGGCTGAATTTCTATGTGAGAAAAACCTGATTATTAGTTAATCTCCATTATTCCTGTTTGACATATGTTTATACTAGTCCATGTCCTAAGCCACTCCTAACCCTTAGGTGGGCTGGTTTGGATCAGGTGACACTCTCTTCCAGTGGAATATTTCCAATTGTTCAATGTTATTCTTAATTTGAGCCCTGTTTCTGGCCTGTGTTTGTGAAGACCCCACCTCAACCACAAGGGAAATGATCCCTCTGGACCTGTTGTCTCAGTTTATCTCTTTCTTGTCTTTTCTAAGAACATTAAAAAATATTTGACATACAACACTGTGGAAGTTTAAGGTGTGCAGTATGTTGACTTGGTACATTTATATGTTGCAATATGATTAACACCATAGCTAGCTAACACCTTTATTGTGTGACAAAATTATAATTTCTTTTTTTTTTTTGAGAGGGCATCTCTCATATTTATTGATCAAATGGTTGTTAACAACAATAAAATTCTGTATAGGGGAGTTAATACTCAATGCACAATCATTAATCCACCCAAGCCTAATTGTCATCAGTCTCCAATCTTCTGAAGCATAACGAACAAGTTCTTACATGGTGAACAAATTCTTACATAGTGAATAAGTTCTTACATGGTGAACAGTACAAGGGCAGTCATCGCAGAAACTTTCGGTTTTGATCACGCATTATGAACTATAAACCATCAGGTCAAATATGAATATTCGTTTGATTTTTATACTTGATTTATATGTGAATCCCACATTTCTCCCTTATTATTATTATTATTTTTAATAAAATGCTGAAGTGGTAGGTAGATGCAAGATAAAGGTAGAAAACATAGTTTAGTGTTGTAAGAGCCTAAATGTAGATGATCAGGTGTATGCCTGTAGACTAAGTGTTAATTCAAGCTAGACAAGGGCAACAAAACATCCACGGATGCAGAAAATTTCTCTCGAAACAGGGGGGGGTGAGGTTCTAAGCCTCACCTCTGTTGATCCCCAATTTCTCACCTGATGGCCCCCCTGCGACTGTGCCTGTCTTAGGTTGTTCCTCCCTTGAGGAATCTTACCCGTCTCTGGCTAACCAGTCATCTTCTGGGGCCATACAGGGAAATGTAAAGTTGGTAAGTGAGAGAGAAGCCATATTGTTTGAAAAGGTTAGCTTTGCAGATTTATGCCCTGTGGCTTCTATGCCCAGCATTTGTCTTGAGGTATCTTTTCCACTTGGAAGAATTATGATACTCAGTAAATTCGATATGAGGCACAAATTCTATTTAAGGGTTGTAATTAGGAAGGAAGAAGAAAAGCTATAGAGGTAGCAGACAGAAGAAAACCTGGGAAGATTGCTTATTTCTTTGACATATCTTCTTGTAGAGTAACATAAGCATGTATAGGTTTTAAACTACTAATTAAATTGTGCACACACATTAACATAATAGGAATACAGTTACATAACCAAAGCAGACTTATAATTACCAGCCATCTCCAGTGAAACCAAGAAAACCAGTTAGGCATCCTAGGCATTTGTGAAAATTTATCTATGACATGATGGATATTGTCCAACTGAACTTGCACAGTCTGAGAGAAATCAGACAAGTTAAAACAACCCATTCCTGGGAACTGTTCACATCCCATATGTTCTTTTAACAGTAGATAGTCTGTAGTTGTGAGATTTTGGAGCACTACAGCTTGCACTTCTCCTAATTCTTGGTTGAGTTCCAACAGTATAGATCCAGTCAAATTTGTTGTTTTACTGTATGCACAGGCCAGATTAGATGTCTCCTTCTTCATTCCAATGGCAAGTCCAGGAACCAGTGGGATGAATGCAGCTACAACTATAGCAGTGCCTGGACCTTTGTTGAGGTTTTTTGATGATCATCTTCTGGTATGACTCTTACAGAGAGTGCTGATGTTGGAAGTTCTTCTTCATACTGTATCTTAGTTCATTTTCTGGGTAGCCCAATTAGGCTTTGATCCTCTGTATAAACATAAACAGACCCTTTGCCCACACTTTGATATGCCCTTTATACCATAGTGTAGAACTCTTTGGAGGTCACCACACAGGAACTGTTTTTATTTTTTAAGAGAAAGGAATATTATCAGAAAAATGTACTTCCATAGCCGATCATCTGACAACCTTTAAGTGATCAAAATTGAGGATATTTCAAGCATACATTAATCATTGATTTACAGTTAGTTTTATCCTATCCAGGAGTAATCCCCCTTTTCTTTCTTTCTTTCTTTTTTTTGTTATCATTAATCTACACTTACATGAAGAGTATTATGTTTACTCGGCTCTCCCCTATACCAGGTTCCCCCTATAAACCCTTTTACAGTCACTGTCCATCAGCATAGCAAAATGTTGTAAAATCACTACTTGTCTTCTCTGTGTTGTACAGCCCTCCCCTTTCTCCCTCCCCCCCATGCATGCTAATCTTAATACCCCCTTTCTTCTTCCCCTGCTTATCCCTCCCTACCCACCCATCCTCCCCAGTCCCTTTCCCTTTGGTACCTGTTAGTCCATTCTTGGGTTCTGTGATTCTGCTGCTGTTTTGTTCCTTCAGTTTTTCCTTTGTTCTTATACTCCACAGATGAGTGAAATCATTTGGTATTTCTCTTTCTCCACTTGGTTTATTTCACTGAGCATAATACCCTCCAGCTCCATCCATGTTGCTGCAAATGGTAGGATTTGTTTTCTTCTCATGGCTGAGTAATACTCCATTGTGTATATGTACCACATCTTCTTTATCCGTTCATCTACCGATGGACATTTAGGTTGCTTCCAATTCTTGGCTATTGTAAATAGTGCTGCAATAAACATAGGGGTGCATCTGTCTTTTTCAAACTTGATTGCTGCATTCTTAGGGAAAATTCCTAGGAGTGGAATTCCTGGGTCAAATGGTAAGTCTGTTTTGAGCATTTTGAGGAACCTCCATACTGCTTTCCACAATGGTTGAACTAATTTACATTCCCACCAGGAGTGTAGGAGGGTTGCCCTTTCTCCACAGCCTTGCCGGCATTTGTTGTTGTTTGTCTTTTGGATGGTAGCCATCATTACTGGTGTGAGGTGATACCTCATTGTAGTTTTAATTTGCATTTCTCTGATAATTAGCGATGTGGAGCATCTTTTCATGTGTCTGTTGGCCATCTATATTTCTTTTTTGGAGAACTGTCTGTTCAGTTCCTCTGCCCATTTTTTAATTGGATTATTTGTTTTTTGTTTGTTGAGGTGTGTGAACTCTTTATATATTTTGGACATCAAGCCTTTATTGGATCTGTCATTTACAAATATATTCTCCCATACTGTAGGGTTCCTTTTTGTTCTATTGATGGTGTCTTTTGATGTACAGAAGGTTTTCAGCTTAATATAGTCCCACTTGTTCATTTTTACTATTGTTTTCCTTGCCCGGGGAGATATGTTCAAGAAAAGGTCACTCATGTTTATGTCTAAGAGGTTTTTGCCTATGTTTTTTTCCAAGAGTTTAATGGTTTCATGGCTTATGTTCAGGTCTTTGATCCATTTTGAATTTACTTTGTGTATGGGGTTAGACAATGGTCCAGTTTCATTCTCCTACATGTAGCTGTCCAGTTTTGCCAGCACCATCTGTTGAAGAGACTGTCATTTCGCCATTGTATGTCCATGGCTCCTTTATCAAATATTAATTGACCATATATGTTTGGGTTAATGTCTGGAGTCTCTAATCTGTTCCACTGGTCTGTGGCTCTGTTCTTGTGCCAGTACCAAATTGTCTTGATTACTATGGCTTTGTAGTAGAGCTTGAAGTTGGGGAGTGAGATCCCCACCACTTTTTTCTTCTTTCTCAGGATTGCTTTGGCTATTCGGGGTCTTTGGTGGTTACATATGAATTTTTCAATTATTTGTTCCAGTTCATTGAAGAATGTTGCTGGTAATTTGATAGGGATTGCATCAAATCTGTATATTACTTTGGGTAGGGTGGCCATTTTGATGATATTAATTCTTCCTAGCCACAAGCATGGGATGAGTTTCCATTTGTTAGTGTCCCCTTTAATGTCTCTTAAGAGTGACTTGTAGTTTTCAGAGTACAGGTCTTTCACTTCTTTGGTTAGGTTTATTCCTAGGTATTTTATTCTTTTTGATGCAATTGTGAATGGAATTGTTTTCCTGATTTCTCTTTCTATTGGTTCATTGTTAGTGTATAGGAAAGCTACAGATTTCTGTGTGTTAATTTTGTATCCTGCAACTTTGCTGTATTCCAATATCAGTTCTAGTAGTTTTGGGGTGGAGTCTTTAGGGTTTTTTATGTACAATATCATGTCATCTGCAAGTAGTGACAGTTTAACTTCTTCTTTACTAATCTGGATTCCTTGTATTTCTTTGTTTTGTCTGATTGCCATGGCTAGGACCTCCAGTACTATGTTGAATAACAGTGAGGAGAGTGGGCATCCCTGTCTTGTTCCTGGTCTTAGAGGAAAAGCTTTCAGCTTCTCGCTGTTCAGTATAATGTTGGCTGTGGGTTTATCATATATGGCCTTTATTATATTGAGGTACTTGCCCTCTATTCCCATTTTGCTGAGAGTTTTTATCATGAATGGATGTTGAATTTTGTCAAATGCTTTTTCAGCATCTATGGAGATGATCATGCGGTTTTTGTCTTTCTTTTTGTTGATGTGGTGGATGATGTTGATGGATTTTCAAATCTTGTACCATCCTTGCATCCCTGGGATGAATCCCACTTGGTCATGGTGTAGAATCCTTTTGATGTATTTTTGAATTCTGTTTGCTAATATTTTATTGAGTATTTTTGCATCTACGTTCATCAGTGATATTGGTCTGTAGTTTTCTTTTTTGATGTGGTCTTTGCCTGGATTTAGTATTAGGGTGATGTTGACTTCATAGAATGAGTTTGGGAGTATTCCCTCCTCTTCTATTTTTTGGAAAACTTTAAGGAGAATAGGTATTATGTCCTCCCTGTATGTCTGATAAAATTCCGAGGTAAATCCTTGTGGCCGAGGGTTTTGTTCTTTGGTAGTTTTTTGATTACTACTTCAATTTCGTTGCTGGTAATTGGTCTGTTTAGATTTTTCTGTTTTTTTCTGGGTCAGTCTTGGAAGATTGTATTTTTCTAGGAAGTTGTCCACTTCTCCTAGGTTTCCCAGCTTGTTAGCATATAGATTTTCATAGTACTCTCTAATAATTCTTTGTATTTCTGTGGGGTCCGTCGTGATTTTTCCTTTCTTGTTTCTGATTCTGTTGATTTGTGTTGACTCTCTTTTCCTCTTAATAAGTCTGGCTAGAGGCTTATCTATTTTGTTTATTTTCTCGAGGAACCAGCACTTGGTTTCATTGATTTTTGCTATTGTTTTATTCTTCTCAATTTTATTTATTTCTTCTCTGATCTTTATTATGTCCTTCCTTCTACTGACCTTAGGCCTCATTTGTTCTTCTTTTTCCAATTTCGATAATTGTGACATGAGACCATTCATTTGGGATTGTTCTTTCTTCTTTAAATATGCATGGGTTGCTATATACTTTCCTCTTAAGACTGCTTTTGCTGTATCCCACAGTAGTTGGGGCTTTGTGTTGCTGTTCTCGTTTGTTTCCATATATTGCTGGATCTCCGTTTTGATTTGGTCATTGATCCATTGATTATTTAAGAGTGTGTTGTTAAGCCTCCATGTGTTTGTGAGCCTTTTTGCTTTCTTTGTACAGTTTATTTCTAGTTTTATGCTTTTGTTGTCTGAAAAGTTGGTTGGTAGGATTTCAATCTTTTGGAATTTACTGAGGCTCTTTTTGTGGCCTAGTATGTGGTCTATTCTGGAGAATGTTCCATGTGCACTTGAGAAGAATGTGTATCCTGTTGCTTTTGGATGTAGAGTTCTATAGATGTCTATTAGGTCCATCTGTTCTAGTGTGTTTTTCAGTGCCTCTGTATCCTTACTTATTTTCTGGCTGCTGTATCTGTGCTTTGGAGTGAGTGGTGTGTTGAAGTCTCCTATAATGAATGCATTGCATTCTATTTCCTCCTCTAGTTCTGTTAGTATTTGTTTCAGATATGTTGGTGCTCCTGTATTGGGTGCATATATATTTATAATGGTTATATCCTCTTGTTGGACTGAGCCCTTTATCATTATGTAATGTCCTTCTTTATCTCTTGTTACTTTCTTTGCTTTGAAGTCTATTTTGTCTGATACTAGTACTGCAACTCCTGCTGTTTTCTCCCTATTGTTCACATGAAATATCTTTTTCCATCCCTTGACTTTAAGTCTGTGCATGTCTTTGGGTTTGAGGTGAGTCTCTTGTAAGCAGCATATGGATGGATATTGCTTTTTTATCCATTCTATTACTCTGTGTCTTTTGATTGGTGCATTCAGTCCATTTACATTTAGGGTGATTATTGAAAGGTATGAACTTATTGCCATTGCAGGCTTTAAGTTTGTGGTTACCAAAGGTTCAGTGTTAGCTTCTTTACTATCTTACTGTCTAACTTAACTCACTTTTTGAGCTATTATAAACATAGTCTGATGATTCTTTATTTCTCTCCCTTCTTATTCCTCCTCCTCCCTTCTTTTTTTGTTAGGTGTTTTGTTCTGTGCTCTTTTTAGGAGTGCTCCCATCTAGAGCATTCCCTGTAAGATGCCCTGTAGAGGTGGTTTCTGGGTGGCAAATTCCCTCAACTTTTGCTTGTCTGGGAATTGTTTAATCCCTCCTTCATATTTAAATGATAATCATGCTGGAAACAGTAGTCTTGGTTCGAGGCCCTTCTGTTTCATTGCATTAAGTATATCATGCCATTCTCTTCTGGCCTGTAGGGTTTCTGTTGAGAAATCTGATGATAGCCTGATGGATTTTCCTTTCTAGGTAACCTTTTTTTTCTCTCTGACTGCCTTTAATACTTTGTCCTTGTCTTTGATCTTTGCCATTTTAATTATTATGTGTCTTGGTGTTGCCCTCCTTCGATCCCTTGTCATGGGAGTTCTGTGTACCTCTGTGGTCTGACAGGCCATTTCCTCCCCTAGTTTGGGGAAGCTTTTGGCAATTATTTCTTCAAAGACACTTTCTATCCCTTTTTCTCTCTCTTCTCCTTCTGGTACCCCTATAATGCGGATATTGTTCCATTTCGATTGGTCACTCAGCTGTCTTAGAATTCTTTCATTCCTGGAGATCCTTTTATCTCTCTCTGCATCAGCTTCTCTGCGTTCCTGATCTCTGTTTTCTAGTCCATTAATGGTCTCTTGCATCTCGTCCATTCTTTTTTGAAGTCCTTCCAGAGCTTGTTTTATTTCTGTATTCTCCTTCCTTAGTTCTTGCATATTTCTCTGCAAGTCCATCAGCATGGTTATGACTTTTGTTTTGGATTCTTTTTCAGGAAGACTGGTTAAATCTATCTCCCCAGGTTCCTTCTCAGGGGAAGATGTAGAAGATGCCGAAGCTGTCTGGGTTAGTCTTGTCTGAATCATATTTTTTTGCCTTTTCATGTTGATAGGTGCTTTTGACTGTCAGCTGGGAAAGCCAAATTTCCACTTGCTACTGGCCTTTCTTTACTGGGACAACTGCGACCCCTAGTGGCTTGTGTTAGGCAATTTCGTGTAGACTGGGTCTTTGTTTCTTGCCTGCCCGGTATGGAGGAGGCTCTCTTGTTGAGGGCGTGGCCACACTGGCTGCTTCTCTGCTATGTCCGCACCCCGGAGGGGTAATGGACAGGGGGCTATTTGACTGTTTACCTCCGTGAGGGGTCTCAGAGCTGTTGCCCAGGGGGTTAATGTGCCCGGGTTTCCCAGGAATTTCCAGCTTCTGCACTGTGACCTGGGTTGTTTCTGTCCTGCTGTTGCATCTGTGTCACTTTAAGACTTTCAAAAAGCACTCACTTTTCTTTGTCACAGGGGCATCAGCTTCGGGACCCGCTCAGAGGTCTTGCTGCCCTGTTTCCCTAGTTTCCAGCCCTCCACGCATGCACTGTGTCTGCACTCTGGTGCAGATGGCTAGGGCTGGGTGTTTAGCAGTCCTGGGCTCCCTCTCCCTCCCTGCTCCTACTCCTCTCCTCCTCTGGGAGCTAGGGTCAGGGGCGCTCAGGTCCTGCCGGGCCGGGGCTTGTATCTCACCCCTTTCACCAGGTGCTGGGCTCTCACAGGTGTGGATGTAGTCTGGCTGTTGTCCTGTGTCTTCTGGTCTCTCTTTTAGGATTAGTTGTATTTGTTGTATTTTCAAAAATATATATGTTTTTGGGAGGAGATTCCCACTGTCCTACTCACACCACCATCTTGGCTTCAATTATCATTTCTTTTATGTGGTGAAAACAATTTAAAATCTTGTCTCTTAGCAACATTGAAGTTAACAACTTTGAAGTCAACAGTAGTTGTTATTATAATCACTAAGCTGTGCATTAGCTCTCCAGGGCCTATTTATCTAGTAGTTTCAAATTCTTACCCTTAATTTATTAATCTCCAATCCCCCAACCCCTAACCTCTTGTAACTACCATTCTAGTCTTTGTTTTTATGAGTTCATCTTTTTAAGATTCCACATATAAGTGAGATACTAGAGTATTTGTCTTTGTCTGTCTGACTAACTTCACTGAGCATTATGCCCTCAAGGTCCATCCATGTTGTGGTGAATGGCAGGATGTCTTTCTTCCTCATGGCTGAATGATATTCCACTGTGTGTATATACACAGCTGCTTTATTTGTCCATCAGGGAACTCTTGGCTGTTGTGAATAATGCTGCTATTAACACGGTGTGCATGTATCACTTTAAATTCTTGTTTGCATTGCCTTTGAAAATATATGCAGGAGTGAAATTACTGGATCATGTGGTAGTTCCATTTGTACTTATTTATGGTGATTTCTGCCTTTTTCTGCTCCTTATCTAATACCGAAGCCCCACCCAGTCACTGTCTAGCATACATCATGTTTTCCTACTGTCATTGAATTTATCTTCATCTGAATTGTAAGCAGAATTGATCAGAAGTTGAATTTATTTTTTTGAGGATAGAAGGGTCAGCATGAGGGTTAGGTAGTAGAAATAAATTAGTTATATTAGTATAATTTGGAAAATATAATACGGTAAATAAAATTTGTGCTGATCCAGATAAGAAAGGGGGAAGGAACCCATGTGACTAATAAATGGCTTATGTTGCTGTGGACTCCAACATGAGGCATCAAAATGCAAGGCCTGGCCCTGTGGGGTGTGGGGGCGCAGGAGAGGCCTCAGGGCCCTGCTGGCCTCCAGGTTGCCATGGTTACTGGGCCTCTCCCTGAGGAAAGTCAGCCAGAGGGAGACAAAGGACAAACAAATGGACTTCTGAGTTAGGTGAGAGATCACGTGCTGCCCAGTGAGCTCCTGTTTGGGGAAGGTTACTGGGAGCCCGTTGGGAGGGGTTTGGAGAACACAAAGTATTTGCTTCTGAGAGAGGAAGCATTTGGGTGACAGATAAAGGGTTAACTCTTGACCTGTGGGTTGGGTTCACAGGGGCTTGTCCTTTCCCCCAGGTGTTTGGTTTATGGTGCCAGGACATAAGCAAACTGAGGCTGGATGCATCGTACTGACTCAGTTTCCTGAACGAGACCTCAAGGCAAGTCAGCAGAGTTCTTCCTGGACTTCTGAGTTCCTGACCCCATCAATATATCAAAGGCACAAAGGAAGGAGCAGGGCTGGTGATGCGGGAAAATGTCACTTACCCCCCTATCCCTGCAGCCCGAGGGAGAGCGTGGCTGCTTCTGTCAGTGTGCTCTGAGGAGAGTTTTGTCCTGTTTATTTGAAATGAATAGCAAGCTTTCAGGAAATTGCTAAAAGAATCAAGACCCTCTTAATCCCTTCCCTCAGCTCCCTCAAATGTTAACGTTTTGCCATATTTGTTCTCTTATTCCTTCTCCATACAGATATGCTTTTTCTTTCCCTGAATGTCTGGAAAGTAAGTTTTAGGCATGCAAGCACCAAATAATTTCCTTATAAAAAATAGTGTTCTCTTACATTCACATAGGTCAATTTTCAAATTCAAAAATTAACTGATACCACCGTGCTATCTAACCCATGGGCTGGCGTGGGAGTTGGTGTTCTAGATCTTTTTGTTTTTGCAGGATCTTAAACTTCCTTGCTCTCCTTTGTCCCATCACTGCCCAGACTCCAGAGTGTGCCTTTCCCTCCTGTTCATGCTCCACTTCCCTGAAAATGCCGCCTTTCCGTGCTCCCTCCCTGCGTCCTGGGCACTTGATCGAGCCTGTCCTGCTGCGCCCCTGCTCTGTGATGACAGGACTCCTCAGTATTTTTCATAAAAAGTGGATTTTCTCTCTCACGTGATTTAAGATCAATTTTCTGTTCTCCTCCATACAGGTTTTCTGGTCATCACTGATTTTGTGCACGGACCCGTGGCTCTAGGGATGGAATGGGTGCTGTTTTTCTACTTTCCGCTGGCTTAGCAGGGTAGTTTATGGTGTACTCATGTTATCGAGATAGGTGTTATGTGGTAGTAATTTTTTTTGGTGATCTGCACAGCTTCTGAAATACGTACAGAGAGATCCCAGTTTGGGCAGAGGTCGTTACTGCTTAAATAACCTCTCCGGGTAATTCCTGAAGCACATCCCTCCCGTGGTCATGTGGGACCCCCTCTCCCTGCAGCCCCGTGGATCAGGAGTCCTCGGACCCCAGAGGTTGTCCCCAGCACAGGACCAGGAGGAAGGGGGCCCCGAGGATGGGGGGAGTGATGGATGTCAGGCAGGTGTGTGTCCTCAGGTTTCTTCCAATATTTATGTCACTGCGAAAAATGGCAATTGCTGCTGAGTAACCACTGTCGTCTTGTCCTCCTGAGGCAGGTGTGGACTTCCGGGTGAGCAGCAAGGGAAAGAGTCAGGGCTTCCCAGGTACGTCGGGCCCAGGCTGTCATGGGGTCTTTTTCTCTGGCACCTGCACTAGAAAGCAGACCTTCCCGGAGGCTCAGGATGACCAAGAGGAGGCCCCGTTACTACCTAGAGGACCAAGAAGTGTTCAGCCACTTCTGGATTTGCCCTGAGGTGGTTCAGAGACCTTTAAACTGCAGGTGAGAGGACAGGTTCATTGGGCATCATCGAACCCCTCCTCGGGCTCTTCAGGTGACATTGGGGTGGTTCTAAGGTGTAAGAAGGCTGACAACAGGCTGTGGTGACCTGCACACTGTCCGTAGTATCCTTGGTACTACTGTGTGTTGAGGGTGGGGTGTTCATCTGAAGTAATTATTGACAGGGAGGAAAAGAAGCTCATAATTCAGTTTCCTGTATCAAGTTCGTCCAGGGCATGTCAGGGTAATCAGCTCTGCCCACGGATGCATTGATTTATTCCCACCAGTCAAAGTCTTAGACAATAGTGAGCAGACAAGATCCTGCTGTCTTCATGCCCACATTCTCCTGGGGGAGTCACCAATGATGAAACAAAGCAGGAGAAATTGATCACAGTCAGCGATATGTGCTGTGAGGGAGATCCGACCAGGCAATGCCCTCACCGGGTGGGTGTGAACAAGGGCTTCATGGAGCAGGCGGTCGGAGAGGACCTCTCTGCAGAGCTGTCAGCAGACCACTGGCTGGAACGTGGGCAGGAAGTGGCATGTGTATGTGTCCAGCAGAGGGAGGGTGCAGGACAAAGGCCCAGAGGCAGTGCTGGGCTTGCAGGTCCAGGCAGTGGGGATGCAGGAGACTCAAGGTGGCTGCACAAGTCGGAGGAGGACGTGATTCACAGTCCACCGCCCACCCCTGCCATCTACTAGAGGTGCCACTGTGGGACTCCTGGGTAAATCATGAAGGGCAGACTGGACTTGACATTCCTCAGGTCTTTCCTTCCAGGGACATCTAGTATCCGAGACGAGTCTCCTGGGAGACTTAATTATTAAATTAAGTAATAAGTCAAACTGTTTCCCCACAGTTGAAATTCAATAAATTCTGTTCATGGATGAGTAGCAGCTGTTTTTGGTATTAAAACTCTTTATGCTCCGGGAGGAAAAGGAGCTGCTTCCTCTCTCATGAACCAGAGGAGCTCCGGAGGGCTTTGGCTGCTCCCCTCACCCCTGAACCTCCCCAGGAGCAGGGAGCCCCGCTGCCCCATGCTCACTCCTCCCAGACGTGCTGCTCCTAGGCCTCCCTGGGGGTCCCTTGCTTCTTGGTCACTAGCTGTGTGTTCCTAGACAAAGTGTCTGCACCAGGAGAGGGAGGAGGGACGGACGGGAGCAGGCGGACGGAGGATGTCCCCCTGGGCTGGAGAGGCCCTGAGCAGACCTGCTCCCAGGGGCAGATGGGGGAAGGACTCACTGCCGTGTCTTGCTGCCCACTATTGTCTCCTCTCTGGCCTCCTGTCAGCTCAGCCCCACCTGCCAAAGGGCCATGAGACCCTCAGCACGTGCCTCCCAGAGCTGTTTTCTCACCATAGCCTCGGGAGTGGGGAAAGCCTGGTGGCCCACCCAGAACCCTGTCCCTCTATTCATACATCACCACCTCCAGCCCACCCGCCCTCTTTCTCTGCTCACTTCCCTCTCTCCACAGCAGTGGGACCTCAGGCACACATCCCTGGCTGCCCACCCCTGTGAACAATGGTCCCCAGATCTTGGGTACACCCTGAGCTCATCAGCAGTTTTCAGGAAAATTGTCTCAAGTGTTGTTCTTGCACAAGCGAGAGCAAACCACAGTCCATGGGCCACATCTGGCCTGTGGCTGTGTATTATCTTAAATAGCTTTATTGGGATATAATTCTCCTACCATACAATTCACTCATTTAAGATGTATATTGCAGTGATTTTCATGTACTCAGAAATATGTGCAATCTTCATAATTTTTAATTGCAGAAAATTTTCATCACCTTGAAAAGAAACTGTGTATCTTTAGCTTGATGTATCCTATGTCCCTATTACTGTTCCAGTTGCAGGCACCACTAGTGTACTTTTATCTCTACAGATTCACCTCTTCTGGACCTTTCATGTAAGAGAATCATGTAATATGTACTATTTTGTGACTGCTTGTTATCCTTTGCATAGTACTGTCAAAGTTCTTCCATGTTGTAGAATATATCAGTACCCCATTTCTTGTTCGGTCTGAATGCTATTCCGTCATACAGAGATATCATACTTTGTTTACTCATTCTTCATTTGAGGAACATTTGTGTGTTTCTACTTTTAATCTATTTTGAATAATGCTGCTGTGATCATTCATTATTAAGTCTTTACATGGATGTGTTTCATTTCTCTTGTGTTTGTATCTAGAAGCAGGATTAACAAGTCACATGGTAACTCTACCTTTAACTCTTAGAGGCACCACCCAGCTGGTTTCCCGAGGGACTGTGCCATTTTCCTTTTGCACCAGCGATTCATGATGTGCAGTTTCTCCACATGCTCACCATCTCTTATTATTGTTTGCTTTTTAGAGTGCAGCCATTCTAATGCATGTGAAATGGTGTTGATTTACATTTTTCTGATGACTAGTGATGTTGAGCACCCTTTCATGGTGTTATTGCATCTGCATATTTTCTGTAGAGAAATGTCTATTCAAATTCTTTGCCATTTGAAATTGGATTGTCTTTTTATTATCAACTTGTAATTTCTTCACTATACTGTAAATACTAGAACCTTATCAGATATATGATGTGCAGACCTTTCTGTACTTCTGTGGGTTGTTCTTTCACTTTTTTGATATGCACAAAAATTTCTAATTCTTTTTCTCCTTTTGTTACTTGTGCATTACATGTCAGGTCTAGGAAATCATTTCTAAAGTGAAGGTCAAGAGAATTTACCTCTGTGTTTTGTAAGAGTTTTAGCATATAGTTAAGTCTTGTTCCAATATTTTTTGGAGTAATTTTATATTTTGCATGAAATTTGCATTAGAATTCATTCTTTTACATGTGGATATTTAGTAGTCCTGGCACTACCTGTTGGAAAGACTATTGTTTCCCACATTGAACAGTCTTGGAAAATAAATAAAACTTTATTGGTGCACAGTCATGCTCAGTAATTTACATATATTTATGATTGCTTTTGTATTACAATGGTAGAGTTGTGTAGTGCAACAAGGACCATGTGGCCCACAAAATCTAATGAAGTTATTGTGTGGTCCTTTATAAAAAGTTTGACAGCCTCCACTATATAGAGGGACATTTTGTTAATCAAAGGAGGAAGGGGCTTTCCTCTGAAGGTTTTAGCATCATTTCAGTTCTTATTTTTGCTTATTTGTCTGTATTACAATTAAGGGAACATGAAGACAAAATTTATTGAAGTCTAGTATTTGTTGATAAATTGGCCAGTGAGTTCCCCACTCTTCCCAATCGCTGTTATCTGTGGATGTATAGTATCCACTATCTGATACAAGGCTGATTATTGTATGGGTGGATTAATACATGCCTAATCTATATTTTTGGAGCCAAATGTAATGAAGCTCTTTTGTTTCACGACTGCAATTTGATCCTTTTTTTCTGAGTGGATTTATGAAGGCATAATTTATATGTCATAATATTCATCAATCTTAATTGTGCTATTCTACAAATTTGAATAAATATATATAGTTTTTACATCTACTATCACAGTCCATCTTAACAATACATTCGTCATAAAAAATATTTCCTTGGTCTTACTTATAATTAGTCACTGCTTCTGCAATCAGCCCCACAAAACAATGAAATACTTTGTGGACATGTAATTTCTCCTTTTCTAGGAATGTTGTATGAATGGAATCCTATACTATGTGGTCTTCTGTATCTGACTCCTCTCACTAGGTGTATTGTTGAAAGTTTTTCTATTTTTATTGCTGAGTAATATTTCTCCAGTTTTCTAACCTGTGCTACAACCTCTGTCTTTCTTCTACCTGCTCCAAGACAAGGTATGTAGAGAGAGGCAGTTTCCTCAGGATATGTTTTCTGTAAGTGAATTAATGGGAAAATCATTTTGAGCCTTAAGATTAAGGTCTCAAAAAATTTTAATGCAAACCAAACAATTTAATTATCAGTTGAATTGATACTTAGAATACCTGAAATTAAAGTTGATAGAAATTAGAAATTTATACAATACATGTATGTACTTTGGTTTAGATATCCCGGGAGATGTGTTCAGGGACTTGGGATAAAAATGGTGCTGAGAGATTAAATTTTAAAATCTTAAAAAGAGAAGTGAAATGATGTAGGACTGAGATCAAGGGAATCCTTGCAGGGAGAATGAGAGCAAAGACACACATCATACAGACACAGACAGAAAAAGCTCTTTGCATTTTGCCCCCAGGTCATAGTCTTGAGGGCTAAGAGTGTATTTAAAGGATGCTTTTAAGGCCTTAAAGCCACCCTGCTCTTGGCTGAGAGGCGAGGTGCTGAGCTGCTCTTGTTCCATTTGCCCTGCATACCTGGTAAGAGTGAAACACAACAGAAGAGAGGGAAGACAGCTGACAAACAAAACTCTTTGCTTGACTGAACTTGATTCAGGCTGTGGAACCTTCTCCTGGGCCCGGGTATGCACTTCCTTGTAGAATCCAGATTTACCAAGAACTCTGCTAAGCCAGTTTAGCAAGAGAACCCCACTCTGCATATCTGATCAGCCTGAATAACTAATTGGGTTCCTTACCCTCCCCATCCTCCAGGTGATGTCTGATCAGCCTGAGATGTCTTCAGGATTAGCCAGAACCCCTTAATCTTGGTTTTTCCTATTAGTAATTGTGCATTCATTGACTCTAAAACGTCTCCTTGGCTATAAATTGCCACTTGCCCATGCTGTTTTCAGAATTAATCCCACCTCTATCCAAAAGTCTAGGTAGTCTTATTGCAGTATTCCTAAATAAAATCTGCTTTTTACCATTTTGACTGCAGTGAAGCTCTGGTTTTTCTTTGACTTCATATTTCTTCATTTCTTGGTAGTTGAATTGAATTTGTGTGCATGTGTGTGTATTTATTTGTATGATTTATTTGAAGGTGCGACCTCATCTCCTGGAGGCTGCTGGGCACTTAAGAGTGAGGCCCCTTCCCAGGAGGCACTTTCCATGCTCCATGTGGCTTTTCCAAGCACACTAGTGTTGGTCCTTGACCGGTGTGCAGTTTTGATTTGAGCTTTAACAATGAGCTTCGTTCATTTGCCTTTTGACCATCTTCCCAGCAGGGGGAGCCACTAGCACACATCTGTGCAGTCACGCTCACAATCTCTGAGTGTAGGTCCACAATCTCTGTATGAACTGGGAACTAAGAAATAAGTTCTAAACTCATGATTCATTTGGCATCTGAGAATGTCTCTGAATCTCTAGTCGCTGCTGTGAGCATAGGTCTGGGCCACATTTCATCCTCAGAGTGAGACCTGGGGAGGCAGGTTATGCTCAAATTCATGGTCCTCAGCAGAGCATGAAAGCCTCTCCCAGGATGAGAGCCCCAAACTCCAAGTTTCCCTGTGGACAGTGGGGAGGGGCTTGGGCGACTTGGTGTCTGGAGCTCCTGAAGGATATTTTCAGCTGATCTTTTCGCGGGGCTCTACCAGCAGGAAGCTCCTGGGAAGTGACAGCTCAGCCTTCCCCGTAACAGTCCCACCACCTGCATAACGACTCGGGTGGCTCAGGAATGAGATGGAAACTAGTTCATCTTACCGGAAACCATTGCTTCCTCCAACTCTTAGCCAAGAAATATATTGGAAAAAGTAAGTTTCATAGAGACACTGGGAAGGCTGAAGGGAAGGCTTGGGGCTTTGTAGCTGGGAAATGTAGCCTGGATGAATGCTGCTGAACTCATCTAGTGATGTGCCTGGAACACTGCTCATGAGCTCGAGACTGCAGTGTGTACTTTGCTACTGGTGACTCTGAATATTGCCCTGGGACCTTATCCTTGCTGCTGTTGTTTCCAGCAGATAAAGGCGTTTTCTTTATTGCTTTCTCTGGTTATGGTGAGGTGAATCCGTAACTCTATAAGGTGATATACAGGGTAACGTGAAGCTGTATAACACCATGGAGTATCTCTTTGGAGTGTCTACTTTACTTGAATGTTTCATGTGATATGTTTTATATTAAAGTGTACATACATAAAGAAGAGAATATGCTGTAACTTGTGTTTAAAAATGCAACTCAGAAAATTTTTTTCGATCAGTTTTCATTTAATCCATCATAAAAGAATAAAATTAACCTTCCAAACCATTCTTTTCTGTGTCTTTAACAATGATCTCAAATAGAAGGATGAAAAGCAATGGCCAGAAATCACCTAAACTGTGGCCAAAAATAATGGCTCTCACAGGTCTCTCATTTGGGTTGGGTTAGTCAGCCTTCTGCTAATTTTCACAGCCATTGTGCTGGTTCCTGGAACAATGCATCTGCCCCTGATCTTGGTGGGTATCATCTAATAACATGCTGTTTTCTTCCTGACCCTTGGAGCTGGGCAAGTGACTTTTCCTGGCATTGTGGGTCATTAAAAGAGGAGAAACAGGTGTCCAGGAGAACACTTGTACAATACAGAGAATATTTAAACCCACAATGTCATTTTTCATCAGATAGTCTTGTAATTTAGACAGTGTCAGGATCACAATATTTATTTACAATGAATCTAAATGATTTGCTCAAGCCTAAGAGCTTGGGTGTGGCTTCAATTTTAAAATCAAATAAAGTGTTTGTAGGCTGTACTCTAAAGACCTTGGAGGCAGAGTCAGCTGTCTTTGGGATGGGATAGTGACATTCTGTCCACTATTCTTCAAATTATTTATTGTGTAAATGAGAGAATGCGCTGTGATAGAATGTTTTTTAGGTTCCCTGTGTGATGGCTGGCTTTACGTGTCCCTTGGCTAGGCTGCAGAGCACAAATGTTTGGTCACTTAGATGTTACGGTGAAGGTACGGATGTTACATTCAGATGGTTTTAAGTAAAGCAGACACCTTTTATGTGGGTGCACCTCATGCAAACAGCTGAAGGCCTTAAGAGCGAAGACTGAAGTTTCTCAAGAAGATGCACTGCTGCCTCAAGACAGCAATCTAGAAACACCATCCTATTCCCAGCTGACTGGCCTGCTCTGCAGATATTGGACTCAAGACTGCAACATCAGCTCTTACCTGATTTTCTAGCCTCCCAACTCACCAGGCCTCTCAGTCAAGTCAACCAAAGTCCTTAAAATATCACCCCATGTTCAATCTCTCTCTTTTCTTATACTGACAACAGCTGTAGAGGTTAGGGTCCATCCATGTTGCCTCATTTAACTTTAATCACCTCTTTGAAGGCCCCTTCTCCAAACACAGTCACATTCTGAGGTCCTGGGGGTTAGGACTTCAACATACAATTTGGTGGGAGCATAGTTGAGTCTATAGCACCCCTTTTCCAGGTAACAATAGTGAGGCAGAGTTATTTAATAATGTGCCCCAAGCTACCCCAAGAATTATAAGAAATAGAGTAGTAACCTAGGAAAGCTGTTACCAGTATTTACACTCTTAATGTTTATGAATAAGATGACTGAAAAGAATACTTTGTGATAATGGAATTTAAATTGTATTTGATGTTTGGACATTCATAGAAAGTAATTTCAAGTAAGTGTTTTTTTCAGAATCTGAGAAGTGCTATGTTCTCAAAGTAGGTCAATTCTTTTATTTATTTATCTATTTATTTTGGTATCGTTAATGTACAATTACTTGAACAACATTATGATTACTAGACTCCCCCTATTATCAAGTCCCCACCACATACCCCCATTGCAGTCACTGTCCATCAGTGAGGTAAGATGCTACAGAATCATTACTTGTCTTCTCTGTGTTCCCCCCCTTGCCCGCTAACTTAGAATAATATTCCATGTGTATATGTACCACATCTTCTTTATTTATTCATCTACTGATGGACACTTATGTTGCTTCCATTTCTTGGCTATTATAAATAGTGCTGCAATAAACATAGGGGTGCATATGTCTATTTCAGACTGGGCTGCTGCATCCTTCGGGTAAATTCCTAGGAGTGGAATTTCTGGGTCAAATGGTATTTCTATTTTGAGTTTTTTGAGGAACCTCCATACTGCTTTCAACAATGGTTAAACTAATTTACATTCCCACCAGCTGAGTAGGAGGGTTCCCCTTTCTCCACATCCTTGCCAACATTTGCTGTTGTTTGTCTTTTGGATGCTGGCCATCCTCACTGGTGTGAGGTGATATCTCGTTGTGGTTTGAATTTGCATTTCCCTGATGATAAGTGATGTGGAGCATCTTTTCATGTGTCTACTGGCCATCTGTATTTCTTCTTTGGAGAAATGTCTCTTTATATCCTCGACCCATTTTTTAATCAGGTTATTTGCTTGTTGGGTTTGAGGCATATAAGTTCTTTATATATTTTGGATGTTAACCCCTTGTCACATATGTAATTTACAAATATATTCTCCCATACTGTAGGATGCCTTTTTGTTCTGTTGATGGTGTCCTTTGTTGTACAAAACTTTTTAGTTTGATGTAGTCCCATGTGTTCATTTTTGGTTTTGTTTCCCTTGCTCGAGGAGATGGGTTCAGGAAGAAGTTGCTCATGGTTATATTCAGGAGATGTTTGCCTATGTTGTCTTCTAAGAGTTTTATGGTTTCATGACTTACATTCAAGTCTTTGATCCATTTCGAATTTACTTTTGTGTATGGGTTAAACAATAATCCAGTTTCATTCTCTTGCATGTAGCTGTATATGTGATCTATTCTTGAAAATGTTCCATGTGCACTTGTGAAAAATGTGTATTCTTTTGCTTTTTATCGAGTGTTGTATAAATGTCCGTGAGGTCCATCTGTTTCAATACATTGTTCAGCGCCTCTGTGTCCTTACTTATTTTCTGTCTGGTTGATCTGTTCTTTGGAGTGAGTGGTGTGTTGAAGTCTCCTAAAATGAATGCATTGCATTCTACTTCCCATTTTAATTCTGTTAGTATTTGTTTCACATACATAGGTGCTCCTGTGTTGGGTGCATAGATATTTATAATGGTTGTATCCTCTTGTTGGACTGGCCCCTTTATCATTATGTAATGTCCTTCTTTGTCTCTTGTTACTCTGTTTTGAAGTCTATTTTGTCTGATACAAGTACTGCAACTCCTGCCTTTTTCTCCCTATTAGTTGCATGATGTATCTTTTTCCATCCCTTCACTTTCAGTCTGTGTATGTTTTTGGGTTTGAAGTGAGTCTCTTATAGGCAGCATATTGATGGGTCTTGTTTTTTATCCATTCAGTGACTCTATGTCTTTTAATCAGTGCATTTAGACCATTTGCATTTAGGGTGATTATTGATAGGTATGTACTTATCACCATTGCAGGCTTTAGATTCATGGTTTCCAAAGGTTCAAGGGTAATTCCCTTACTATCTAACAGTGTAATTTAACTCACTTTGTATGCTATTACAAACACAACCTAAAGTTTCCTTTTTTCCCCCTCCTTTTTCTTCCCCTTCCAGTCTTTGTATGTTATGAATCATATTCTGTACTCTTTGTCTATCCTTTGGGTGACATCTATTTATCCTTAGGAATACTTCCATTTATAGGAGTCCCTCCAAAATGCACTGCAGAGGTGGGGGTTTGTGGGGAGTAAATTCTTTCAGCTTTTGCTTATCTGGGAATTGTTTAATCCTTTCTTCAAGTTTAAATGAAAAAAACCTTGTGGGGTTCAGTATTCTTGGTTTGAGGCCCTTCTGCTTCATTTGATTAAATATATCATGCCACTCCCTTCTGGCCTATAACATTTCTATTGAGAAATCTGATGATAGCCTGGTGGGTTTTCCTTGGTATGTGATCTTTCTTCTCTCTCTAACTTCTTTTAAAAGTCTGTCTTTATTCTTGCTCTTTGCCATTTTATTATTATATGTCTTGATGTGGTCTTCCTTAGGTCCCTTGTGTTGGGAGATCTGTGCACCTCCATGGCCTGAGAGACTATGTCCTTCCCCAGATTGGGGGAACTTTTTAGCAACTACCTCCTCAATGACACTTTCTATCCATTTTTCTCTCTCTTCTTCTGGTATCCCTATAATGCAAATATTGTTCTGTTTGGATTGGTCACACAGTTCTCTCAATATTCTTTCTTTCATAGAGATTCTTTTTTCTCTCTGTGCCTCAGCTTCTTTGTATTCATCTTCTCTAATTTCTAATCCATTTACCATCTCTTCTATTACATCTCAGCTGCTTTTAAATCCCTCCATTGTATGTTTCATTTCTGATATGGAATTTCTTAATGATTGAATCTCTGTGTTAAATTCATTCCTGAGTTCTTGAATATTTTTCTGTACCTCCAGAAGCTTGTTTATAATTTTTATTTTGAACTCTCTTTTGGGAAGATTGGTGAGTTCAGTTTCCTTTGGCCCTTTTTCTGGGGTTTGTGAGATTTTGGTCTGAACCATGTTCTTTTGACATTTCATATTTCTCTGTGGTGCCCTCTAGTGCCCAGAAGCTCCAGTCTCTGGAGCTGCTCAGCCCCTAGAGTGAGGCTGAGGGTTGTAGGGGAGTGGAGCTGGTGCCTGTGGGGAGGAAGGAGCTGTTTCCTGCTTTTTGGCTGCAGTGCCTGTCTCTAGTGTCAGAGCCAGTGGGCTGAGCACACAGATGTAAGCCTCTGTGCTTGGTGTCACCTGCTGTTGCAGGCAGCGCCTCCCTCTGGCTGGCCTGATGGCAGTGCAGTAATGAACAGTTTGCGAGCCAGTGCCAGTAGGCCAGGAGGGATGCGCTGTAGGCTGGGTGTCACAGTGGGGGGCCTCAGAGATGAGCAGCCAGCCAGGGGGATGGAGCACCTGAAGCTCCTCAACGTTCTCAAACTAGTGGACAGAGCATGCACAGACAACCTTGTACAGCTCTCCCTTGTCCCATGCAGTGAGGTCCATGTGAACCCTGCCCCTTCAGTAGCCCTCTCCCTACTAGGAAACCTCTCAGACCGCCGGCCTTTCCCTTGAGCTAGAGTGGCCGGGTGTGGATTCCATCTTCCACAAACGGCTGGAATCTCAGTCTCTCAGGCACTTTACCTGTCTGAGCTCCCCAACCTCCAGAGCACCACACAATATAGGTTTCTGCTTGGAAAGCTGGCCTCTAGGGCTGGGTGTTCAGCAATTCTCGGCCTGCACCCCTTCCCCGCTCTGTTTCTCTTCCTCCCACCAGTGAGCTGGGGTGGGGGAAGATCTTGGGTCCTGCCAATCAAGGCTTTTGTATGTTACCCTGTGTCATGAGATCGGTCTGCTTGTGAGGTCTGTATGGGGTCTGGTGCAGCCTTCTTTCCTGTTGCTGTTTTAGGGCTAGTTGTGTTAACTATATTTTCATACTCTATGTGCTTATGGGAGGAGTTCTCTGTTTCACCTGTCACGATGCCATCTTGAATCAAAAATGCAACTCAGTTTTGAGTATTTATTTTGTATCTTGCAACTTTGCTTTGTTCTTTAGTTCTAACAGTCTTGTTTTTGGTGGAGTCTTTAGGGTTTTCTACATAAAAGACCATGTCACATGTAAACAGAGATAATTTTACTTCTTTCTTATGATTTGGATGCCTTTATTTTTTTCGTTAATTGTTCTGGTTAGGACTTCTAGTATTATTTTGAATCAAAGCAGTGAGAATGGGTATTCTTGCCTTGTTCTTGATTTTAGAGTAAATGCTTTCAGGTTTTCACCATTGAGTACATTAGTTGTGGGTTTTTCATATATGATCTTTATTATATTGAGAATAAATAATCTAAAAGGAAAATCAGAACACAATGCTATTTACCATTGCACCACAATAATTACTTGAGAATAAACTTAACTAAGAAAGTGAAAAACTTGTATACTGAAAACTATAAAACATTGCCAAAAGAAATTAGGGAAAACACAGATAAATGGAAAGATATCCTATGTTTATGGACTGGAAGACTTAATACTGTGAAAAAATCCATACTACCCTGAGCAAACTACAGATTCCATGCAATGTCTATCAAAATACCAAAGGCATATTTTAAAATAGAAATAGAAAAACAATCCTAAAATTTATAAGAAACCACAAAGGGTCCTGATATTGAAAACAATCTTGATGAAGAACAAAGCTCAAGAATTCATACTTGCTGACTTCAAAACAGTATAAAAGTACCATAACCAAAACTGTATGGTATGAGTATAAGGATAGACATATATATTAATGGAGAAAAATAAAGAACCCAGAAGTAAACTCATGCATATATGGTCAAATGATTGTTGACAAAGGTGCCAGGAATACACAATGGAGAAAGATAGTCTCTTTAAGAAATGGGTGTCAAGAAACTGGATATCCACATGTAATAGAGTGAAACAGGAATAATATATATGGAATCCTTATTTAGGAAGAGTTGTCTTTGTTGTATTTTCAAAAATATATGTGGTTTTGGGAGGAGATTTCTGCTGCTCTGGAATCCTTATTTAATACCGTAAGCAAAACTCAATTAAGAAAATCAATGTAAGAACTGAAGTGCAAAACATTTAGAAGAAAACATAGGAGGAAAGCTTCATAACATTGGTCTTAGCATTGGATTCTTGGATATGACACCAAAAACACAGGTAACTAATGCAAAAATAAACCACTGGGACTGCATCAAACTAGATAGCCTGTACTCAGCAAGAGAAACAATCAACAGAGTAAAAAGGCGACCTATGCAATGGAAAAAAATATTTAGAAACCATATATTTGATAAGGATTAATAACCAAAATTTGTAAGAAAGTCCTATAACTCAATAACAAAACCAATGAAGAATCTGATTAACAAATAGGCAAAGGACTTGAATAGGCATTTCTCCAGTGAGAACATACAAACAGCAAAGAAGTGTATGAGAACATGCTCAACATCGTTAATCATTAGGGAAATGCGAATCCAAAGACTTCATGCCTATTAGGCTGGCTAATAGCATAAAACAAAACAAAAGTTTGTAAGTGTCGGTGAGGATGTAGAGAAATTGGAACCCTTGAACATTGTTGGCAGGAATGTAAATTTGTGCACAGTTGTTATAGACCATAGTATAGAGCTCCTAAAAAAGTTAGAAATAATGCTAACATATGACCCAGCAATCTAACTTCTGAGTATATATCCAAATGAATTGAAATCAGGGTTCTGAAGAGATTTTTGCACTCTCTGTTCATTGTGTTATTGTTAACAATAGTCAGGATATGAATGCAACCCTAGTGTCCACTGACAGGTGAGTGCAGGAAGAGAATGGTGTGTACATACAAGGGAATATTATTCAACCTTGAAAATGAAGGATACCTTACCGTTTGCTACAAATGGATGGACCTGGGAGACACCATGCTACTTGAAATTAGTCACCTAAGGGCGAACACTGCATAATTCCTTTTATTTAAGACGTCTAAAATAATGAAATGTACAGAAATAGACAAAAAGATAGTGGTTATTATACGGGGAGGAGGAGGGGGATATTTGGAATAGTTGCTAAATGGGTATAAAGTTACAGTTACACAGATAAATAAATTGCAGAGATCTGTACAGCACAGTGCTTGTAGCTAACAGTAAGGACTTGTGCACTTAGAAATTTGTTAAGAAGGTAAATCTCATGTTAAGTGTTCTTTCCATAAATAAGAACAACAAAGGGACATAAAAAAAACTAGTAATGATATATATACTTAAAAGTTCATGAAGAGGATAGATCTTACATTGTCTTCTTATCACATGGAAAAATATTAATCATAAGTGAAGAGAGTGGGAGAAAAAGTAGGTAAATAGTCAAGTTTTTTTCAAATTGGAGAAAGTAGACAATTATGGTAACATTGAGGATTTAGTGGCAGATATTCAAATAAATAAACACTATTGAAAATTAGAAAAAAATAATTGGAACAGTGAATTTTCTTAGAAGAAAACTCTAAGTATGCATTCTGTTACTGTGACATTTGGAGACTGTGGAAATGAATAAACGAGTCACAGATGAAAGGAGAGAGAGAGAATGTGTTAGGTTTGGCAGTAGTGAAGTCAGCTGGCGTTGAAATCCAAGGTTAAGTGTTTGCAGTTTCACATTGAATTTAGGATAAAAGTGGCTTTAGTGCTTCCAACATTTTCTGGACACAGATTTAACAAAAAGTTGGACCCAAAATTTTCCATTTTCTTTTTATCCCTTCCCTTCCCTTCGTGAAACAATTTGTATTTCTCAATTTGAGTATCTTTGCAGTATCATCAAATAATCATCATAACAATAATGATACTAGCTAAATTTTGTTGACTGTTTACGTAACGCCAAAGCAGCCTTTCCTAAGTGCCTTAATATCTTGTATCAGTTAGTTCTCACAACACCCCCAAAAGACGGGAATTTTTTTTAGTTGCAAGATAATTGACATATTAGTGTCTGGTATAGAAATAGTGGCAATTATGCCCATGTACAAAATGCTCACCACAAGAAGTGTAGTTACCATAAAAAAATATTACAGAATTATTGACCATATTCTCAATGTAGACTTTTCATCTCATGAATTATTTTATAATTGGAAGTTTGTACCTCTCTATCCCTGTCACCTGTCTCACCCATCCCACTCACTCCTCCCTTCTGGCCACCACCTGTTTGTTCTCTGAACTGATGACTCTGTTTCTACATGTGTTTCATTTGTTTTTGCTCTTCAGATCCCACATGAAAGTGAAATCACATGGTATGTGTCTTTCTCTGTCTGACTTATTTCACTTAGCATAGTGCCCTCTAGGTTCACCAGCAGAAAGATCTTAACCTAAATTTCAAGAGTGGAGAGTGGTAGGTGCACAGAAGCCTTGTGTACATGGAGTAAAGATCCTTGCAGGATTGGTTTTCAGCCATAAGATCCCCCCAAAATCTTGTTTTTCTTTTTTCCTCTCCTTTCCTGCAGCAAACTTAGAGCCCTCTGTTCCATTCCCTATGGTTGTGGGATGCATAGGGTCTGGGTTTCTCTTTGGTTCATTTACTTGGAGATCAGAGTCCTTGTTGCCCCCAGCTCAAATTAGGTCTGACATGTCTCCCCAAATGAGGAAATTCTGGGCCCATATTCTATTGTGCTGGCGTTGAAATCCAAGGTTAAGTGTTTGCAGTTTCACATTGAATTTAGGATAAAAGTGGCTTTAGTGCTTCCAACATTTTCTGGACACAGATTTAACAAAAAGTTGGACCCAAAATTTTCCATTTTCTTTTTATCCCTTCCCTTCCCTTCGACCTCTGTGCCTCCCTTCTTCTTTACCTCCCTCCCTACCTCCTTCGATTTTCCTCAGCATGTTTTATGATTTCATTAGGATTGCTGATAGGAAGAACCTAGCCATCATTTCTGGAAACTGAACCCATTTAAAGACATTTTGCATGTAAAATAGAAGCTCTTCGTTAGATCTTCAAGCTCTTTGTAGTTTTAGACCCTCTAACGTTAATGTGAGAGCTTCTGCCGTGACCTCTGTGTCTTCTCGTCACCTGACAACACCTCAGTGACGGCGTGTTTGGCTCGTGGTTTATAGAGGAGACTTTCACGATCCACTGCTTATGAAACTCACTTCTTTGCTGATTGATTGCTTTGCATAGACCCCTCCAGGCCCAGAGTAGCTGCTCAGGGTTTATAAAAGGGGCCTTTGCCATGGAAGCTGAGCTGCAGCAGGTGGGCAGGCGCAGCAAGATGGTGTCACAGACGCAGGTCCTCACGTTCCTGTTGCTCTGGGTCACAGGTGAGACATTCACAAGCGCCATAATCCTTTTGGAGCAATTAATATTTTCTTAGAGTCAAAAAATTTTAAGATGCAATGAGAAACACTGGCTTTTTGTAAAACAGGCCCAATTTTGTATTGACATGTAATACCATTAGAAAACCTATTTTTAAAATGGCATATTTCAAGGTATGTAGCATAAAGTGGTGTGTGTGTGTGTCATCCTTAACCATTTGTGATTGCAGGTGCCTGTGGGGACATCGTGATGACCCAGTCTCCAGCCTCCTTGACTGTGTCCCCAGGACAGAGGGTCACCATTAACTGCAGGGTCAGTCAGAGTGTTAGCAGCAACATAGCCTGGTACCAGAAGAAGCCTGGGTAGGCTCTGAAACTTCTCATCTCCTCGGCATCCACCCGGGCATCCAGAGTCCCTGACCGGTTCAGTGGCAGTAGGTCTGGGACAGATTTCACTTTCACCATCAGCAGTGCCCAGGCTGAGGATTTGGCAACTTATTACTGCCAGCAGGCTTACAGCTCTCCTCTCACAGTGCTTAAGCCTCAAACACAAACCCCAGGGCCGTGGGCCAGTGCATCCCTGCTGGGCCAGCTGCTTCCTCCCCCCACAGCTTTGAACACACACATCCCTCTATCTTTCTGAGAGGTCTCACCTCCTGACTGATTCCTGGTAGTAAGTAGTTCCCAGGAGAAAATTAAGCCAGTTGGATTATCTGGGTCTCATTTTGTGGGAGATTATTGAAGACCAATGCTCTGAAGATCTCTAAGAGATGCTGTCAGGAGTTGTGTCGTAGGGACCTACATGTTCCCAATGGACAGGTCCCCTGAGTGAGCCAGGAAGGTTGGTCACCCTCTCTCAGCACATCCCGTGAATTGTACACCTGGTGGATCAATTGTCTCTTCCCTGTTCCTGCTTGACTGGCACATTTCTATTTTAATTCCTTATTCTCATGGCCTTCCTTCTTTATCTGTGATCACCCTTGAACTCTGGACCTTCCCAATAGCAAACCCTTGGCATTTCCTATTCAAAACCTTCCAC
This sequence comes from Manis javanica, assembly GCF_040802235.1. Lineage (NCBI taxonomy): Eukaryota > Metazoa > Chordata > Mammalia > Pholidota > Manidae > Manis > Manis javanica. The sequence continues at coordinate 168,328,721 of NC_133156.1, read as the reverse complement.
ATAACATGCAGCATCCCTCTCCTGCGTTTTCTTTCCATGGACCCTGTTTTCCAGCCAAGCCTTTCTGGCCACTGTCACTGCAGCTGCTCTCCCACTCTGTCCCCTTTTGTACCCCTTTTTGCTGTTAAGTCCATTTCTTTCCATTGTACTCATTCTTACAAAGGCGGTTCCCTAATTCTTTCAGCTGTCATTCTAGAAAGATCTGATAGTGTCCCTCAATGCCTTTTGTCATCATTTCTTAACATTTCCTTCCCTTGGATTTGCGAGTGAAGGGAATCATGCCTCTAAGTGTGCTATCAGTTCAATTCCTTGGATAACAGGTAACTAACTTGCCCATTTCAGTGTAAAAGTGGAAGTCTCTAGTCATATCAGAATTGTTCCTTCACCATCTTTGTGAAATAATGAAATTCACGTTCAGGAATGATTGCTTCAAGCCAGATTGCAAACCTTGTTGGCTAGGAGACATTTAAAATCATATGAGTTATTTCTTAGCTATTGTCATGTAATAAACCACCCAGAAATGTATACTTTCTTAAGATGGCAGTGTTTTTATAGCTGTCATGCTTATTGTCAGCTGAACGGTTCTGTTAATATGGGCCAGGCATGACTGACCTTGGCTGGCTTGCTCATGTATTTGAAGTTGGCTGACAGGTCACCTCCGTGCTAGCTGATGTACAACAGCTCGCATCTTTTTCTTCTCCTTTCCATTTCTAGAGCTGGCTGAACATCAGCTGGGGCTGTTTAGGTGAGTGGCTTCGTGTCCCTCCTCATCTGGTAGATGGTGTTTAACTCGGATGGCAGTTGGCATGGTCCTGAGAGAGACAGAAAGAAAGCACATACCGCCTGTTGAAGCCTAGCCTCACAGTGACACAGTGTCCCTCTGTGACACAGTGACACACTGCCACATTCTTGATCAGTGTAGTGGATGCCATTGAAGAAGAAGGTAAATAGCCTCTGCTTCTTGACCCAGGAACTGCAGAGTGACATGGCATAAAGCATGGGTATGGGAGGAATAAAGATGGGAGACCTGTTTCTGCAATCCTTCCATGGATGGTCTTAGAAGGTTACCCTGAGAATATATGACTTAATCGATGTTTTGATATATAGATGGAATGAGCCTTAGGAATACTTCCAGGAAACAGAGTCCTGGTTTGAGGAAACAGCACATTTCTGAGGCAGATCTGTGATTATAGGTAGAAAAAGAAGGAAGGCAATGTTGCTAAAATGGAGCGTGCAAGGGGGACAGCAGGGGAAGTAGATCAAAGGCCATGCTGTGTAGGACGCTGTGGGCCTCTCTGAGGACTGGGGTTTGTTTGAAGGATGTGGTCAGTGGGAGAGCTCTGAATAGGGAAGAGGGAGCAGGAGGTCTGGCTCTGAGGGGACTCTCCACCTGGGACAGAATAAGACAAAGGTTTCCCCCATGAGGGGCCATTTCTTCAGCCCTTTGGATGAAATCTCAGACAAATTCTTAATTCTTTTTAGAAAGTCTTAAATATTAGTGTCATGTCGACATTTCTTGTCTCACTGGGACGCAGGAGCAGGGACTCAGAATCTGGGATGGTGGTACCACTTGCTGCCTGCCACCCTCCCAGGGGCCCAGACCCTGTCTGTAGAAGAGATCTGTTTGTCTGCCTCTGACCACAGGGCTGGCTGTGGTGGGCCGTGAGGATGTTGGTGCAAATCCCCAGGAGGATGATGCGGGGCAGGTGGAGTTGGGTTGTGGTCGCACCTGGTGATGCTTTGGCAGGAGCCCTGAGTGCATGCCCCACCCAGAGTTGCCCCTGAGGATGTGCTCGGGGTCACAGATGTGGTGGCTGTGACCCCCACAGTATGTAGACAGATGTCTGGTCCTGAGGGGGTCTGCTCCTGTGCTCATAATTACCAGAGGGCCTGGGTCCTGTGAGGTGCAGGCAGCTCTCCTGTGAGGACCCATAGCAGTTCTGGGAGGCTCAGGCTGGCCGGGGGTGCCTGCACCTGCACAAGGTGGAGCCCCTCATCCCAGATGCTCTTTTCCACAGGGATGAGTCTGGGGGTGTGGGGTTGTGACCCAGGAAAAAGAGAACACAGGACTTTCTTTCTCAACTTATCCTCAGTGGATTTAGCCCAAGTGTTCATTAAACCAGCCTGAGACAGAATAAGACAAAGGTTTCCCCCATGAGGGGCCATTTCTTCAGCCCTTTGGATGAAATCTCAGACAAATTCTTAATTCTTTTTAGAAAGTCTTAAATATTAGTGTCATGTCGACATTTCTTGTCGCAGTAGGTTTCCTTGGGTGCCTGGCAATGCGGGCCCTCTGAGGGTGTGAGCACCTCACTGTCCTCCCTCCCCCACCTGTGGTCCACAGAGAGCTGTTGCTTGAGGAGGGAGAAGAGTTGGGTGGCACCAACTTTCCGTCCCTGGCTGCATCCCAGTATCTCTGGATTTTCATGTGTGAGGAGAGCTGTCACCCCTCCCTGTGCTGTGGTCGCTCTCTTGTCCAGGCACCCACCTCTCAGGGCTGCACCCTCACCTCCCAGAGCAGTGCCTCAGTGCAGCCTCACCCTCGGTTTCCTTGGGCAGGAAGCAGATGTGCAGCCCTGAATGTACCCCCTACCTTATGGAGAAACATCATTCCCTCCAAGGCATCCAGGAGGGGGAGGGTAGGACTCAATAAATGTTCCTCAAAGGGCTTTTTCCTAATTTCTATTTGTTGACCACCTTAGTGGTGATTCTTTGTAAAAGAGTCAGTGTCAAAAAGTAGTTTTCAGAAAAAGTGGGAGCATTTCTCATCTTGGATTCTTTTCCAGAAACAGGGCTGAGATGGCCCCAGTGCCCTGTCGCATGCTAGTTGCCAAGAGGAATGCACTCAGTTTGGGGGCTATGTGACAGCAGACCTTAAGTCGGTCTCATTCTCTGGCACATGGAGAAAGGAGGTCTTGGGAACAGGAAGTTGGTTCCTGAAGGAAGGCAGCCCTGGAGATGAGGCTGTGTTGTCACCTTCTCTGCAGAGGAGACAGTGACCTCTGCCCCTCCCGAGCCTGGGGCTGACCCTCCCCCAGCTCCCTCCTCCCTCTTTTAGCTCCACTCACCAGCCCCTCCACATCTACCTCAAACGCATTGCATCTGCATCATGTCCTCAGATACACTGGCATCTGCCTCCTGACTTTCCTCTGCCTTTCAGCTCCTGTTTCTACTAGAACCTGACAAATGATCTTCTAGATTTGATGGTTGTATTTCTGTGTGAGAAAAACCTGATTATTAATTAATCTCCATTATTCCTGTTTGTCATATGTTTATACTGCTCCATGTCCTATGCCACTCTTAAAGTCTTTAGGTGGGCTGGTTTGGATCAGGTGATACTGTCTTCCAGTGGAATATTTCCAGTTGTTCGATGTTATTCTTAACTTGAACCCTGTTTCTGGCTTGTGTTTGTGCAGATCCCACCTGAACCACAAGGAAATCAACCATTGAATGTGTCATCTCAGTTTACCTAGTTCTTGTCTTTTTTAAGAGCATTGAAACATATTTGACATATAACACTGTGGAAGTTTAAAGTGTACAATATGTTGACTTGATACATTTATATGTTGCAATATGATTAGCACCTGCAAGCTAAGAGCAGTATCATGTTAGAAAATTATCATTTCTTTTTTGTGGTAAAAACAATTTAAGATCTAGTCTCTTAGCATATTTAAAGACAACAGTATTTTTTATTATAATCTCTAAGGTGTGCATTAGCTCCCCAGGGCTTATTTATCTAGTAGTATTTATCTGCAATTCCCCACCCCCACAGTCTCTTGTAACTACCATTCTAGTCTTTGTTTTTATGAGTTCAGCTTTTTAAGATTCCACACATAAGTGAGATCCTGGAGTACTTGTCTTTGTCTGTCTGACTAACCTCACTAAGCATAACTCCCTCAAGGTCCATCCATGTTGTTGCAAATGGCAGGATTTCTTTCTTTATCTCAGCTGAGTAATATTCCATTTGGTATATATACCACAGTAGCTTTATTCGTCCATGAATGGACACTTGGCTGTTGTAAATAATGCTGCAATTAACATGGGAGTACATATATCACTTTAAATTCTTGTTTGCATTTCCTTTTGAAATATGTGCTGTAGTGAAATTACTGGATTATATGGTTGTTCTATTTGTAATTATTAATGCTGATTCCTGCCTTTTTCTGCTACTTTATCGAATACCCAATCCCCAGCCAAATGCTCTCTATTATTCATTCTGTTTTCCTACTGTCATCAAATTTATCTTCATCTGATTTGTAAGCAGAATTTATCAGAGTGAAATTTCCTTTTTGGATGATAGAAGGCTTAAGATAAGGGTTAGGCATTAGAAATAAATTATGTAGTTGTAAAATTTGGAAATTACGATAAGGTAAATGAAATTTCTGCTGATCCAGATAAAAAAGGGGGAAGGAACCCTTGCAACTAAAAAATGGCTTATGTTGTTGTGGACTACAACGTGAGGCACCAAAACGCAGGGCCTGCCCCTCTGGGGTGTGGGGGGCTCAGGAGAGGCCTCAGGGTCCTCCTGGCTTCTGGGTTGCCATGGCTACTGGCCAATTCTTATTTGTGTTTATTTTTCTGTATTACAATTAAGCAGCAAGAAGACAAGATTTATTGAAGTCTTTTGTTTGTTGATAAATGGGCTGATGAGTTCCCCACTATTCCCAGTTGCTGTTGTCTGTGGGTGGACAGAATGCCCTCTCTGATATAAGGCTGATTATTTGTGTGGTTTAATACACTTGTAATCTATATTTTCAGAGCCAAATGTAATGAAGCTCTTTCTTTCAGGGCTGTGATTTGATCCATTTTTAAGTGGTTTAATGAAGGCATAATTTATGTCATAATATTCACCAATCTTAAAGAACTATTTAATAAATTTGAATAAATATATACAGTTTTAACATCTACCACCACAATCCATCTTCACAGTACTTCCATCATCAACAATACTTCTTTGGTCCTATTTATAATTAGTCACTGGTCCCTCAATCAGCCCCAGAAAACCCTGATCTACTTTCTGGACATGTAACTTCTCCTTTTCTAGAAATGTCATGTGAATGGGATCATACAGAATGTGGCTTTTGTATCTGACTCCCCTCAATAGGCATATTTTTGAAAGTTTGTCCATGTTTATTGCTGAATAGTATTCCTCCAGTTTTCTAACCAGGCCCCATCCTCTTTCTACTGCTTCTCCAAGAGAAGTTATGTAGGGAGAGGCAAACTTTTTCGGGATATGATTTCTGTAAATGATCCTATGGGAACATCATTTCTAGGCTTAGGATTTAAGATCTGAAAAATTTTAAGGCAACTCAGACAATTTAATAATCAATTGAATTAATGCTGAGACTGCATGAAGTTGAAATTGATAGAAAATAGAAAGTAATAGATATGTGTATGTCCTTTGGATTGAATATCCTGGGTGATGTGTCCAGGGACCTGATAAAACACTGTGGTGAGAGTTGAAATTTTTAAATCTTGGAAAGACATGCAAAATGATGTAGGACTGAGATCGAGGGAACCCTTTAAGGGAGAATGAGAGCAAAGACACATATACAGTTGAGGACAGAAAAGGATCTTTGCATTTTGTCCCCAGGTCATAATATTGATGGCTAAGAGTGTATTTAAGGGATGATTTTAAAGGTCTTAAAGCCACCCTGCTCTTGGCTGAGAGGCAAGGTGCTGAGCTGCTCTTGTTCCATCTGTCCTGCATACTAGGTAAGAGTGAAGCACAACAGAAGAGAGGGAAGACAGCTGACAAACACTCTCTGCTTCACTGAACTTGATTCTGGCTCCTGACCCTTCTCCTGGGCCCGTGTATGCACTTTCTTGTAGAATCCAGATTTACCCAGAACTCTGCTAAGTCAGTTTAGCAAGAGACCCCCACTCTGCATATCTGATCACCCTGAATAACTAATCGGGTTCCTCACCCTCTCCATCCTACAGGTGATGTCTGATCAGCCTGGGATGTCTTCAGGATTAGCCAGAACCCCTTAATCCTGGTGTTTCCTCTTAATAATTGTCCATTCATTGACTCCTAAACCTCTTCTTGGCTATAAATTCCCACTTGCTCAGGCTGTTTTCAGAATGAATCCCAGCTCTATCCAGTATCTTATTTACCCTTATTGCAATAGTCCTAAATAAAATGTGCTTCTACCATTTTGCCTACTGTGAAGCTCTGGTTTTCCCTTGACATATATGACATTTCCTAATTTCTTGGTAGTTGAATTGCATGTTGGTGTATATGTATTTGTGTATTTGTATGAGTTTACTTGAGAGTGTGACCATGTCTCCCGAGGCTGCTGGGCACGTAAGAGTGAGGCCCCTTCCCAGAGGGCACTTTCCATGCTCCATGCGGCTTTTGCAACACACTAGTACTGGCCCTTTACTGGTGTGCAGTTCTGACTTGAGCTCTAACGTGGACAATGAGCTTCTCTCGTCTTCATGTTGACCATCTGCCCACAAGGGGAACCACTAGCACAGGTCTGTGCAAACTCACCACCAGTAGGTCCACAATCTGTCTATACACTGGCAAATAAACACGAATTCTAACTTCATGATTCATTTGTCATCTGAGAATGTCTCTGGGTCTCTAGTCACTGCTGTGGGCATTGGTCTGGGCCACATTTCATCCTCACAGTGAGACCTGGGGAGGCACATGTTCAAATTCATGGTCCTCAGCAGAGCATGAAAGCCTCTCCCAGGGCGGGAGCCCCAAACACCAAGTTTCCCTGTGGACAGTGGGGAGGGGTGCGGGCGGCTCCAGGCCTGGGGCTCCTGAACACTTGCTTCTCTGTTGCTTTTGGCGGGGCTCTGCCAGTAGGAAGCTCCTGGGACGTGACAGCTCAGCCTTCCCCATAACAGTCCCACCACCTGCATAATGACTCAGGTGGCCCAGGAATGACATGGAAACTAGTTCATCTTACGGGAATCCATTGCTTCCATCAACCCTTAGTCACGAAATATATTGGAGAGGAACTTAGTTACACTGGGTAGTTTATAGAGACACTGGGAAGGCTGAAGGGAAGGCTTGGGGCTTTGTAGCTGGGAAATGTACCCTGGATGAATGCTGCTGAACTCATCTAGTGATGTGCCTGGAACACTGCTCATGAGCTCGAGACTGCAGTGTGTACTTTGCTACTGGTGACTCTGAATATTGCCCTGGGACCTTATCCTTGCCGCCGTTGTTTCCAGCAGATAAAGGCGTTTTCTTTATTGCTTTCTCAGCTTAGGGTGAGGTGAATCTGTAACTCTATAAGGTGTTTACAGGGCAATGTGAAGCCGTACAATATCATGGAGAATCTGGGGTGTCCATTTTACTTGAATATTTCATGTCAAATGTTTTATATTAAAATCTACATACATAAAGAATAGAGGAGAAAAGTGGTGTAATTTGCATATAAAAATGCAACTCATTTTTGAGTATTTATTTTGTATCCTGCAACTTTGCTTTGTTCTTTAGTTCTAACAGTCTTGTTTTTGGGGGAACTGTCAGGGATTTCTACATAAAAGGTCATGTCACCTGTAAGCAGAGATAACTTAACTTCTTTCTTCTAATTTGAATGCTTTATATTTTTCTTGCCTAATTGTTCTGGCTAGGACTTCTAGCATTATTTTGAATCGATGCAGTGATAGTGAGTATTCTTGCTTTGTTGTTGATTTTATATGAAATGCTTTCAGTTTACACCACAGAGTATGTTTGTTGTGGGTTTTTAATATATGGTCCTGATTATATTGAGAATAAATAATCTGAAAGGAAAACAAGAAAACAATACTACTTACCATTGCACCACAAAAATTACTTAGGAATCAACTTGACTAAGGAGGTCAAAAACATCTACACTGAAAGCTATAAAACATTGCTGAAGGAAATTAAAGAAGACACAGATAAATGGAAAGATATTCTATATTCATGGACTGGAAGACTTAATATTGTTAAAAAGTCCATACTACCCAGAGCAAACTACAGATTCCATGCAATGTCTACCAAAATCCCAGTGTCATCATTTTTATAGAAATAGAGAAAAATCCTAAAATTCATATGGAACCACAAAGGATCCTGATATCAAAAAACTCATGAGAAAGAATAAAAATCAGTAATTCATACTTAGTGACTTCAAAACAGTGTAAACCTACCATAACCAAAACTGTGTGGTATGAATATAAGGATAGACATATATACTGATGAAGCAAAATAAAGAGCCCAGAAATAAAACTCATGTACATATGGTCAAATGATTGTTGATGAAGGTGTCCAGAATACACAATGGAGAAAGATATTCACTTTAGGAAATTGTGTCAAGAAAACTGGATACCCACATGAATAAAGAATAGAGCAAAACAGGAATAATATAAATGGAATCCTTAATTAATACCACATGCAAAACTCAATTCAAAAAATCATCATAAGAACTGAACTGCAAAACTCTTAGAAAAAAACACAGGAGGAAAGCTTATAACATTGGTTTTAGCATTGGATTCTTAGATATGACATCAAAAACATGGGCAACAAATGTAGAAATAAACCACTGGAACTACATCAAACTAGAAAGTCAATACTCAGCAAAAGAAACAATCAACAGAGTAAAAAGCCAACCTATGCAATGGGAGAAAATATTTGCAAACCATATATCTGATAACGATTAATATGCAAAATACATAAGAAACTCCTACAACTCAATAACAAAACCAACAAACAACCTGATTAACAAATAGGCAAAGAACTTGAATAGGCATTTCTCCAATGAACACATACAACAGCCAACAAGTGTATGAGAAGATGCTCAACATCATTAATTATTAGGGAAATGCAAATTGCAAAGACTTCAAGCCTATTAGGCTGGCTAATAGCAAAAAACAAAACAAAAGTTGATACATGTTGCTGAGGTTCTAGAGAAAATGGAACCTTTGAACACAGTTGAAAGGAATGTTAATTTTTTCAGCTGTTACAGACAATAGAATGGAGTTCCGAAAAAAGTTGGAAATAGTACTAACATATGATCCAGCAATCTTCTGGGTATATATTCAAATGAATTGAAATCAGGGTTCTGAAGAGTTTTTCACTCTCTGTTCATTGTGGCATTGTTAATGAGAGTCAGGATATGGAAACAACCCTGTCAACTCCACTGACAGGTGAGTGCATGAAGAGAATGTGGTGTGTGTATATAGAAGGCCATATTATTCAACCTTAAATTGAAGGAAATCTTACCATTTGCTACAAATGGATGGATCTAGAAGACACCATGCTAATTGAAATTAGTCACGGAAGGGCAAACACTTCACGATTCCTTTTATTTGAGGCATCTTAAATGATGAAATGTGCAGAAATAGACAATAAGACAGTGGTTATTAGGGGAGCAGTAGGGGGTATGTGGAATTGTTGCTAAATGGGTATAAAGTTACAGTTACACAAGATAAATAAATTGCAGAGATCTGTACAGCACAGTGCTTATAGCCAACAGTAAAGTCTTGTGCCCTTAGAGGTCTGTTAAGAGGGTAGATCTCATGTTATGTGTCCTTACCAGAAACACGCACAACAAAGGGACATATTAAAAAACAGCCAATATAATACTATAAACTTAAAAGTTCATGAAGAGGGGAGATCTTACATTGTCTTCTTACCACACACAATAATAGTAATAATAAGTGAGAGAGTGGTAGAAAAAGTAGGTAAATAGTCAAGTTTTTTTCATATTGGAGAAAATAGAAAATAACGGTAACATGAGTGTTTAGTGGCAGGGATTCAAGTAAATAAACACTAATGAAAATTGGAAAGAAAATAATTGGAAGAGTGAATTTTCTTGGAACAAAACTATAAGGATGCATGCTGTTACCATGACATTAGGAGACCGTACAAATAAATAAACAAGACACAGATGAAAGGAGAGAGAGAGAATGTATTAGGTTTGGCACTAATTAAGTCAGCCCTCAGCTCATGAAACACTACAGGATTTCCCAATTTGAACTTCTTTGCGGTATCATCAAATAATCATCGTGACAATAATGATACGAGCTAAATTTTGTTATCTCTTTACCTTACATCAAAGCAGTGTCTGCTGAGGGCCTTACATATCTTGTATCAGTTCTCACAACACCCCTATAACATAGGAATTTTTTTAAATTGAAAGACAGTTGACATATTAGTGTCTGGTCTAAAAATGGTGCCAATTATGCCCAGGTACAAAATGCTCACCACGAGAAGTGCAGTTACTATACAGAGATATTACAGGGTTATTGACCATACTCCCTATGCTGGACTTTTCATCTCATGAATGATTTTATAACTGGAAGTTTGTTCCTCTTGATCCCTTCCTCCTGTCTCACCCAGACCCCTCACTCCTCCCTTCTGGCCGCCACCCATTCGTTGAAATCACATGGTATGTGTCGTCCTCTGTCTGACTTATTTCACTTGGCATAATGCCCTCTAGCTTCAGCAGTAGGAAGAGCTTCACCTAAATTTTAAGAGTGGAGAGTGGGAGGCTCACATAAGCCTTCCATACATGGAGTAAAAATCCTTTCAAGGTTTGGTTTTGGCCATAACTTCCCCCCAAAATATTGTTTGTTTTTTGTCCTCTCCTTTCCTGGGGCAAACTTGGAGCACTCTTTTCTGTTCCCTGTGGTTGTGGGAAGGGTAGGGTCTGGTGTCTCTTTCATTCATTTACTTGGAGATTAGAGTCCGTCTGTCCCCCAGCTCAAATGAGGTCCCACATGAGGACGTCCTGGGCCCATCTTCTATTGTTGTGGCCCTGAAACCCAAGCTTAAGTGTTTGAAGTTTTGCATTGTATTTAGGATAAAAGTGGCTTCAGTGATCCAACATTTTCTGGTGGTAGATTTAAGAGTAAGTTGGGCCCAAATATCTGCATTTTCTTTTTGTCCCTTCCTTTCCCTTCTGCTTCCCTCCCTCCCTCCCTCCTTCCTTTTATCCCCACATGTTTTATGATTTCACTAGGATTGCTGATAGGAAGAACCTAGCCTGTCATTTCTGGAAACTGAGCCCATTTAAAGACATATTGGATTTGAAATAGAAGCTCTTCATTAGATCTTCAAGCTGTTGCTAGTTTTAGAGCCTCTAATGTTAATCTGAGAGCTTCTGCGGTGATGTCTGTGTCTTTTCTAGTCACCCAAGTACACCTCAGTGACAGCGTGTTTGGCTCGTGGTTTACAGTGGAGACTTTCACGATCCACTGCTTATGAAACTCACTTCTTTGCTCAGTGATTGCTTTGCATAGACCCCTCCAGGCCCAGAGCTACTCAGGGTTTATAAATGGGCCTTTGCCATGGGAGCTGAGCTGCAGCAGGCGGGCAGGGGCAGCAAGATGGTGTCACAGACACAGGTCCTCACGTTCCTGTTGCTCTGGGTCACAGGTGAGAAATTCACAAGCGCCATAATCCTTTCAGAGTGAGTAATATCTTTTAAGAGTTGAAAAATTTTTAGGTGTAATGAGAAATACTGGCTATTTCCAGTACAGACACAATTTTGTATTGACATGTAATGCCATTAGAAAGTCTATTTTTAAAATGTATTTCAGGGTGTGTAGCATAAAGTGGTGTGTGTGTCATCCTTATCCATCTGTGATTGCAGGTGCTTGTGGGGATGTCGTGATGACCCAGTCTCCAGCCTCCTTGGCTGTGTCTCCAGGACAGAGGGTCACCATTAACTGCAGGGCCAGTCAGAGTGTTAGCAGCTATGTAGCCTGGTACCAGCAGAAGCCTGGGCAGGCTCCGAAACTGCTCATCTACTTGGCGTCCACCCGTGCATCTGGGGTCCCCGACCGGTTCAGTGGCAGTGGGTCTGGGACAGATTTCACTTTCACCATCAGCAGTGCCCAGGCTGAGGATCTGGCAACTTATTACTGCCAGCAGTATAATTACGATACTCCGCACAGTGCTTCAGCCTCGAACACAAACCCCAGGGCCACGGGCCAGTGCATCCCTGCTGGGCCAGCTGCTTCCTTCTCGCAGAGCTTTGAACTCACACATTCCTCTATGAGCCTGAGAGGTCCCACCTCCTGACTAATTCCTGGCAGTAGGAAGGGCCAAGGATGAAATTACATCAGTTTTATTTTCTGTATCCCTTTTTGTGGGGTATTATCGAAGAACAATCCTCTGAAGATCTGTTAGAGATGCTGTAGAAACCTGCATGTTCCCAATGGACAGGCCCCTGAGTGAGCCAGGAAGGTTTGTTCATTCTTTCTCAAAGTGTCCTGTGAATTGTACACCTGGTGAATCAATTCTGTCTTCCCTGTTCCTCCTTGACTACCTTATTTCTATTTTAATACCTTATTCTTACTGTCTTCCTTCTTTATCTGCAATCGCCCTCCAACTCTGGACCTTCCCAGTAGTAAACCCTTGGCTTCTCTCATTAAAAACCTTCCACATAGCATGTGGCATCCCTCCCTTGCGTTTCCTTTCCATGGACCCTGTTTTCCAGCCAAGCCTTTCTGGCCACTGTCACTGCAGCTGCTCTCCCACTCTGTCCCCTTTTGTACCACCCTTTGCTCTTAGGTCCATTTCTCTCCATTGTACTCATTCTTACAAAGGTGATTCCCTAATTCAGCTGTCATTCTAGAAAGATCGGATAGTGTTCCTCAGGATCTTTTGTCATCATATGTCAACTTTCCCTGTATAGGCACCCCTTGGATTTGTGAGTGAATGAAGTTGTGGCTCTAAACGTGCTGTAAGTTGAATTTCTTGGATTACATATAATTAATTTTAGTGCTGTTCCCTCACCTTCTTGTGAAATAAGGAAATTTAGCTTCAGGAACAATTGCTGCAAACCTGACCGGTCTCCTCTGAAAACTAGTACACGTAACAACTTCTCCCAGTAATTAGAAATGTAATTGAAGTACTGATATTAAGGAATCCATATCATTCCTTTCTTCAAGATATGATTTTTGAGGGCATGTTATGTGTCAAGAGCACAAATATCTGCTTTCACTCCATTTGGGAGAGACAAACAATACACAGCTTTGTAAGTGCTACAAAGAAAAATAAAGAAAGCCAGGGGGTAAACCTAGTTGGTTTAGAGGGGACATTTAAAATCAAATGAGGTATTAGTTAGCTATCGTCATGTAATAAAACACCCTCAAAAGTGTAGTTGCTCAAGATGGCAGTGTTTTTATTGCTGTCATGCTTATGGTTAGCTGAGCCGTTAAGTTACTATGGGCCAGGCATGACTGACCTTGGCTGGCTTGCTCAGGTATTTGAAGTTAGCTGACAGGTCACCTGCATGATAGCTGACAGAGGAAGGCTTGCGTCTCTTTTTTCTCCTCCCCATTTGTGTAGCTTGTTGACCCTCAGCTGGGGCTGTTTAGGTGAACGGCTTCATGTCTCTCCTCATTGGGTAGATGGCACTCAACTTCCATGGCAGGGGGTAGATTCCCTAGAGAGAGAGAGAGAGAGAGAGAGAGAGAGAGAGAGAGAGAGAGAGAGAGAGAGAGAGAGAGAGAGCGCACATACAGCCTGCTAAAGCCTTGCCTCGTAGTGACACAGTGTCCCACTGCCACATTCTAGGTCAGTGCAAGTGATGCTGTAGGAGAAGGTAAATAGCCCCTGCCTCTTGACACAGAACAGCAGAGTGACATGGCATAAAGCGTGGGTATGGTGAGGGATAAAGTTGGGGCACCTGTTTCTGCAATCCTTCCATGGATGGTCATAAAGATTACTCTGAGAATATATGACTTAATCGATGTTTTAATGTAGAGAAGAAATAAGCCGTAGGAATACTTCCAGGAAATAGGGTCCTAGTTTAAAGAAACAGCACAGTTCTGAGGCAGATCTGTGATCACATGTAGAAAAAGAAGGAAGGCAATGTTGCTAAAATGGAGCATGCAAGGGGGACAGCAGGGGAAGTAGATCAAAGGCCACGCTGTGTAGGACTCTGTGGGCCTTTCTGAGGACTGGGGTTAGTTTGAAGGATGTGGTCAGTGGGAGAGCTCTGAATAGGGAAGAGGGAGCAGGAGGTCTGGCCCTGAGGGAACTCTCCATCTGGGGACTTTCTCTCATGTGGACACAGGAGCAGGGGCTCAGGATCTGGGATGGTGGTGCCACTTGCTGCCTCTTGCCTTCCTGGGGGCCCAGACCCTGTCTCTAGAAGAGACCTGTTTGTCTGCCTCTGACCACAGGGCTGGCTGTGGGGGGCAGTGAGGAGGTTGGTGCAAATCCCCAGGAGGATGAGGCGGGGCTGGTGGAGTCGGGTTGTGGTCACACCTGGTGATGCTTTGGCGGGAGACCCGGATGCATGCCCCACCCAGAGTTGCCCCTGAGGACGTGACCAGGGTCACAGATGTGGTGAATGTGACCCCCCCAGGGCATATAGACAGAGATCCGGTCCTGAAGGGGGTGGCTCCTGTGCTTATAATCCCCAGAGGTTCCACGCCCCTGTGAGGTGCAGGCAGCCCTCCTTTGAGAACCCAGAGCAGTTCTGGGAGACTCAGGCCAGCCGAGGGTCCCTGCGCTTGTGTAAGCTGGAGCCCCTCATCCCAGATGCTCCTTTCCACAGGGATGAGTCAGGGGGTGTGGGGCTGTGACCAGGAGCAGGAGAACACAGGACGTTTTCTTCTGAACTTATCCTCAGTGGATTTAGTGCTTGGCAGTTCAAGTGTTCATTAAACCAGCGTGATCATGAGATAGAATCAGACAAACATTTTTCAATCTCCCTGATGGTGCCCATTTGGCCTGGAGTGGCCATTTCAGCTGCCTTTTTGGATGAACTCTCAGGCAAATCCTTCATCCTTTCTAGTAATTCTTAAATAATAGTGTCATGTCGACATTTCTTGTTGCAGTAGGTTTCCTTGGGTGCCTGGCAATGCGGGCCCTCTGAGGGGGTGAGCACCTCACTGTCCTCTGTCCCCACCTGCGGTCCACGTAGAGCTGTTGCCTAAGGAGGGAGAAGAGTTGGGTGAAACCAGCTCTCCGTCCCTGTCTGTACCCCAGTATCTCTGGCTTTTCCACATGTGTGGACAGCGCTCACCACTCACAGGCCTGGAGGTCGCTGTAACTTCATCAAGACACCCACCTCTCAGGGCAGCACCCTGACCTCCCAGAGCAGCGCCTCAGCCCAGCCTCACCTTCGGTTTCCTCAGGCAGGAAGCAGATGTGCAGACCCCGAAAATGCCCCGATCCTTCTGGAGAAACATGATTCTCTCCACTTCCAGGAGGGGGAAGGTGGGACTCAATAACAGCTCCTGAAAGGGCTTTTCCTAATTTCTATTTGTTGACGGCCTTAGTGGTGATTCTTTATAAAAGAGTCTGTGTGAAAAAGTCATTTTCAGAAAAATTGGGAGCATCTCTCATCTTGGAAACTTTTTCAGAGACAGGGCTGAGATGGTCCAGTGTCCTGTCCCATGCCAGGTGCCAGGAGGAGTGCACTCAGTTTGGGGCCCATGTGACAGCACACCTTGTGTTGGTGTCACTCTCAGGCCCATGGAGAAGGGAGGTCTTGGGAACGGGAATTTGTTCCCGAAGGGAGGCAGCCCTGGAGGTGAGGCTGTGCTGTCACCTTCTCTGCAGAGGAGACAGTGACCTCTGCCCCTCCCGAGCCCAGGGCTGGCCCTCCCCCAGCTCCCTCCTCCCTCTTTCAGCTCCACTCACCAGCCCCTCCACATGTACCTCAAATGCATTGCATCTGCGTCATGTCTTCAGATACACTGGCATCTGCCTCCTGACTTTCCTCTGCCTTTCAGCTCCTGTTTCAACTAGATCCTGACAAATGGTCTTCTAGATTTGACGGTTGAATTTCTATGTGAGAAAATTCTGATTATTAGTGAATCTCCATTATTCCTGTTTGACATATGTTTATATGAGTCCATGTGCTAAGCCACTCCTAAGTCCTTAGGTGGGCTGATTTTGGATCAGGTGACACTTTCTTCGAGTAGAATATTTCCAGTTCTTCTTTTTATTTTATTTTTTAAATTCATTTTATTATCATTAATCGACAATTACATGAAGAACATTATGGTTACTAGACGTCCCCCTTTCATCAAGTCCCTCCCCACAAACTCCATTACAGTCACTGTCCATCAGTGTATTAAGATGCTGTAGACTCACTACTTGTCTTCTGTCTGTTGCACATCCCTCCCCATGCCCCCCCCCAACATTATACATGCTAATCGTAAGGCCGCCTTTCTTTTTCCCTGCCCTTATCCCTCCCTTCCTACCCCTCCTCCCCAGTCCCTTTCCCTTTGGTAACCGTTAGTCCATTCTTGGGTTCTGTGATTCTGCTGCTGTTTTGTTCCTTCAGTTTTTCTTTGTTCTTGTACTCCACATATGAATGAAATCATTTAGTACTCGTCTTTCTCCACCTGGCTAATCTCACTGAGTATAATACCCTCTAGCTCCATCCATGTTGTTGCAAATGGTAGGGTTTGTTTTCTTCTTATGGATGAATAATTTTCCATTGTGTATATGTACCAAATCTTCTTTATCCATTCATCTACAGATGGACACTTAGGTTGCTTTCATTTCTTGGCTATTTTAAATAATGCTTGATAAACATAGGGGTGCATCTGTCTTTTTCAAACTGGGCTGCTGCATTCTTAGAGTAAATTCCTAGAAGTGGAATTCCTGGGTCAAATAGTATTTCTATTTTGAGTTTTTTGAGAAACCTCCATACTCTTTTCCACAATGGTTGAACTAATTTGCATTTCCACCAGCAGTGTAGGAGGGTTCCCCTTTCTCCACAACCTTGCCAACATTTGTTATTGTTTGTCTTTTGGATGGTGGTGATCCTTACTGGTGTGAGGTGATATCTCATTGTGGTTTTAATTTGCATTTCTCTAATGGAAAGCGATGTGGAGCATCTCTTCATGTGTCTGTTGGCCAGCTGAATTTCTTTGGAGAACTGCCTGTTCAGCTCCTCTGCCCATTTTTGAGTTGGATTGATCACTTTTTGTTTGTTGAGGTGCATGAGCTCTTTATGTATTTTGGATGTCAAGCCTTTATCGTATCTGTCATTTATGAATATATTCTCTCACACTGTAGGGTACCTTTTTGTTTTATTGATGGTGTCCTTTGCTTTACATAAGTTTTTCAGCTTGATGTAGTCCCACTTGTGAATTTTTGCTTTTGTTTCCCTTGCCCAGGGAGATATGTTCATGAAGAAGTTGCTCATGTTTAGGTCCAAGAGATTTTTGCCTATGCTTTTTTCTAAGAGTTTTATGGTTCCATGACTTACATTCAGGTCTTTGTTGCTTTTTGAATTTACTTTTGTGTATTGGGTTAGACAGTGATCCAGTTTCATTCTCTTACATGTAGCTGTCCAGTTTTGCCAGCACCATCTGTTGAAGAGACTGTCATTTCCCCATTGTATGTCCATGGCTCCTTTATCATATATTAATTGACTATACATGTTGGAGTTAATGTCTGGAATCTCTATTCTGTTCCACTGGTCTGTGGCTCTGTTCTTGTGCCAGTACCAAACTGTCTTGATTACTGTGGCTTAGTAGTAGATCTATAAGTTGGGGAGTGAGATCCCCCCTACTTTATTCTTCTTTCTCAGGGTTGCTTTGGCTATTCAGGGTCCTTGGTGGTTCCGTATGAATTTTGGAATTATTTGTTCCAGTTCATTGAAGAATGTTGCTGGTAATTTGATAGGGATTGCATCAAATCTGTATATTGCTTTGGGTAGGATGGGCATTTTGATGATATTAATTCTTCCTAGCCAAGAGCATGGGATGAGTTTCCATTTTTTAGTGTCCTCTTTAATTTCTCTTAAGAGTGTCTTATAGTTTTCAGGGTATTGGTCTTTTGCTTCCTTGGTAAGGTTTATTCCTAAGTATTTTATTCTTTTTGATGTAATTGTGAATGGAATTGTTTTCCTGATTTATCTTTCTATTGGTTCATTGTTAGTGTATAGGAAAGCCACAGATTTCTGCGTGTTAATTTTGTATCCTGCAACTTTGCTGTATTCTGATATCAGTTCTAGTAGTTTTGGGGTGGAGTCTTTAGGGCTTTTTATGCACAATATCATGTCATCTGCAAATAGTGACCGTTTAACTTCTTCTTTACCAATCTGGATTCCTTGTATTTCTTTGTTTTGTCTGATTGCTGTGGCTAGGACCTCCAGTACTATGTTGAATAACAGTGGGGAGAGTGGGCATCCCTGTCTTGTTCCCAATTTCAGAAGAAAAGCCTTCAGCTTTTCACTGTTCTGTATGATGTTGGCTGTGGTTTTATCATATATGGCCTTTATTATGTTGAGGTACCGGCCCTCTTATACCCATTTTGTTAACAGTTTTTACCATGAATGGATGTTGAATTTTATCAAATGTTTTTTCAGCATCTATGGAGATGATCATGTGGATTTTTGTCTATCTTTTTGTTTATGTGGTAGATGATGTTGATGGATTTCAGATGCTGTACCATCCTTGCATCCCTGGGATGAATCCCACCTGGTAATGGTGTATGATCCTTTTGATGTATTTTTGAATTTGGTTTGCTAATATTTTTTTTGAGTATTTTTGCATCTACATTCATCAGGGATATTGGTCTGTAATTTTCTTTTTTGGTGGAGTCTTTGCCTGGTTTTGGTATTAGGGTGATGTTGGCTTCATAGAATGAGTTTGGGAGTATTCCCTTCTCTTGTATTTTTTTGGAAAACTTTAAGGAGAGTGGGTATTATATCTTCTCTGTATGTCTGATAAAATTCTGAGTTAAATCCATCTGGCCCAGGTTTTTTTTTCTTGGGTAGTTTTTTGATTACTGCTTCAATTTCTTTGCTGGTAATTGGTTTGTTTAGATTTTGTGTTTCTTCCTTGGTCAGTCTTGGAAGGTTGTATTTTTCTAGGAAGTTGTCCATTTCTTCCACGTTTTCCAGCTTCTTAACATATAGGTTTTCATAGTAGTCTCTAATAATTCTTTGTATTTCTGTTGGGTCCGTTGTGATGTTTCCTTTCTCGTTCCTGATTCTGTTGATGTGTGTTGATTCTCTTTTGCTCTTAATAAGTCTGGCTAGAGGCTATCTATTTTGTTTATTTTTTCAAAGAACCAGCTCTTGGTTTCATTGATTTTTTCTATTGTTTTATTCTTCTCAATTTTGTTTATTTCTTCTCTGATCTTTATTATGTCCTTCCTTCTGCTGACCTTAGGCCTCATTTGTTCTTCTTTTTCCAATTTTGATAATTGTGACGTTAAACTGTTCATTTGGGTTTGTTCTTCCTTTTTTATATATGCCTGGATTACTATATACTTTCCTCTTAAGACTGCTTTTGCTGCGTCTCACAGAAGTTGAGGCTTTGTGTTGTTGTTGTCATTTATTTCCATATATTGCTGGATCTCCACTTTAATTTGGTCATTGATCCATTGACTATTTAGGAGCATGTTGTTAAGCCTCCATGTGTTTGTGAGCCTTTTTGCTTTCTTTGTACAGTTTATTTCTAGTTTTATTCCTTTGTGTTCTGAGAAGTTGGTTGGTAGAATTTCAATCTATTTGAATTTACTGAGGCTCTTTTTGTGGCCTAGTATGTGGTCTATTCTGGAGAATGTTCCATGTGCACTTGAGAAGAATGTGTATCCTGTTCTTTTGGATGTAGATTTCTATAGATGTCTATTAGG